>NC_046334.1:58444044-59112258 GCF_000738735.6 Corvus cornix cornix
GAACCACAGCCACAATAAAACAGCAGTTAGACATGAACCACATATTGTACAGTACAAAAAAGCACACTGTAGACAACCAACATAAGATCAACACTTTGCTTACATGAAGGATTGTCCCAAGGGATTGCAAAGAACAACACCCTTGTAATTTCAACTCTAGCATCAGGCTCTTAATTCTGCATTACAGCATTTACTGCTGAGTGTTTGCTTAGGCTGCAGAATAACTGTTTGTTCCATTAAAAAGTAGGGGCTAGTTGCATTAAAAATGCTCTGAGATAGACAAAAACACTGCTAAGATTTTCTTTTAGTGTTCAGTTAAATATTGCCTCTGTCCTAACTACATTTGTTTTTCAAAATCTGCAAGCAGTGTCGTTAGTAGAACTCCTTCATTAAAATAAAAAGACTATCCTTGACTGCCAAGTAGCTACTTCTCATGCAACAGTGACCCCGGTTTGACAGAAGACCACAACGCACACAGGTCAAACATGTAAGCAAGGCTTTTTTAAGCCAAATTTCACTGTTGTCTTAAAGGTAAAATTTAGTTTGTTATGCAACTAGCCGTCTGTATATTACACCTTCTCCATTTTGACTTTACTTAGGATTTAATTTCTAAAGCATTACGCATTCTCATATATGTCTATTTTTGTATGCATTTGTCATGGGTTTCACATTTGGTGACTGGTTAGCAGTGTGCTGGCCATCTTTGGTTTGTAGAGGAAATCTTAACCATGAACAATCAAGGGGGCTTAAAAGAACTTTTTAAATGCTAGCTTTTTACTCAAACTTGTATCTATACTACATCACGCCACATTAAGTAGAAGCACACATCACAAAATTGCACAGGGATTACAATATTACATCCAGTCTGCATAAAATTGAATTCCACTACTGACCAGGTCACAAAATGGCTGCACTTTCTAGTCTAAAACTAATTTGCATATTGTACACATGTAGGACAGTTTTTTACTTCAGTCACAATAATGCATGCAAGTTTGTTTTTTGTAAGAAATTTTGTAAATTTGCTCATGCTACCTAGTTTCAAGAGAGCCTTTTTTGAACATTTGCAATAACTCACCTCTTGTTAATTAATAGTTCTAGTGCATGCATATGGTGTATACAGGTAAGTAAACATGCAATTTTTTCACATTCTAAAACTATGGCAGTTTAGGCCATATTGTGCTGCCTGCATTTAATCTGTAATGCAGTGTGTCTTAAACGTTTCAATCCCGTATTAATAGGTGGCATTACACATAACACCTATATAGCAGCAAAGCTAATACAGCTTGTGATTAAAAATGTTTAAAAATAGCTAATAAATCAGATTATCTTGAGGTATTATTTCTTGCAAGTCAAAATGGAGAGCAAAAAATCAACCCTAATTTTTAGTTTATGTATACACTGAAAATAGCAACAACAATAAAAATAAGCTTTTTGTAGCAGACATATTCCATCTTCACTATTTTGCTACCTTTGGTAAATTACTGGGGCAGATCTTGAAGTTAAAAACCCATGTTTAGAAATAAGTGCACGCTTCACCCACTAAATATAGCAGCAGACTGTGTGCCCCTACGCAAAAACATTCTCATATCTAGTTTTAACTTTACATATAAAAATAACTTGGAGAAAATACAAAAAAACATTTTATTTTAACATGAAAATATCACAAAAATTAGTAAGCCTGAGATGTAGGGTTTTGGTGAAAAACAAGAGGCTTGTAGTGTTTTGGCTGCTGATAAAGATGCATGTATTGATAGCTGGGGTGAAAAGCAGAAGAATGCACTTATTTCTTCTGCATGTCAGTATCTTCAAACACAGTAAGCCACATGCACCCTTCTCTCCTTATGCAGATGCTGGTTCACCATGTTTAATTCCAGCGGAAGTGGATCTGACGTGGGCGGTCAGCCCCCTCCTTTACCAATGGCTTATGGAATTCACGTCCTGCACGAGAGTGGATATTTGCCCAACAAAACTCACAGTAATACTGCAGGCAAGTGACATTGGCACAAAAGAAAGGAGCAAACTTCCCACCGCACCGCGCACCCTGGCACTCGTCACACATCTGGTCATCCAACACGTATGGCTTTACCTCCACCTGTTGGAGTGAAACAGGAACAATTCAGTTAATAACTGTTTCCACTTGAAGTTGTATGAAGGCATTCCTTTTTCTCTGGTTTAAAAAAGAACCCCCAAAGAAACCCTGAAGTCTGAAATCAATCCTATTAATGCCTTTATATAACTGATCGGTTATTACTTACTATCATTTATCATCTACAGACCCTACACACTGCAGAACACTTCAAGGCCAATCTTTAGAAGTACATCCACTGTGCATGTAATAAACATCTACATCAGAAACTTACCCTAATTTATTCTGGAAGAGCGTTCTTTGCAAATGATATTATGGACGTATGTGTAGAAGAAAACCAAACCACCCAAAGGTCTCCCAAGTGGATGTGAATATGAAAACTCTATATGGTTTAGCAAAAAAATAACTGAACATATGAGACTAACTCTTTAATGTAGAATTTTTTTTTGAAATACAAGTATCTCTGTATGTACTACATTGTGTGCAAATTAAAAGTACTTTTTGCAAGCTGTAATGCAGATCTTTTAGCAGTGCTGTTCACCATAAATTCACTCCCTATTTTTAAAATATGGTCAAATTTGGCCCTACCAATTTCGGTAATCTAGTACTTTCTGTGGCTTAGAGCTGTACAGGAAATATGTATCCAATACAATTCTGAAAGTATTTTTTAAAGGCCATTATGCATGTCTACAGACAGCTACAAACACCTGTCTTACACAGCTTCTCTCTCCCAAATTCATCTCAGTGCCAGAATGGAAAAGTGGCTGGAGTCCAGTGGTAAATATGCATTATGTCTTTGCATAACTGAACTGCTACAGACTGCGATCAGACAGGAAGAAGTACTTCATAATAAAACACAAAATGAGTTGACTCAATCATTAAGGAATGTATTGTTGTATTCCACATTTTCCTCACTGCTGCATGAGATTTTCTTCCTTAGATACCAATACTGCAGAAGATCACCACATGCAGACATTGACTGTATGTTCTATATTCAGACAGAATATGCCTGAAATACTAAGAACTTTAAAATTATACTCTTTTCAGTGTATCTCCAGAGGAAAAAATTTGCACATACAGCTCCCCACCCTGAAGTTTTACAGCCAAATAGGCTTCATGTTTTTAGCTTCAGAAGTAGAGGCCATCCAAGAAATGTCAGAGCATGCTTCTTCCAGTAATCTATATTCAGTACAAGCTCGACTTCTTATTTCACTACAATGACCTGCCTTATCATCAATTACACTCAAACTTTCCAATATACAGGTACCTGATGAAGTAACTGTGTTAGTGGCTCAGAATTACTGAAAGCATGAAGCAGCATATATTTCAAGCTTCACTGCACTAATGCACAAAGATCAGTGCGAAGATGATTTCAAAGATATTAGAGAAACACTTTGCGGAATGGAAGTATTACATGAGGTGGATCCAGACTGCTAGCATATGAAAGTTAACAATATTTTAAGGAATTGTTTGGAGTTGGAAGCTCAAAGAAATGCTTGGAGATGAGCTTTCATATATGATAAAACAGGATGAGGAGTACTTTGCTGAAGAAAAACATCTGTTAGAAAACTAAATATATCTACACATCAAAAGAAGCGAAGAGAAGCTACAGAGAGAACTTAGTTGAAAAAGAAGTTAGGATCACAGACAACGTTTGTCAAGTGACTGTGACACTAAGATTTCCAATTAAGGTAGAAAAAGGTATGTGCAAAAAAATGCTGTAAATACTTTGAAACGGAAGTTCCGAAGGATAAACAGGTGAACTGCAAAATTTAGCAATTGAAAAATACTTTTACACAGACAAAACTGGTTATGAAAAGAATGTGAAAGGACAGCAGACCTACAGAAACTGAATATAACTGGTACGGAAAGGCAATGCTGAGGTAAAGAGCAGAACAGGCTCTGCCTCTAGGACTTCTGTGAAATACATACTTTATTACCTTCCTGGCCAACATACACAAACACCTCAGGTGAAGGCAGTATCCAAAGTAGGAATATCTTCCTCATTTACAAAACCAGCGGTTTACAGATTTATACAAACTGCTTGCTCATCTATAAATCTGCAATAGTAATGATTTCAGAATATTTTTAGAGCCTGAAAAGGCATTAGTGTAAAAACTCCATGGAGGTAAAAAACTATTTCTGAAAATAGCCTTTTTCATACTTCCAGCTAAGATTCAAGATATTCCCTAAAATAATGCTCTTCTCTATGCCTCCTCACTAATGCAAATAACTGGGTGGTAATAAATATATGTAATTATAGAAATAAGGATTGACCTTATGGTTTAATTAAAGAAGATGATTTAAAAAATATAGATTAACCCCCCTCTCAGATAAACAAAGAAGTTAATAAACTCTCCCCACCATGGGACTTAGAGACAAGTTTATTAAAATAGTTATGATTTGGCACTGCTGTATTTAGCCAGTGAAACACCCCAGGAGTAGCACAAATTTTTTAAAATGAGAAAAATTGAGGATGCTAATAAAAATTTGGAAATTCCAAATTTAAAAGAACACTTGAGTAAAAAAATTAATTTTTCAAGTGTTAAAAAAGCAACACTAAAGAAAGAACATAAATTGTATCAAACAAAGAAACTTTAAGAATTCAGATATTTAAAGAGAAAGCCTAGATCATCCTTCCTTTCGCCCTCAACCTCTCCAACACATGAACAGCTACCTCCAGATATTAACTATGCTTGGTGGGGGTTTTTTTGGATTGTTTTGGTACTTGTTTGTTTGTTGTTTTTTTTTTTTTTTGGTAATTTGGTGATTGAAGAAACCATTGAGTACTGTGTTTATAAATTAAGTCTCAGTGGATGTAAGTCAAATACTGTGCTTCTCAGATACAGTATCTGTGGTAGATTTTTATCCTGGTTTTTCTTTCCCCCCATCCAAGCTCCAAGAGACCTGCAGTCCATCTTGCCTTAAGAACTGCAGTGTTACATCACCCATTCACAACCTACATCCTTTTCTCTGCAAACAGCAAGCACTGCCATTTCAGATGCCTGCTCGGCATCCCAAGAGCCCTCAAGATCTCTGGTGACCTATCATAAAAACCCACAAAACAGCAGAACAAGGTATGTGGAAGTGCAGCCTTCAATGGCAGGATCGTGCCTTCCTTCTCTTACAAGATGGAACTGCCAGTCTGCCATGTACCTCTCTACTGCAAAGGACACACTCCCACGGGAGGAGGAAGACAAAGATAAAAGTTCTCCATGGTCTACAAGGTACAAATCCATGTCTCCCACTTTTAAGGGAGATGTAATTTGGATGGGACCCATGTCTCAATTTTCAAGTCAGGTGACTTCACAGACAAATGCCCTTTACACAGTTCCTGAAACACACTAAATAATACTCAATTCTGAAACTAAATGACCGATTTAGCAATCCTCGAGAAGAAATTCTGGATTCTGGTGCCTCCTTGATTTTGTCCAAATACTCAAATGCAAGATGATTAACAGTTTTATTTCTCCTCACCCAATCACAGTGTCAAGGCCATACTTTCTGTTATGCAACTATTCAAAAAGCAGAGTTATAAGTTAATGATAGCTGCAAGTCACAAGGAGAGCAATCCCATGACCAAAACATAGCCATCACATCTTAATTTGAAGCCTAGATGACTACCCACATCCACACCCACTCATCCTCTGGGAAGGACCATATTTGGGGATTTCAGCTCATAAGGCAAGCAGTATTTGAGACACATACGTGAAGCTGCATTACTCTGCTGATTTGAAAGGAGAGAAGCACATGCTGCCTCCCTAGAGCAGACTTCTGTTAACTGTACTACTTTTTTCCATGTCTTTGATGTGTAGAGGAGACTGGACCTTGAACTACTTTACTTACTCGACCCTTCTTCCCATAAGACTTTAGTTTTGTTTTTACTAAGAACACCTATTAATGCCAGACTATCTCTGCAGCTCTTGACATCAAAACTAGGGACCCTTAAAACTGACATAATTTAGATGCCAGTTTTCTTTTCTAATTAGGAGTTATGAAGTTCACTAGTCTTCTTAATATAAGTTAGTTTTACTGTTGCTAGGAATAAGCATCTGTAGCAAACAGAAATATGTATTGGTAAGTACTAAGAAGACTTTCAAACAGAAAAAATAAAAAATTTTGTATTTTAGGTGTTGACCCTGACCAACTTTCTGACCACTGACAATTATGGCTGAAATTAAGGGCAGCTGTAAGTATCAAGCTAATATGAAGCCAATGAATGCTAGAGCTCTTTATGAATGACAGAGGAATTCTCACAGTATTTGGTTTCATTAGAAGATGGGAAAGAGATTTTCAAGCCCCTTGCCCATACACAATGAAACCAGGAACTCCAGATTTGGAAAAACATATGGTCCAACATACGTCAAAGGAACAAACTGCTGCTCTGTGGAAACATGTTGTTTGTTTGGGGTCATTCACAGTATTTCCTGAAAGTAGTGGAATTACACGAATACTAAAAAAAATGTAGAAGCTGTCTTGAAAGCCAATCACATGCAATGCTATCACACTCTGAGAAGTTTCTTTATAGGGCATAACTCTCTTTTTTTAATTTCCGTGTAACTTACTCGTTTATCAATATCGCCATGCTGAAGTTGAACAAACCGAGCACTGATGGCAGCAATGTAACTCTGCTGATTGGAAAAAGCAACACGTCCAGCACCTTTTGGGTATTTCAGCTCAGGGTCAGTGTCAATTCCTGCGTAACAAACTCCACCATAGAGACGGTCCATGATCATAGCCAATTCCACTATTAAGAAACAAAAGAGTGTTTATTTAAACTGTTCTTACAGTGCAAACTTAGTATGGTCATGTCTAAAAATACTAGAAAAGGTAATTTTAATTATTAATTTTGCAACAGCCAATGGAACAGCCAATGGAACAGTAATAACAAAATTCAAAAAAAATATTGAAGAAGCAAGTAAGCTATTAATTACTCAGCAGACAGATCTCTCACACTGTGAGTACAACACCCAAGGAACAACGGAACTGGAAGTTCTTCATAGCCTGGAACTGGAATTCAGGGCAGTTTTCTTCAGGGGATTACAGCAAAAGTTTTTGGGCAGGCATTGGAATGTAAGCTATATAAAATAGATCCACATGCCACAGATTCCTTGGTACAAGTGTTCTCTGGCTGTCCTAATGCTCTACACCCTACTTGAATTTAAAGGTGTAGTTAGCATCTTTTCATCAGCCACACAGAGCTTGATTAACTCTACAGTGCTATACTTACCATACTGAAGTCCAGAGAAACAAAAATTCGTTTTACAGATCAAATACCTTGGCAATCCTCTGATTGCCAGATTATACTGAATTCAGTTGCAATTCATTGGAGTGGAAAACACTGTTTTTTTCAGAATTAATATCCTCTGTATTAGGATATAGAGATGTCAGCAGTCCTTGATGTTCAATAGCTGTTTGAAGAGACTCCTTAAGTTTTACTGCTTTTGTGAAGTCATTATTCTTATTTCACAATGCCATAAAAGTTTCATTTTCACATATACAGGGCATTTGCAAGCTGAGCATAAGAATGTATCCATTAAATTATCACAGACATTCAGCACAGTAATATGGAGCACTGGACTGAATTTAAAGAAAAATTAATCTGCAGTTGGAACATACTGTGTTTATGCTCATTTACAGAGCTTGTATTACAGTCAAAAGGAGAGTCTTAGAAGTAAAATAACAAAAAAGCCTGCGCATTGCAGGTCCAAGATAGAAAAATTTAAGATCCTTTGTATCCTGAATTTGTACTATTGGTTCTTGGTTTTCTTACATCTTTCATCTAAAAGCTCATCTTTCTCTAAGAATAAAATGCATTACAAACTATGAAAGACTAATGAAGTCCGGAAGCCACTCTAATAAAAAAGCGGATTTGAACCACTGTATGGTATGCTTCTACTTCCAACTTTCACTGCAACCTACTTACTAGAAAGCCACCTAAAACACAGTAAAAGGCTACTGCAGCCAATCTGGAAATGCAGCTGGTCCAGGTTGTAGATCAACCATTCCGCATCTATAGAAACATTTATATTTTCCTTCATGCCTCTGGCAAGAATCTAGAAAGAGTCCTGCAATCTCCTAAAATGTTGTGCCATAAAGACTGTGCTAGCTCTCTGAATTTCTTCCTTTTTCTTGTATGCCTTCTTGTTCAAGTACTCCATCACCTGTGTTTGTGCGTGTAACCTGACAGCTGCAGAAGAGTAGCTAATGCACAGTGACAAGAAGGTACAAATACCACTCCATAGTCACACAGCAGGGCAGAGATGTTTCCATAGCATTATTTTAAAACAAACTCTTTGTTTAATGCCTTTTGTGACATAGCATACACTATGGTTTTGCTAATATGATCAAAATATTTTCCACAGCTGTAGAGAGGTAACAGTTTCCAGTAAATCTCAACAATGAACTGTGATTTACGGCCAAAGCCATATAGTAGAGAAATTTAAGAACACATAATATTGTACTGCGGTTAAAACTACCAAGACTATTCAATTTTTGTATGCATATATCTGTATCTATATCTATCCATACATAACTACAAAAAATTATGCATGGTACAAATTATTTATAGTAATTTCTTACTTTTAAGAATTGCCACAGATTGTACTCACCAGCTCTTAATGGTCTAGGAACTCCTCCAACAAAAATTGTTTTCCGAGGATCAAGTGGCTGTGAACCATCCATCACGAAGTCACTATCACTGAGATTCCAGGGACGGATCTGAACCTATTAAATTGGGAAAGAAAATAGTATCCTACTTTAAGTTTCACTACAGTGTGGAAATACGTTCATCAGCCTATATAAATTTTCAGTCATAACCTCATTACCTTAGCATGTCTAGGTGCTTTGTTTTAATCCTATTAATTCAAAATACAACAATTTTAAAATAATCCAAGTGTTCCAGATGTTGAGTTCTGCCAACAGTAGTTTACTTTTGATTTTTTCCATCTTCGTAATTTCCAATGTTGCTTTAGACAGATGGCAGCTATAGCCTGCAGGCCATCGACTGTGTACTTACTGGCTTGTCCTTGATAGTGGGGCTGGAAACACAGAGATAGAGCTTTCCATCTTCTTCAATGCAGGCATCAATCAGGGCCTGAACAGAACTCTCTTCTTGGAACAGGAGGAATGCGTAACCTGGAAAAAGACCCAAACCAACTGATATATTTTCTCTCATCTTTTTTCTGCAAAATCATCTTTTCCAGTCACTTTTCCATACAAAAGTAAAAGAAAGTCAAACCAATTCTTACATATTAGTCATCTTCTTTAACTACGTACTACATTGCCATAATTAACAGAACTTCAGTCTGTAAAATAATTGTCAGAAGAGACTAATAACCAAATAAAAGCAAACATACCTACTCTATCATGCACTGGAAGCCTAGTCTGAACATCATTCATTGGCTGCAATGGACATTAGACAATGAAAATCCAACTTGGCACAAAGCACTAATCTCTATTCTAGAGATTAGATCAAAGTATTTTATTACGTAAGTGACCCAGCAAACCTTTCAAACACTACAAAAACAGGAATTAAAATGCTTATTTAATGCCACATAAAAACAAAGGTTCAGACAAGCAAAGAACTTGACATATTAATTTCACAGTTGCAGTATGAGATACGCTAAATTTGTTACTTTACAAATAACCCAATACCACAATTAGGGTAGCATACTGAAACAAACTTTATGGACCATATTTCTTTCCACATTTCTTTATGAGATTACTACCAAGTTTAGCGTTCTCACACAAAGTTATGTTTTATGACTTTGATGGAGAAGTAAATGCTGAAGCAGCTGCTCTAGAGCAGGCTTGGGAAAAGGCAACATGGGTGCATTACCAAGTCTTTTGGAAATGTTCTGTATTTCTGAGAGAAGCTATGCAACCACCAGTAATTTCTTACTGCAAACAGACACTGTAGGTCACCAATGTAAAGGTGATAGTGTCTATCTTGAAGACTATTAAAGAATCAGTGTATTAACAACATAAGATTTGAGAAACAAATGCACAACTGATTTTAGACGTGTGGGAACAAAAACAGGATTTAAAGAAAAAGCTCTAAGGTCTATACTAGTCTTTCTAATAAGTTGTACCTTATTTCTTATCCCTCATACCACAGTCCCATCACAGCTACATAAAAGGGATACATGACAGGATTTTATGTATTCTATAGTTTTATGTAAATCTTATTTAGTTTCGTAACAAATATCTCATAGGGAATCTTTGGGCTTGAGCTGAAGCATTTCCTTGTAAAGCCCATACTTCACTGCTGAAAAGTATTTTTTTTAATGATGACCTGTTTAACTTAAGAAAATCCATCACAATTTAAATTCAGAATCTGTTTTAATGGGGATATCTTTCACTATATTTCACAGAATTTAAAATGCATGTATTACCCATGCAAAAAAAACCCCTCAGTGAATGAGGCATGTGCCGACTGGCATGGGTCAGATAAGCTCCATGTAACTGTCCTTACTTGGTCAGAAGCCATGCACACACATTCCAGTTTGAATGGAGAGCTCAGTACAAGAACGATGGGAGTACAAGAACTTGATTAATCAAAGGCAGGGTTAATTGCACAAGATACTGTCTAAGGAATGAGACATACAAAGATTCTCCAGATACTGATTTTTCATCAGTTCTTACCCTAATGCAAATCAAAGGTACTGCCATGTAGGTCCAGATACATAAGGATGATAAGTGCCTCCATATAATCTACCACCTCTGTGTCTGCAGCTATTAATATGCTTAACTGCAGTACCTTACAAAAAGATAAAAAGTTCAAATACAAGACCTTGATGATGAATGATAAGGATTACTACATATTTCACAGAATATTTTGAGTTGGATGGGACACACAAAGATCACTGAGTCCATCTCCTAAATGAACGGACCATAGAGGGATTGAATCCACAACTTGGATTGTTATTAGCACCATGCTCAATCCAACTGAGCTAATCTCAGGGTCACTTCCTACAACCACTCCTGATGTGGAAAGGAAAGCAGTAGAAAAACCATAATTAATACTGCCTTCTCAACCTCATCTGAAAAACATGTCTTGGTTTATCCCACTTAATTAAAAGCCTCAGAAAGCCTTGTGTCATGAGCTCAGCTGTACTACTCCCCCTCTGAAGACATAAAGTTAGGGTATAGTCTGTACCATCAAACTGGTCTGTCTGTAGTTTTGCTCCACAGCTCTAGACCTTCAATGATTTAGAATGCAATTTATCTTGCTCCCTAAGTCTAGCCTGGAAGAAAATAAAGAGGTTGTTTTTTTTTAAGAAAACCAGGCTGAGAAGATAATTTTCTCAGGTCCCCACATACAGGCTGGATCAATGGGCCAAGGCCAACAAATGAGGTTCAACAAGGCCAAGTGAGGGTCCTGCACTTGGGACGCAACAACCCCAAGCAGCACTACAGGCTGGGAACGGAGTGGCTGGAAAGCTGCCTGGTGGAAAAGGACCTGGGGGTGTTAGTTTGACAGTCAGCTAAACATGAGCCAGTGTGTGGTCAGGTGGCCAAGAAGGCCAGTGGCACCTGGCCTGTATCAGAAATAGTGTGGCCAGCAGGACCAGGCCAGTGACCGTCCCTCTGTACTTGACACTATTGAGGCCACACCTCAAATGTGTTCTGGGCCCACTGCAAGAAGGACACTGAGGTGCTGGAGCGTGTCCAGAGAAGGGCAACAGAGTTGGGGAAGGGTCTGGAGCACAAGTTCTATAAGGAGACACTGGAGGTGCTTAACCCGGAGAAAAGGAGGCTCAGGGAAGACCTTATTGCTCTCTACAACTGTCTGAAAGGAGACTGTAGTGAGGCAGGGGGGTCATCATCTTTTCTCCCAGATAACAAATGATAGCACAAGAGGAAACCCCCTCCAGTTGTGCCAGGGGAAGTTTAGACTGTGTATTATGAACATTTTCTTCACTGGAAGAACGGACAAGCACTGGAACAGGCTGTCCAGGGAAGTGATGGAATCACTATCGCTGGAAGTGTCCAAAATACGTGTAGATGTAGTGTTTAGGAACATGGTTTAGTGGTGGACCTGGCACAGTTACATTAATAGGTGGACTCGATGATCTTAAGAGGTCTTTTCCAACCTTACTGATTCTATAGCCATGTACAAAAAAAGAGAATCCCTCCCAAAGAACCTAGACTTGCGTAGTCAGCACAAAAACTACTTTCCATCACTTGTCCTGGACCAGGGTACATTTCTTGGCACAGATCAACTACACATTAGCCACAGACTTCTCCAAAGAATACCAGTTATGCAGGCAATCAGCCTATATACATTAGATAGAAAGTGCTTTCAAAGGGAAATTAGAGTCTTTATCTTTAGCATTTCATTCAGACATCATAAATAGAGCTATTCTTGTTATTACACCTACCACATGCCAACAACTGTATGGCACAAATGTTATTCTTACTCATTTTTGCTTTCTCAATATATGCTTTTATTGGATTTTTTTCTCACCTCAACATCCATAACTCACTAACAACTGTAGATGTAGATGCAAAGCCAGTGCAGTGGTGGAAGCCACATGCATAAATATGATAAAGAAGTGCCTTACTAGTCATTTTGTGAACTGCAATTAGCACGTGTGGTAGAAAGTACACGTCACAGTGAAACGTGGGGGAGGTAGCGCGAAGAGTATGAGGTGTTCTACTGTACTGTGAGACAGCTTAACTCCCTAGTTTGGTTTTTTTGGGTAGCATATTAGTCTCGTAACTTGAACAGCTTCACAGCCAATAGCGATACAAGCCTGTTTACAATGAAAAAGCAAAGCCTTTCTAATAGTTTTCTTTGAATAAAGCTGCTTCATGGCTTTGGATCATGTATACCAACAGCAGCAGGTGATGTTCATACCAAGAAACAAAGGTTCTATGTTTTGTACGTATTTCACAAGGTGAAAAGTAATAGATGGAAGAGTTTTATAAAAATCACTTGTTCATGTGCACCTCTACCAGAATTTATATCTTCTGTGGGAGTCAAGATTTGGTGTTTATCACTTAACTAAATTCCTCCGCCTAACACCAAAACTATTAGCAATAGTCCCACTTTTGAAGGCAATCAGTGTAGGTGACTTTGGTAATATTCATACTCAGAAAATAACATCAAATAATAGACAAGTCTTTCTGGAGGTAACTGGCTTTAGAGCTACAGTTCCTGATTTCTAAAGACACTGTACTGAGTCATGAGCTGCCATTTATCTTAACAAAACAAGACCAAGAAATTATGTATTTTTTTAATGTATTTGGTGAGCACTGGAAACAGAAAGCCCATCACGTAAGTCTGAAAGGCCTAGCTGTTTGAAGAGTCCTACCAAATTAATTTTTTTGTATTCATTATATAAAGAACAATCCAAAAGCAAAATCCAAAACAAAGCATTCTACACTAGATTCATGCAAACATGATTTTCTGAGCAAGGAAAAAAAAAAATCTTTATTTCACAATAATATTGAAGTTTACCACAAGGAGAAAGGATGCTTCTTGTTATGCATATTCTGTGTAGGAATCAGAGAGCAGCTTTAGGTTCTATCAGCCTCCAGCTAAATCCTGTCACTAACGGCTTAGAGGAGGAGTCAAGAAAATCAGTGCAAGCCAGCACGGCACTGCCCATGTAGTGACATACCAGTAACTGCAGTGGTATTTTGTGCTGGGGTTGGTTCCTCTACTGTCCTGACAGACTCTCCACAGAGGACACTTAGTGGCCTCAGTATAGTGCAATTCTTGTCCAGAGAATGCTGCACCTTAACTTAAATCAGAAAGAATCAGTCCAAGCTGCAGGTTAATACAACCAACAGATCTATATAACTCATCTTTCAGTTTTACATTTAGCCATCTTTGATGGAGAATTAACTCCAAAACACACGTGAAGTAAAAAAAATGTGGTGCTGCACTATATTTGTGAAACCATGTATCTAACTTTTCGATATCCTCAGTACGGATAAATGAATCAAGCTCAATGTGCTTATGTTACAGTGACCTGAATTGCTCTCTATACTCTACTGGTTGTACTGGCCAGATTCACATCGATTAAAGGAAGCTTAGACACTAATCACACATGAAGACACCTACAGTCACTTGCCTGAATCCAGAGTTTGATCCTATTCAGTGTGATCAAATTAGCTGGTAACAAGTTCAACAGAACTTGTATGGACCTGGGGGTTTGCTTCTGAAACCAGAAGCAGAACATTTCCAACCTAAGTTTTTCAGCTAGTCAGTTCTGAGTTAGCAACTGGGAACCTTGAAGAAAGAAGCTACTGCACAACTGTTCTGATACAAGGCAGCAGAAACAACCAGTTAGAAAAGGTTGCGGACACTGTCCTGTTTAAATCAGATTATCCTCTGAGACAGACTATAAATAGCCCAGAGGACACAAACAACTGGATGTATTTTGAAAGGCATTTTTTGTATTTCCATATCCTCATGGCACCATTTCTTTGAGAGCTTCATTATCACAAGGAGGAGTCCTCAACCCGACAAGTTACTTTGGACACGTGTATTGTTTCATAAATAAGTGTATTTGCCAACTACGTAATAACATGAGTTATGATAAACAGTGGCAAGAAAGAAAGGAAGGAATTCTACATTACAGTTGGCAGATCACTGTTACAGACTTTGTACTTTGAACTCAACAGAGTTTTTTTTTCAGAACAGAGCTTCCTTGTAAGATCAGTGTGAAGTTGTAAAAATTCCTGTTATGTTTGGGTCTAATTTTGTGGTGAACCAACACAAAATGTAATTAGTTAAGAACAAGCAGTTTGTGTTTCTCAGGAGGCAGCCAGTCTTGATGGATCAAGACACTTTCTGAATTTCTTTCAGCAAGGAAACACTTATTACGAACTTGGCCTTCCCTCAGGACCTTCTGTAAGCAGAGAGCTTGGAAGGAAGCACAGCCTGAAAAACTGAACAACAGTAAGAAAAAAACCCCCAGGCTGCATCTCTTCACCACAGAGATGACTTACATGAATCAGTCCAGAATGACATAATTCTGAGATGTCTTTGGAAACCAATACTACAGCAAATCTCTAATGAGACTGAACAAAGAAAAACATAGGCACTGAATTGATTTCATGCAGAGTGACAATTTAGAAAATGGGGATTGAAAATAATAACATTAATTCCCTGAGCTAATATAGTATGTATTTCTCAACTGGTTGCTACTGATTGATCTCAAAGCTTTATTTTGCCTATCCTTAGCCGCTTCAGACACCTTATTAATATATGTATACATGGTTCTTGTCTGTCCACACAAGTAATACTAATGAAAGACAATTTTTAATGAAATTCCTCTACAAAATAATCATGGGTCATATGTATTGCATTGAACAAAAGAGAGACACACACACTACCAGTCAGCAGTTGTATCTTTCCAGAGTATTTACAAAGAGAAATCTACACTCCATTTTAAATGTGTTAGGCTATTTACAAAAAATACTGAATAATGCAGCAAACTGAAAATTAGGCTGAAGTGTTAAGACTGAAGAACAGTAAATGCTATTATTTTTCAAGTAAGGACCAGTTAATCATGAGAAATCAACTTACCACTTAGGTTGCAAATGTTTCCTGAATTGATTAGATCAACACACTTAAGTTCTTCTATTTGATTCTCTGCTTTTAAGAAGCTCTGCTTACAATATAGTTGGGGGTTTTTTTTTCTCTTACTGTGGTAATTATAAATAACCCAACTATATCAAAAAGCTTCATCAAATAAGGAAGTCTGGAAATACATCCTCAAGATGTTCATATGCTGAGACAGGACTATCACCTTGGAAACAAATGCCAGAATCCACTCCTTTCAGGTAAGAATATATTACATCTTCTGTCTTCTGTATATTCATCACAGACTCTGTGAGATGCATCTTCTTCAAAGAGTTCCTTGAGAATTTCTCTTGGTAATTTATGAAGAGAGATGCAGTCTTTAAGATAATCAAATTTAACTTGACACTAGCTTTGTGTGCTGGGCTGACAATCAAAAAAGCCAAAGTCTCTTTGTTTGTCTTAGAATTTCCATGTAGCATTCATAAATGCTATTCAAATGCTTTCAATTCCATTTCCCACTCTTTAGAGGGGCCATCGGGGATAATAATCCTGTCTTTTCCCCAGCATAGATGCACAGATAAATAAAGAATCAGTTTACAGAAGAACTATACTACATTTGTCATTCCTACATTCCACAGAAAGAATGAATTGCTGCCTTCTCTACAAAATCAATAATCTCTGCATTGCTTTCAAGTCTGGATCACACTTCTGCATTTATTTTATATGTAAAAATACATGACTGTACACGTACAGATATCTTACATAATTTAACTACTTAACCTACAGAATGGTTTTTCCAATGCTTTGTAAGTAATAGTAAAAAAATCTAGTCTAACAGCAACACTAGAAATAGTTTAAAAAAAAATCAATATTTAATCATTTATCAAAAAAGATTAGTGCTTCAGTAGGAAGTTCACATCCTAAAAGTGAAAGATGCAAAGTATGTGATTATCTTGACTGGATAACCAAATGCATCCTTCGGCTTCCCGTCTTTAACTTCCTAGGAAAAGATTTATCTAAGATTTAGTCTTAAAAAATTTGACCGAATTTCAGTTTTGGAAACTAGACAGAAATGCAAATACAGAACTGATGATCAATGACACATACAACTACACACTGCTGACCTGATCAGGCACAGGTGCAAAACAACAGGTTTTAGACTCAGTATGTAAAGGAACTATATCTGAACCTGCACTGAAATGGATTTAACTGTTCACAGGGACTGTAAATTATACCCTCTGGAAAAAGATGAGACAGTTTCCCAGAGCAAGATTTGCACTCAGTGACAGATAAAAACCTTCCAACTCTTACCTTTTGGTGGAAAATAGGACTTGCTCTCTGCTTTGTGAGGCCAGTCTACTACCAAGGGCCCAAATCGTCTGAAGCTGGCAGTAATTTCATCTAAAAACAAGTACAATAATTGCAATTAAAGTAAATAACATAACTCAATGAAAAAGTACTATCAAGCAAAGACCTTTGTTTCTAGCAAAGGTTGACATTTCATGGGAAAAAGAACAAAATTTAGAGTTTCATAAACAAAAAACTTAAAATAGATGTTATCTTCCAAGGTGTTAATATTTATACAATGTATTTGTGGTGATTTTAATCTTACATTTGTTTTTTGTTACTTAAAAACAGCAGCATTTCAGAAGCATATGGGCAACTAAAGCCATTCATGAAAACTTGCATGGTACCTCCCTAAATTCAAATCAGAATCTGGTTTGGATGAAATCAAATCAATTTACTGTTTAGTGATGTACAGTTCAGAGCTTTGTAAGTAGATATTTATACACCAAGTAACACCACAATAAATATGCTAACAGTTCCCTACAGATAGGAAATATATACAGGATATCTGTCCTATAGCAGGTACTATGCTTGTATCAGAGACAGAAATTTAAAATTGTCTATTTAGAGGTGCTTCTAACAACCATGAATAGTCTTGTTGCAAGATCTACTATTCCCACTGCACAACTTTATGATGTCTTTCTATCCCAGCCACACCTACATGTCACTGACTGGAAAAGCCTTGGCCATGAGAAAAAAATACTCTAAACTATATAAAAGCAGCAACACAAATATAAATATGCTCAATTTCTTTCAGTCATATCCTCCGGTCTTCATATGAAAAGGGAGGAAAGAAATAAAATGTTATTTCCATGTGTTTTTGTTTAGCATTTGTATTACAGACAATTGTGCTGAAGTGTATTAAAATAAATCCCTTAGTACATTGTAGGAGAGCATCTCAATGAAAATGGAACCAAAATCTGGTCTTTCCATGTCTGAAAGTTAATTAAACACAGTCAGCTTATTTGGTTTGCACATTATTCTAGGATTACAATGAACCTCCTAAAGGGACTTCTGTTTACGTTAGAAAGTTAACATGCAATTTACATTTATCTGCACAGGAGAAACCTCTTATTAAACAGCACAATTACTTCAAATCACCACTGGTGTACAAAGCAATTTCAATTGCATCACTTAACAATCTGAGTTTCTGCAGTACAGTCTCTGTTCGATGCATCAAGAGTGCTCTGCCACTTCACCTTGCTCTGCCTAAGTTTCTCTATTTCTCATCAGGAATAACAGTAACGTTTCTATGCCACTGCTGAGATCTTCAGGTAATAGCAAAATAGAATATGAAATTCATTTACGAGTGGAAGTTTTCTATTAATACAAAATAAAGCAGGCACAGATAGAGGGGGGCTGAGATCATTTGAAAGGAAAGATGTATTTGAAAGGAATATGCAAGATAAGCAGGAGCACACACTCCAGGCATTACATGCAGCTCCGTGGTCTGCAAGTGCAGAATCAGAAACAACTGCACCATCCCAAAACCAGGAAGAGAGATAATAAGCTCAACACACCCATCAACTTATATAAAGAACATATAGTTATAGCCTTTTGCACCACATTATTTTGCTGAGTGCCTTATTTTTACTACTTCAGTCAGGTTTTTCATGACCTCTCTTTGTCTCTCCCTCCAAACTTAAGTCTGCTTAGTTTTCAGGCAGCTCACCTTCATCAATATCTGGTGGAAGACCTCCAACAAACACTTTCCGAGAAAAACGCTCAATTCGTTCTCCGTTCTGATGAGCTGAATAGCAGGTAGGGGAATTCAGGACTCCAACTTGATCACTATGACCATCGTCCAGCAAGCCATCATCTATTGGGAAGAGGGAAGAACGGCCTTAAAAAGAAAAGATAGTAATGTACATTAAAATAATTTTGTGGCAGTACGTGGTTGTGTAATTTTAGGGAATGGGGGAATAGCAGTCTGGAGAGTCAAAATGAAAATATGAAGATATTAGAAAAGTTGTCATTAGTTTAAAGAAAATTAAGAGAATGAAAAAATTAAAACTTCAAAATGGAATTTCAAGATTGCAAGCTGACATCACTCCAAGTGTAATAATTCATACTATATTATATGGTAGTTGCTCTGCTGCATCCGGCAGGAAAGTAGTAATTTTATTTTAAACAAAGGGTATTATTTATGAAGAGAAAATACTACAGATTGCTTAAGTAAGTTCATTAGTCTGCCTTTGGTTTAGCTACAAAATAAACTGGTAACTTCTTCCACCTGAATGACTGACTACTGCATGTCTAAAACCCTTAAATTTTAATTGAATACGGAAACAGAAACATTATGGTCACAATAACAAGTTTCAATCAGGTATATCTTCTAAAGGTATCTGAAGCTGATATTAAGAATAGATTCAATTTCTAAGAAAGTAAGAGAATTTTAGTAAATGTGCAAAACGTAACACTTGAAAAATGAGTCACAGTGCTGACTTATCCTTCTCACTCTCAATTTACCACAGTTTTGGAGGGAAGCCTTGTGGTGCTTCCTAACATGTAGCAGTGAGTTTACTGTTACCCTGCAAAGCAAGTGCAAAATCTGGAAGTTCACAGGATGGCTTTGCAAATGCAATCTGACCCAAACAGACACTTAGAGGGCAGAGGGAAGTGAAAATATGGTAATTCTTCCCTATTTCATATTTCCATTTATTTCTTCCCTATTTCACATTTACAAATTTTATAGAACTCCAAACAAAAAAAAAATTAGAAGACCAGGATATTCATCTTGGCATATTTAATCTTTTATTGCTTTAGGTCAGCAACATTAAGGTTAATGGCAGTTTCAAAATCAGAAGTCAGTCTTTTAACTGCAAAAAGCCCCAACAGAAGGAATTTGTGAAGCGAAACAGATAGTCCACATCACCACTTCTTCTGAAATGCCATTTTTTCCTGTTTGCCACTCACTTAAAAAATAATTATTAATTCATTCAACTGTTTTCCCAAAAGAAGCAAGAAGCCAAACCAAAAAACAACTCAGCACACTTTTGGGAAACAAGCTAGTTTTTAATCTTAAATGGCCAACTTCTTCCAGATTCACCCACTGAAAACCCATAGGCAGGAGCAGTAGGTCCCTGACAGCTGAGTCTGCAGTACTTTGGCTGTAAGCAGTACTGCAGTCTTTAATTCTCCCCACTCAGGGTGACATTACCAGAAAAGCCTGGTTAGAAACACCAGCAGATCCAGTGCTGACCAGCTGGGGCTGAGAGCAGTAGGAAAGCCCTTCATTTCCAGAAGACCATCTGAGAAATCAGGTGGTTAAAAGACAAGGCTGGAGAACATACAGCAAATGTTATGACAAATAATCTATGTTATGGTAATGCCTAGTGACCCTTCTATTGTATCTCAATGAAAAACTGAATGAAAACATAGGATGATAAAAACAACCAAATATCATAAAATATCACAAGGAGCACAGAATTAAAAGCAGGACTGCAGGAATGTACCAAGTAACAAAGACTGTTAACTACATCATTTTTATGGTGGCATATCTGTGTCTTCAGCAGGCATCTGATGGAGAGGAGCACAGCAAACGCAGAAAGCTGTAGTAGGCTCCTCCTTTCCATTAGAATTGGTGATAGGCATGTTTGAGAATGACTAGTGGGGAGCATATCGTAAGGACACAACAGGTCTGTAACACATCAGCAGAGTGCCTTAGAAAGTGGAAGCATGTAGCTGGTGCTCAATGGGGCAGAAAAGTGAGCAAGCAAGGGAGACACAAAGCTAACATAGCTGGATGAAGCAGGCAAGCAGATTCTTCTTGTGTATCACCTATTTAGGCATAAGAGGAGCAATCTCAGAAGACGGTAGCAGCTGCATAATGTGGATATGAATTTGAGTTATGAAGACAAGTAAGAATGATCAAATTTTAAAGATGTATATGAACAAGTAGTAAGATTTGGCTGCACAACCAAAAAAGGGGGATGCAATGAATTTCTGAATTACTAATGTGAATGATGGAGAAGATGGAGCTGTTACCATAATGACAGTGACAGGAGTAAGTGCAATAATGGAAGAAGTAAGACTCATATTGCAGGAACCTGCAGGAAACTGCAAAGTGGAAATTTTAAGACATTCTACTAATACAGGAGAGTTAGTCTCAGCATCTTAAACCTAAAATTACTTTAATTTATCTTGGTTTATAAGAAGTGCTTCTTAGACAATAAAACTTACAATATAAACAAGTATATAACAGGGAAAATAGTCACAGAATAATCCTCAGAGTAATTTATTTTTACCCACAGACCCATGTTAAAATCTAAGAACAATGAGGATTGTTCTTTACAAATAAAACCAGGAGAACATGTTCTGAAGTTATACCAGAGAGCTCAGTTTTGCTTTAATGTGGGTAAAGGTTTGCTGAAAGCACTATATTCCTCTTAGAGCTAAGGTGGCATGAAAGACAATGGATAAACACTTTCAGAGTAATATGGTCTATATGACTCCTAATACTTTATTCCCCATCCTCTTCACTTTTAAATGTCTCTCAGATAAAGAAAGCAAAATGGTGATTTGTTTTTCCATTTCAATAGGCTTTCACATTTCTCCTGATGATATGAAGAAAAAGGGTAAGCCCTTCTAAACACTTGTTTCTTTTTGTTTTATGAAAGTAACAAAACAAGCAGAATCTGACAGGAATTGTCAAAACAATTGTACTCTTATATCCACAGACCATGATCTACATCATCATCCTTCTCTAGATTATGGCTACCAAGCAATCAGTTATGAACCAATGCAGAAACCAAGACAGACACATGAACTGATGTATATGTGGTGAATACCAGAAGCTACCAAAGATCTTGGCAGGTTTTTTTTTTGCATGTTTTACATGGTCTTTATAATAACTTCAGGTCACAACCTATTGTAGTTAAAACCATACAGCTTTTTCAAGGTTAGTGAGCATGTATTTGCTTATACTATGAAGATCTGTTTACTACTTCTAAGAGCAGTCTACTAGATTTCTGGCTAAGTTTATGAAAGGCTTTTAGTTTTTACTCTGTACATTACTGCTTCTACAGAAGCAAAAGGAGATGAGTTAGAAGGACAACTAGCAAACTGTATACTTTTAAAGGGGCAATGACTGCAAGCAGTAGCCATTAGCATGAACTAAATTATGATTAGAACTGCAGTTTTTAATGGGTTAAAATATTTCCAATTCAGACACTAAGAGAACAATGATCATAACAATCCAGACTGCACTCCTCCTTCCCTCACACCCTCCATCTTCCCCAAACTAAGACAACATGCAGATAAGCAATTACAATCAACAATCTGGATTAATTAATCATAATGATCGGTAACAGATCAGAATTAATTGAACTGTAACAAATAGAAGTGAATTACCTCGTCTTCGCCCATAACTCCTCGCTGCATGCAAACAAAGGACAAATTGTAAAATGTCAAATAACTGTATCATGCCCACATACTAAAATATTTAAGATACGAAGAACCATGTGGGTAAGCAGTAAGTAAAAATCTGCATCTGTATTTGGTACTGATAATTGTAGATGAGAATGCATTGAAGTCTCACATAAATACCATACTATTTTACTACTAAATTGATGTTAGCACCAGCTGTAAAGAACATTCTTTCAAATATTTCAACATCTTTAAACGTCATCTTCACTTCATGTTAATTATGGATGAATTAATTATGGCAACTTTGCAATTCTCCTCAAAATGTAATTTGTATCTTACACAAGTGCCTAAATAACACACAGAGGGTACTGAAATTGTAAAAAGGATAATACTACTGTAAAAAGCATGTAGCAAGTGTTAAATAAATCACAGAAACATCCTGGTCCACATGGAACAGTTTGTGCAGTCCTTTGCAGTGACAATGCAAATGCTGTAAGCCGTGACCTTCCTTTTTCATGAAAAGACCTAGCAGAAAATTAACTGCAAGGTTTTGTTTGAAACAAAAGATGCCTTGTGGTAGCAAACGAAATCAGGGCACAAGTCACAAGAAATAGCATTGTATCAAAAACACTGCACAAAGGCAAAGCAACAATTTTGCACAGACTGCAAGTAAATCCAAGATTTTCCTAACTTTGGAGTTTTGTAAGATTCTTAAAGAGATCATGGTTGTAGCTACAGTTCAGAAGACCATACTGATTGCTTCTCTGCCTGAAGGCTAAAAAACTAAAAATAGACAGATTACTAATACAGAAACTGTTAAGCTTTGTGTAATTTCTTAGTTACATTTCCACAAAGTATTTTCTATTCCTGTTTCACAGACTCGGTATCTGAGAAAAAATACTTTAATCATTATACAGTATAGGTTAAGTATCCAAATAGATAATGTTACTATTAACCATAATGTCATAGCAACATTTAGGAACAGACTGCCATGTCTTGACATTATTGTTGTGATTTTATGAGGCATCTGTACATACAATTCTCCTAAAAGCAACTGTTGTTCTGGGCCACTGAAATACGTACAGACGCATAAAATCACTGATTCATAAATGTCATTCATTGTTCCATTCTCATATTATGAAATACTTATATCCTGGTACCTCCTATTTGATTAGGGGTTTTCAAAAATTTTATTAAATGTAACTTTTTTTTTCCTTTGTTACCTTGATCTCTTCTGACTAGAAATTCAGTGGATTGCTTACAGAATTCTGAAAAATCTTTGTTTTTTCTCCCTTAGAACAGTTATTTTTTACACAACAGTCATCTTTCTATCCAACTTGCACTGAACTTGCTTTTACATTTATTCTCTCTCACCTGAAACTATTATTACTGAAGGGAACAGTTTTTGCTTCAAGGTTTTCAGATCCTCCAACTTTCTACTAGTAAGCCAAAACAGAAAAAAAACACTTTCTGAAAGAGACATGGGTATCTAACCAAGTAGAAACACTTTCATTTAGATTTCCGACATCAAAATAGAATCCACAAAATAGTGTATTCTTATGTGTGACCAGCTCTCTCACTAGGTGCTGGGGAGACTGATGCTGAACTTCAGACACATTTTGTCCCTGAAGCCAGGCCCTCAGAAGACACGCAGCTCTGTGTCAGTGTTGCAGCATGTACAAATCTTCTCTGACTCCTGGCCAAAGTGACTCCCACATAGCATTAGCAGTAGCGTCACTAAGCCCTCGCCTAACCCCTACACGCCTTTTTTTTTTCTTCTCTGTAATTCCATCCACAAATAAAACTAGAGTAAGCAGGAAAATTCAAGTGCGTCCCATTCACAGCAATGGTTGCAGTGCTGTGGTCTCTCTCAAAGGATAATAGAGTGATGCATACTAATATTCATCTTTAGGCACAAGTGTCAGGACACTGCTTTTCTTCTCTTCTGCCCCTTTCAGCCCACCAAACCAGCTCAGCTATCTTCTTACATTTTCACAGTTAAGACAAGCTGATATGCTGAAAAATATTTTGTTACAGAACAAGTGAAGTATTTTTCTTTGTACATTCAAAAAAAGGCAACAGTAATTTTAAGGAAAATCAAAAAAAGGGTTATTAAAATGTTAAAAACCCCAATGCAGTTGAACTTAAAATGGTAGACGCTGCAGTATTTATACATATGGAAATTACAATGATGTACCAAAGTTATCTGTGTATTTCTTGCTTCAGCGAAACAATGAAATCAGGGAAAACAGGAGAAAAACTACCTGATGTTGTCACATCACTTACTTTACTTGTATCGCAAACCTTCCTCCCTAAAATTTAACCATCTTGCTCATTTAGATTACAAACTACTCTGGGGAGGGATCTAGTGCTACTCTGCATCTAGAAAAATGCAGAATTTCTGTATTTATTAGAATAATATGCATATAATGTTTTACACCTTACAGAGCATGGCACCTGTATAAATACATTTAATTACAGGTTTATCTATACATCCAGATTACACAGATGTATCTAACATACACATAATCAGTGCATATGTTTATAGATAAATAATTGCAGGGAAGACAGCTCTTTTGGAAGAGGCCAGACACTGTAGGCAAATAATTGATTTACAGCAACAAAACAGGAGAGATTAAACTGTTTTCCTTAACTTGTCCAAACAGTAAGTCATAGAGAAATTTGTCTTTTAGTTTATAAAGCTGGGTATTTTAATTAGCCAGTAACTTGGAAGGATTTCAAATGAGTGAGAATGCATGAAAGACACATTTATTCTAGAAAATATAAATTAGGCAACACATACAAGAATTATAATGAAGCCCAACAAAAATGAAATCCAGTAACACTGGAACCTTCCAAAATTAAGGGAATATCTTCGTTGCATATACAACAAAGATATTCCCTTTTTAGCTAAAACCTTATTTTTCTATACCCCTGAAGTTGCCTACTAATACAGCTTATACGCATGGGAAAAATTAAAATCCCCCTTTCTGCAATGTAAATCAGCTCACAAATTTAAGACAGAAGTAAATACATTTTCTGTGCATGCTTATCTAACATCAAGACAGTAGAACTTGTACGTTATGTGAGCAATGCTACCACAAAGATACCAAATGTATTGTTTCATTTTATTCAGACACATATTTCCAATATGTAGCAGAGATAAGATACGCACATATTGAAGTAACTCAACTGAATGACAGAGCTGAATTAAAAATACTATGTTGTATATCAGGAAAAACTACCAGGCAAACTTCTTACAAAGATAACTGTGAAGTTTATAGAAAGATAAAATACTATTTGTCATTAACATTCCGACATAACAATCGAATAGCGACAGACATGATGCAGCCTTTTCCATTAATAATTGTAATTTAAAGAAATCCATAAACAATTATAGCAACAATTTCCAAGAGTCTAGACTAAAAGGGGTAGGTGCCTAATTCCCATTTTATTCTATTGGATTTGGGTGCCCAAATTCCATTTAGATTTCTTTAAAAATAACATCTTCATAGATTTTAAGGCTGAAAGACATCACTCTGACCATTCAAGCTTGGCATGCCTAAAAGGCTACAGAAGCCCATTTAGCAATTCCTGTATAGGAAGTTTAGTAATTTCTGTTTGAAGTAAACCAGCTTTCTTTACAAGCACAACCACTTATAGTATCTCTAAGAAGTCTAATATGCCCTTGCTAAACTAATCAAACGTGGAATTACATTTCAATAGTCACTGAAAAAATTCAATGCATTAAAACTACAGAAGGTGGAGGGAACCCTGTAATGGGGAAAAACACCCTACATCCCAATAAACTTGACTCTTGTATTATTACTTTCAAAAATGTTCTCTCTAAGCTGACAAAGATGCACTCAGGTATTTTAAAGTATCTTTTTTTTGACTTTTGAGAGATAACAGTCATTAAAAATGCATTGCTTTTTTTACAGCTTAAGCTGAAACAGATATATAATTATAATATACATAATTTATTAAAATACATAAATCAGGTTTCCTTTGGTTCATTTCATTAATTTAAATAATGAAAACTGTAAATATTAATATTAGGTACAGTTCAGTAAGCACACTTTAAATGACTTGGAAAAAATTCTATCATTTAAGAAGAGGAAAAATTACCTAAAAAAAAGTTTTATCTAGAATTGCTTTGTCTTAAAAGGGCTGCACAATTTCAGCCTGGCTCACGCCAGAACCTTTCTGGGATCCAGAGATACCAATTCACTGAAATTAATCCAGCTAAAATTCAGAGAGGGTCAGTGTTAAGTATAAGTGCATGCATACTGAGGATGTTTAAAAATATTTGTGATTTGCTTTTATGAAGGTCTGGTATTCCTACTCCTCCTCACAGCTACTACAGTACTTACTGAGAAACTAAGGTACAAATGTGAGTATTTGAATTACCAACTCTTCTTCTCCCAATTCTCCCTCTTAGGCATCAGTTACAGGGATAGAGGGAAATGTTAGCTTGAATCCACCTAAGTGGAGAAGGAAATTGAAGTCTACAACTTCATAGGTGTTCAAACCATAATTCTCATTACTGCACATCTGGAGGAAGCCCCTCAATTCCTGCTACGAAAGAAAGGTTGTGCTGAGTTTGAGCAGCTGGAGCTTCCAAAAAACTGTTCCCAGTGCTTCTGTGCTTGAGCTGTACGAAGCTGCAGTTAAGACACGCCAATCTGAAGAGTGTTCCCGACTGCACTGGCCTGCACCGACAGCCACATCAGACTCCAGCTATGTGATACAGAATAGGTGTCTACAACAAGGCTCTGAATTAAGTTCTAAAGGGCATAATTTTAAACATTATGTGCTGCAGCACCTTTTAGATACTCAAACTGTTATTTTTATCTCACCTACTGAAGGCTGAAAATAATATTGCAGCTTTTTAAGAGGACAGCAGTCACACTAAGTGCTACCTTTCAAAGTACAAGAGAAACCACATCAGCGTTAAAAGCAAGATATTCTTCAGTGCATGTTCTTTCTAGCTTTGTGGTAAGGTTTCACGATAGACTGGTACCACTGTGTTTTCCTAGCGTCCATGGTAACAACAAACCCCTTTTTTCCGACCTATTCCAGAGTTAGAATACTTCCCATGTGCTTTTCAGCATGCAAAACTCTAAAAAGAGAAGTTCAACATTCTAAGTAAAAATAAAAAGAATTAAAATATTAATTTCTTGCACCCATCTTAGTGAAGAATTTGTTTCTCTTAATACCTTCCCATCTAACACTTCCTTGTACAGCAGCAGATAACGACAACTGCACATATATCACCTGAACAAACCAGTTTGCAGAATAGGTCTTAAAGCTGTAGTTAAATACAAAAAGTTAAATGTTGTATATGTTGTGACAGCAAGCACGTTGATACTCAGCGTAGAGGAATCAAGACTGTGTTGGCTAAACACTGATTTTATTTCAATAGTTGAGTACCTATTTTTTCTTTTCAAGATATTCCATTATCCTAAGATACCCATTCAATACCAAAGGATCTACTTCTTCAAATCTCCATTGTGCAGTATTTTCCTTTACTGGGTATAAAGCTAAACCTTAATTTCCTTAAGATTTTAAACATTTACTCGGTGCTACACAGGGAAAATACATATTTGTTTAAATTTTACATCCATTTGCACAAGTGTAAATGATTGTGCAAAACGGGCAAGGCAATTAAAAATAAAACCCCAAAAAACCCCTTCCACACAATTTCAATCCTGAAAAAACATATACTGACCATATTTTTAATAAAAATATCTCTACTGCTAACATTTAGATTCATCAAGTCAATGACAAGTGTACTTCCTTTGTGTACAACAGCTTCCATGTTTTCTAATCTAGAGAAGCTGTTGCACTACAGCTCTAATTTCTCCAAATGTAGAAAACACTGTGTGCAAAACCCCTGATTTATTATTGACTTAGATGGATTACCAAGCTGTGCTTCCTTCTTTAGCCTTGAACAAAGGCTAAAGTTCATGCCTTCACTGAATAGCAGATGTTCATGAAGTTTGACCTACTAGGAGAGGAACATGAACATGAACTCTAACTTCAGCATATTTCACGGTAGACACATGCTTGACAAAGCCACTTCCAAAAACCCCAACAAAAAAAAAAAAGTTATTTCACATGAGTCTAATACAAAGTGTCTAGTTCACTCTTTATTTTCCCAGTACAGAAAAACATGTGTTTCTGGCCTTCTTATTTTTCTAATTCCTGTTTCAGTATAACAGATTTCTTACAGCTCTTTGGAAAACATACCCCTGGTTTGCTTGAGAACAAAAAAGAATAGTGCATCATTATGAGCATTTCAGATTTCCAATAAGCTAGATATAATGAAAGGCTGTTGCAAGATTAGCTCTTGCCATTCAACTCCAAAAAATGGCAACAGTCCCATCGGTGCTGAAGACTAGAGGCAAGTAATTCAGGAACAGAATAAAATAGCATAATTTTATACCAACATGTCAGATTTAAGCTAAGCTAGAGATAATTAGAAACTGTTATAAGATTAGAACTTACCATTTAACATCAGAAGATTGTCAGTCCCCGGATGTGGATAACTCAAGCGACCTTAAAAGAAAACAAAAACCAAAGAACGAAACAAATGCAGAGCTTTTAGCTATTATGTTAGAAAAAATAATGAAAAATCATTGCTTAGAATTTGCCTAAGGGAAATAAAGAGGTAATATTTAACTCCAATCACATTAACCAACAATACCCTTGACCCAAGTTAAAGCTGACAAGAACAGACTTCTTAACCTTAATTCTCTGGTCATAAGATCTGCAGTGTACTTTGGGATCAGCTCCAATAGGATAAAGCCACTCTTTGTTTCATGACACCCAGAAATAGTGCTGACTGCTTTAGTCGTCTCTTTCACAGTGACTCTGAATAACTGCACTATGCACATCACTTAAAAGAGTGGCATTTCTACAACTTAGTGCTTCTCTACTGAATCAATCTAAGAAAAATCATGTTAATAGCAATCAAGGCATGAAAATTTTATTAACTGATTTATGATTGCATCTTGGTGTACTTCATATAAGCCTGGTATGTAATATTTTTCAGTAAGTCTAGCAAAATTAGAGCAGTTTTTTACCTACAGATTCAACAAAATTAAAGACTATTACAGTTAGCATTTTCAGCATTTTAAACTGAATAAAAAATTATATGAAAACCTTATATCCTGACATTAGAATTTTTCAAGAATTGCATTTTACTACACTGGTGGCACATTATACTTTAGTAGTTAAATGAATGGTTTAAAATGCACAGCTGAGGTGTCTGTTCACTACAAATTCCTTTTTATTAAAGGAGATTTCTTCTGTTTACAGGAAGCTGCAAACATACCAGTAGTGCACACTGACCTAGAGAGACATTTACAATAGCTGCTGTGTTTGGAAAAACTGTGGTTTAATGTGCAAAAAACTGCATTGCCATCTATTTTGCTATTCAAACATACTTGCTTGCTTATAATCTGAAGAATAGATATACATGTATATACATACATACATATATGTGTGTGTGTGTGTGTGTGTATATATATATATATATATTAATACTTTCACTTAACAGGTAAATCTTTTGAAGGAAATGGGAATGCTTGTAAAGGCATAAAGAAGAACCCAGTCTGGAAGCAATGGGCATGTAGAACTCACACATGCTTACAGGGTCATATATATGTAGATGGCTTGCAAGAAAAAGAAACCACAGGGGAAAAAAAGAAAGAAAACCAAGTCAACAATCTATATATTAAGGCTGTCTAGAAAGTCTTATCATACTGTGTTTGGTCCCCTACTGCTGGTAAACCCATGAGCTTAGCAGCAAGACTAGAAATTTCTTGAAATATTTCTGAGTCCCAAGGGACACCTTTGGGGTTGAATAAAAAAAATTTTTGTTGTAAATCTGTAAATAATACGGTTTAATTTTTGCTCTTCTCCTTTAGAAACCAACAGGGTAATTTTCTGCCAAAAAATAATTTGAAAATGCACACATTGCAAACTCTGAAATTTAAAACTTCAAAATAGCAAGATTAAGATAATTTAGGAAATTTTGTTCAGCCCTATTATTTACAGGCATTATGGCAAGAAGATTTTTATACAGCTAGGTACTATTTCTCTTCCCACAGATTTTATTATTGTGAGAATGGATGGTATCAGAACACCTGCAGATTAGGTAAGTACAATTTTCTGTTGAATTTGGAAGCACTGAAAGGCTAGGGCAGGCTCCTGGAGAAGGACAGATGAATGCCACCCAGAAGGACTCTGTTGTCTTCTCTAACTTCTACAGAATCTTTGAGCATACTTAGGCAAAATGCTAAACAAAAACATTTGTAGGAGCCTCTATCTTTATGTCTCTTGTCTTCACAATGTCCAGTTTTAATACATTTTTCTGTCATACTGAACATCTACAGCAATACCTGCTGTTTCTTGGAACTATAAAAATTCTGCCCTTCTAGCAATGCATGCTGGGAAATGCATAGGGAAAGAATTGGGAAAAAGGCATCCTTAAATTGCAATCTGGGAGCTGCCACTGGTTTGCTCAGCCTGGTGTACAACAACTTTCCTATACTTAGTTCTTTGCTCTAGCAAGGCTAATACTCATTTGTCTAGCAGCAAGAATTTCACAAGATCACTGTCATATCATGTTTACATACACTGCTATAGAAATACTTGCAACAATATAAGGTGTTCCTTGCAAATCAGAATGCTGTATCTATCTAAAACAACAAAAGAAATTGTGAGACATCATTATCTTGAACTTCCTTGAGTCTGTGGTTACAGTCTTTCTCCCCATCTGAATTTATCCTCTTTTCCTATTTAGAAAGAGAGATAAAGGCCAGGGTTTTTTTTCCCTGTAATTACTTCATAAACAAAAGTCAGATTTAAGGCCTAGAAAGAGAGAGAAGCCCACCAGTGTCAATACCTGGGGAAGAAAACTTCTAAAAAATAGTAAATTCTAGGTTTACAACTCCACTTTTGCGTTCTTTTGCTTTTTCGCCCCTTACAGCTTCACAAATAAGCTGCATCTGAAACACGGATGCCAAGCTGAAATAATGAAGGACTTCTCACTGAGTGGAAGGGAAGGAGTGCATCAGGCATCTGAGCCCACCACTGCAACCCAAAATCCTGATTTCATAATAAATGACTTCAAGACTAAAAAGGAAAACAAGTAATACTATTCAGTACACTGCTGTATTGATACTTCTAAGTCTTTTTACATGATTATTTCAATGAAATCACACTTAACTGCATTCTGATGAACTAAACCCCTGTATTTGCTACCTGGTCTAATACTCGGACTTACAACTTTAAGAACATTTTAAACATAGAATGTTTACTTACTTTTTCAAAACACAATCGCTGCTACTTATTTATATTGTTAATTTAGATTCTTATCCCTCAGATTAATCTGCTGAACTAAAATGCATTGTTTTCTAGGCTGTCCACCTGAATTTCATGACATACATAAATTTAGAACATCTCACATGTGAAACTGGGTTCATTTTTATACAGAGCTCAGATCACAGTATTTTTTAACAGGTTATTCTAGGTAAATGGACATTTACTGTATTAAACCTCACTTAAAATATCAGTATGTAGAATACAGAAGATCGAGTACCATCTTGTAACAATTTACTTTGCTTCTATCACATACATCTTTTTAGCTGGCTATTTTCACTCTTTTTTTGATACATTAAAAAAAAAAGACACCACTTTAAGAACAAGGCACAAATCCTATCTAATCCCATCCTGCTTCAATATCAATAATGTAGAATTGTATAAACCATTCAATGGTCTTCTAGCAGTTCCAGTGGCCTCCACCGGCTTAAAAAAGTAGTTTTAATAATAAAGATGATGGAGCAGTTTGAAATCAACTACCAGTTAGAGAATATCTAATATTTTAATAATAGACTTAGTCCATTCCTGAAAAATGGAAAGTAATTAATTCACTATCCCTCTATAGAACCCAAAATTCATAAGCTGCTACTATCTGGAACAAATACAATGCCTAACACTGCCATTCTGTATCAGAAAGATCATCACGTTATAAAAATTTTCTCTGTGCAAACCTGAACTTGCAACTTCACCATGTTACTGCTAATTAGCCATGATACATGAGAATTATTAAATTGAAACTAACATTGCTAAGAAGCAGGTATGCCTGACACTTCTTATGCAACTAGAGCTCTATTAAACCTAACCTCCTCTTCCTTATCTAAATGTAATTAAAATTAACAGAACTGCCTGCCTGGTGCATATTTCTCAATGCATTCTTCTGTAAGGACAGAAAAAAAATAAAAAGCTTCAAATAAATTTTGGTGGGTCAGTTTATCCACTGAATCCAATTAGAAGTCTTGCTAATCCAAACCATGAGGAAAGACTAACAAACTTAGTTTTAGCAACATTTCTGTAATCTCATGTTACTGATAGGGGCAATGAAAATCTAAATTTTTGTAAACTTCTCAGCATATATATGTAGTGGTGCTTACTCACTTTTCATTTTAAGGCAAATTCACATCTACTTTTAGAAATGCATACTTTCTATTCCTATTTAACTAAACTGTTGGAAGGAATCCCCATATATTAAAACATTACTGTTTTAAACATTACTGACTCACAGATTCACAAGTTTGGTATTTCATGTCTACTCTCCCCATTTTTAAAAAAAGTCTTCATTTATTGTATGAAGAGATTGAGAATCAAACATTCCTTACCCTTTTTCCTTGTTTTTCAAGGGATCTCCTGACTAGAAGAAAAAAAGCTTCCAAGTCAAGCTTTTCCCAGTAAGCGTTAATGGCTGAGGATCACAGCAGTTTCAAAAAGCATAGTTTTTGGAATCAGCGCAGTTAAGACAACAGCACAAACCCGTGTTTGGACTACACCTAGTTACAGAAAGCCTGGAGACTGCATTTTCCAATGCTTGCGTATGAATTATGCAAGCCAGAACGAGGCCAAATGGGTTCTCTTTGATAGTCCATCTATTCAGACAAATCAGTCTCTCAGTCTTAAATATATTCTTTTATCAGAAAAAAGTTTCTATGACAGAAAGAAGAAACAAATCTGTATGTAAGATCTCAAAGCCTTTTATGTGACTAGGGAGAGAATTTTTTCCTCTCTATTTTCTTCAGCCTCAGAAACTCTTTTCTGAGCACAATTTGAACTACTCTAGGAAGAAATTGTGCAGCTTTAAACTTTAGAGCTTCATAACACAAAATATGAAACAAATGTCTTTGAAAGCAAAACTTTCCATATGCAAAGGAAGACAATGTTCTCTGTGCCAGAGTCTTTACTAGAAAGATGTTTAAAACAGCAAATAAGGAATACCATTAAATCACTGCCTCCTCAGTACTAATAGATATTGCATACAAAATATAACCACCGCTTCTAAGCATTCCCCATAAACTGTTTCAGCCCAAAAGCATTGACTTTCCTGCTTCTTGACAGCAAAATGCATTGATATTTGGGGGAGAAGAAGGGGAAAAAAGAAAAGTAAGTACACAAGTGGTATGTCTGAAGAGTTATACTAGCAATACCTATATATGTCAGGCTATCAGCATTTTAATTCTTCTCTCAATTGTTTTAAGGACTATTATAAGAATAAAAAGGGTATTTAAGAACAATGATATAAAAATGAATTAATTTAACTTCAGATATTTCACTAAAATTGAATGGATGGGATAATTTTAAACATTACTTAAGATCTTGTTATGAAACGCATTTCAAGAATGCTGCATGGGAAGGATTAGTTTTAATACGAGCAGTATTTCTGCTGAAATGACTAGTAAAGTCAAACATCTTCTCCCTATTACCCTACCTTGAAAATATCTTATCGAAAGCTAAAAATTACTTTTTTTTTGATCATGTCTGTTGTAATGATGAAACTTTGTCTAAGTGAAGCCAAAACTAGTCATCTATAAACAATTTTCTGGCAGGCATAAACTTAGCTTTCAGTGAATCATATTTGAAATAGTTTTTTTCAAGTTCATGAAAGCAAAAGTGATGAAATTTGACTTGCTCCTAAAACGGATCTTGACATGCAAAACGTAAAGCTATGAGATAGTCACAGACTGTCTGTTCTTCATTGTGCAAAATGTGAGACAAGATGCTTAGTCATACTCCAGATATTGTAAGCAGCTAAATCAGAAACACGTGCTTAAAATTCCAGGGACTTTCATTTTACTGCTATGATCAGATATAAAAGATGCATTGTTTTAGTGTGCTACAATTTACTTGAGAACTTGTCATAAAAATATTCTCTAGTTACAAAATACCATTTAGTTACAACAATATATATTCTATATTAATAAGAGCAACAAATAATAATAATATTAATAACAACAATAATATTCTTAATCCTCTGTATTCTGCAAGCAAATATGATGGAGTTTTAAGTAAATGTTAGATTTTCTCTGATGAAAAGTCACAAAGACTGATATAACCAAGTTAGAGTTTCATGGCTGGCAGGGAGAAGAAAAAAAAAAGTTAAAGTTGCTCAGAAATTACAGAAATGCCAATCAATGGTGAAAAAAAATCAGAAGAGAGTAGAGAAGAACTAAAAGGCTGTTACAGCACGAGGGCACTTCCTCCAATTTCCAGTCCATAAGGAATATTTCTCATGCCTTACTGTTAATAACGTAGCTGTTTCAGCTGAAATCACACCCACAGAGAAAAAGTATCTTATCCAATCAACTTAAATAGCAGCACACAATTACTCTATTTAAATTCAGCTGGCATGTGCATTGTTCACTGGCACTCGAACAGAAAAATGGGTTTTCTTTGAGTTCATCACTATCTATGGCTTCCATCTGTTTTAGTTCAAACATAAAACTTAGCAGAATTTTCACTGCAAGAACATGATGGTGAAACTGTTAAAAAAAATAAATCTCTTAACTGTAGACTGACACCATATTCTCATGTCCCTTGAAAGCACAGATGGAAACTACTAAGTTTTTCAAGGTATCTACGTATGAACCAAATTAACTTTCAAATCTTAAAGCTTTGTCTTGTCTTACTTTCCTTGGAAAATTATTATTGGAAATACACAATTTTCATCTATTGTAACATAATGAAGTACGAAGAGATGAATAAAAATAAAAATTGGTATTTTCTGTGCTCACTGTGCCTCCGAAATCTCTTCTGAATTACAGAGCCAAAATTAAAACAGTGAGATGGCAGGGGGAATCGAGCAACCACTTCCACTTGTCATGTCAGCGTGCATAGAAAGAAGAAACAGACTGGTTTTCATTTTCAGGAATGTGAGAGGTGTCAATGGCAAATATTGCAATAGAAGATCTGCATTCTCTACCTTTATGCCTAAGAGCAGCTTTCAGACAAGGCAAGATGTATTAGTCACCACCTGAGTGTGGCAAATAGAAGCAAGAATGCTGTGTAAGAGGAATGATACACCTGGTCACACTGTCTTTGATGAGATATGCATGCTTTTAGCACACAGCAGTTACCACTGGGCTAGTTGTTTACAGGTTTCAAACCTTTTGTGTTAATTATGTTTTGCAAACATGTAGAATAGATGGAAACTGAATTTAATAATGGACTTAAATGATAAAATTGCTAAAGTGGAATTAATTCTCTCTAAGCAGTAAGAAAGAAGAGATCAGACTGAAAAACACCTATGAAAGTTTAATTTCAGCTTCTACTTACTTTAAAGTCAAAGAAAATTAACTGTTTAAGTAAATGCTATATACTTACAGATGCTCTGTAGTGATTTGCAACTCAGGAAAACACTCCAAACTTTTGGCTATTTTAAATCTTAAAATACTATTAAATGCTATCTGAATGCTGCAGGTCTTCCAATTGATTACACAGATCTTAAAGAGAAGCATGAGCAGACTAGCAAGGTGTCCTTCAAATTAGGAGAACAACAGGCCCTTCTGTGCTAATGTAATATATAATAAGTACAGGAGCCTCTAGAAATGGAGAATGGAAGGGAGTAAATAATGCTGAAAAAAAGCCTGTTTTGTTTTTTTGTTGTTGTCTCTGCTTCAATGCAGAGATTTAATTTCTACAAAGCAAGTCCGAAGACTTGGATAATTTTAAAATTAGACTGTGTTAGTCTAATTAGAACACCACAAATGAACTAACATTTGACCAGTCCAAGTAAAATGGTTTGAGTTCCCTGCCCCGATATTCAATAGTAAATGTTACCTGAGAAAGTATGGAAAAACAGAATTGACAAGAGTTAATGCACAATGAACAAAGGAGTTAGAATGGAAGCCCACATACGCTAGCTATATGCTTAACTGCCATGGCCAAATGATTTAATAGAGCCCAGAACAGTAAAAGGAACCAGCATTCTAAAGCCAACTGTATTTCTGGACTTCTTCAGATTGGATGCATTAGTATCCTCCAGTAGATTTGAAAAAATATTTAAAAGGACAAAAGCTGATTTTATCAATGGACTTTAGTTTTCTTTTCAGCTTCAACGGCAGAGAAAGGGAAAATTAACTGGCAACACTAGGGATAGTTTGTTCTACGTAACTGTGAAACAACGTTTTCAGTAAAAGACAGCTTAAGATAGACTTTTCATTAGTGAGAAAATAGTTCATTTGCCATTTTAATATGAACCTAGAATCTAAATTAACAATCAGTATTAATTCAAATATGCAGAATGGATGACCCTTTTTTCTTTATTTAGCATAATAACATACCTTTAAGTGGATCATGCTCTGCTCTCATAATGTCAATAAGGGAGTTTTCCAAAGAGTGCATATTCAGACTGTCATACATTCTATTTCGATCCTAAAAAAAAACAAAAGCCTTAGCATTGGAATACAAATTCTGTAATTTTTAACAAAAAACTTGAAAAGCAAACACAGATTCCTTCTAAAAGCTGCCCACTCAGACACTCTGGAAATGGACAATGATACAAAGTAAAATCTGATTTTCTTAACAGTAATTTTAACAGCATCCAAATATAAAACTAGAGAGGCAGTGTGAACAAATGCTGTGTTTGCATTTGACAGCCTGTGATTGCCTGTTTCCTTCAGAACTGCTTGAATCAGTTCTAGTGATCCACAGCAGAGTTATGCATTAGGCTGATTAATGAAGGAGACTAATGTCTGTAAGAGTTCAATTTCATTTCACACACAAGTAAAATAGTGAGGAAGGTGGGGAAGTACAGGACAAGAAGGGCAGTCATGTCACACAGAAGAGAGCACTTTCTTGGTGCTTGGCCAAGAGGCCAGCATGAGCCACCAGCCCCTGCCAAGGCTGTGCTTGCTGGCTTCAGGGCCTTTGCGTACAAAGACTTGAGTTACAAATGGTCAGCACTTAATGGTTAAAGGGTGGAAAACTGAAGCTAAACTATGAACAGGAAACGTCACAAATCATACTAACAGATTATCAGCCTTATAGAGGACAATTTCTTTTACACATGAATATTAAGAAGTTACCATACTGTCTTTAAAAATGTTTTCACTGACAGTAATAAAAGTTATTGCAATGAACTATAAATGTTTTCCCTGATTTTGTTTTACCTAAGACATTTTCTCCCATGTTTTCCAATGCACCCAAGTTACACACGCAGAAACAAGGCAACTTCTAAATTCTTTGGTCTTTCTGGGATACCCTTCAGAAACTGAAAATAGTTTGTGTAAAACTATAATCTCTTCTACTTTCAAGGCTTCTGGCTAGACTGTACTGCACTTAAATCCTATAATCGTGCCTTAATTTTACTGTTGTCTTCTGTCTGCACTATAGTAATTCAGCAGAGTAGGATGAAATACATCATATACATCCCAGGACTGGTGAAATTCCCTAAAGATGCAGCCATCCACTTAGTATGTATACCATGGGGGCAAAAGGTATATGATCCACGCTTACTGTGACTTTCTGTGATGGTTTAGCAGAACCATAGATTCATGTCAAACTACGTCCCTCAGCAAGCAGGTATTCCTCACACTGGAGGAGTAAAAAAGCAAACTTGGGAACAGAATTTTTCTATGAATCACACACTATGACTTATGATCAGCTTTGCCATGATGAAACTAGGGTTTTACATTCATCTCTTAGAAAGTTTAGTCAATGTTGGGATGAAGAAGCAGAAGCCTTTTTTCCCCACCTCTTTCTACCTCGAACAATTATTAAGAGTAATGGGTTCCTGTTGGGTAAGCAATCTGTTAGAAAATAAAGGATCTAATCAAATTAGTATTTCTGGAAGCCCTTGACAATTTTAATGATACATTAAAAAAAGTAGGTTTCTCTTGTCTCCTGCTGTATCCCAGACCAAATGCCACTGACACTTCATTAGGCAGTCTTCAACCTGGTTTCAGTGTGCCAGCAAGTCCCCAGCACTATTTTAGCTCACAGCAACCTTTATTTTGGGACTGGCTGGCTTTCATTTAGTTCTTTAGTTACCCTGAGAACCACCAAAATTAAACTAAAGCGACTAATCTGCCTCCATGCCCTTAGAGGTTTGTTTCTCAATAGCACAATGAAAAGAACTAGCTTACCACAGCAAACCTGTCTATAGAAGGTGTGAGCACTGACCAAGCTGGATCTGTTCCCTACTGTCCCCTAGCATTCAGAAGGTATCTCATCAGGATTTTTAATGAAGTCTTAAAGTCATTTTAAGGCACTAGTTGGTAGGTAGTAAGTGCTCTTGCAAAAACCAGTGCTGAGTAAAGACAAAACATGCTTTGCTATCTCTGTAATTGACAGGAGAAAAGAACTAGTATTGGTAAAAACCAGACTGAACAGTATATGGTGTTTTATCTTTGTTACAGGTTCATTACATATTTTCTTATTTATTTTTTTTATCACTGCTACATAAATATGTGTTGAGGTAACACATGACTGTCTGGGAAATGGTCATTATTACAGACTTAATGACACTCTGTGGAGCAGGAGCCTGTAAGAAAAGGGTCAACCATGGTTCATTCCTAAAACTGACTACTTGGTCCTAAATCTTACAGAGAAATGGAAAAGAAAAACATGTAATGTGTTCGCAATTTATTTGTAAACTGCTCCACTGGGTGACATGGTGCAATGATTCTAACTTCACCCTTGCATCATTGTATTTTGAAAGTTCTGTGTATCTAATGTGAAAGGTCTTGCTCTGCTAGAAGGAGAAGAAATAATAAGCTTTTCCCATCCTTTTTACACCTTAGAAATTTTGTGGTTTGTTTCCCTGGCTTGTGTTACTTAACTCTGGGCAGCGGAAACATAAAATGGGGCAGGCACAGCACAATATAAAAATGTTGTGAATACACTTAAGTACAGCAGGATTTAAATATGGGAATTGCATTCTGCTATCCCACTACCCACACATCATGCTACCCACTCGTGAGTTTGGGTAGTATCTTGGTAATCACTGCTTCAAAATTTCAATCTCTATTGCAAATGACACTGATGAATTGCATGCTATGAAGCAACATTATCTGAATGTAACTATCTCTAAAGGTAGGTCATTCTTTGGGTACAAGGTTCATTTTAAATCTTCGTGCCTCTTGACTTTATAATGCTACAACACTGTTTTGAGCTTCCCAAATACGTATACTATATCTTTGAAGAGAACAGTTATCATCTATGCAAATAGGAAGCTTTAATTTCAAAGCAGAACTTAAAAGTATTTCAGTAATGTAAGTCACACACCAGCAAGTATTTTCTAGAAAGGTCTGCTGAAAGGGTACAATTCTACAACAGCATGCACTACTAAATCAGAAAACTTCCATTATGGTTTTGGTCAATTTTTGGGACAAGCACGAAAAGCAGTACCACTGAACACGATTGTTCCAGATCTCCATGCATGTGGAAACAGTCCCAAGAATTAGGATTACCTTTAGCTTCATTATTTCAATGCAACTGATAAACAGTTATCTTCTAAAACAACCTGGACCTACTTTTAAAACAACATAGAAGTAGTCCCAAAAATTAGAACTACTTCCATGTTGTCTTAAAGATAGTTCCAGATTGTTTTTGAAGGTAAATGCTTATCAACCACATTGAAATAATGAAACTAAAGATAATCAGTAGGGCAAAAGGCCCTGATACCTAAGCATGTATATTAATAAATGTGCTCTATCATCCTAACTCCCAATCCTAAGCATGTATATTAATACATGTGTTCTATCATTCTAACTCCCAAACCTAAGGATGTATATTAATACATGTGTTCTATCATCCTGACTCCCAAAGCACCTTTTGTCAAGGTTGAATTCCTGTAAAGTATTTTTCATTTCCTTCAGCTCTGTGGCTCATCAGTCCTGTGCTAAGAACCAAGTGAACTTTTGCTGTGTCAGTAGGTCTGTATCTCTGTGGAATGTCACAACAAAATGCTAGCTCTTTTCCCTCAGAGCTGATAGTTACCTTCTCCCAAGCACTACAAATTCTCAGACTAGTTTTTTACTTTTAGCTGTCTAAACACTTGCATCCTGCTTGACCTACCTTTCCCAAATGAGAATCATAACTGCATTTGTACAGCAGATTGGTACAACTGCCTGAGCGATATGGTTAAGTAAAAAATTGTCTGTGTAAGAAAGTTTACAGAAAAGTGGTAGTTATTTTAGGAAGAGGAGAAGCACAAAGTACCCTTCCCACAGAACACAAGTGCTAGAACGGGCTTTTGACAGTGTCATGCAGAATACACCTGAAGAGCGTGCATTTGAGAAGTAGTCCCCAAGCCATGCACCTAAATATGCACAAATGGGAGGAGGGCAGCTTTCCCTGAAGAGCAAGTTTCCATACTAAACTGATGAACAACAGTTTTTCTAGGCACATTCTATTTAGGACTTCTAAATATACCCGTGCAATTTATGCAAAGATTATCCTGTTTGAGCATTTGCAGAAACTGCACTCACACTTCTAAGTTTATATATTGTCACTTATGCATAAAGCAAATACAAGGACCAAAGCTACTGAATGGTGAATAGTTTTGTTAATTTTTAACCACAAACATTAGTCCATAGTTAAGAAGTCTGACACCTTTGAATTTTGAACACATGCTTTAAACTACTGATTTGGAGGACTATTTGAAGTAAAAAATTAGAATGCTAACATAGGTATTAAAATCTGTAAATGGTAGTATCTTTAAGGTATGATCTTGACACGTCTCTTCATATTCTAAAGAAATGTAGCACCATGAGATGGGAGCTGAAGACAGAAGTCATAAAGCTTATAGTCATTTCAAGTATGGTCTGTCTTGGCTGCAAAAAAGAACTCTAACTTTGACCTTGATGAACTAACTGAGTTTGTTAAAAGCTAAATTAAAGAAACCTTTTTAAAATTGCTTCCCAAACTAAAATGTTAACAAGCTCCACTGTTTTCACCAAGTTCCATCATTTTCACCTTAAACGTGACCTGAATTGAAATGTGCTTTAAGACTTTCTAGAAAGTGACAGCTGATTTAGTAATAAAGTATCCACACTTTAAAAAGTGCCTGAATATAGCATTCAGTGTTAATGTTAGAAGTAATAATCTAACAATTCCTACATACATATTCTAAAATATCTCTAACATCTAAACTTCAATATTCTCATTTTAGTGAGGATATACTATAACCATAAGCCCCTTTTTGAAACCATAACCACTGTAAATGAGAAACTTAATATGAAAACCTATTGAAACTACAATTTTAGCTCTATAAAAAAGCAAGGAGGAAGGCTTAAAGTAGACACCCAAAATTGCTTGGTTACTCTTCACAGTGTCATTAGTGGTAAAGATGAACTAAAGATGTCTGGTAGACATCTGTGAACGGTCATCCTGACAACAAAGTGTTGAAAGCTAAAATGACACAACCAGCTACGTAAGCTAACTAAATTGAGCCTAAAATGCACCACGAACGAGTCCTTTGGCAAAGACACACCTACTTCCCAGCTACATAAGCATTTTAAAACACTGAAGTGCTTCAGCTCAAGAATATGTATTCATAACCTGGAAACAACCAGACACCAGACTATGGAGATTGATTAAAGTCTTGGCAATCTTGACTTTCAAGGCAAATCTAGAAAATTTGTATATTAATAGTTTCAATGAAATAACTAAAGGGACATTAGTCATCTGAAAGGGAGGATGTTACTCAAGTTTTGGGTTTCTCACAGCCCTGCCCCAAATCTAGAAATATCTATTCAGCCTTGAGTACTTAAATGCAAATACATCAGCACATATAGCAAATGTACTTTTGGATGGATCCTAGGTGAGAACATACTCATTTTAATGCAGAGAACAAGGTGAGATAAGATACTCAGCATACACATCACTGCTATACTATCATGGTTGTTAAATATTTTGTTGAATTTTACTAATTCTGATTTTGTATTGCATTAATAGAATGAGCTGTATAACTGAAGCAAATTTAAATAATGGCAGGAAAGTCTAAGTTCATATGAAATCATAAAAACATTTGTATGGTAAGCACCACAAACTTCTCACTAACTGAGTCCTTTGAACGTGTAATCTGTGCAGCTCCTAATACTATTTATTCAAAGGTTGTGATCCTTAAGTTAAAAGCATGGTCACAGACCGCCTTCCCCAATTAGAGATATCCCCAGTATGGTCCTCAAACACAAGTATCTGGTTGTGTGTGTCATTTTAATCAGTCCTAGGCAATCAATCCACTGCATTAAAAACCCTGAACTGTTCTGTTCCAGCATAGCCTCATTAAAAAATAAACTGGTAAAGCCTACCTTATAGATCAGTGTTTGGACAATTATACTGCTGTGAAGAGTAAGAAAACTTTGCAGCTAGATAATCTCAATGCCTTAAAGTTTAACATCAGCTGCCAAATATTCAGCACTTCTGAAAAAATGGGCCACACATTTAGGAGTCTAAACATGGCATTAAGAATCCAACTTTAGCAACTTGCACTTCACCTAATATTCACTGGTATGTGTATCATCTAGATCAGCCATTGAAAATGTGAAGTGGTATTAAATTGTACTAAAACTGTCATATCAAAAATTTGAAATTCTCCAAATTGAAGTGATTCTAAGGCAGAAGAACAGGACAGCAGCTTAAATTAAGTACCTAAAACTAACACCTGTTGTGACATACAATTTTAAACCACATTTTGTTTTTTATGTGATTGGCTTTCTTCAAAAACTTGAGCACATTTCAAAAAGAAAAATCTGCATTTGTACAAGATGCGACCTTACCATACCAATCCCCAGCTGGAGAGCTATGTTTAAACACAGAATAACAACACTCAGCTTTTAGGACCATGAACATTACACACTGTTTGTCTGAACAAACAGGAAGGACAAATCAAGGTGAAAACCACCTAGACACGCAGTGTATTTCCTTAATTCAAAAGGGACACAGAAATTAAATTCCTGTTCATAGAATGCAGTGTTTTTCATAGAATGAAAATAGTTGAACACTGATGTCTAGTATTGAACATTTTTAACGTGTTTTAGTAAGATTATTTGCAGGATGGTAAGAAAAACTAAGCTTGCAAACAAAACAGGATACTGCAGTTCTTAAAAAAAATAAAAATTTAGAAATAGTTCATTATTTTCATTGTACAAGAAATATAAATCAAAAAAATGGATATACAAAACACTGATCTCTGTCCTTGTGGTTTTTTACAGAAATGCCTGGAGCATGTTTTTTTGGGGAAAAACACCTGTATCAAAAGGTTTAGAAATATATTTTCAGCTTTGTACCCTATAATTGGGGTTTTTTTGTACTTTAGGTCAGGGAATAAAAGAGAATATTCATATTTTCTGACTTTTTGAAATGCAATGTAAGTGCCTAAAGTACAATCCCAAGGGCTGTGTAAGGTCAGTGGTGCCAGGTACGCTCTTCTAGAGAATTAGATTATCTAAATAAGGAACCTAGATTCTCTCTAAGGAGAGAAAAATAGGCCCCTCAATTAAATGCTTAAGTTGTACGGTGTCAATACTTGACAAGATTTCTAACTGTTCCTTTAATGTTTCAAGTACAAGGCAACAACCCTTCCCTATATGAAGTACCTATAATGGTGGAAGCAGTATGACTGAACTCAGAAAAAATTATGTCTACAAGGTTTTATGTCTGAAAGAACTTTATTTGATGCAGTTAGTATCATCTCAAAATCATGAGAAAGGCAAAACAGCTTCTCACAGTGAGCCACGTAAGAAAAACTTGGCTATAGGCTTTATTTGCTCACATTTAGATCAGTGTTGCCATGATGTTTAATTATTTTTACTTGAAACCAAAACAAACCGCTGAACTTTTTAAAAATCCTAAGGGATGACTTTCTTAACTTTTGTAAGCAAAAGCGGCTTCGCTGCAACTAATGTGGCCATTGTGAATTCAACTTCACATGGGATATGTTTCAGTTTTAACGAGGAAGTACAGAAAATCTGCTTTCATCCCTACAAGCAATACTCATAATAGTTTACTCAGTTATCAGTAAAGGACACTCATTGTCACTGGTATATTAATTTAATGTTACGCAGTTTTTAATCAGAATTGATGTCACTTCTATTCTGGGGACCACACATCAATGCCAATACCAAATAATAAAAAAGTTTGATGGAACGGCAAAGCTTCAAGCTTGGATACAATTCCTCTGTGGTTTATCTTGTTTGTATGAGGTACCTGTTTTTCAGAAAAGATCAGCAGATGACATGCTGAACGCTATCTGGACTTTGCAAAAATATTTAGCATTTTAAAAAAATGGTAGCTGAACACTAAAGATATACACAAAGTTAGTCTCTGAGAGCACTAGCTTTTCTAAGCTGTTTTTAATTGCTAAGTCTGAGCTACCTGAAGTTTGGAAGAGAGGTGCTTTGTCCCCTCCCCTACAAAATTTTAACTGCAGTTAGGCCAAAGAAACAAATATTCAGCAAAACTGTAAATGATGCAGTATGTATCCAACATGCATGCTAAAATGTGTTTGCTCTGTGGAAGCTTGGAAGAGATAGGTAACTTCTACACACACATAAATACTTTTGTGCTATACTTTCCAAATGGCACAAGATTTAATTACTATTATTTTTCAGTATTTTCTGAAATTGCTACTGTATCTTTAAGAATTCTCAATCTAAATACCACAGCCTTTTATGGAAGGAGACAAGCACAGCGCAAATCAGCAAAGATGGGTGTTTGACAGCATTGCAATTGCCAACAAGGCCTGATGAAAAGAAGCACGAGCTCCAAGCTCTGTTTAACTTTTTCATTATGACTTGAAAAATGTAACAGTCATCACAAGGAATTAATCACATAACAATAGTGTACTAACTGAAAAACAAGAACACGATTTCAGTGTAGCAAAGTAATTTATGGAAACATCTAGTGTTTCCACAATAGCAGTAGATAACACTGCAACCCTTCAAAGAGGTTTATTTTTACTGTGTTCTGCAACTATGACTTTATACATGTCACGGAGATTTAAGCATAGACAGATCAACAGCATAAAGATATCCAAACAGGCCTATTTTATTGGTGGGTCTGGTGCTCATAGGTGTGACCAATGATTGAGAATGCCCAACTTCTCACTCTGACATTCTAAAAAATCCCCCAATCCTTACACAGAAATATTAAGGTATTATAAAGTTAAATTGCAAGGATTTCTTTTCTACCCTATTACACAGAAGTTATTTAGATGATAGCCTAAATGCACAAGACACTTGCTCACAGATAAAATGAGTTAATCTGTATTAGACAACCACTGTAGAAGCTTCTGAAAGTTCAAAGTATTGGTCATATGGACTCGTAAGACATACTGAATAAGCAAATACATTCACAACTTGTGCTTAGCTACATATGAATTCCAGTGTGTGTGTCACAGCGGTTTCAGTGTATGATGGGATTAACATTTTTGTATCTGTCCCTTAGGTTAACATCTTTGGGACAGATTTCAGCATTTACTTTCTACTATTTTTGCTGCCCTGCAAAGCATTATCAATCTCTAATACGTTTTACTTAATACAACACAGTTCCTGAAGAGTACAGCTTTTTTTTCCCCCCATCTTTCTACCCACATAAAAGATTATTCTACTACAATATTTTAGCTAGCAAGGCTACTTAATGGAACCTGTTTTCACAGTATGGGCAAATGCATGTACTTGGAGCATAATTTCGGCATGTCCGAAAGTCACGTTAGCTTCAAAAACACTACAAGTATCAGAGCACACCTGGGCAGAGTCAGGACATGGCCTCCTGTGCCAAATTCACCAGAAAACTGGTAAGAAAAACCAGAATTCTAGTGGGAAATCCGGTCCCAAGGAGCACCCTCTTCCGACTACCTCAGCTACATAAGTGTTAGACTGCCATTTATGCAAATACAGCTCAAATGTGGTCACGATTATGACAAATGAAAGGCCTCTGCTAACAAGGAATGACTAAATTAATATAGGTAAGAATAGGAAAAATAACATTTTACCAAGAGGTTACTGAGGCTGCAGTTAAATGACTTAAAGTCACATAAGACGTCACTGGCAAAATTCAGGAGGTGAATCCAGATCTTTAGTTCTAAGACACATCCTTCTGTTTAACGCTTCTAAATCACAGGGCTTCCAGACAACACAAAAACAAAAGGTGCTAAAATGTGGAGGAAAATGATCTCACACACAAACATCAGCCTAAAATACCAGTAGAAGACAAACATGACAAAGACTCGAGAACCATCTACAAAAGTAAGAAAACCTATGTACAAGGACAAGCAAACAAACAAACAAAAAAACCTTGAGTTTTAAAGGAATTTGTAAGAATATAAGCATTACCACAGGCAGAAAATACTTGCTGGATTAAACATACTATGTTTTATTGCTTCATCAGCTCCTACAGTTTGCATTTTTCTTGACAATCAATATTCTTATTCAACTGTGAGAATCATATATTGCTGAATACACTGAACACGTGGGGATTATTTTAAGACTAAAAATAATACAGAAACACAATTTTCAAACCAAGTATCAGGGCTGCAACCACTGTTTAATTCTCATTTAAAATGAATGAGGTAAAAATGCTATACAAGACTATGAACACACCAGGTATACCATCCTTACCTGCAAAGGAAGGAGAGTATTACTGTTGGTGTCAGTTCGGAAAACATTATCTTCAATCCACGATTTTGGTGTCAGTGATGGAGTAGAGCGAGAAAATTTAGGAGGAGCTATGACATTACCAGAAAAAGGCTTCTTCAAAGGAGAGATCTGGTTCATAGTTCCTGGAATTCCCATGTTTCCAGTTCTACGATGGTCTCTGCCATGCATTCCTCCCCAGGATATATTTCCCGTGCTCCAGCCGCTGCTCTGATTGCTCCAGGGTGACTGCTTCAGAAGAGGCTAAAAAAGAAAGATTAATTTATATTATTTTGAAAATACTTGAAATGCTTTTCTACTTAAAAAAAACCAAACCCCAAAACAACCAACCACCAAGTAAGCCATGTGCAGAGATTTCTATGAACCATTCTCTCCTGATAACATGCAAATTAGTTACTGAGGCAAGGAAGAAAACACAGCTTCATTAAAAAAAAAGTCATTCCTACTCCCCCATATGTCTCCCCAGTAAACACCTTATGCAGCCAATTTTGATTATCATTTTAGTACCTGGTAGCATTTTTAAAGCTATGCAGAAGACAAATTCCAGGGTGTAAAACCATGTCACAAAAAACCCTGAGACCAGTTTTTATCATACATTACTTGATATTGTATGATGAGATCTCTGCATAAGTAACAGAAGAATTTTAAAAAGATTTAAAAATTATTAAAATAATATTCATATTTCTACTAATAATTATTGCTACTCAGTGAGTAGTATTTCACTGCAGTGAGTAGAAATTTAAAAATTTAAATGGCAGATTTAATTCCCCCTCCCAAGTATTTTAAATACTATTGTCTCAGTATTACCATATAAGAGCAAAACCAGCACTGACTACTGAAGAGAGAATCTGTTTGAATGAGCTATCTTAACATTTCCACATTAAAATGCATTGTTCTGAAGCCACTGCTCAAATATTTCTGGAGTCATGAACAGACCAATTTCTGGAGTAATGAGTCTATGGGATTCTGCAGGGTGTACTCTATAATTTTTTTTTTTCCCCATCTAGGTATGGTGTATCTTACACTTACATAAAGACACTTTTATACAAGTGTATGTAAATACACTTACAGTATGTGCACTATATTCTCTAATATGAAAATGGAAGAAAGAAGATTTTAGAAAGAAGATTTTTAAAGGATTAAGTTTTTATTCCTAAGCTACAACTTCTGCTGAAAAGTGACCTATAGTGGTTGTCATATTACCAAGAGGTGGACCCACTGAGCATGACTGACAGTGAAGAAATGTATTTAGTAGTTTCAAATCTGACTGTTCTTGGAAACGCTTTTTCTCAAACAGAAATGGAATGGGGGTGCGTGTTACGATTCTAAATTCAGTTCTGTGAAGTGAAAACACAGTACTTTTATCTCTCAGCTTAGCTGCAAGCAACCCTCAAGCTGCAATTCTAATAAAAATTTAAAGCATGTCAATATGTTATATATTAGGTAAAAGAAAACTTTCTGAAGACAGAACGATAAAATTGTAACACCCCCACCACCTTCACCCCCCAGAAAACAAACCAAAAAACCACTAAAACCATTCTTGGTCAAGCGACCAGGAAAACATCCTATTCTATATAATTATAGATAATTACGTTGTAAAACTTGGAACGCTTGCATTGGAATTTTGGGAGAGGCAGGTACTCTATTATGAAACAAACCTTACGAGATAATGCCAAATGTTAACAAGCCTCTAATATTGCTAGCTATGCTGTCATGGCACTGTTTAAGTATACCTACACCTTGTAGGTGAGAGAAAATTCCTGTACACCTCACTGCTGGAGAATTGCTTGGAATTTGCTTTAAGAAGGTTATTATAGATGTTAAGGACAACTAGCTCCTAAGCATAATGCATCGAAATCAGTTATTGAACAGGCACACAATGTGAGATTCCAGTTCTGATACAAACGAATCTCCGCCGATCAAATCTGACAGGATTTAATACTAGAATGAAAAAAAATTAAGATGAGGCCTATTTAACTTCAGCCTTTCGTAACTGAGCAAATTATTGGAGCAAAATGGGCTTATTATGCAACAGCTGGTAATACTAACACCGATTTCCTTCTTACTGATTTCTTACAATATTCTGATCCAGTAAAAAACGTAAACTTCCATTTTAATAGGGGATCGTTACACCCCTCGATTAAAATCGGATTAAAATCGGTCACAGAACTACCATAACTTGAAACACTGCGCTGTTCTCTCATACCCATTCAAGCAATGTCAGTCAAAACCCATGAAAAAGCAGTACGGTGTCAACTTTCGCATGACTCTCCTCTCGGCGACCCGTGCCCGTCCGACCGAGCCCGCCCGAGGGCCGGTCCGCGGCTGGGGAAGGGGCTGCCCGGGGGGGCGGCGCCGGCCGGAGCTGTCAAGCTCATTGTTCCGGGGACACCGCGCCTGCCGCGGGCGGCTGGGGAGACAAGGGGGGCGTTTTCACGGCGAAACTCACAGATACCAACAGGGCCGTTTGAGCTCTTTTTTTAAGAGCAAACCCTCTCTTCTCGTCCCGAAAAAAATCCGGCATCCCTCGGTAGGCGACGGCGCACCGAGGAGGGCCAGAAGAGCTACCCCGGCACCTGCCACCCGGAACGGGCGGGCAAAGTGGCCGAGCGCAGGGCGGCTGCTGCCCGCAGCCCCCTCCGGCCCGACCCCTCCGGCCGCCCGGCGCCGCACCGGGCGGGGGGCGCAGGTGCCCTCCCTCCCGCCGGGCCGGCCCCGCCCTGCCGCGGGCCCGCCGGGCTGTCACCGCCGCGCAGCCTCGCCCGGCGCCGGCGAGAGCGAAACCGCCCGGCTGCCGCGGCCGGCCAGCCGAGGGCAGCGTCCCCCCCCCCGTGTCCCCTTCCCCGCCCCGCGGCTCCCCGCCGAGGCCGCCGCCCGGTACCTGGTGGTGGTTGTAGGAGTTTCTCTGCTGCAGGAAAGCGGCGGCGGCGGCCGCCGCCTGGTGTTGGTGCTGGAGCTGGGGGCTCACAGGGGATCTCCGGTTCTGCTGTTGCTGCTGCTGCTGCTGCTGAGGTAAATTCATCTGCGGCGGCGGCGGGGGGGCGGCGGCCGAGAAGGGGCTGCTGAAGGGCCCAGCGCAGGGGTTGTGAGGAGACACCGGCGAGAAGCTCTGGAAGAAAGCGGGGTTGATCGATGACGGGATCCCCGGGTAAAAGCTGGTCTCGGACTCCGGGCTGGGGGGCGGCATCGCGCTTATCTGCCCGCCGCCGCCACCGCCGCTGGAGACCGGAGGCTGCTGCGTTTGCTGCGGAGGCGGCGACGAGGTCTGCACCGACCAGGGGGTGCCGAAGCCGGGCAGCGGCGGAGGAGGAGGGGAAGCCGCCGAGGAGGAGCCGCCCCCGCTCTGGTGATGGGGGCTGGGGATCTCCGGGCTCTGCAGGCTGCTGAAGCCAGAGCCGAGCCCGCCGGGCAGGAGGTTCCCGGGGCTGCCCAGTAAGTGGCTGTTCGGGGGGGACTCCATGGGGGGCAGCTTGGCTCTCGCCTGCAGACGAGGAGACGGAGGCGGATTCACGCAGGAGGCGGCGGCCACCCCCACATTGGGGTCCGCGGACGCCGATCCCCCCCGGGCAGGAAGGGGCGAGCCTCTCCGAACCCCCCCTGTCCGCGCCGCCTTGGTGCTCGGCGGGGCCGACGGGCCGGTGGTGCGGGTGATCCCCCGTCCGCGGCGGCTCCAGGGGGTGAGCGCTGAGGAGCTGGAGGTGCTGCTGTTGCCTGTGCTCCTGCTGCTGGTACTTGTCAGTGGGGTGGCTGAACTGCTGCTGCTGCTGCTGCTGCTGAGGGGGGTGGTGATGATAGTCTGGGGGGTGGTGGTTATTCAGGGGGTGGCTGCTGCCGAGCTGGGCTGGGCTGCTGAGCTGCTGCTTAAACTCTTTCCTCTTCTGGCTCAGCTGAGGAGGCGGCGGCTGTGGTTGCTGCGCTTGCTGCTTGTTTAAATCCTGGTGGGGGCTGAGACAGGGTTTAAAGTCAGAGGAGGGGTGGCCGAGAGGGGGGTGTCCCGACGCGGGGCTGCTGCCCAGCCTCTCGCTGCTTGGCTGCTGCTGCTGTGTCACCCCCAGGAGCAGCTCATCCTGCATGTTTTGATGATGCGCAGCAGCGGCCGCTGAGGGGAAACAGGGAGGGCAGCGGCGGACAGGCTGCCGGACAAAACCGGCTACAGCGGGCAGCAAGGGGCAGGAGGAGGAGGAGGAATGAGGCGAGGCGGCTGCGGCCGCTCCGGGGAGGGGAAGGATCCGGCGGTGGGCAGGGGCTGGGGTGGCCGTCTGCGGGAGCTCCCCTGACACCGGCTCGGCGCAGAGGTGAACCCCCCACCCCAGCACACTAAAGAGACAAAGATAATAATCTTTGTGGCGAAGGGTTGGGGGGAGAGCTTGAACACCCGCCTGTCGTAAACCACTATGCAAGTCCCAAAACAGCTAATTTATAGGAATAAAGCTTTCTTCTTTGCCATCAACGCCACTGTACTGCTTTAAAAATATAGCAGCTTTTTGATACGAGCCCATTTTTATCGGAGATTTCTTTTTCCTTTTCGTTTACTGGGACCCCCGGTAAGGCGGCCCTTCCCGCCTACAGTCGCACCCACAGGGATCCACTAGATCAGGAATCCGCCCGGACAGGTCACTGCCTCCGGACAGCAACTCCTCCGTCCGACCCCCCAGCCGCCACACCGCAACGCAGGGGGAGAGCGGGGCATTCCCGGGCCTGGCACTGGCGGGGAGGGAAGGAGGGAAGGCGAGGAGGCCGCCGGTACCTCCACAGGGCAGGCGACCCGGTCTCCTCAGCTAGGCTGCTGCCGCCCCCCGACCGCCCCCACCCCAGCCCCGCTGCCGGCTCGGAGTCGCCGCGGCGCCCTTAAGAGAGCCGGAACAGCCGTCACAGTGACGTCACAGGCACCGCCCCGGCCCGGCCGACCTGGTAATGAGCCTATGGGCCCGCTCCCTCATGAATAATGCATTAGGCCGGGAGCCCGCCCCCCCCGACGCCGACGAGCCGGGTGGGTGCTACCACTTCAGCCAGGGGGAGGTGGTAGCCCTGTGGGCCGCTTGGGTAAGGAAGGCACTCATTGGGCTCCGACGACCTGTCTACCGTGAAGGGACAAACACCTGAAATAAAGATATTTTACTTCGTTTTGCGGCAGCGGGTGCGATTGGCTTTTATCCCAACAGCCTGGGCAGGGGCAGCGGTGACGCTGGTTTCTTCTGCCGCCCGCGATCCCGTCAGGCGCTCATTAGGGGCGGGGGCAGAGCGGGATCGCCCCGCCCCTTCGCCGCGCGCGCGCCGCTCATTTGCATTGACGCACGAGTGAGCGCCACGGGCGGGGCGGGGCGGGGCGGGGCGGGGCGGGGCGGGGCGGGGGGGTGGAGCGCGAGCGCGGCGGCACGAGACGGGCCGGGTGTCAAGGCCCCGCCCAGCCCCGCGCGGGGCCCCGCTCACCCCAGCGGGTCCGGGGCGCGCCGTGTGCCCGTGTTCCCTCTGGGATACGGGGCTGTCCCTGTCCCGTGGGACGCTGCAGCGTGCCGGAGCTCCGGCAGGAACCTGGGCTCGTCACCCCTTCCTCGTCAGACGCCCGGGGCCTGCCAGCAAACCTTGTTTGTTGGGCACCTCAGAGGCCCACGGGAGCTCGGGCGGAACCCCTGCTGGGGTGTGGTGGCACGGGGTGGTGCCCTCTGAGGTATTCCAGTACCAAAGGTGGGGTTTTACCCTTTCCATACAGTGGAAGGACAGTTCTTGGCAGCCGTTTCGTGGAAACAAATAAATAGTTTGGCACGTACAGATGCAACATTGATGTAGATGTATATGTCCCTGAAAAGACTAAAACAAGCGGCCTCTCTTTGTGCTCTGGGAAGGCTGTAGCTCAGCAGTGGAAGAATTCATATGCGGCTGTTGAATGTGTGAGTGCATGGGGAAAGTGTCATTATGTGCTTGACCTATCTAACTTTTCTGTAGGCATTTGTCCATGCCCACTATCAGCGACTGGATGGCTTTATTCCACCTGCCCCATGGACCTTTGGTCTGACCCAGTGTAACAATTCTTATTTCTTAAATCTGTATATGTTTTCTCTATGCATATAAAACATAGAGAAAAAAAAATATTTCAGCGTTTGCAGTCATCTCTGATGTGGTTGCGAACCTGTGTGTGTATGTATTGGGGAATCTGTGCCATCTTGCAGGGTTAACATGAAAACGCATTTGCAGCGTAGAACAATAATTGATACATGTTTATCTTTGCTGTATTGTGGCTTAGCACTCCAGAATTATTCATTATATTGGCATTTGTTTCAAGAACTCTGCAGTCTTACAAGGGCTAAAAAATCCAGAGTGCAGACGAAGGTCTTACAGATGATCACACAGTGAAAAGATGTTGCAGGCTGAGTACTGGTTCCTCTCTGAAGAGTGAGTTGCTTCACAGCACAGTCCTCATAAACACTAGTTTTGAGAGCTGCAGAACTGGTAGCATCTGGCTTCCCTTTATGTTCCTGTCATACACCTGACATTGAGTTGTGTGCAAGCCTGAACAGAAGCTGTCCTCTACCTGGGGCGTTCTCAGGCGATGTCTAGCAAGGGTGGAAGCAGTGCTGCACTGCACTCTCCTGTAACCAGTTGCCTATTTCTACAAAGTGTGTAGAAACTCATTCAGTTGAAGGGGTTTTTTTTTTTAAGAAGTGAGTTTCTCTGTCCGTCACCTTTAAATTAAGCCCAAATTCTAGCAATTCTTCCTTCAAAACAGGTTTCTTGGTGTATGTGAGTATTTTTTAAATTGACTGAAAAACAAGAGTACTCACATCCTTCTTATCTCTGGTATGGTATGGTAGGGTAGCCACTCACCCCAATTGCGTGTGTTTCTTAAAACAACTTTCACAGAGTGAAGATCATCTGGTTTTAACCATGTAAAAAGTAAGTGTCCACTCTGCATTAGCTGTCTAATGTTCAACAAACACAAGTGCTACCAAAGGATGATTTATCCCCTAACGAAAGTACTTTTAGGGAGAGAAACCTGATCTCTCTCTCTCTGCTGATTATGAGGAAAGGTTCTGGCTATCTTGCTGCAGAATCCAGTAGGTCTTTGGTGGTCCCTGGCCTTGTGGCACATGCTACTTGACTCTCATACAAGCAAGAACAGTTGTACCAAGTCAAACCAAGCGTCCTGCAGGCTCTTCTGCCTCAGATACGAGACTGCTTGGTGTGTGCTGAGGCCACAAGTTCTGGCTTCTGCTCCACCAAATCAAGCCTCTTATCTGGCACCTTGGTGCCATCAAGAGGTGCTGAGGCCTGCCCTTGGCAGTTTGTTTTCTCTGTCCAGTCTCCAGTTTCTCAATTTTTGACCATTTGGCCTTCACACCCTCTTGTGGTAATGTTTTTCTCTCCCTTGTAATCCCTCGATTCCTTCCTGCTTTCTTTTGTCTTAGCTGTCCCTTTCTAGGGGAGACTTGAGAGCTTTCTTGGGTTAGACTAGTTGGGAGGTAATAGTGTCTGAAAATAAATGCCTAAACAAATGTGTAAGAGCAAGCTAAGAATGTATTATGTTTCCTTCAGGTACCTCACCTATTTGCAACACAGGAACTCCCTAAATTTGCCTTTCCAGACCTTAGGGTGTACTGAGAGGCTTGGACTCCATGTTCCCTGACTGTTACCGAAGCGAGACTGCCTGAAGAGGAGAGCATGCTGGCATGCCTCATCTGAGGGACTTGAAGAAGCTAGAGAGTCATGGAGCTGGGATGAGTTCCTTAGACTAGACAACAAACATTACAAATGCCAAACCATATGCAGTATCACTATACATAATATGTAAATTGGAAAAAACAGATGTTGCAAAACAAGCTGTCAGTACGGTAGAACCAAATATACATAAGTTATGGTTTTTGCAGCCATTAATCAACCTGCTTCCGTGTATTCATTCCAACAAACGTGCCAGACATTGTCTTCACCTGGGAGGCTTGTGGTAGAGCTGGGGCTTACAGCTGTCCTGGGTTTGTTGGTGCCCGAAATCTTACTTGATCACCTTATTTGTCTGGTGTTCTGCATCATCCAGTGGGTGCTAAATTTTGTGTGGCAAATTTAACCAGGGGTGCTATAGAGTAGAAAGTATAAGGACAAATGACATTAAACTATATAAAATAGCTATAACTATATAAAGAGAAAATAAACTGTAAGGATTCCAGAGCAGCTCTTCTGGCTGCCATTTGGGTGACATGAAAGCGATCATCAAGGTAGTGGCTTCTGAGTTTTGCCTCTCAGTGGTTATCATCTCTTTTAGAAATTGCCATGCAGAGCTTAAGTTCTTTCCTTTTATTAACCCAGGAGAATAACATCTACTATTGGCCAGTGTTAGGAACAGGATTTTATTATATGAGAAGGGATTTTGGCCCACGGTTCTTTCTTTTGCTTGAACAATAAAACCTTTAGCAGTTATAAGAACTGAAAGTGATTGTGCTGAGATACCGTGCACTTCAGAGTAGTCTGTGGGTTTGGCTTCTTTAAAAAGTCTGTTCTTTTCATGATCAGATACCACTTAACAAGTGTTACGGTTTTTGTGAACACACAATAAATCATGAAACTGATAAAAATTTAGATATAGTTTGTGGACTTTATATACTACTATATATAGTAGTACACAGAGCTACTTCAGCGCTTCCTTATTTTGTAAATGAACATGAACACAAGAATATCAGGAGCCTAATGTACACAACAGAAATAGCTCTGACTAGTGGTAGAATCTGCTCTTTCCTTCCTATTAGCTAGTTGGAAAATCACCATGGCTGTGATTTTGAATATGGGCTGCAATTCAATGTACATATGAGAAGTATCTTTGCTGTCATTCCAATACTAAACACAGCTTTTTTTGATGATTTTTTGCATGTTACGGTAAAAGTAAATGTTACAGATAGAATTGACTTCAAAAAACCTTTTGTGGATTTGCTCAGAATAGTAGAGACTCACTGCCTGCTTGTAATGCAACAAATTGTTCTTTCCACAGCACACAATATTTATAGGCCTTTCACCATTTGCAGTGATTTACTACTCCATTTAACATCTTTTCCAAAGCTCTACAGCTACCAAAAAAAAAAAAAAATTAAAATCCGTTTCTTGTTTTCTCTTTGCTGTTTTACCACTCCTTTTCGCTTTCCATATCTACTCCTTTTCCTAGGCTCTTTGTTAGCCCTCTGTATTTAGGTAGCTGTGTCTGTCCTGCAGTGCTTGCAAGGGTTCTGATGAAGATCTGCTCAATCCTCCCTGTGATCAGGCTGTCTAGGGAAGTACACAGTCTGCTGTCCTGTGGTCTGTGACATGTCTGCTTTGTTGCTCAGCTTAAACTTTGAAATGGGCTTGCATATGCATTCCAGGAGCAGAACATTGTTCTAACTGGTAACAAAATACATGATTCACATACTTTTGCTAGAGCTGCTTCCTCTTAACCTTAAAGTTGATTTTTTGTTAATGACATTTTCCTCCCATGGAAACATGGTAAACAGTCTGGGACTGGAGGTTATTCATATAGAAAAGCAGATGATGAGGTTTGACGTTTCACAGGAAAAAGAGGTCTGAAGATTTATATCAATGTGCTTCATTCACTGTTTTTCCTGTTCTTGATTTTTTTAAACTCTGAAAATTATAGTCATGCACCCTTAGGAAGGAGATAGGTAAGTCTTTTTCAGCAGTGAGCAACCTATTGAGTCACAGGAGCTTACCTTTTCTCCTGGTGGTTTTTCTCATTAAAAGAAAAAATATTAATTATCCAGATATAACAGAACTGGGTAAAAAACCCTTTCTTAGGTCACTGTGTGTTGAAATGAAATGAAAAGCAATGGGAAAAGTTAACACCAGTAATTGAAATAGTTTACTTTGTTCTCTTATTCACACCCCCATGTTATGTTTTTGTTTGTTTGTTTTTAAAGCTAAAAATCTTAAAATTCACAGGAGCTGGGCAGCTTTCTTCCTTTACTCAAAGCCCAACTTCCATCACGAAAGCCTGCTAAACTTGAAGGGTATAGGTTCTGGTCACAAGAATGCAAAGCAGTGATCTACTCTGTTTTTTCTCCTTTGTGCCCTGGAGTTTAACCAGCACACTAGACTAATATTTTCTTGCTTGCTAGTGGCAGTTTCTGTTTCTTTTTTGTTTTGGTTTTTTTTTTTGGTAGTGGAAGTCATTAGAGTTTCTCCCAAGAGAATCACTGCCAAAGTAAACAAACATCTTCATGAAAGGAGAATAATGTCTAGAGTATTCAGAATTCCATGTTTTACAGACGAGTATTTATGACAACCAACTAGTGAATTAAAGTGAATGAAATCCTATTTCTAGTTTGCTACTTCTACTGTGCTAATTGAATGTGGCAATTTCTGCTAGCTTCTCAGCTATGCAGTGCAAGTACTGGATGCTAGTTATAATTTAGGATGAAGGAAAATATGAGATGAAACTCAGTTTAGAGTAAGGATTTTCTTTTATTTTTTATTGTTGGGAATTGAATAGTGCATGTAAACCTCCAAGGAATTGCTGTTGTCTCTAAAATGTTCTGCATGTGGTTGGCAAGAACAACAAGGACACAGGAAAGTTCAGCTAAAAAATTCATAAAGGCTGTCTGGTGGAATGCATTACAGTCATCTGTATACCTCTGTGCTCTTATCCCTCTGAACTGATAATTTTTAGCTGAGATGAAACGTTCTGAGGAGCAGGAGGCTGGCAGATTTGCAGCGTAGATTGTTTGAAGGTTTAAATACTGTGACTATCTCATCTTACTGTAAGTCTGTAGATATAATGTAAGCTGGAGTTGCTGAAAAGTGATAGAATGGCTCATGTGAACAGCCAAAAAAACCCTGAAGAGCTTATTTTGTGTGTGCTGCAGAATCCTGCACACTTTCCATCTCCTTTACAGGATAGCAATAATTCCCCAGCGGAGCAGAGACACTTCGAATTTGTTGGCGATGAGACCATACCTAGTTTTTTGTTTAGGCAGTGGCTTTGACAAAGGGGACCAGTGCTAACTGGGAACTGCTGCCAACACCATCATATGTTTCTTGACAAATGCGAAGTGTTCAAAAAGTTGGCACTACAAAATAGCGATACTGTCAATCTTTGTTTAATTCTCAAAATGCCTTTGAAGCTTTTAAAGCTTGTGTTGTTGCTGATGCGCTCGCATATCAGATAACATTTTTGACAGTCCTTATAATATGGCTGGTTAATTTAGTCACATTACTAGAACATAAACCAAAATTCTGAGAGTGCTAAGATTTTACTGCTGGTTTTTCCTATGTCATGTGAGCAGGAGAAGGGTTTGTGCAGCAGTGTGTGCTACTATAGCCAGAACACAGTATTTTCTCATCTCCTTTTCTATGCACTGTGCAGATGCAGCTGCTGCTGTTGATTAAACATGAAGGTGTTGTTCACAGCTCTGGGAGTAAGTTTGGGTTCTGCTTTACAGAATACATGAAACATCTCTACTGATTAGACAAATGTTCAGCCTATATTTATGTACCTGAATATTGTGGTGTAGGAGGCACATTGAAATTTTAAGGAATTATTTCAGTGATCGTTGGCTAGATCTCCAGAAGCTTATGGACCTGAATTGTGCTAGGAATAACTGCATGGTGCTTCCAGTGATAGAATAATCTGTTCTGAAGGGTTGCATACTCTAGTGTGACTGTATGTAGGAGACGATACAGGAGACCCAAGGAAACTCTGGAAATTTTTGGGCAAGGAGGCTTCGAAGTAGCATTCATTGAGTCCTATAAACAGCCCCGATGCAGCAGGAAGAAGCAAGTATGTGTCTGTAGCTAGGTCTGCCCCTCTGGAGGGGTGTACAGACCACATAGCAAGTTAAAGAGAAGGAGTAGATGTTTGTACCTCAGCAGGCTATTAAAAAATTGCTTTCAGTTGCTACAATATTTATTAAAGTTTACTTATTAAACTCTAAAAGGTGGTAGAGGGACAGGTTCCCCTTCTGAGCCACAGCATCTGTGTTGCACAAAAACCAAAGGCAACCTATCTGATTTATATGTGAAAATACATTCTCTTGTACTTGACCTTATTTTCTCTTTGAGTGTAAGACGGATGCTCACTAATTTTACACCACCACCCACTGTTTCAGTAAAATTATTTTCAACTGATTCTGTAAGAAATTTTCTGCTTTAATTAATATGGAATTATCTCAGAAATTACCAGTGCAGAGTCTTCAGATTTACCATAGTATTAAAAAAAAAAAAAAAAAGCCCTAGGGTATATTACCATTTCCTGCAGCTGTAGGGAGGAGGAGAGAAGATCCAGCAGGCAGGAATTGTGCAGCAAGATTAATTTATTTAATTATTTTACAAACTCTTTTATAGACTTTTTTCTTCATAGTCTAATTGGACAAAGGATCAGCCACCCCTTGGGTGATTGGCTAAAATCCTAAAACATCCATTGTCAAAATATTTTTCTACTATACTATAAACAAGACTTTTCAAGGCTGCAGGTGTTTGGTTGTTTACATAACTCTGCTACCTCTTCTGTGAGAGAGAAAAGTCTCTCACGGACTTAGAAAGTAGCAAGAAAATCCTTGCTGGCAGCATTTTTGTATCCACACCATAGAACTAAAATTAATCAGTCTAGAGCTGAAGAAGCACAGATTAAAATTAAAAAATACATTAACCATGTAATTGTGACTAGTTATGATGATATATCCAGGAGCCAAGGTGGGGTCAACAGCTCTGGGCCGGCCATTGTGGTATCAGAGTTTAGCTAGTCAGGAGCAGCTGGCCTGCTTGAGGGTAGGATGCTCTCCTTCCCATTTGCTGAGGGCATGCAGCATCTTTTAGGAAATGCTCCATCATCCATGGCTGGAATGATGAGACTGGTCTGGTGATGAGGCTGTCCCTCTGGGAGGGAAAAGGGACAGGCCTGGACACAGTGCAGAATTGAACTCGGCTCTGCCATACAGCAAATGAAGGCTCTCTCAACACTTGGCTGGTTTTAGTCATGTCCTAGCTGCCTTCCCCACCCCTGGCTTTTTGTTTGGTTTTTAACCTACTAAGTTATGTTTCTGAACAGTGCAGAGTGACTCTACTGAAGCTTTCACTTATTTTCCTCGTTCTAAATATGCCTAGCTCTAGGTGGGACTCAGAAACAAGAAATCTGAAGTCCTCTCATAATAATTTACATCTCTGATCTAATGATCAATTGTAAATCAATGTTAAGCTTCGTGACTTTTGAACATTCATGCAATTATGATGATACAAAGACATTGAAAAGCACTATGCTAATTTTGCCCCATATATTTTAGTTACTAAATCATATTATCCATGTGATTATTTCTTAATGCTCATATATAACATTTTTAATAATTGTAAAGAAATCCAAGAAAAATCTTTGCCAAGAATCTATGAAATAGCTAAATGTATTAGAATATTAATGTTACAATATTTTTGAAGTCCATTAGCTATAAAAAATAAGAATTGAAACCTAGAAAATGTAGGAAAAATATTGCATTTCAATAAAATGATAGATATTAAAAGAAGAAAATACACAGTTAAAAGCCATCCAGACAACCTTAATTTACTTCTATAATGAGAACCTGAGGGAAATGTGGAGTTAAAATTAGTTTATTTCAGTAGACTCTTAACTTTTTTAACCCTTTATGCCCAGGTTTCAATAAAAGAATTATGATTTCTTGAATGTCTTAATCATCAACTCCTCTACTTTCATATGTTTAAGTTTTTTGTAAGTTTTATCTAACTGAGCACTGGAAGTTGTGCTTTCTAACCATGTAGCTACAAGGTGAAGGAACTAAGGAAAGAGCAGAATTATTGCCTTCATCTTTTATACAGGGAGTACAAAACCTACTGTAATTTTGTTATTCTTCTCTCATTATGGCATCAAGAGCTCAGATCCATTTTTATGCAGTGGCACAAAACAGTTTCCTGCTTAAGTATATCTTACAGAAGCTGAGGAACACATATGCCACAAATCAATTGTACCCATGATATTAAAAGGGAAGGTTACCTAGATCTTTAAAAATTCGCAAACTTTGAGTACATGACTTTGAGTAATTGTGATATCATTTCAGGTCAGTGTGCTTTGACTGGTGGTCAGTCAAAACGAATCGTCCAAGGAATCTTTGTCTTCACAGTGGTAATCTTTTTTTTTTTTCATGCGTATATAGTAGGTTGTGACTAAAGAGCAGAAAACCTCATAAAATTTCTACATTAGGAAATCGAAGAGCTTTTCCTTTCTGTCTTTCCTCCCAAATAACCTTTCTTTTTTTCAACATCGAAAGGTCGTCTTTATAAGAGGAAATTTACCAGAGACTAGAGGGGTATAATTATGCCTTTGGATGCTTTTTAATCTTGCATGAATGCCTGTAGAATTCAAGCATCCACATGGGGTGTTATACCATCAGAACTATAGGGGCGTATTTATGCCAGTGAATTCTGTATGGAGACAAATGCTTTATGAAAGGGAATTTTATTTTGGCTCTTTGCTTTTCAGCTTATTCATGTTCTGAACTAAAAGGAGGTGATCAAATCAATGAAAATAATGAAAATTCAATGGTTACCAAGGGCTGGGGAAATTGGAAAGTAATAAATATATACATTTCCTGATAACACTCATGGGCATTTTTGTTCTTATTCCCTCGCCAGTGTTTGAGTTTTTGAAGGGTTTAGTGAAAGGTTAATAAACAAGGTTTGTTCTTTGCTGAGCCTCATAAACTAATATATGTAATAGCTAAACTCTGGTAGAATATTAGAGATTCTTAGCTCCCATAAAAAGCAGCTGGGGCTTCAGGCAAATAGGACACTGGAGAATTAGTTGAACACTTTCTAGTCTCTGTAGGACCTCAGCAGTTAGCACTGATGAAATCAGCCATTGAACTGCTATATGTGAGTTTTCCTATGTCCCAATTAAATTTTAATTCCTAAATATGTGAGTCCTAGGACAGTAGTCAAAATGTTCTCTACAAAAGTAGTCCATTTACATGAAAATAACTTTCAGTAGGTCAGTAAGGGTGTAGTAACACTAATAATTATTTACAAAATGTGCTTAGAGTAAATTACAAGCATGTCTCAGTGTAATTGCTGCATAGACTTTAAGAGAAGAAGAGCTTAATCATTTTGGTGATGTAATCCAGTCCAGCCTTAGCACTGACCACAGAGCATCGTACTGTATGTCTTGCTTGAAGACCAAGGTGAACTTTATTAGAAAGATGTCTCATTCATATTTAAAGAGTTCAGAGAACAAAGAGTCCACCACTTGTATACCAACACTCACTCTTCATGTGAAGTGTTTTATTTGTGGTCTGAATTTAGCTTTGACTTAACTTGTTCAATCTTTGCTGGATTAAAAAAGCCTTTAGCACTGGACAGTATCCAACGAAAATACTTAAAGGCTGGGATCAAGGCATCTCAGCCCTCTTTAGTTGTTAAACAAATCTCATTGAGGCACCTTAGTTTCTAACTGTAAGGCAAGATTTCTGTATCACCAGTTTTTCTTGTAGTTTCAAGTTTTCAAACATCATCTTAAGTAAGGATGTCAGGGTTGTCAGCAATGGTATTACTAATGAGAGAATTGCAACAGGAGCTGAACAAAAGCGTGCTCTCGCCTTGCTGTTTTTGAAGCATGGAGAAGTTTTTGTTTTTCATATTTCTTGTCACAAGCCTTTTATGAGAGAGAATTTACAAGGGCCTCCATTGGATAATATGTTTTTCAAGGCAAGCTTATTAGAAGGAGACAGCAAGGTGATACCTTACTGTGATAACCAGAATATTTGGGTTTGCCCTGAGTAGTGTTGCACACAATGGTAGTGCTTCGCTCCTGCTTATTTTTATTTATATTATTTTATTTTTATACGTATGTATATATAATTTATATTATTTTATTTATATTCTTTTTATCTGCTATGATTTCTTTTAGAGTTGAAAATACAGCCTTCAGTCTTGCAAATATTGTTTACTTTTTTTTTCAACATGTATAATCAATTTTTTTATCATTAATGAAGCATACATCTGTCATATTGGCGTGAATCAAAGCGAAGCAGTTTACAAGAAAGCATGGCTATGCCATTTTCTTTATTTCCTGTTTTTCACCTGTAGAATTTCCTGGTACTGATTCTTTGTTTTCATCAGAGCATATCCCTGTATGTTCCCCCAACATATTCGCTGGAGGTAAATGAGCAGAATTAGTCCAAAAAGTCTTTCCTGTGAGCTGTCTCTTGAAACATTGCAAATAGAAGATGAATCTGGTTTTGGTTACCAGTAGAACTCTAAGTTATTTATTTTGTAATTAATGTAGAATAGAGGTCTTTACATGGTGTCATGAAATGGTTAGGTAAGTGTTTTAGAAGGATACAAGTATGTAGTTTTGCATTTGTACCCCATCACTCTGCAGCTGTTTTAGGCCTGCTATGCAAGCACACTGAAACATAATATTTAAATTTCTTTTTCGTTAGCAGTAGTTTCCCATCTTCAACTGTTCTCTCCAGAGCAAGTAGTGCTAGTCATGGTAAAGCCTTAGCTAGACTATCTGAGGAACTTTTTTGGTGTTCTGAAAGTAGTGAGATCAATTTTATTGTGGTTGTGTGGATTTGTGCAAGGGTCAGAGCACTGAAGACATGCTCAGAAGAGGGAGCAAGGAAGCCCGTCAGCCTGAGGTCTGCTTGCAATGTGACCCTGAGAAAGAAGTGATTGAAACTGTGAGTAAGGAAACTGTCTCCTGCTGTTTACTTCCTACTGGGTTCAAGGAAACAGCATATAATTTATATATAGTTTGTACATAAATAGGACTGCATTGAATGAATGCCTATCAACAGTTCCAGGTGTAACATACAAGACATCAAAAATCAGCAAATTGTTTGTGTATTTACTGACAAAGCTTATAGCGCTATCTTAGAAAACCCTAAGTGAAGGTGAGTGGAGACAAAAGGCATTGATTAAATTTAACTAAAACTACATGGCAGGTCTGTTTCTCTGTCTGGTGTTCTAACTGAAAATTATGTATTTCTGGCAGCACTGAGTATTTTTGTTTGCTTTGTGTTTTCTAGTCAGAACAAAACCTTGATAGTTATGGAATCATATAGAAAAACCTGGGGTGGAAGAGAGCTCTGGAGATTATCTGCCCCAGGCTCTTATTGAAAGCAGGACCTTAGATGAGATAATCAGGGCCCTGTCAAGGCTGATGAGTTCCCAACTTCGCTGGGTAACCTGTTCAAAGTTCAGTTGCTCTCACAGTAAAGAATTTCTTCTTAAACTGAAGTGGGTCTCCCCTGAAGCAGCCTATTGCCTTGTGGCACTGGGCATCTTGCCAAAAAGAATCTCCATCCTCTCTGTAACAACCATTTAAGTGTTAAAAAATGGTGTTCAACCCTCAGCTGTCTCTTCTTCATGCTGAACCAACCCAATTATTTCAAGCTTTCTTCATCTGTCAAGTTCTCCAGTCCTCTGATCAGCTTGATGGCCTTCTGCTAGACTATCTCCAATTTTTTAGTATGTCTTTTTTGCTAAGAGGATCAAGACTGGACACAATATTCCAGGTATGACGTAGTAAGTGCTGAGGAGACTGGCATTACCATGTCTTTTTTGTTTGCTGGCTGCAGACATACTGAGGAAGCCCACACCACCATCTGCTTTCATTCCTGCCAAGAGCACCAGGCTGCCTTGTGTTTAGCTTGTCATCCCTTTACCCTCAGTAGCACTATTTACTTTTTGACCACATATAATGAAAGCAAGGAACAGAAGTTCACAAAGCTTCTGGAAGAAAAGGGTTTTACCCTAAAGCCCAGTGACTTCAGCCTTCACCCCCAGTATGGGAGACTTGGTTTTAGTTCTTTCCTTCTTTTGAAGAGCTGGACTTACGTTGCTCACAACCCTGAGCTGTGCCCTCGGGAGGAGGCTGTAACAAGCCACAGCATATTCTGGAGTTCTTTCAAATTCATATGTTGCCACAATGATATTTTTTTTTAATATGCTTCTGATGTTTCTTAGACTAGGGACTACAAGTGTCATACCTCCTTGGGGTTCATTTGTCACCTCGCCTTCCCTTCCCTTCCCTTCCCTTCCCTTCCCTTCCCTTCCCTTCCCTTCCCTTCCCTTCCCTTCCCTTCCCTTCCCTTCCCTTCCCTTCCCTTCCCTTCCCTTCCCTTCCCTTCCCTTCCCTTCCCTTCCCTTCCCTTCCCTTCCCTTCCCTTCCCTTCCCTTCCCTTCCCTTCCCTTCCCTTCCCTTCCCTTCCCTTCCCTTCCCTCATTGGTTCACAAATGCAAAAGTCCAGAGAAATTCCCAAAAACTTTTGAAAAGAAATGGTGCTTCCCCAGCTCCAGTGTGATCCTTATGACATACAAGGTCTTTATGTTTGGTTTCTTTCCTTTGGTGTGAATGAACTTGCCTGGAGTTAAGTGATTAGTTGTGACTTGAGTGGCTCCATCTTGGTGGTGTTGGTGAGTAAGTGGAGCTACCCGAATTTAATTTTTTTTCAAAAAAGGTACTTACAGTAATGCTATTAGCATTCAGAATAGTGGGACTTGGGCCTTTTTATTCTTTTTGGTACCTCATATAACTTCATTTATGCAATATAGTAACTTGAGTTGAGACAAGGAATCTATTTTTTTTTTATTTTAGAGGAGCCAGGAAATACCTAAAAATATTTTCAAGTACCATAGCTTTTTAACAAAAGGAGCTTGGGTATAATGTTTGATGTACTGAGTAATAAAATGTGGATCAATATTCATTGCTACTCTTATTTGATTTTGCAATCCAAGTACCAGAATAAAAAAAAACCAACCATCAAACAAAATCACTGGTCTTTTACTTGCACAATATAAATTGTGCAGTTGAGTTCTCCACAATATATTGTACTTGCAGATTTCAAAGGATGAAAAACACTAACTTTAATTTAATTAGTATGTTAAAGGGGAGTAATGTTTCCATATTACTGTTTAAAGATATTTTCAAACCCCCAGAATTTTTAAATAAGGGTAATTAATTTGGCATTTCTAGTGTAGCATGAAAATGGCACACAATTTATGTCTGTTACACTAACAGCAAAGCAGACTGTAGACTGGTGGGCATTTGGTACAGGTACACAGGGACAAATTCTGATACAATGGAGAGCACCTCTTTCTAGGATTTGTTCACAATGTGTGAGGAGAAGATGTATTGCCGTCAGTAAATCCAGAATGAGAACTACTTCTGAACAGCATTAGGAATAATCTAATCTCAGGAGAATGTCAAGGATATTGTAATATGGAATTGTCTGCATCAAGCATGAAATAAATCTGTGTTGGACTTCGTGATGCACCAAGCAGTGTTGGCTGTTGATCTCCAAAAACTCTCAGATACTGCAGTACCTCTGCTTTGTGGAAACAAACGTTTTGCACCAAAGCTGAACTATGTGAAACATAAAATTGACCAGTTCATCAGAAAAATTTGTTTCCCTAACCAAGTGCTAAAAGGGAAAGTTTTATTAGAAAGTGGGACTTCTCAGGGAAATCCTGCTGGGTATTCTAAAGGCTATGCTTTAATGAGCAGACAAGTAAGTTACCTTGGAGAGGAAAGCTAGCCTAGTAAAGAAGGCACAAAGGTGATAATTAAACAAGAAATCAATGTTAAGTATGGAAAAGAGGGGCATAACTGAGAATGAAAATTGAATCTACACAATGTAAATGACTTTTTGGAGAAAATAAAGGTAATAAGGAATTATTACTGGCCAGTAGAGCTTAAGACAATAAGAAGGCATTACAAATGTATTAGGAGCAAAAGAAAACTAAATCAAGTATAGATTTCAGTCTTGCAGAAAAAAAAGCCAGAAAAGATCCAATGGCTGGAAATCAAAGCTTAAAAAATTCAATCACTATAAAGATGGAGTGAGGGTGATTACATGAAGAAATAATTTCCCAGTGTAGGTAGGTGGTAAATTTGCCATTGCTAGGAATTTAATCCAATTGGATACACTTTAATCTGAGTCTGGGAACAGGCTTGGCAGCATCTCTGTGGATGGCGGCAGAGGTCATTTGTTCTGTGCAATCCTTACACCTGTGAATTGGTATTTGTGTTTTGTCACTCCCTTTTTTTATAAACTGTTGAAGAGAACAGAGAGCTCTCATTGCCTTTAACGTGTTCCACACGCTCAGTTCTGCTTTAAGACAATGACTAAAATATCTCAGTGTTATGCTTCAGGGCTACAGCTGTCTTCCTGCAGAAGGCGAGAAGCTGATTCCCTAGGTTAATTCTGGATTTTTTTTATTTCATTTTTCTCCAAAGCCTTAGGGGCAGGCATGGCTGGTTATAAAACCTTGGGAGAGACTGGGCCACTTCTCTGCAGGGAAGTCCTCTCTTTTATATAGCTGCTATCTTCCATCTGGCTGGGGAATCAGACAGTTTCAGGGTAGCAAGGACTTTGAGCTCTTTTTTTCTATCCTGTTCATTATGAGATCTAGGCATATCTGAGATCGTAATGATGATCATTTGGGCATATCTGATATAAACAACTCACTTACTATTGGAGCCTGAGGCAGAGGCATCAGAGTCTTTTTTGGAATTCTTATTAGCTTAATTTCTTCAAGACAGATTTTTGTTTTGTTTTCTTTTGGCTTTTTTGGGGTTTGGGTGTTTCTTTTTTTTTGCATAAATCAGTTCACTGTGGGAAGCACTGGTAAACAGGTGAACCATTATGCCACATACAAAACAGCAGGTTGTCTGTTCAGGTTTAAATCCTGAATTATAGCTTACTTTTGCTGCAGTAAGAGTTATGGCTCACGAATACTGTTTCTTTTTTCAAAATGGGCTGATGCCAGTCGGGATGCTTGATGGAGTTGCAGAGCTGCCACACAGGCTTCCTGAGTGCTGCTGTGCTGGCTGTGTGCAGCATCTGACAAAGGGTATGTTGTGCTTGCAGCAGCATTGCTTCCAAATCTGGCTTTCCTTCTGCAGCACCCCTTTTGTTTAAAAAACCTGCTCCTCCAAAGCAAAAATAAGAAACTTTACTAATATTGCACTGTCAGAGACGGGGGATAGAATAGACTTGCTTATTGTTTCGGTTCTGTTGAATTACAAATGGCAGTGGGTGGAAGGGGGATGTCACAAGATACTGGAAGCCAAGCTGCGTTTCATCATCTCCTAAGAGGCAAACAGGTCTGCCAGGGTTCTGCCTGGTGGCTGTGCTGGCAGGTGTCTCTGCTCTTAAACTGCTCTTTCTTACATGCATGTGAAAATACTCCTGTGCTTTAAAAAGTTCCTCCTTTCCATTTGGGAAGCTGTCAACAGGCACCTATTCTATTATCATCCTGCAAAGTTGTGAAAAGAGACCTGTGTTGGCTGGTGAACATACATTACAAGGGACAGAGAGTTTTCAGTAAGACAAGTCCCTAGTACCACAAGAATCACTTCATGTTAGGGTGACCAAAAAGGCTTCTCCCAGGATGCTTTTTCTGTTACCTTAATCTATCCCAGTTTGGATTCCCCAGCTGGCGTTAGCCTCCACCCCTCATCACTTCCCCATTGGTCCCCGTTCCCTAGTCCTGCCTTTTCCCTGCCCCTGGATAAAACTGTGAGCTTTGGGACCATGTTCGTATTTGCCTCTGCACCCTTCAACAGTGTAGCAGCAATAAATGCTCCTGCCGGAACACACGCAAATGCCCTTCTCGACTCTTTGCTACCGACTAAAATACTGAACCCACCCGTGCATCTGTGGGTGCACGCGGGACCCCACAGAGCCAGGGAGGGACAGTATTAGACCTGCTGTTTCATCAACATCAGCATGTTTTTGTCTTAAGCATGTGAAGAAAAGGCAGCCTCCATCTGATATGAGCCCTTATGTATTCTTTTTGTGTGTCCAGTTGAGGGACGCCTTTTCAGGTGCTGCTTGTTGTGCGCAAGTGGAACTGGCACTTGCTTAGGTAAATAAACGTATTGGCTTACTGCATAAGTCACCTTACCTGTGACAAACCATCTATTCTATGATTTATCATATGTCATTTTTCATCACATATAACATTAGCTTATGATACATATATGTTTAATCGTGGGCTTATCCTGTACCCATTGTCTCCCAGGTGGCTGAGTACCTATCTATAGCTCTTCGTGGCTCTATTGGGGTTTGTACATAGGAGCTGCAAGTAAAGATAAGTCCAGCTGGAAAATTGGAAATAGATAGATTGGGAGAGATAAAGATCAACAGATCCAGATCATTCCCTGAATGGCACTAATAAGAACTGGTTTGCTCTGGCTTTGTCTCTTTGGGGTGCAATACATTTGTGTTCGTCCCACTGAAGTGCTCTCTTCCATGGTACCTTCCAATCTCTCTGTGTCCTCATCATGAGGTGTCTCACTTAACCCTAGTTCCTCTTCATTCCGTGGCTTTTAGCTACCGTTGCTTGGTCTAACAACTGGGAATGACCCAGGAGATGCTGTTCTGGAGATGCATTCATGCAAGGTGGCCAACCTGTACGTGTCCAGCATGGTCAGCAGCTGTTACTGGATGAACCTAATTGACTGCTCCTCATCTTTGCTGGCAAAAAAATTAATGACTTTGGGAGCTGCCTTCCATGATGTGCTGAATTTTGCACAGGTCTGTTGTAAGATTTTCCTACTTAAAAAATGACTACGCTGTTCAGTTCTCTTGAAGCTAAACAAACATGACAGAGAGATGGTGTGATGCACGCAAGCTTCATTTTGTCACGAACCAAGCTAAAAAAAAAAGAACAAATCTGCCTAGGAAAATTTTCAGCCAACATTTGAGAAACTTGCCATTAATTATCAAAATGAAGAAGCAGAGTGTGCTAACACAGCATTGATTCAAAACATCAGAATCAATTTCTCAAAATATAGATGTGCTGAAAATAATACGTAAAACACATTAGACTTGTGCACTGCCTGGTATCCCTATTTAGTTTCTGCATCTGGCCTTGTTGTAAGAGCCTCCAACCCTAAAAATTACCGTCCCTTCCCCAGACTCTAGAGGATATACAGAATTTAGAAGGACCATTTTCTTCCTTAGGTGTCAGAGAACCTCTGTCTTTTAAGGTTGTTTATTCAAAGCGAGTAAATTGAACTAGGTCAGCCTGAATGATGGTGATGTTCTTCAGAGTGCCTGTGTTCTTGGAGCATCTCTGGAGGACTGCTGCTCTGTAAGGTGTCTGCCACCAACCCTTCCTCTTGGCCATTGTTGCTCACAGAGCTTCTGGCCTGTGACAAACATATCTATGCAGGCTTTGCAGAGCAGATTTGGATTCATTGATGCAAAAAGATGTAGAAGCTAAATATGCATTTATTGTATCACTTTCTATTGCTGTAAACTCAGTATTTTAAAGGCTTTAAAGTTTCTGGAAATGGATTTTTGATTTATTCTGATAAGAGTCTTCTGATGCTTATTCATTTACCATCTATGTTCTGAAGGCCAGTTGGGAACTACATCTCTCACAAATCATCCTGTGTATTTTGTGTGAATCCAGGCCTTCCCGCACTTCACTTGGTTGTTGTAAATGCAGTTTATAATTCATACAGAATGTGGTTCTTCTGCCCTGTGACTAGGAAATGTTAAAAGAAAGCATTCAGTCATAGCTTATGCATCTGGTGATGCAGACTGGGGTTTTTAAAAGAACCCAGAAGAATTAGGCATTCAAATTTCATTAAAAGGCTGTGGAAGTGAAGCATATAAGCTCTATTAAAAAGCTCAGTCATTATCTATAGCTCTTGGTTGTTTTCTCCGATTTAATTTGTGCAAAAGCCTGCTTTGGGGAGAGAAGTGGACAGGGCTGATTTTGCTCACCTTTCCTTCTCCTTGGTGCTGAGGCACAGCCCTGCCTTAGAGCTTGAGCATGCTGTGGCTCACTCAGCTCTTCCATTTTGAGCTGCGGCTTCAAGTATCCACATGGGTACTGATTTTATAATTAAAACTGCATTTTCCTAACTATAAAAATGAATGTGAGTATCCGATCAGTAAAACTGTTGATATAAATAGCTTGGTGAATATGATGTTGAAAATGGTTTACCTATATATATGTGTGTGTATCTATCTATGGATATATCTATATATGACATCCTGGAAACTATTTGTACTTTTTCACACTCTGAAATGTTCAGGGAGACAAAGCTGAATTAAAATCAGTGCAGAAAATAAAATTGTACTACAGAATGTAAAGGAATTGGATATGTTGCTTTTAAATACAATGCAATGTGACTAAATGTTACGTGTAATAGTCTGTCACTTGTCTGAGAGAACACAGAAGTTTCCGTTATATGCAAGAATCAGGAAAGTACAATATGATAAATATAATGATGAGAAAGATGAGAGATCAATTGGATACAGTCGGGTGAAGAAGAGTAAGTAGGGAGCGGAGTTTGTTCTGCAGTCAGAGGTGATTGCTGCAGCAGTACAGAATATGCAGAATTGCTGCAGGAAGGAGTTAATCATTGTGCCAGCAAATGCTCAGCCCCTGTTTATTGCAAAAGAGAATTAATGGTTTTCCTGCCTGGTGCTGAAAATAGAAGTCAAATTTAAGTTGTTTCTCGAAGGCAGATATAATTAGATTATGAAACTTGTGGCTTTTAGGTCTAAATAATAGGATGAGAATGACCACCCTAAATCAGAACAGAGTACAGTCTCTTAACTGTTTCTTAGGAGTGTGAACAGGACAAGCATAGAGTGATATTTTTCCCATTTTCCAGCTGTGCACAATGTACACACTACTTAAACTGTAGATTAAGTGCATCATATATTTATTATCCCTTGCTGAACCCTTTCTCTATAGATTGTTCCAAATATTTATTAAACCCATTTATGTTTTTGTAACAACATTCTTGTAACAATAGACTATACTCTGTGGCTGTGAATTGTATGGAAAAATATTTCTGTTTGATTAAAACTGTGATACTTGGTGCTTGTTAAGTCTTATGGTAGGATGAATAATGAACAACTGTTCCTTACTTACTATCTATGTTAGTTTCACTTCTATATAAAATTATATCCTCTTTTTCATCTCTTTTTCAAGTTGAAAAGTACTTTCATCCACCCTCATACAGTTACAACAGCATACTGCTATGCATCTATGTTGTCTAGCATACACCAGTCCTACTTCTAATAAACCCTCGGACGTGGATCATTCAGACTTAGGTGAAGTGTTTGGGATGTGGATGCAGTCTGGGTTTATACAGTGGTGTAATATTTTGTCTTTTAACTTTTCACTCTTACATAATGATTTTTAGTTCAGTTTACATTTTTTGTCTGCCAGTGAGGACTGGACAGATGTTTTCAGAGAGTTCTCAACAAGTCGTCTGAGATTCTTGCTGAAGCGATACTAAATTATTTATTTGTTTATTATTTGTCCCTGTGTATGTACAGTTAGGCTTCCTCCCATGTGTATTACTTTGCATTTATTGCTATTAAATACTGTCCACATTTTTTGTTGCTGAATCACTCAGTGTTCAGTATAATGAGACCTTTTGGGGTATTGACTATTTTGAATAATTTGTGTCATCAGCAAACTTTACCATCTCATTATTAATTCCCTCTTCCAGATCATTTATGAATATATTGAAGAGAACAATTTCTAGTGCAGATACCTGATCACTTCTCTCCCATGGAGAAAACAATTTATTATTATTCTCCAACACATCATTTATCTACATTTATCTACTAAGGAATTTTCATCCTTCTGATAACTTAGTTTCTTTAAGAGCCTTTAGAGAGAGGTCTTGACTTCTGGAACATTTGACTTCTGGAAATCCAAGAACACTATAGCAGTCGGCATTCCAAAGCTGGCTGACATCTTTAAAGAACTATTAATATCATAATTTTCATCAACTAAAAGTAAATTGAACACCCTAAATATAGTAAGGTTTCTCTATTTGCAAATATTACATTATTTGTATACTAAGAATATCTCAAATACTTTTATTATTTGTACTATTTCTAGCAGTTAGTGACAATTTCTGCAGAAAAGTTATTACTATGCTGCCAGAAACTCCAGAGCGAGGTGCAGCTTTTCACTGACCCTGAGTAGAGCACGGTTTCTTTGTGATAGAAGTCTTCTATTTATTTTCTGTAAATGACACATCCCTGAAGCAACAGGGAGGGAATGAAAGTTACATTTTATCACAGTAGCATTTGCAGAAAGGTGAAGTGTGAGAGTCCCTATTCATAATGAAACCTGGGCCAACCATGAGTTCCTAAAAACCTTACCTGCAGGTGCTTAATTTTTTTTATTAAAAAATTTATATCTGAGCTTTATGAACTTATGATTAAACTTTTAAAATAAATTAAAGATGAGAGGATTAGATGTGGAATTGGAAATGAACTGTGGTATCTTTTGCCTCTAGCTCAGCATTTTGAAGGCAATCCAAATGAGATGTGACAAAGTGCAGCACATTCTTTTTTTTTGCTGACCTGTGTGAAAGAGGAGTTTGGTCTCTGCCAAGTTCTTTGTGTGTGAGTAGCCACATCACTATCCTTGCTACTGTAATTAGCACTATTAGCCCTTTATTGGAATTTAAAATAAATAGGCCATGATTTAGATATCACAGAGACTAAATTATCCCCTTAGATGATCCACCCAGACTAGAAGAACAGCCAGCTCCCCCCAGCTCTCCCTTTTTCCCAGTGTTTGACAGAAGTTATGAAGGTAAGTTTTAAGTGGCTGATATGTCCAGCTCCCATGTTGCATCCTATTTGAAATTTAAAATCCTGTTGGAGGACAGTTCCTCAGGGTGAGTTGAATGTGTTTTAGTCTGTTATGGGTCTTGGCTACTCTTGGGCAATTCCTTCCTGTCCTCCTTGGAGATGGGAAGAACTTTGGCAGAATTCTTTATGATGTCTAAAGAGGTGCTCTTACTTCTTCAGCCTCCAATCTAGACTTCTCACACCTCCTCAAGAGAATAAAGTTAATCTATATTGGGCTTTGCTTATCATGACTCTGATGCTGTTTCTTCTACCTGTTCACTGTTAGGCTGCCAGAAAATCTTCGGACCTGTAGGTACAACCAAGTAATCTCTCATAGTCTCACCACACTTTTATCATGCACTAGTAGATGCCCTTGGAGGGAAATAGAAAGTGCATTTTTTAAGAGAAATATTGCATGCAGCTTAGCATTGACATGAATGCAGTCTACAGCTGGTGGTGACCATCCTACCCCTTTCTCTTTGCTTGACTCTGAAACCCCAGCTGGTTCTTCTCTTTTTCCCAAAGCGCCTAGTGGATTTTCTGTTGCTTCCTCCATCTGAACTTTGCTCCATGTAGAGAAGAGGAAGACTTAGCAGCTGGAAAAGGCCCAGTCCTTCCACCACACTGCTTTCCAGTGGTTGCTGGGTGAACAGAGGGCTGGTAATCCTGATCCTGCTGCCATTCAGAGCCCCAAATAATGTACAGTGCATGCAGTGCTTCTGGACAAAGCGTGATGGCACAGAAATCTGTCCTTGCTCTTCTGGGGCAGTGGTCATTATCCAAATGGTCTCTACATTGTGGTAATGGGAAAAATATTGATGGCCTCAATGTCTGTTGCACTGGATTATTTCAAAAGTGACTAGCAGTGGGACTAGAACCAATGACGGGTGATACACTACTGGACCCCTTTAAAAGTCTTACATGTTATGTCAGCAATATGCCAGTATTCAGCCTTCAAACAGATGCATGCCTTCAAACCACACACTCGATGTGATTCTGGAAGAAAAGAGCAGCAGTGTGAATACTTTTTTCCCATATTTTCAGCAAATTGTGGACTTTTTAAAGTTTTTATTAAACATAACTATTTGGACTTAGTTTTAGAACAGCAAAAACATGCTGGCTCTTTCAATGCAGACAAAAACTTAAGCTGTCAATATGTAATTCTTGAAACAACTAGAATTTTGGCAATCACTTATGAGGCAATTCTTGTTTCCCACACTAGGTCAGCACTTTCTTGTAGAGTTAGTTCATGTCATCATAGTGTGCTCCATGGAGATGACTTATTTGTGTATTTTGGAGTTCAGACAAAGCCTATTAGCTGACTTTTCTCTGTTACCTTTCACATGTTTTTTCCTGCATTTGTAACAGCACAATTCTGCCTGCTATCTGCAAGTGAAACAGCTTCTCATCTATACTTTCCTTACACACATAGAGACTTCTAAGTGTGTCAGGCTATGGCTGAGAAAGCTAGATTACATGCTACCTGAATATTTTCACAGATGGATCTAAAAATGATCTTGCTTAATTAACAGATAGGGGTGTTTTTCTGTGCTGGTCCAACTATTTGACAACTGCTACAGCTTGTAAAGTTGGATATAATTACACAGAGCTGAAGAAGCCTAATAATGAAGTAGTTTTTCATCTGTATAGAAGTAACTATACCAGAATGGCTATGTTCATATCAGCATTACTGCAATACACAATACCAGATGTACCATTTTAACTATCTTGGTATTGTTAAAATGGGCAGTTTAACATTTATGCATATATAAAGCCTTTAAGCAGGGAACTGCTCAATCTGTTCTCCATTTTGGAGAAGTATCTATTACCTTAGGAAGATTGTAGTCACCTTGACAACATGAAACTTTGCTCAAACTGTCAGTTCAATTCTCTCTATGTAGTCAGACATGAAATTGAGTTACAGTGGCCTAATGGGTTACCACATGTCAGTGGAGATGAATTTGTGTGCAGTCCAGCAGCCCATTGCCAACACAAGGCAGAAATCATTAGATCAAACAACTCCATTTCACAGAGGTTTTAAAGATTTTTTTTTTCTCATGTGTGCTTGTAGTCTCAGAATACACACACAGTCTATTACCATGCTCAGCTGAAGACTGAGGCATTATTAAGCAGTAATAAGTTGATCTTGTAACTGAACTACAAATTAGAATTTTGAAATAATTTAATTAGATCAGTTCTAAATTGGTGAATGGGGACTGAAAACATGTATGTAAGAAATGAATCTGTCTTATATGCTGATAAAATAACACAGTCACACTGTAGTGACTGCATTTGGTTCACTTGTATGCTGATGACTGGATATTTCAGAGATATCTTAGAATCCATGATTTCCATTTGAAATGTTTCCAGGTGTGCTTAGGCAGCTTTTTCCCGTTTATCCCTAGAATTTCATGTTTATGCTTGTTTCAAGAAAATTTCATGATCTTTTGGATTTCAGACAATTTTACCTTCATAACGAATCTTTTTTTATTTTTTCAACCTGTCACAGATTTACTGACGTGTAAGGAAACCCCTTTGGAGAGCCCAACTACAACACTATGGAACAGCTATGTTTGGGTTTGATTCTGAACAAAACCATGCTCTTAGTTTTGTAAGTTTTACTGAAAAAGATAAAAGAATTACTATACTTAAATTAATGGCTCAATGGATATCTCATCTCTTGATTACAATTATACTTATGGCAAGAACATTACCATCAACTGTAATGCCTGAAAATGTTGTGGGAACTTCAAGAAACCAAGATCTGACTACACATTGTAAAGTAATGCCTGTAGGGTAATGTGTGGAAGAAAAAGAGGGTTCTGCTCTTTCAGAATTAAAAAAGATTGTGGTCATATTAAAGTTTGTGTTGTTTTCATCTTACCTGACACTAAAGACCATAATTATTTGCAAGAGAAATTTGAATGTAAATATTGTCAGCATTTTTTCATGCTTTTTCATTGTGAAACAGAAACCATTGAATGTAATGAGAAGGAAGTTAAGAAACTCCTTCTCAGGATACCATGAGTTTCTTACATATTGCCACACCCTGTCAGTAAAAAACAGATCTCTTAATTGCAGCTAATCTGCATTGCTTGAAATACTGTACTGCAAGCACCCAACCAAATTCTGTTTGGCAGCAATGCTTACTGTTGCTGCTTGGGTTGAAAACTCCTGAGGTCAGAATTTTATCACTACTTGTAGTGGTTTGGTTCAAAATATCCATTACTTACTTTTCTTTCTGTGAGATAAGAATTAGGAGAAAGCAAAGCAGGCAAAAAACTTAGAAGAATATAAAGAAGTTTATTAACAGACCTAAAAGAAAGAAAAAAAAGTCGGACTAAACCTTCAGAACACTTCTCCTCCCCCCACCTTTCTCCCTTCTCCCACTGACAATGTAAAAAGACAATCCTTGAGATTTTCAGTCAGTTTACCACTTCTATGGTAACCTTTTTCAGTTCGCTTAGGAAGAGGAGTCTCTCTTGCTCATGCTATGGAGACATCTCCACAAGAAGTTCTCTCATGGCTTCAATGTCACAGCGAGACAGCCGCTCGGGTTGGTTCTCTGCTCGCACGTGAAAGTCCCTTCCCTCGACTTACAGCTTTCCCCACAACTGTTTCTGAGGGTTCCGTCTTGAGCTACTGGGGTACCGTTTTAAGGATGAGCTGTTCAGAAGCAAAGGTTCTCTTCACCTATCTCTGGGAGCATCTTCATCTCTAGGAATAGAGGCCCTCCTCCTCCCCTGGGAGCAAGGGTCCTCATCACTTTCATCTGTAGGAACAGAGGTCTTCTCCGTCCCTGGGAGCAAGGGTCCTCATCAAATTACAGCTACTGTCATTTGCTTATTTCAGCACAAGTACTTTTGCTCACAATTACAGTAATTCGCTTATTTCAGCACAAATACTTTTGCTCACAACTGCAGTTTGAATACTCCACCCCCCCCCATGCTTTATGAAATTACAATGGGTACTCTGATGTATCATAGTCCATCACCATAGCTTTACAACAGAATAGCAGCTTCTAGGCTTGAAGCATCTCCTCTTTCTCCTCCCTCAGGGTTTCAGCTCTTCCTTTTTTACTGACTTTGGTGTCTCTATGGTGTTTTCTTGCCTCCACCTTTCCTCTTCCTCCGACTTGGGAGCGGATTGATGTCTGCAGGCTTCATCTGTTCCGGAGGAAACTTACAGCACTAAAGGGTTAATCTCACCCGGGCCTTGCAGCTGGAGATCGCTTATCGCTGTTGGTCACATGAACTTTGCCGGGCAAGAGACCTTTCCCGGCGTTTGTTCCTTCTTAAATGTGGATCACAGAGGCATGTCAAGCTTCTTAAGTGGCTTAAAAAGTTGCCAATATTCAAACTAGCCAATTGATTTGTTCTGTTAAGTCATAGAGGAAGCTGTAAGCACCTCTTACTAAACCATGACACCACTTCTTCAGCTTACTAACAGATTCTCCCTCTCATTTTTGAGGACTGTTGAGTTTTTTGTTTGTTTGGATTTTTTATTGCTGTAAGAAAAAGAGAGAGGAGAGAAAAGCGAAATAACAGCTCTAAACACTGAGCTATTATCTATAAAATTGATTTATGATGGCTTATGAAATTTACCTTTACTTCAGTCCTTGGGGAGAACAGCACTTAGGGAGTAAGAATACTTCCATAATCATGCTCTTCACTGTTTGGTGGTCTCTTTTTTAAGCCATGAGTAAAAGCACAAATGTTCTTTTCAAGTAAGGTGGAGCCTGAGACTGATTTCTCATCGACCTCTAAATAACCTGACTGTAGTAACTTACTTCTGGTTTACCTGGATTGGATTAGGTTTGGCAAGGTGGAGGTAGGCTGCTTTTCCTGGAAATCTGACATACTTAATTCCTTACTGTAAATTTTATTCCATGGCAATTGCATTGCTTTTTGTAACTGTGCTGTGAATGAAGCAAGCCTTAGAACTATTCTTTAATATTTTGATTTTTTTTGTGTGTATTCCTATTTACAGATAAGGATGGGCCCATCTGCCCACTTTTTGATAAGTAAAGAATAAAACAGTTAATTCTTTAATAAGACCTGTCAGAGTCAGTCTAAGGGAGCATGTTATTTTTAGTCTTACTTACTTTTTGGATAAAAGCTTCAAGGGAAAAAGATCAGCATATAACTGAAATTAGGCCCTTGACAATGCCTACTCTGCTGTGTAATTCATAAATTAATGGATCATGAAAAGACCTCTAAAGAATGTTATCCATCAGAGATACTACTTTTGTATGTGCAGTGCCTGTATCCCAGAAACTCTTGTGTTGAGTTTGCCTTACTAGGAGCCTGCAATCCTTTTGAGAAAGGATGAAAGAACCATAAAATAAGTTTATGTTGCTCAGTGACCAAATGTTATAAATGACTAACACAATATAAGCAAAACAGTAAATCTAATCTTTTGCAACATGTATATTTAACAGTCATAAAATCTACTTTTGGGGATGTTGATATTAGACTTTTGTTTTAGATGCTGCTTGCTATATATCTGAATTACTTAAACCTCTGAATAAAGCTAATTTTTCTTTCTAGAAACAAATACATAATTTCCAAGGTGACAAGAAATCTCCCACAGAAATTGTAGAATAATAGGATCTAGTAAATGCTTGCTATTCAAAATAAGTTTACCACCACAGCATCTGAAAACCTTATCATGAAGGTAATAAACAAAGCATGACTTCCCATCTGTCTTTTTGGTTTTTTAATTATCCACTCGACAGAGAAAGAAATGTGCATATTAGAATAATGTGGGATTGTTTTGCTGATTTGTTTCCTATAATGACATATAGTGTGATATGCAAATGTGTATGTGAATGAAGAAATATGCTTTCCATTGGAGATGAAAGGGGGTCAAGCACTTTTCTAATTTTTATGAGATCTTTAGGAACGGTTCTCAGGAAAGCCCTAAAACTATTCACCCCACAGTCAGTTTTAATTTTACTGTGTAGGCTTCATTGTGTGACTGTTGACCGTGGTGGTTTCTCTGGAAATTTATCAGTCTTGGTCCCCAGCCATGAAATGCCTTACAGAGCAAGATTTGAAGCATTCATCATTCTCTAGGGAGATGGAATAGCAATCCAGAAACCAAACGGTTTGCTTATGATGGCTGCTTATGCAGAGGAGGTGATCTGGAGTGCTGCTGGCATGCTGGACTTACCAAGGGAATGCAAGGTCTCTTGCCCAGGATATGTCCAGTATCTGGGTCAAGGAGAGAGCTGACATGAATAACCACAGTCAGTCATTGTATGTTGATCTGTCAGGGAGTCTCGGGTACCACCAGAGTTGGGAGAGAGCCTTGTCCATAGATGTTGCTGTGCAAGAGCTTCCTAGCTCCAAGGAACTCAGGAATGCTCCTGGAGCATGGTCTGAACTGGCCAATCACTCCACCATAGACTTTTTGTTTGCTTATGCTTCATCTCATCTAGAAATTGCGTTGGCTGGAAAACAGTAAGAGAGTATTTTGTTTTAATAAGACCAAACTTGTAAACTCGAAACAAAGGCTTTAAAAATACACACTTATGATGTTAGGCTGCTTCTGTGTGGCCTTTATTTTCTTGATGAATTTTCTTCAGAATTAATTTTTGACGGTTTTTTTCCTTTTGATTGATACATATAGAATGCTATGAGATTGCAGCTTGGCAGTTCTCTTATCAAACTGCAAATGGGATCAAAATCAGGGAAGGAAACAGAAGCTGCAGTGATTTCCTTGCACAGATGCAGCCTTTCTTCCCTCCGCACCCCAATCACAGCTGGTGTGGTTGAACAGTGAGGGCAAGCTCAGGGCACCGTGGTGCTTGTGGCAGGATTGCTTTTGACCTCACTGCTCCTCAAGATGCTGTCTCCTACCCCCCTGCTGTTTAGTAGAAAATGGCTCTATGTTTTGGCACTGACTGTCAGCTGGTTTGGTCTCTATTTCCCTGGCTTGCCAGCAGCTGGCTATAGAAACTGCTTTTCCCTCTCTATATAAAGTATGTTCAATCACAGGACTTTTAATTTGATATGTAGAAGTGCCACAATTTTGAAGCTTTAATTTCCTTCACCAAGCCCAAAATAATTTGAGTTAGTTGATTGCCAGGACAAAGTTAGTTTATTGTCTGTTATAATGCATCCTAGGAGATGAGCCATGATGTGTACTCCATTTGAAAATGGGGTGGGTTTGTTTTATTAGTTTAAACTTTGCCATATAATATGGAAACAATGAATGGTGGGCAACTTGTTCTAAAAATTGTGTTTGTATGGAACAGGTGCAGACAGCACCAGATTGTTGCATTTGGGTTGCGTATGAATCCAAATAGATAAAACCCAAGTTCTCCATTTATTATGTTTAGATTTAAAGATCTTATGTGTGTGTATTAGTTAGGTTTATATTGCACCAAGGTAAGTTTTAAAACAGAAAATCATGTGTGTATGCATATTCTTCAACATGATTTCTAGCTTGTAATTATTGCCTAACACATTTAATACTTCTGTGCCCTTCAGCTCTGTAACACTGTCTCACGGTAAGTAAAAGATTAATTCTCTTACTTCATCCCAAAAGGCAAAGATAGTTTTTGTCATTCCAGTTGTACACTTGCATATATAATAGATAAAAGTAATTTACTTTTCTGCCTATTCTAGATAGTGTCACGTAGAACCTAATATATACTCACAAATCTGGAATCTCTGTCAAAATACTTTACAAGTCATTTCCTATCTTGTGTAAAATCTTCCCACAGCCACACGGGGAATTTGCTCATGAAAAAGTCCAGCAGCCATATGGTAGGTGGCAAATAATACAGTAAAACTTTCTCTTCACAGAAACACAGGTGTACTTCCAGAAGTAAGGTCAAGATCTTCTGAAAGAAGGGAAGAGTGTTCTAGCTTGCTTTTAGAGTGCCTAGTGTTTGTATCACTTAAATCTCAGAGTTTTGTGACTCTGCAAAGGCTCTCTCTAAAATCTGAAGATGAACATATTATTATGTAGGAACTGATTATTCACTTTCCACAGAACCTTTTCTTTCTGCCACTTGGCATATGCCACTATTAATATCCTTAGGATTCTTGAAATGGGAGGACGAGGCAATAGTGGTGACCCTTCCCACCCATCCCACCAGCTAGTAGTGCTGTTCATATTTACTGCCACATATGGATGTTATGGCAGAATCAATTTTACATCTACAGAGCTGCAGGGTGCTGTATCTCTTTCTGAGGCATTATCATGCCAGCTTTTCTTCCTAGTGATGCTTTTCCACCTTCAGTACAAAGCTGGGACTTGAAAATAAAGTTAGAGGTTTATTTTACCTGTTGACCATCTGTACTGTATACACACTGAAGCGATGCAGGCAAAATTCAAACTTACTAAAGCTTCTGTCAAAATCCAAAGGGGAAATAAATGTTTGATGTTTTACACATCCAAGCTTCTCCTGTTTCTCAGTTTTTGGTGCTTAGTTTACTTGGAAGGGTCAGAAAATTCAAAACCTAAAATCCGTGGGGCTATTACACTTTCAATAATTATCCACTCAACACTGGAAATTTCAAAACAACATCACCTGATCTCAAAACAACCTCTCATCCTGAGAGAAAATAGCTGAGAACTTTTTATGAGTTTAAATGTACTCTTGCATTGTAATTTGGAGGATAGGTGAAGTGACACAGGAGAGCAGGAGGCACATACTAATCAGAGAACTGTATAAATAATGCATGTTATATGCACCTGAGTGTTGATAGTGCTTTATGAGCCCACCACAGAGGCAGTGGCCAGCTGGGTGGACCAGGAGCCACCTAGAAACAAATAAGGTAGCTGGGGCAAATGAAAGTCAAGAAGTTTCTCACATTTACCCACTTAACCAATCTAAGTAAACTCCTAGCAACAAAACAGTTCATGAAAATATTACAACAGCAAGTTTCAGGTTGACTTGCTAAAGACATCTCTGGAAAACAAGGTAGTTGCAGAAGTCATTTAATGTATCTCCACACGTTGGTGTTTGAACAGAAGTGTACAAGACTCTTGGGGTGGGGCAGTTATGAGAGATTATACCCCTGCAAGAGTCTCACCAAAGTAATATTTTGGCAATACAGACAGGAGTGTTGTCCCTCTTCCCTACCCCTCTTCAGCAAGCCATGTGTCTCCTCTTTCAGGTGACAGACAGGTGTCCAGAAGGCAAATCTCACTGCGTGAAAAAGATGGGAGGTGTTTGCCTTCACTGATTTGTCTGGCTATGAAGCTCAATTAGCAACCACTGGGTCCCAAAGCAAGGAGTGAATGCATGCTTTGCCATGGTTTGTCTTCATGCCAACCTCTCTCCAGTGATACACTATTAAAAGTGCAAATCATGAAGCGATCAGAGCAGGGACCACAACATGTACTAGAAATGTGGCAGTTCACACTTCATAATTAAATTGACAGCAAGATAAAATAAGGGCTTCTTTTATAAAACGAAAATGAAGAGTACAGGATGGCAAGAGGTAATCTGCCTTTTACTAGAAGTAAGACCTGAAACATGAATTCTTGTGTTTGTAACTGGATAAGATCCTGTTCAATGCTGATGATATAATATGTGAATGTTGGATGGAAATAAGATGATTTACATTTATTATATGCCATGCAATGTAATGATTACCTAAAATATCTTTCCTTTGTCATGATTTAAAAACAAATCATGTCAGGGAAAATATCAGAAAAAAAAGATTTTGTGAATACTGGGTGTGTGCATACATATTATCTTACAATGCTTACTGCTTATGAGGATATAGAAAACAATCTCTTTATTCTCAAGATAAGTTTAAAGTATTAATTATTTTGAATGTTCTTTAAGAAAAGTGGTACTTCCAAAGGACTTAAGTTAGAAAATCAGGAGTTTCTGAAACAACCAACAATTCTTTTTGGGCTTCTTTTTTAGCTAGTTGTGCATACTTAGATGAGTGTAGGATTTACCCTAAAATTGTTAAAACTATGTATGTTTTGAATGATAATTAATTTCTAATATAAATCACAGTATTTACATTCCTGATCCAAAAGACAAAAAGTCACAGAGACAAAGTATTATCCATCTGTAGATATATGCCATAATATAGAAACATAGAAAATGTTTTTTTCCCCAATGCTTGTATTTTTCATGCTTTGTTTTTCTTACTAGAGTGCTTCAGATCAGGATCTTGGTATCTGATTGTGGAACAGCTCCATGAAGAGAGATTCCAAGCAATGCTTCGTAGACTAGCTGAGAGCCTGTGGGGCAGAACGCTCATTTGGATAATGAGATAATATCAACATCAGGTCTTAAATAGGAATCTCCAACATCAGAGTCTTTACCACCACATTCCTTGCTATTAAATTGTTGTGGTCTGTTTGGTGTTTCCTTGAATATATTAAATCTTTTCGTCCTCAAGAACTAGTGTGATCTTGATGATATGATTAATTTGACAGCATTTCCAGATTTCTTAAAAAAAACCCCAAGCCAACTGGATTAGCTCTAGGCTAGTTCAGAAATATATCACACATTGCCATCGTAAATAAATTTGATTTTCAGTACCTCTACATGTGTCCTTTGTTCACCATCGTAATTCTGTTACCCAGCTAAAAACTGTGCTTCGCAAAGCATAAAATAGGTTTTAAAAGGATGTAAAAATGAAAAAAAGTTCTTTTAATCTGTTTACTGTTGTTCTTGACCATGCAATTCTATCACGTTTTTAAACTTTAACTTTTATACGTGTGATAGCTTGAAATGTACTTGATTTTTGTTAATGAAAGGTGGAATTTTCTTCTATTCCCTTCTCTCAAGAAATCATGGCTATAAGATACCATGATGACTCATTAGAATATTGAGGTAGTGATACTGCTCAAACAAAGTGGTATAAAATGATGCATAGAGGTCTCTTTATGTTACACTGTCATAATATCATTATTGAAAAATTCTTCAGTGAAATAGATTCAAATGAGTATTTCTTAATAAGAGCCAGTTTTTATATTTTTGAAAATATTTATTTTATTGCAGAAATTGAAGTTTTGACTGTGTTGCAAATTTTGGTATCACCACTTCAGTGTAGATACATATAAGTGATACCCATGAAAAAAGGCAGTCTTAACTCTCCATGTAGTGTTGGGCTCTGAATTGAACGTTACTATTTAGGAATAAGATGTCAGAATTTTAATGAATAGTTCTTATGAAACCACCAATTTAATGCTCAGCAGCAATAAAAATTGAAAATTGAATGTTAGGAATTATTAGAAAAGAAATAGAGAACAAAAGAAACTGCATAAATCTCTACAGAGTTCATGTCCCCTCTTCTTAAAAAAATGTAGTGGAGCACTGGAGACAGTTCAGAGAAAGGAAACAAGAAAAGTATGGAAATGCCTTCACTTTTTTTTTTTTTAAGTTTTGAAGAAACTTTTTTTAAGTTTTGAAGAAAATAATAGGGAGACTACTGCTTCCTTACCTCTTTCCATCAAGATCTAGGTGTCTATGAGTTCGGCATGTAAGCAGTTCAAAGCTACCTTGTTTTTCCTTATGCAGTGCGTATTTAGGTGTGCAATTTGTTGGTGTATGTTATGTGTGCTGTGAGTTAGCAGTGGCTAAAAAACTACGCAAAAAAATCCATAGAAGAAGATCCCATTGAGAAAAATTAAATACAAAGATACTAGTGCTGGCATAGGAGATTCCAAACACATCTTCTGGGAAAGCCATGACTGTGTGTTCTCATACCCTTCCCTAGGGATCTGCTGTTGATTACTGTCAGAGACTGGCTCCTGGGCCAGGTAGACTTTTGCTCTGTGTAGGACCATTCCTACGATGTGTAGCAGCACCAGAAGAATTTATCAGGGGAGGAGCTGGGCTGTTTAGGTAGTTTTACTGAGAGCAGATGGTACTTCTTGAATCTGAAGAGTTTATGACTGTGGGATAAGCTTATGTGTTCACATGTCAATGCTTGATATGAACTAAATCTTAAGAAATCAGGATGAACACAGGATGAGAGGAAGAATCTGTGCTTCTCAGGACTATTGCTGCAGGCTGGCTGAACAGAAAACAGACTGGGGGCATGGGCAAGAAAATGACATGAATAAACCTCTCTGAAGTAGATAACTGCTGGCTTCAAACTCTCTTGTAGCCTGTGGTGAGTGGACATGATTTTAACTCCTTTCTCCTAACTTGATAATCACAGGCTTTGAAAGAGTGCATAAAGAGTAATGTCTTTACCACAGTGACTTGCTGTGAAATGTAAACAAATGCTACCTTTTACTTGCTATCTGATAAGGCTGATACAGATAGATGCTTGTTTCTCACACCATCCTTTTTAGGTGGGTGAGAAAGGCCAAAAGCGTGGAACCCAGCCATATTGCAGAGCCCCAAGGCTGGTAAATGTGCCTGAGCATGCTATTTATCAGTGTAGGTATAACCAGAGTGCCTTTTTAGTGTCTTTTTAGCCCCTTCTACCCAACTGATAAGAGTGGGATAAAGTATAAGTATACACTCACTTGTTTTCCAGAAAAGCAATAACTGTGATTCTGGTTCATATTAGAGCAGCTTGAAAAACTGCCCTGCTCTGGCAGCCCTCTGGACTTTATGTCCAAACTTAGATCATATGTGTTCAAGCTTATACCTACATATAACTACACAAACACTTGCTCACTTGAAGTAAACCCCTGGGCTGCTGGGCACAATTATATCAGCATTTGCCTAAGTTCAACATTTATGTTCCTTAAGAAATGCTATTAATTTTTGCTTTTTCTGAAATTTAAACAAAAACCTTGGAATTTCAAAATTTACTGAGAAATGGCATTTGGGAATTGCTTTATTTTAAGTCATCAAAAGAAATCTTTGTCAAAGACTTCAATGAAATCAAACCAGTTTGTTTTGCCTTTATTATTTCTACTTTCAAGTGATAACATATTTGAAACATAGTATATAGTGATTTAAGTGATGAGGTCCAACTGAAATTATGTAACTTCTTAGAAGTAGAACCAAATAATTTTCTTTAATTTTTTTGATGAACTCAATACATTTCTACAGATCATTGAGTCAGCACTTGCTAATGAAAAGCAGTTCTTCTGGAACTGCTTCAAACAGTCCTTGCAGGGTATAAGACTTTTAAAATTCCAGACTGTAGATAAAAGCCCTCCTCCTCTTCCTAAAAAAAAAAAGAACCCTTTTACTCTAAAAAGCAAAATTACTCAAACTAAATAAATGTTTATGTTTTGTGCCTGAATGTCACACGAGTGCCTGTGAATATAGTCTAACACATTTGACAGTTCTGCTGGTCTGATTTAGTACTTAATTCTGCTTTTATTTTTTTATCCCCCAAATTTCTGCACAATATCTGCTTTCATCCTTACTTATTAATACTGTCTAGAGTCTGTGTTATATTTCATCCCATACAGCAATGCTCATAGGAGCATTTTGAAGTTAAAATAACTTTCCAGCATCGATTTTATACTCTGCTGTATTATAATAACTCTTTCATCTTTGTTTTTAAATGCTATTTTGAAAACCACAGATACTCCGGCTTCATACCTTGCTCACCAAAGGAACAAAGACTGAACACTGCTTGGCTCCAAGTGTCAATCAGGACATAACAAGTTAAACAGCAGTCAACACATTGGCAGATGAGTAACACCGAGTGGTTACTAAGCAGTGCCGAGTGCTGTTTGTCCTACTCTACCTCAGCAGCTTAATGTGTTTACTTATTCATCTGCATCTGTTAGGGTGTAGCCAATGTCAGTTATGGGTAATTCTCCCAGTAGAGGCAAGGTTTTGGGGCTCATCTTACAAAACCATCCAGACCTGGAGGATATTACTGTGATTAAACTAATTGATTTCAATAGGTGCTAATCATGCAGGCTCTGGCAATGCAGGGTGATGAAAAACTTTAGTGTGCCCTGTCCCTTGGACAACAAATGTGTATCACACTTCACCCAAATTCTATCAAGATGAGATTTTTTCCCATCACAATTTGGATATGTGTTTGGTTTTCCTACAGCTGTACCCCATGCTGAGTGGATTCACTTTACCAGTCTCAATTTTCTACTAGGGAATAGCCTGTGGATAAGTTAGGTTTTCGTCAGTGTAAGGAGATGTTACCATTTAACGCCTATTACAGGATATGATTAAGCAAATGGAAATGACCTAACAAGTTGTCCCACGTCTGCTAAAATACTTACTCCAGTGGTAGTATTTACTGTGCCCTGACTAGTCAATCTGGCTGTGGACGTGGCATTTCGCTGTTTCATGCTTGGTCTTTCATTGGGATGGGTCTGAACACAGAGACTCCACTACTCCCCTCTTCGTGCCATCAGCAAGGAGTGGGTGAGCAAAGGATGTGGAAAGCAGCACCATGGAGAGACTGGTAAGGAGCTAGGAATCCCAGCAGCCTGTAAAGGAAGGGACATAGGGAGCGGGGCAGGACAGGAGCCCAGCCCACTTGCTCCATGCACCTGCTGGTGCTCACCTGCTCCATGTTCTCACCCTGTTGTTTTTATTTTTTTCACCTCTGAAAGACATTGTGAGCATCCCCAGGACCATCTCATGTGCTTTACTCCCTTCTCATCTCTGTAGAAACAAACCACTTGCAGCTTGTCAGCCTGGGTCCTGTGTCTTATATGTTGACTGTAACTTTTATTTAAATGACTGAGCATGAGTTGGGATTTGCACCTGTGTGTGGGGGAAGAGGGTCCCCAGAGATGCTATATCTTGGGAAAATTCTCAAGAGCATAATGTAGCATTGCTATTCCCTCTCATTTGGAATAGCCTTTATTTCACCACAGCTTTCATTTCAGTCTGTGCTGCCAGATGAAGGATGCAATAAGCCTGATTAAATTTCCATGATTTATATATCTGCAGCACATTGAGTCTATAATTAAGACAATGGGGGACAGAGGCCCCAGCTGTGATGTACAAACAGAGACCTTCACATGTCAGACAAGAGAGAGGTGTGTGAGAGAATACAAGTTAAGACTGATACAGTATTGATCAGCATACTGGGTGTTAGCCTGTGTATATTAGTGTGTTCTTACAACTCTTGGAGCCACATCAGAAGAAAAGAGGATTAAGGTGGGTTCTCCAGTAGCTTAAATTTGATTACTTTACTGAATTACAGAGAGATGTTAAACAAGAGTGTGTTGGGAGAAAGCTGATTGAAATATAGGTGCCTGTGGTGGAGGCTGATATCATGAACCTGGAAAAAGAGAATGGGGCCATGGTGAGGACCTGCAGGTACCTCCATGGAAAACTGGAGGAAGAATCAAGAAGATCCTCTCACTGACCCACTTAGGGAAGAGGAAATGACCAAGCCAGGTAAATGAGGGCAGGATTGCATGATGAACAAGAAAGCTAATTGTGTTGAATGCAGCTGACAGATCACAGAGGATGGGGAAATAGCAATGCTCAGTTTTGGCTGAACACAGTTCTGGAGAGAATAATTTGAAAGGGATGAGAGCAGGAAGCTCATCTACATATAACAGATGTGTACCAGATTGCAAGTAAAATACAAGAATATCTGTGAGGTGAATTTGTACACAATGCATTACAACCTCGGGATGAGCAAAAGAAAGAATGTAGGAATATACAAGTCAGTGTGTGGCTACTTTGTAAACTTGTTTTCAGATTGTGTTGTTGTAGGTACCTATCTGACAGCAACTGAAGTATCAAAGCAGCATCAAATGAATATGTTCCAGTCCCACAGTAACAGGTATCTTAGTTTCTACCCCTGCTTGTCATGGGTGGCCATGGCTTTCATGTCAGAAATCCCTTACTCCTGGTCTCTGTTAGCAGTTTTAACAGTGAGACAGATGTGTGATCCTATCCTTGACAGATAGCAAGACCCACAGTAATTGGAAATAAATGGAAAAACCAGAGAGGGTTATAAAAATTAAGTAGGTTTAAGATGAATACTTCTTTTCAGCAGCTGAGGAGGAGCTCAGAGTGACCAGATAGCATCTGCTGAGAAGTAGGAGGATTTCCTTTGGGTTTTAGGAAGGGGAAAATCTACAAAGCAATGGTGAACTGTTGTGTACCCCAGTTCAGTCAGTGAGGGAAAAAACCCTACTATGTTTTCTCTGACATGTCTTGGGATACAAATGGACAGGCAGTTTGGCCATAAACGACTCCATGGCTGGTGCCAAGCATGGCTGCTTTACATCTTTTGGGGGTGTATAACCCAGTTGCATTTGTGTGCCTGGCAGGCTTCTCCTGAAGGGTGCAGGGCAGGTGTATCCCTTCCCATGGCCAGGCTTATGACACCAGGTGTACTATGCAGCCCTAAAGGTCGATGGTGGGGTGAGTGGCAGCTATCCTAGGTGTCAGGAGGTCCACAGGGGTAAATAGGAATCAATCACAGTGTTGTAGCAAGGTTTGGGTCACACAACACCTCCTGTGACATGGATGCCTTTCATGCTGATGCTCAGTAACCCCAGCTCAGATGTCCCCAGTGCATCTGTGATGACAGCAGCATCCTAGATTAGCCCAACTAATTCGGGCTTTTCTGTTCTGGGGTATTTCTCCTTTTTGCCCCAGGCAGGCTGATAACAGGAGCTGGGAACACCTCTGCTATTGGTCCCCTGTCCTCCTGGCCTGCCTCTGCCCCAACTGGAGGAGTGGGTGAGCACGGCTTTTAGGATGCCGACAGGCCAAGCACCTTTGTGTAGGGCTTTCAGAGGTGCTGCTGGAAACAAGACGATGAAGGGGATGAAAGGGCAGCAGGGACATCACCCCTGCCGTCTCCCTGGGGCCAGGCTATGCAGCAGCTGAGGTGTTACTGGGGTCAATGGCAGTGGCAGAGAGATCACGGCCGTTTTCCCCTCCTGTTGAGTGGCGCATGGTAAGAGCAATGAGTTCCCTCCCCACCTCTCTGCTGCGAGCAGCACGGACACCCTTCTCTGCAGCTCGGCGTTCCTTGTTCATTACCATCTCCTTACCTCCACACCTGTTTGATATTACATATTCAGTTTGGAAATACTGTCCTTTTTGTCCCGTTTACACCATCTGTTGACACAATCCCGTGTGTGTCTGGGTAAGATCCAGCTGGCACACGCAGGAGTTGAACACATTCACATCTCCCGAACTTGCTGATTCAGGGAGGGGAGGCGGGGGGACGCACACGCTCCAGAGCCCCACACCCCGATAGCGCCGCAGCTGAGAAGCCTATCATTGCCCTCTGTGATAGTGCCAGGCGTTATCAATGCACAGCCATCCTTTCACCCCCGCCTGCCCTCCCCGCGCCCCCGCCGTGCCTGTTGTAATCAGGGGAACAATGGCAGAGGCAGAGTACCCGGCACAAAGACAACAGCTGCACTCCCGGGTCAGGCTTTGCAGCCTCCCCGCACAATGGCGATGTGTGTAACCCCATCCCACTGCCCGCCTTGGAATAATTTATTTATAGATGCAATATCTCTTTCACTGGCCTATTTAAGAATGTCTTCTCATAAATGCATGGAAATTGAAATTATTCTCTGCTTTCCCCACAAAAGATTAAGGTATCTGTTCTGTACAGATAAATAGCACAATTTTGGAGGGGAAGAGCGAGAAATGTTGTTGGAATATATGCAATAAAGGATGAGGAGAAGTTGATTAATTGTGATGTGTGCATAATTTAAAATTAAATATATTTCATTATTAGTGTCTTTGCAATAACAGGCACATGTTCAAAAATAGGAAAGAAATATTGAAGCAAGGCAAAAAAGCCCTCCTAGGCAATGAATGCTAGTCTTTCCCTGCAAGAGATGACTGGTTGCCTCTTTGGTAATAAAACCTCTTTCGCCCTCACAGACTGTGAACATGAGCATCTGCTTAGGACAGAGAATTTTCTACCATCCAGGAGACAGTGAATCATCTCTCACATGAAAATATGGTTGGTTCATTACACTGCTTGCTTCTCTTAAATACAGCATGTGCAGCTTACATATTATCTAAACGTGTAGCATGACACAAAATCAGAAATAAGGACAATCTCTGAGATCTCTAAAAAGAACTAAAACCAGTAAAAAGTTTATTCTGATAACTTCCTATAGTCAATAGTTTCAATACCCTCCCTATTTTTAATGGCATCTCTTTAATTTTTTTTTCTCTTTATTTTCACTACAACTAAGTTTAATTTTGTCTAAATCCTGATCTCTGAATGCAAACAAGTAGCAGCTTAGCACTTTCCTGTGTTAAAGGAGTTGCTTTAGGGATCAGGAACTTGGAGCGCTTCATCCATGCATGTTTTGTGTGTATGCGAACATATCTGTGTAAGGAAAGCATGACAAGATAGTCTCCAAATAGGAAAAAACTCTGGTGCTGCTAAACACTCTCCAGACCCCTCCATCAGATTTAAAAACCAACTAAAAGCTCCTTGTGATATGAAACACACTTTATTGGTCACTCTGGAAGGAATTTTTTTAAAATGAAAAACACCATATGTAACATTATCACTTGTTCTGTATAAAGTGTGCTGGAAAAATGCATGGCCTCTTTATATCATCCTCTCTTCCATCTCCTGGAGTCCACAGGAAAAGCCTCCTGACTGGCAGCTGTTTGACTGCCCTATTATCTGAGCCTGAGTCCAGTCTGGCTAATTACAGTCACTGATTACTAAACACTGAGCAGCACTGTCACCTGCCTTAGCCTGACAGGATTATACCATCTGTGCCACATGGCCAGGGTATGGAAAGCTGGTGAAAGGTCACAAAAAGGGGCAAATAACCCTTAATGGGAGGTAAATGTATGTTTACAGACGTGACAGCTGACTGTCATTAGGGTATATATACGTATTCACAGCTGAAGATACTTCTCAAGGAAGAATAAGGGGCATACGAAGTGTGGCTTTGTCAGACAGTTGAGTTTTTTTCTGCCCCAAAAATAGGTGTTATGTACTGGGAAGAGACTAAATACACTTCTGTCAGACACAGTGGAGTATCACAGGACCAAATGTTTTCTCTCCTTACCTCCCCAGACTTTGTCTGCCCAGAAGCAGCAGTTTAGAAAACCTGATCTAGTGAAGCTGGTGCAAGCCTTTTTGCAGGTGAACTGTCTGCTTTAAAGGAGCTCATTGGATCTGCTCGATTTGTATTTGCAAAGGCACCAAAATTAACCCCACTGGGCAATGAAGACTGGGCTACTCTCAGGGAGCAGTGCAGGAGCCATAAGCAGAGGGTTCCCCCTCTCCAATACCCTGCTCCAGTCCTTGTCTTGCCTCCTCATACCTGCAGTGCCTGCATGAACACTGCTCCTTCCTGCACCTCGTCTCTCACCACTGCCTACACACTTGTACCTGCCCTCTGCTCTGCCCAAGCCTCTCTTATGGCTGTTGCTTTTCTTCCCCTGCATGCTAGAAAGTCTTCTTTTTTTTCCCACGTACATGTGACAATGCACCCTTTTCACAGAAAGCTTCATGTATTACCTCTTCCTTGTTTTATGTCTCTGTGAATTTAGGTTATGACTCTCCAAAGGGTATTTGGCAACTTTTTTCTATGTATCTGGGCTGAGCCCTCCTGGGGTCAGCGAGACATAGTGTTTATTTACTGCCTCGCTGGATCATTCCAGCTCAAATCTGATCCCTCCTACACCTTGGAGGTTATCTAAGTTATCCTGAAATCACCATTATTTGTTGGCTTGGAAATTTTTTCTTGCTTACACCAGTCTCTGGAGCATTTTGCAGGCAATATACTCCCAAGAGCATCCATAAAGTGGCCTAAATCTGACAGTATATGCCTCTGGGTCCCCTCAGCTTGTCCAGGACTGTTATCTGTGGAGAGGATTGTGGTGCAAAGTCTGACATGGTCTCAGGGTTGTCAGTCTTCTGTTATCAGCTGCTCAGTGACTTCCACTATAACCTGCTGTGGCCACTCCCCCAGGTTTGGGGACTGGTGGCAGTGGGTAGGGAGCATCCTCCTCCTCACTGTATTCTGCTTGAAATATGCATATTTTTTAGCCAGAAAAACAAGCAGTCTGTGCAACTGGAAGCGATTTATTTCAGCTAAGTCATGGTGTCACACGCTTACTACCTTGCTTTTATTCTCCTTGGGTTTCTTGCCTAGGCATTCTCTTTTGCTGTCAAATTTGGATTATGTTTCTCCAGTTGCGTTCAATTCGTCTGGTCATTATTTACCAAGTATTTTAGTGTGTGATTCTAAGATAGATGTTCAATGAAAAAAGATGACTCCAAATGGCCTTGCATACATCAATTCACACCTTAAAGAAAAACACATGAATCCCCAAAAGGTGCATATATAAGTCATAACTGAAGCAGTCTTACCTTTAATGGAGTGTAATCTTTTCAGAAATCAAAATATAATTTATTTCATGTCAAATAGGTGACCAACATTTGACAGCCATGGAGTACAGGAATTTTTCAAAAGATATCAAATCAGGATGTCTAATGTTCCGAGCTTTCATAGCTGATCTCTGTGGTTTTCTAATAGTTGCTCTGTTTTGGTCTTTTTTTCTGGTGAGTTGTTTAAAATTGATCTCAGAAGCAGACACGTTCAAAAACCAACTTCATATAGGCCTGTGTGTACAAGTGTATGTATACTAGGCTGCCAGTGGAGTCAGCCACCGACACTTTGTGGGTGGCATCACCACCCAGGCTGGGACTGGGATACTGGAGCAGAGGTATGCAGTGATGATCCAGAGGACTGGGAGGAGAGGAGTGAAATGAAATTCAGTAGTACAAAATGCATGCATTTTTTCAACCAATGCTGTGACTTTCTGTTGGAAACTGAAAAGGAGCACAATTGGCATGTGATGGTAGACTTCAGTCATTGGGGTGCTACTGATGAGCTGTAGCTGTGGAAATCTCAGGTTGATTCTGAGACACATCATTTCCAGGGCAGATAGAGAAATACTGTTAACTCATTTGGTTACCAGCAGTTACCCTTTTGCCTCTTGACCCTCCTCTGGGTGAATACAGGCAGGCCTGGTGCTGCCTATGAGCCTGGTCAGCCATGCCCAGAGCAGATAAGTACGAGCTGAAGTAGGTGTGGAAAGCAGTTCTTAGGATCAACAGGGGACCTGGCAGCTTAATTTGAGAGAGACACCTTAGGGAGTGTAGCTCATTTAGCTCCTCAAGACAAATGCCGAGAGAGAAAAAGATGTGATTGCTCACTCTAAATTTATCAGTAGTGGCAAATGCCAGAGAGGGAGAGGAACTATTTAAGGTGAAGGACAATGTTGGCCTAAGAACAAATGAGTGCAATCTGGCTATGAATAAATTTAGGCTGAAAATTAGAAAATGGTTTCTAACTACCAGAGGAGTGAGTTCTCAGCTTTTTAATAGGAATTCAAGGAAACCCAATTCCTATTCGGTCCAATTTGATAATAGTATTAAAAAGCTGCCTGTGATAGGAGGGAACTAGTCTATGGTTTAGAAGGTCTCCTCCATCTCTGAGCACTGATGGATACAGGTTGACTCGATTGGAATTATATTAAGAATTTTTAAAAGGACTGAAATTGTCAAGAGAGTGTTACAAATTTTTGATTCTTTGGACTGTAATGTCTCCTCTGCATTTCTCTGCCTTTTCTACACACCTGTGAGGATAATTCCACCCCCTCCTCCCCATTTAATCACACTGGGGTATTATGAAAACACCCTCACTGTGGTATTATGAAAATATAGTATTTACTGTTTGTGTAGCACGCAGGAGTGCTGTGAGGATGAGTACCAAAGGAAAAAAAGCTGCGCTGAAATTAATAATTTTGGCTACACAGCTAGGTTTGAATTACATCTAGTAAATCATGCCTAGGGCAACACACTGAGTGAGAAGAAAATAAAATATTGAATAGTTGCTCATTAAGTGAACACCAGCTATTCCATGAACTGAATGAGGCAGGGTCCCAAGGAAAATACAGTATGTGATTTTGTAATTGAAGATTAGAAGAGGGCTGAATTAAGGTTGCACAAGATTTTCCTTATGACTTTCCAACATCAAAGACCTGGACAACCAGGGGATCAGGCCCAGCTGCATGCGTTAATGAAAGGCAGGTCCTGCTGGACCAACCTGATCTTCTTCTATGACAAGGGGACCTACTTAGACACTGAAGTGCTGGAGCAAGTCCAGTGAAGGGCAATGGAACTGGTGAAGGGTCTGGAGCACAAGTCCTATGAGGAGCAGCTGAGGCATCTGGTGTTGTTTTATCTGGAGAAAAGGAGGCTTGGGGGGGACCTTATTGCTCGCTACAACTGCCTGAGAAGAAGTGGTAGTGAGGTGGGAGTTGACTTCTTCTCTCAGGTAAAAAGTGATAGGCCCTCAAGCTGAACAACAGGAGCACCTGATTGGTTATTTGGAGAAATGTCTTCACTGAAAGGGTTGTCAAGCATTGGAACAGACTGCCCAGGGAAGTGGTGGAGTCATCATCCTGGAAGTATTTGAAAGAGATGCAGCTGTGGTGCTTAGGGACACGGTTTAATGGAGGACTTGGCAGTGCTGGGTTAACAGTTGGACTTGAGGATCTTAGAGGTCCTTTTCAACTTCAATAACTCTGTGATTCTATGAATAGCCACCCACCCTCCCATCTCGCCAGCCTGCATGCAGGGAGATGCTCTGGAGTGCACTGTGTGAATACCCCCCACAGTACTCTGCCCTTGGCACAGGCAGCTGGAAAAGAATGGGAGGGTTGCACCAGCTCACCCACAATCAGCTTCTCAGAGCCAGGGAGAGAATAGTGTTCTGTCTTGTGGAGAAATTGGGAATTTATTTCATCCCAGCTTGGAACTCATCCCGTCTCTAGAAATTCTGTATAAATGCAAGTTGGAGGAGTGATTAAAATGTTGACTGTTGAGCCAAGAAGATTGGGTAGCCCAGGCAAACTACCTTCCTGTGAATTTTGACGTGTAGGTGGCTTTGAATGTGAAGCTCAGGCTTTGTGTGTCATTTCAAGACTAGCACACAGACTGCCAAGGAGGAGCGGGTACAGTCCCAAGAACCCACATCCATTTCAAACCTTGTACTTTCCTTGAAAGCAAGAGCTTGGAACAAAGGTTGAAGGTATCAGTGAGGCAGCAAACATTCTGTCATTATTTTTCAAAAAATTGCAGCACTGTGGGTCATACTCTGAAATACCTGTCAACAGACCATCATGGTTAAGGTGAGCTATGGCTGTGGCAGGGAGAGCTGCCACTGAACAGGTGGCTGGCAGTAACTCTCCCCTGGGCACACAACACCTGATACCAGTACATATGGCTTTATTCTACTTGGAGTGTCTGGTATGCCACCATCAAATGCTGAAACAAAATCTTGCTATTTTAAAAATAGCTTTGATATAAAGGTCAAACTTCTAATGTGAAGTTTGAGCGCATCTGTTTCTTGGCACCCGATGTCTTCCTCAGCTGAGGACTGCTTCCCAGAGTGGGGATGCTCACCTCTTCCTGGACACCCTGCATTGTCAAAATCAGCACTAACAAAGCAAGTTCTGAAAATCATGACTCAAACTCCTCAAAAGTTATCCAGGAAGCATATAGTTCTCAGCCTTGGGAAATAATATTATTTATAGGCTCGCCCAGAATACTTGGCTGGATATTTTCTGTGCGAACTGATGCAAAGGAGACTGGTGTGACTGTATATACTATACAAAGGCAGACACACCCCATATTTAAAATATTCCTGGTTTACTGTAGTCAACCATATTTTCATGTTTGTTTGTCATAGCATGCATGTCTGTAATTATGTGCTGATGGCACATTCTTACTAACTGAAAATATTATCAAAAAATACAGAGCTATCTCTAGATGCAGACCTTGTTTGTGACAGCAATGTTTGCTATTGAATCACAAACCACAGAAAGCAGTGATTTGCACAAGAACGTCTAATGCATAAGAAGTGTGCTGAACACTACTTCTGCACAGGAAGAGGGAAGGAAGAAAAACATATTCATCTCAGTAGTGGTTAAACGATAGTGCAAACCAGTAATTATGTGCAAATTATGACCTTGCCCCCTTACAGTCAGCTCCTCAGTAAACATGACTGCTTTTAATTTCCACGCCCTCAGCAATAAACATCACTGTTTTCAGACTAAGTTCAATGCTTTTATTCAGATGGTTTTTTTAAATAAAAATATGTGGTTTTATACTCCAAACCTTAAATGAAATGCTGGGCTTTTTAATATTTAAGGGATTAATATTTAAATATAAAACTGGTGGCAAAAATATTAGCTTTTATAAATTTTGCTCTTTTCTTTTAAGCTTTTCTATCATTAAAAGGCATTACATACAAGTTTAGAGTTTAGGGGTTCTTTAAACATACATATTTTTCATTTTCTTTTGACATTCTGTAGTGTTTCCAAAGCTGAAGAACTGTTGAAAAGTTGTAGAAAATATTGTGATGAAAGAAATAGATGTAACGTACATGGAAATAAAATAAAAAATACAGAAAGAATGTGGGAGAAAATTGTGAAAGAAGCACATAAAATTACATTTTAAGAAACACAGGTTAAAAATACATTTTAAAAAGTAATGAAGAATCTCACTGAACTGGAATTGCCTTAATTAGTGGAACTAATTTTCTTTTTTTAATATTTCTAATTTTTCTATTTCTTTAAACAATAAGAGGCAAATAAGAACTGAACGCCAGAGCTTACATATTATCATGCATTTCAGAGTGACAAACTGTAGCTACACGCAATTATGTGCTATCAGTTGCTGAAGTGAAATTCATTATTTCCTACCTTAAGCTGTCCTATAAATTTGCTCTGCACTGTTAAGCAGATATCAAGTTCCGCCTAGAGATAGAAACACTGCTGATGAGAAAAGGGGATCTTAATAGCTACGTTTGTTGATGCTTGTATTAAACTCAAGAAACATTTTGAAGAAAAGACAGAAATCATTCTTCCATGAACAGTCACATTGCATTTTCTCAGCATTTCCCCTCTAATGTTCTCACGAAGCAGAGAGACGGGGTCATGGTTTCAGTTGCCTGGCTTGGGTTAATGCAGAGCATATTTTGATGCAGAATTGCCTAGAGCAAATCCCCTTGCACTGGATGAGCCTAAGGGGCATTGTGATAACTCGGGTAACCCCGTGCTTCAGTGGCTTTACCTGCATCGTGCTCTCCTGAGGTTTCTAGTGGCACATCCTCTGATGGCTGGAGCAGTTTCTACCTGACCCACTACGTTAATTCTTCCCAGGAAACTTCTCTGGGATCTCTCTGTGGGCTTGGCATGTGCAATGGCAGCACAGGGATGTGCCAGAGGATACACTGACACATTCCCGTGGAGCTACTCCCTATCCACGCCAGTGCTGACTACAGGTCAGTGCATTGTAACCCCCTTTTTGAGAAACAACGTGAGTCAACAGCTCCACCACAGCAGGGTTGGAGGCTTTTGTGGGTAGATGGGATTTAAATAATTGGCAGGGGCAGGAATGAAACCTGACTTAACTTGATTAAAGAGAATTCCTAGCTCAACTCTGTGCATGTGAAATGCTGCTCACTGCTGTTTTGTCTGCTAAAATCAGAAACAGGTTTACTCCTGTGACCTACCTGGAGTTCGGACACACTTTTTCCCATTAAGACACACCTTTAAATGCTTTGCAAATATCAGCAAATTCAGTTGCACAATGGGAGTTTCTGCTGGCAGACAGACTGCATCTTCAATTTTTGGATGAGGAAATAAGGCAGGATTGGTGACTGGCTCCAGGCCACATCCCCATGTCTGTGTGCCACTGGGAAGCACTGTAGAAAGACATCCAGGCTAGCATGGATTTATATCAGAATGGGGCTCCACCCTGGCTAATTAGTCTGCTGCTGGGGAGCAAGGTCTTTCCAGCAGGGCAGAGAGCTCTGCTAATGCAATCCTGCCTCCAGATGCTTCATGTGGGGATCCCATGGCTGGTCTGCAAAATGCTTCTCCAGCTCCAAGGACTTCATGAAGAATGAAGTGTGTTTTGTGGCTCGAGGACAGCATTTATGAGAACAAGTCTCTTGCAGCTGTACTGAGAGCTGAGAGCTCAGAACTCCTTTATTTTTTTTTTCCTTTTAATTTATTTATCCAATATTTATATATTTATAATTGATCAACAACAACAAAAACACAGAGATTAAATAAAAGTATCCAATCCCTAAAAATATGCAACTGTAGTTCATGACAGTGTAGTTCCAACAGGGAAGTCAGGAACTTGCTGTGACTCAAGTGGCTGATTGTAAACTACAGCATAGAGAGGGAGTGCCTGACTCAGCAGATGCCAGAGCCTTCAAAGGGATTAGAGATGTTGCCAAGGAGCTCCACCCTTTTTTTTGGTCTTTAAGTGTGTCTTAAGTTTCTTATTCTTGCATTACATTATATATGAGAAGCATGTATGCTATTGAATTGGCACATCCAGAATAGGGAGCACTTAAATGTCAGATTTTCCCAAGGGATTACAATTTGTTTTGATCTGCATATGCACGCCATTTCATCACTGCAGAATCTCTTCTCTATAGTTAATATCCCCCACCCCCTCCCCAGATTTATTAACACAGTAGATACAAACATTTCAGAATAGGTACTCTAAATAAAAAACCAACCTAAGTCTTCATTAAAAAAAATATTTACAAGCTGAGCACACTTGCACACCTCTTGGACCACAATTTCCAGTTCCCTTGCACACCTCCAGAGCTGGTGTATCACTGTGGTTCCTTTGGGAAAATGCTCCAGGGAGCCTTCTCCATTGCAAGATGAATTGCTTTCTAGGGGGCTAGACTGTTCCCCATGCCAGTGCCAACCCATTTCATAACTTCTGCCTCTGTGTAACCTTTTAAACTGAAAAGGTAAAAATGCAGGGAGTTGGTCTATGCTTAAAGAGTTTTGCTGGCATGGCAGTAGTATAATTACAACAGCAAAATCCCTACTGTGAGTTCAGTCCTACCATCAAAAGGCCTTTTTGTTGTCATAATGTAATCTGTTCAGCAAAGTGGTTTAATTCCTACCAGCGAAACAACTTTTTTTTTGCTGGTATAAGCTGTTTCTCTGCGCAGGGTGTTGGCTGTGGCAGGGCCAGTGCTGTACCTCCATTGGGTGCCAATGTGCCCAGAGGATGAGCTACCATTTTCCACCTCCCAGGGGCTGAGGCACTTGACGCTTCAATGGGATTAGAAGGCATGTGATGAGTATTGGGTCAAAAGGGAATTTCAATCCACCTTTCAGTCTGGTTCCTTTGCATAAGCCCTTTATATTTCTAAATCTGTGTCTTTACTCTGCAGATTTGTTGGCCAGGGCTGAGCTGGGTTGCCTGCATAACCCAGCACCATTTCTGACACTGAAGGAATTTTTGGACTGATACTGAGAAAAGCAATGATTTTTTTCACAGGACTGTGAACTAAACCCTCAGGTTTAATGTCCTCTGCTCTCAGCCCATCACTTTTGTAGGCAAAATTGTTTGAATGCAGCTGGGGCTTTCCATATACATAAATATACAGAATGTCACCTGCCAGTCTGTGGTGACTTGGTGACAGCTGATGCAAGGTGCCACCAGAGAAATGCAGATGCTCAAAGTGGGGTTTCACACTTACACTGTCCCCACCCCTCAGTCCTTCCCTGCTGTTTTTTTGTGGGGAGAGTGCACAAGGTTGCACTTCGCAGATCAGAAGTGGGATTTAAATGCCCTTCCTGTCACTCTGTCCTCTCCAGGGGTGAGAACTGGGGCTGGGTGGTTCACAGGGCAGTGGTGGATCAGGCCGTGGATAACATCTCTCTGATCCTATCCCCTCCCCCATGACGAAAGGCACAACCATATAAGATTGATGGCTTTTTCATAAATATATGTGGCATGTTTGTTTTTACCCACATTTTTTCTGTTTTTATTTTATTCTAATTTCAATATTCTGTGGGATTGGTACCAGAATTAATAAAATGCAGCAATAAGCATTATATTCTCTTAGCCAGCACAACCATTAACTGCTTTGGGTTTTTTTTAGTACTTGAGAAACAAATGCTACAACCTGTTTTATCAAACCTCCTGGCCCTCCCATGGCAGATCACTGGAGCCATTTTCAGGGTATCACATGCCAAAAAAAGCAGGGACAATCTGGAAGGAACAGGTGTATTGGCTTCTGTTACTGCTTGAAGGAGTAAACACCTAATTTGCTGCTCCCACAAAGGAGGTAAACATTTAGCTCACAAAAAGTTTCCTTGCTTCTGAGAAAGTCCCACTGGTGTCGACCTAAATAAATTCCAGTAGTCAATCTTTTTTTTTTGTGAAAAGTTTCCTCCCCTCTATGGCACACTGTTTTGCATTGCAACTACTTGTAAAGAGAAATGTTTTTTGCAAGCAGGTTGGACATTTTACTCTCTAGGGTGGTTTTGGCTGGCAGGAGCTGTGCTGAGGTACAGCAGTTTGGGTTGACCTTCTTCTTGCTGCTGGTGTGCTTCAGGCTTGCTGTTCTCATCAGTTGCTTTCCAGGAGACATACTTCAGTCCAAACTCTTCTCAGGATAAGGGAAGATAAAATAGAATAGAAAGTAAATTTTGCTGCTGATGAAAAAGGAGTATTTGAAGAGGTATCTTTTGAACAATCTGGGATATACAACATTTTGGAAAACCTACCAGGCTTGGTGGAGATTTATACAAGGCCAGTGCGTGAATCTGCATGTGCTCCGTGTGCATCTGGTGAGGCACCTGAACTGAGCCCGGAGGGTCCATCCTGCTTACCTCACATCGCCTACCCATTAACTTCAGACTCTCAGAGTGGAAGCAGCTGCTTAGGAAGAGTGAAGAAGAGATAGGATTTGGATCTGGGGACGTGAACACTACGTCAGAACAAAACCAACAAAAAGAGCACTATCAGTAAATTGCTCTTTTGCTTTACTTGTTGAATGCAACAAACCTGACCATCTTCATCCTGGTAACTCTTTGTCTTTCTTAGATTGCCTAATCTCCAAAAGGGCTTCATTCATATGTTTACGATACCATGGTACCTCAGAGTTAACCATCTTCATGTCTTCAAATAGATGTTTTGCTTCTTTTCAGATTATGAGATTATTTCTTTGATCTGAAAATAGGGCCAAGAGTCTACAGGGTTGTACCTTAGCAGTAGCTTTCAAAATCAGAGTTCTCATGAAATCTGACTTGCAGCAGTTGTTTTGCGTTTTTTTAATCTGATTGGTATCTAGCTCTTGTCTATCCTACACAACGTATTTCTAATACTTTAGAGTGTATCTGCAACAATTGAGTCTTTCTGAGGTTTGCATTCAGTTTGCAAATTGTACATCTGAAGCTGAAAAATAAGCTCCGTATTTCTGTGGTAAAATGAGGTTTGCCAGGCCCCTTCAGGAGCGGCAGCAGTTTTGTGGTTTGTTTCAGTTAACATGGGCTGCAGGGAGCTTGTGAACCTTTTGGTGCCCTCACTGTGACACAGCTGCCTTTCCTAGATGAGTGGATGGGTGCAAGGGTTTTGGGGTTTTTTTTTGTGGGTTTTTTTTGGTTTTGTTTTTTTTTAAATAACACCTGCAGAGAAGTGGAAAGCTCTCTGGTTTCTAGTTTTGGCCACATGATTGTAAAACAACTGTGCCAATACCATCCTTCAGGACATCTGTGAATGACTGTTTTCCACCCACTGTTCAAGTCACTCAGTTTGAGAGGTCTGTATTCTGTTGTTTAAACTCTTAAAAGGTATTTTGTTATGTCCACAGCACGCTTTTCACAAGCTTGTTGCTTTAGACAGTCGAATTATGGATGGTGATTTTTTCATAGTCCAGGATCTCAAGGTGTTCTTGTGCTTGTCTGATCCATGTTGGAGAAGGTGTGTTACAGATGGCTGGATCATTGATGTGGTCAGTCTGTGTATTTTTTTTTTCTCTCCAAGCGATGATACTTCTTTTAAATTACCTTTTTTTAGCTTTAGCCTAGCACTTTCCAATGCTGCTTAGACTCTCTTAGCTTGCCTCTCTTCCTGAAATCATGCATCTCCTTATATCTTCCAAATCGTGCATTTTTCAAGTGAAATACTTGTTTGCCAAGTAAGAATTTGCAGAGACAGGGTCTCCCTATGGGAGTGTTGAACATGTACAATTGTCAGTAGGTTTTCCAAGGAGCACCTGCCAGAGCCCTGCTGCTGCTCTACTACATGAGACAGACTGGTGCCTGGGACCAGACCTCTCTCCAGAATGGTGTTCTCTGTAGGTGGGGTGGATTTACTTTTTTAAAAATTATATATTTACTTCAAAGCAGGTATTCAATTTCTCTTGCAGTGACCCCAAAGGAAAGCTTGTTTCTTTTCACTTGCCTTCATTTATTTAGCACCTACTTCTGCTTTGGCCTGGAAGAAAGAGAAGCCACCCAAAGGTGAATTGCTGTCTGACTGCTCTTCCAGTTCTGTCGAGAACTGAAGTCCTTGTCCTGGGAAGATACTTTTGATCTCCTTCTCATCAGTTCTTCACTGAACTTATGCTCCCTCTGCTTTTTATCCCACTGATATTTCCTTTTCCTTTCAAAAATTGTTATTTATCTGTACCTTTATCTGCATAGTCCTTTACTGAGGAACAGTTACTCTCTGTTAGACAATAGTCTTCTAATATTTCTGTCATTTCCCTTAAAATAGTTGAGCTTTTTTCATTTTCCAAAATATTAAATGGCACAAAGCTATGACCTAATCCCAGAGAAAACTCACTAGAAACATTGCTTTCTCTCTGTTTCCATATAACTTTTAATACTATCAAAGAATTAACTTCCTTTCTCATTTAATCACGTGAACCTGGATTTGACTTCCCTCTTGCTTCTTATGTGACTCAGTGCTTAATATATCAGAGAAATTCAGGATTATTTTTTCAATGGTGGAGCCTTTATCAACAAAACTTCCAATTTTTGAAAGTTATCAATATTGTTTGTCACTATCTGCTTTTCATAAACCTGTTGCTCTTTATTACCTCTACTATTAGCAGTAAACTCAGGTCTTTTATCTGCTCTTCTGCGGTGCTCCTGTCAGAGCAGGAGGGATACCCCATTTGTTCTTGCAGTCGCTGGGGTAGCATCAGTTCTCTGCCAGGTAGCTGCAACTTAATGACTGCTGTACTGAAGACCAATATTAAAGGTCTGATGACCGTCTCCACCGGCTTTTAACGCTTTGAGACTACAAGTTAGCTGGACCAGTTAATTTCCATATGTTTAACCTTTTGTACCTTGATCTCACTTCTTCTTGAGTATTTCTGCCTCCGCTGCTAACCTTTCTACAGTTCTTAACAGTTAGCTGGTATGTATTTGTTACTCTCAGCTTTCAGTCTTTTAAAATTATTATCCATATTTTTAAGGTTGTTTTGTCTTTTTTTTTTTTAAGCAGGTTGACATGTTAATCACACTATTTTGTTCATTAGATTGTTTATTATTATATATATAAATATATATATATATATTTATATGTAATAAAATATATTTATTATATTCTTTTTCATCTCATTTCTTGAATTTTTCCCAGCTATAATTGAATTTTTTTGTTTAAATTTCATCTTCCAGGTGATTTTGCGCATAACAATTCCCAGCTTTGTGAACCGGGAACTTCCAAAGAGCCAAGCGTATAATTCTGTTTGCACATAATTACATCTGTTAAATGGCCTAAGCAGAAGTCAATTTCTATTCTCTGATCAGTTTTTCTGTGGCAGACTGAAATGTAAGGCAGAATTCCTTTCATATGGATACAATTTGTTCTGAGATGAAAAGTGACATATGAAATGTCTTAGGGACACTTTGGTGTTGGCAACAAGAGACACCCAGCCCACTTCACTATGCAGTCTATCGGTGCAGATTTTCGTGGTGTCATGGTTTCACCCCAGTCAGCAGCCAAGCCCCACGCAGCCCCTCGCTCACTGCATCACCAGGGGGATCTGGGAGAGAATCAGAAGGGTAAAAGCTGGAAAACTCATGGGTTGAGATAAAGACAGTTCAATAGGGAAAGCAAAAGCCACACACACAAGCAAAGCAAAACAAAGAATTAAGTCACTGCTCCCCATGGGCAGGCAGGTGTTCAGTCGTCCCCAGGAGAGCAGGGCCACATCACACATGACAATGACTTGAGAAGACAAATGCCATCACTCCAAATGTCCCCCTTTCCACCTTCTAATCTCCAGTTTTATACACTGAGCATGATGTCACATGGTCTGGAACGTCCCTTTGATCACTTTGGGTCACCTGTCCTGGCTGTGTCTTCTCCCAGCTTCCCAGGCACCCCCAACTTCCTTGCCAGTGTGGCAGTACCAAAACCAGAAAAGGCCTTGGCTCTGTGTGAGCCCTGCTCAGCAATAACAAAAACATCTCTACGTTATCAACCCTGTGTTCAGCACAAATCCAAAACATAGCCCCATGCCACCCACCGTGAAGAAAGCTAACTCCAAAAGAAGCACATTCAGCTGGGGAGATGCTTGAGGAAATGAGCACCCTGCACTCTGTTGTGATTGCCTAGGCTGGACTTTTTGTGCTTGTGCAGTTGGGGCATTCAAGGCACGTGCTTCTCAGCTGTCCATGATCTAGGAATGGAGAATGACAGAGCACCCCTGTCTGAAATTTGTACTCATTGAAACCTTCCTAAATTGGAGGTTTACCAGGATGTTCAAGTTCTTACTATGAGGATTTAGTTACCAGATTTTAATAAGATAAACTGGAGTGATTTTGTGCTCCTTTGAGGATCTCAGTCCCTTTTGTCTGTGGCCAATGCTCATATGACTGGGGTAGAGGCTATTGGTGAACTCTTCTCCAGGTGTCATAGTGATGCATTTCATTTTGTTCCAAACATCTTTATCTTGAGCTGAAAATATTCTTTTACTCCTTCTTCAATTTCCACCTTTGTGTTAGCATCATGTGCTTTGGTTTACTCAACAAGGAACTTGGAAAGTCACTTCTACTGAGATAGGGGTAGCCTGGACTCTGTCAAGCCTTCTCTCTCTTCAAGGTAAGATGAAATTCCACAAAACCAGTTACATTTCACTCACTATGTACCTCCTGATTTCTTCAACAAAAAATCAGGAATTGTCCTGTGGATAATAGCCAGCATCCTTACACACCTTCAATTTAACTTCAGAGTTGATTAATTCGGTATAATTTTAAAACAGCAGGTTTGTGCAGGAAAAGAAAGTAATTGTATAATTAAAAGTTGTATGAAGCACACAAGGAGGCTGAATTAGGATGATGCAGGCAACATCTGTTCCAGTACATTATGATTTTTGAATGCTAAATATATAATGTGCTTATATTGATTTGTGTATACATAATGTATATAGTAAGGGATTCCAAACCTTTCAATTTTATATATCCTTGTAAATTTTCATGCTGAAGTATGCATGTTTTTAGTTAAGCTTTTCCCAGACACTCTCAGAGACCCTTTAGATAAAAAAACCCCAACAAAACAACAGAGATCCTAACAATATGTGGAGTATATGAATTACCAGACAGAAAAACATGACATACAATAAAGACTTATTCAGCTATATTATTCAGTTATTTTCTGAAAATCAGATATAATATCTTTTCCTAAAAATTCTGGAATTTTCTCGTCTTGTTCAGTTTCTTGTTTTGCAGCTGACCTCACAAGTTAAAAATACTTTATCTGTGTTTGCCAATGGAGCATCCTTTGCCAGCTGAGTTGCAGCTGGAGATATGGTCTCTGCTACAGCTTAACTTTGTTGATAAGTTCCTAGTTTTTGAAATGGACTGGGAATAACTGAGGAAGCAGTGAGTAAACCCCCAGGGCACTCTCCCTTCTGCTTGAGATGGAGCTATCCCATGGCCACGAAGTCGAAGCCTTGGCACAGCCTCCCTATGTAGTTCAATCGCAGTAATTCAGCCTGGAGCTGGAGATTGTATTAGTCACAGTGCATCCTTGTTGGCAGAAAGGGCAGGAGCAAAACCAAGCATATTCCATCACTAATACCAACTTATAATAGCATGAGCTTAGCTGCAAGCAGAGAGAAGGTGGGACAGGTGATGCAGGAGAGTTGAAGCAGTCTGAAACAGGCTTGTGGCTGCTGCTGGTGGAGCCAAAGGCTTGAATTTCTGCCATCATGCATGGGGGAGGCAGCAACAAAGTGATTAATTTCTCCTTGGCAGGTGATTAATTCTCTGTGGCTTCCAAGAGAGGCTGCCAAAGCTGGACAGAAACCTGCTAAAGGTGCTCAAGTACTCCAAATGTGGAAAGTGGATGAGAAGACAGAAGTTTGCTTAAAAAAAATGAAGCCTTTACAGACCACTTGTGGGATAAGCAGAGCTGATGGATGGATGTGAGCAGGGGACCATGGTAATAATGTGCACTTTAAAGGAGTGCCAGGAACTCTTGAATTTTAATCTGAAGGCTGATGCCAAGTCTTTTCCTGATCCTGTGCAAGGTGAAGGCCGCTCCTGTTGAAACTACAGGTAGTTCTTGCATTCATTTCAGCAGGGTCAGGATGTCACTTTTCTTGAAGAAGGAATAACATTGACTGAAGGGAGGAAAGGTGTCTGGGAATAAATTAATTACCTTTTACAGTGATACATACATTATTATCACTGCCAAGCAATCCCTTGCACATAAACTTAAATTTAACATTGTTTTATTTTAGAAAAATAAAATAATAACAATCCAAACCACTGCCTGATATCATGTGTTGATAGGCTCTGAATGGCCAAATGTTTCAGTGTCTTATGGCCCATTACATTTCAGTTCGCTTTCCATTGTTGCTGAGCCAGAAAACTCCCAAGTTCTTCACAATCAAAAAAGTGCCTGCACTCAGTGTCAGCAGAGATCCAGTTCCAATACCTGCACCAGTATTAGAAATTTGGGGTTTACCTGTTGACCTGGGAGCAGAGCTGAGGAGGAGAGCAATGGAGAGAGGTGGGGTGAGGGAATGGTTAACTCTCTGCTGGATATTGGCTGGGTTTCTGGGGTTTTTTTTGTGCACACAGGCCAAGGCTCGATTTCTGGCAGTGAGGGAACTGCTGATCACATCCCTGGCTAACAGGGCCCAGAAGTGCCTTGTCACTGCCACAGGGTCATGGGCTTTTCTTGTGACTCCTGCTCATGCGTGTTGCTGGAAAATAAAACTATTCACCATGAATTCAGGAAGCAATGCTAGTTTCAAATAAGAAACAAGCACACGAGACAATAGTTTCCTTGTTGTAGAAGGTGTTGGGATAGGTGTCTTTTTTTCCACACGGGAAGGTTGTTGAAGAAAGCACAGAGATGAATGAGTAAGACATCTCATAGCATGTGGGAGTGAAGGAGTTTCTGTATGTACAAAACCGTGAAACGTTTTGTTTGTTTGTTTGGTGGGTTTTGTTTTACATAGGTTTGTATCCTTTTAGTGTCACTTTAGCTTTTTGTATTTAGTATGCCCCAGAGTGTTAACCACAGGATTGGACTTGACTCACAACATAAATGTCGTGAAACAGCAAACCTTTAACAAAGCCCCTGGCATCACTGGACATTTGGCTGTGTTTGGGAGGGGTCAGGCTGCTAAGAGATGTGTACCACAGAGCAGCAGGGCACAGTGTTACACATGCAGTTGGACACTGATGGCAATGAGGCAAGGGTTTGGGTACGCTAAATTTCACAAACATTAAATATAATTTAACAAAATCGCAAAACTGATTATCATTGAAAGATGCAACTGTGAAATATTTCAGTATCCTGAAAAGAAGCTTTTTTGAAATTATCATTCATTTAATTTTCACGCAACTTATCCTAGGATTTGTGTTAGACACAATCACAAATAATCAAGAAAGGGCAGATGAATAACAAGGTGACAGCCTTTCCAGATAATACACAGTTGTTTAGGGTAGAGGAAAACAAAACTTAAATAAAAACCCCTTAGTTTTAAGTCTATAATGAGGAGGTGCCTTTCAATTATTACAATTCAGACAAAAAAACTCCTTGGAAATTTTGTGGATAATTTTCAGATACATCTTGTATTAGTATTCAGAAGAATTATAAAGGTAAGTAGCAGCTTATATATGGTGAGAAAAATAATATAAGACTATAATAATATCGCTATTTAAATTCATGAACCCATCTCATATACTAGAAATAGTTCTGGTTGGTCTAATTAAAAAAAAGATAAAGAAAAATCAAGAAAAAAAATCCAAAACAAACAAACAAACAAAAGACACAACTCAAAAACTGTAAGACAGTCACAGTAGTTTGGCACTCTTTGGCTTGGAAAAGACAAAGTACCGTGAATGGAATAATGCATTTTTTTATAAAACCTTAGAGATATTAGAAAGAAATTTATGCAGATTGCATGCTGTTCTCTTAGTTTAACAGATTCAGAGTCACCCACACAAATTATTAAATAGAATGCAATATAAACACAAGGAAAATCTGTTCCACACTGTATGTAATTATGTAGAATTGATTGTTACTGAATGATATGGAGATAAAGAATATAAATGGCCTCAACGGTATTAAATGAAAAAGGAAAGGTCAGTCTCTCTGTGGCAAATAAACACATTGCATCCCTCAGGTGCTGAAGTCTAAGTCACAGATGGCTGGGCCGGGGAAGATGGAGAGCCCTTGTGTTCAGTGTATCCCCTGCAAGCATCAGCCGCAACCACGGGGGACAGGAGCGGCCAGTACTGTACACTGTACCCACCTGCTTGCCCATTCTGGGAGCTGCCACTTCCATATTTCTGTGTCTAGGTTTTCATTTTGGAAATTCGGGTTTGCTTACTGATTTGATAAAATCAGATCAGGCTGAATTAGAATTTCCTGTGGGACAAACCGTCCTAATTTTGTGTAATTCTTATGTTTGTGACAGGAATCAGTCTAACTTGCACTGAGGAGCAAGCCAAGCTGTGTCAAAAAGAAGTCTGTGCTTTCTTAGGGAAGAAGTTTGTCTTTAGAAGTAAATAATTTTCTCTCTGAAGTCAGTCAAGGTTATGTGTAATATTTTTGTCCCTATGTGATGTTATTGCTGACCTGAATACAAGCTGCAGGCAGTAATTTGATGCCTGAATATGGGTCTAGCTGTCAAGACCTATGCGGTAAGCAGAGCTTGGCAATACAGAATCACAGAATAAGCTGAGTTGGAAGGGTTCCACGAGGATCATAGAGTCCACCTCCCAGCCATGCACAGCATCATTTCCAAGAGTCACACCATGTGTTGCAGAGCATTGTACAAACACTTGTTGAACTCTGTCAGGTTTGATGCTGTGACCACTTCCCAGGAGAGCCTGTTCCAGTGCCCAACCACCCTCCAGGTGAAGAGCGTTTTTCTAATATCCAGCCTAAACTTCCCCTGACAGAGCTTCAGGCCTTTACCTCAGGACACTGGTCACCAGAGATCAGTGCCTGACCCTCCTCTCCCCTCACAAGGAAGCTGTAACTGCAGAGAGGTCTCCCCTCAGTCTCCTCCAGGATGAACAGACCAAGTGACCTCAGCCCCTCCTCATACAGCTTCCGCTCAAGGCCTTTCATCATCTTTGTTAAATACATTCAGCTTCAAAGGAGTGTGACAAAACTTTGAATTCTCCCCCTACCTTATTGTGTGCATATAATATGGTATCATCTGTGGGTGCATCCCAGAAACATCCTGCAGGCAGAGGGCAGCTGTGGGTGACTCCCAATACCTGCACCTGCTGGGACCAGGACCTCCTGGGCAGACACAAGGGGCAGGGCCACTGCGTACACAGGGCCACTTGTGCGTGTAAGAAATTGTCCCCGGCTTCTCCAGCAGCCTAACTTGGCCAGTGAGGGGTGTGATTGTTTACTCGAATAATTAGCCTTGCGAATAGGCACGTCTTTCCTGGGAAATGAGTTAGCAGACTAATAATAGCTTTACTCTTGGTAAAGTGGAGGCCAAAGGAGATGGCTTGTACCTTTTTAGTCCTAAAAATCCTGTATGTGGATATAGCCCAGCAACGTGTAACTCTGGAAATAGATGGCTATATTTTTCCTTCCAGTATTTCAATTCGGTTCCTAGTACTGATGTTGCAACACAGGTGGTAGAGAAACTGAGGCATGTAAGGCATCATGAACTCATCTCTACTGTGACACCGACAGGAAGCCAGGAGCATCACTGGGTAAACCAAGGGGCGTCTTCAGATCGTTAACTTAAAAAAACCCACCTGAAAACCAGACAGCCACACCCACACTGTTATTCAAAAACCAGAATATCATCAGGAAGCAGTGAGTCACCATGTGGCCACTGCCTTTTTTTCGTTACGGTGTTTCCCAAATGTACAACTTAGGCTTCCTCTTCCCTTTAGATGAAGTACCTGGTACCACTAGGTAAGCAAAAGCGGTTTTGTTTATTAGCAATAGTACTGTGCATAACAGCAAGGAGGAACATAACTTGTTTTCCTAATGTGATGGATGAGCATCCAAGGACTGGGGACAGGATCCTTAGCCTGTAAGAACTGGGGAGCTTGTAATAACAGCAAGTCTGTGCAGCGGTTTGGCTACGTGACACTGCAACCACCCAGTGTGACGCTGGAGGTGGGAAGCAGGGCCACAGCCTCTCATCTCCAGCCCCTCCTTATCCCGTGCCGGTGGAGGTGCTTGAGCAGAGGGCTGAGCCAAGCTGTGTGGGTGTAGGTATCTGCAACAACAGGTGTGTTTGGATGAGGAGGCTCAAGAAGGGCCCAAACAAGTTGCCCAACATATTTTTAATAGATTATTGCCAAAACTAAATGACAGAGAATTAGAGTTATTGCCTCAAGAAGGTCATGGAATTTGTTTATATTTTAAAACATCTTGTTAGCATATGTTGTGGCATTACTATTAAAGTAACCCATTCAGCCTAATATAATACATCTAATTATATGATGTGAGCCTCATCTGATGACTTTTGCCAATTATATCTGACAAGGATATTTTAAATGAGAGGCCATGTGTTACAGCAATTTCAGGAGATGAACACAACAGCATATGCTTTCAAAAATAAAGTATCCACTATGCTATTTGCTGTGATTAAGTACCTACCAATGCAATTTTAAGGTTGGGAAGCAGGTCTTTCTGGTTAGTGAATTATGCCAGTGCTGAGTCATTGCTGGTTTTTTTAAAGGTTTATTATGAATGAAGGGCTGGGTCAATGCCAAATTCCATGCTCCTGGCTGCTTCTTTTGTTCCCTTGCAAATTATTCAAATCCCTGGAAACAAGCATCTTAAAATGAAAACTCTGAAAGTTGCAGAAGATATATCTTAAACTCAAAAATTTGAAACAACCAGCACGAGTGACCCTGTGGACCTGAAAGGAAGATGCTACCAAAAATGACATACACCATCATATGACAAAACTATGTCACTATGTGAAAACAAAACAAAACAAGCTATTAACACTTTCTGCTGCAGAACAGAGATGTAGCCTCAAATGAGCATGCCCGGGCAGAGGATCAAAGGAATGCAAAGGCATCCTCCATTCCCTCTGAAGGTATCAGAGGGATAAGAAATGAGTAGAGATTAGAGGGCTATTCTTGGTGCCTCCTGTTGCTGCTCAGACAGACACTGAGCAGAAGGGGTACAAAAATCACAGACCAGAGAGAAAAGAGAGAGAGCACAGGAGAGAGGAAAAGCAGCTCACTTTATCAGATGATGTTGTTTAATGTAAACATGCACACAGACTTTTGAACTTTGAGGCATTGTCTGCATTGCTGGCCTGGAACAACATTCTCTGTCGTATCTCTGCTTGGGCTGAATGTGCCCAGCATTGAAGAGAAGGCTGGAGACTGCCTGTACCCCAAAACACATTGCTGTGAAGAAGTGGGGGGTGATCTCCCTGGGCCAGGCAGCCACACATACACAGGTCCCTGACACAGAGGAAAGGTTGTCCTCCTTGCTCTACTGAAAGCAAGGTGGTCCCAGCAGGGTGGGTTGTATGTGGAAGCTGCTGCAGTCCCTCCCTGACAGGTAGAATCCAAGTTTATCATCAGGTGTTGCTTATTTTCAGGGCAGACAGGCAGTGTCAGGGCAGTGGGGAAACAAGCACTGAGGGAGAGAGTTCAGGCAAGGAAAGGGCTCTGTGCTGCTGGGTCTTGGCTGGGTGGTGGTAGGGCTGGCACATGGGTGGCGGCAGCAAACTCAGAGTGGAGCTAAAATTTTGCAGATCTGAATCCCAGTGCATGCTGGGACTTTTCTGGGATGACAAATGAGATGCTTGGCTTCTTTGCAGCCTGTAAGTCCTGCTCTCAAGACGCTTCCAGAGTCTTCCTCTCCCCACGTGCAGGAGAGCGGCAAATAATACCCACACTCTCCTTCACTGGGAGACTGTCACATTAGTGACACTAATATCATAGAGATATGAGAAACTTGCATTTAAATCCCTTCCTTGTTGTCTGGCACTCAGAGTTGTCTCTCTCTCCCAGGAAAGCCTAATTACTCCACCTCAGGGTGGTGTTCTCAAAATAATTTATGTTTTTCAACTTTGGCTGATAATTTGTTTTGTTAAGTTGCCCCTACCCTCAGCTGAGTGTGAAACTAATTAATCTAGCTGAACCACTCTTGCTTTGCCCCAGTAGATTTATAACTGCTTCAAGAAAAGAGGAGCAATTTTACAAGGAGGGACAGAGCAAGCCCTCCAAATTCCCACTGCATACATTCATGGTTAGACTGCTATGCTGAATGCTAGGAGCTGGGTTAGAAGACTTTGGGCAAAAAAGTGTCCTTTTACCTCTCACACAAAATCTTCAGTCACAAGAATAGAGGATTAAAGGCAGTGTGGGGGAGGAGGAAGCATTGTATTCTTTCTGTATTTTGTGGGAAAAGCCTGTCTCGGGTGTTGAATACAAAAGAACAAGTGTGATCAAAAGCACTGTTAACAGAAGATGTCCTCTGGTGTGGGATCACCTAGACTCTCTTAAGTACCTAGACTTTGCATCTTTCTCTGACTTGTCTGAGATAATCTAGGTGGCTTCCTATCCACCATGCAAACTAGAGGATGCCTCTAAAGACAAGTGCAGACACACATACGTGTTCTGCCTGTGGCCTGAGCTGGCCACACAAGAGCCAGCTGTGATCCCACAGCTGTATAGGTGACATTAGTACATTGCTGTGCTTGAATCAATACATCCTGCTGAAAGGCAGGGCATGTTTGCTCAGGCACAACACAGTTAAACACTTCTGAACCATAACTGGCTCTTGTCCATGCCAGCCAGAGGAGCCCACACCCATCTGTATAAGCCTGGTATAAATTAGTGCTAAAGTCTCCACTTGCTCTAAGGAGCTCTGGGTGTCAAAATGTTAGACACTTTAGTGTTTTATGTTGTGTTTTTGCATGTCTAACTTCAGACTGACCAGGAGAGCCAGGTCTGAGAGCTGGTCTAGAAACTGCATTGGGCAGAACATGGAAGTCTTCTACTGTGAATGCTGTGGTCTGGGGCCACTAGCAATCTAGCTTTGTCAGTGGGAAGTCTGACTCTCTCCTGAATGGTGAATAAATATTCCAACACATAAGACTGTATTACAAATTTTGTTCAAATTTGTCTTTTATCTTCAAGTATGTTGTTTCCAGGAGCAAGTGTTCTGACTCCTAGTTTATTCCACATCAGCTCCTACAAGTTTAGTTTGCTAACATCAATTAGGTGATAAATATTGAAGCATAAACATTCCCTGAAGAAGTTGCTGAATCCTTTTTCTGAGACCCAGATACGAGATAAGATCCATATTTAACACTGGGGGAGGATTATTTCCTTGTGTTCATTAATGAGTGTAATGGAATTTGGTTTTTGGAAGGTAGTGGACTGCAGTTCTCCTCACTTTTTGGTTATTCTGGGCTTCATTTTTTAATTTCTTCAGTCACTGGTATTGTGATGTGTTATGTAGGAGAGATTTAGGTTAAAGGCACAAAAAATATAATAGAGAGAAGTTATAAACATCTAGAATTTTGCATTTGCATTGTGCATTTTTGTCTGAGATACTGCCATATATAACCATAATTGCCAAAGTCTTCTAACTAGTGCATGTGCATGTGATTTAAAAATGCAAGCAACCCCATCAAAGGGCCTCTAACTTTTTGATTCTCTGAGAAATGAATAATATTCAGCACATATTTTGGAAACCGCATTTAAGTCAACCCTAAAAGTGGGGCTGGACATTTAATATTTGAAGAATTTTAACAACTTCAGCATGAAGTAGGAAAAAATAGAGTTGCATTTAGGATCCTGGTGCCTGCCAAAATAATATCCTCATGTTTTTCATCTTCACAGCACTTTGCATAGAGTGAACGGATGCATTTAGGTACATTAGCCTTGAGCTGTAAGCTTGGTGGTGCTTAATGCCCATTGCATTCACTGATATATAGAGCTGCTTCCAGATTTAGCAGCCTTGTGTGCCTCGGTGTAGCCCTAAGGTCTGGCCCACAGCCTGACTCAGGCCCGGGGAATGTTTGGCAGGCGGATCAGGCAGTGCTGCTGGGTGCCCGGGATGGCCATCCCGGCAGGGGCAGCAGCAGCAGCTGGGAGCGGCAGGAGCTCATCCAGCCGGTGCACACCTGTACTGGGCCCATGCTGGGGGAGCCTCCTAAGCTCCAGTCCTGGATGCTCTGGCTTTCGAGGCTGGAATGCTCGACCTCACATTGCAGTTTCCACAGGACTCTTGTTTCACTCTGTGAAGAGCTGGCTTTTTTGTTATTTGGACATTTTTCTGATGTCACCAGAAACATTATAGGCATTAATCTACTATCTTCACAGCTTTCCTGTGAGTTTTAGGTGATCTTAAAATTCCCATTTTGTCACTGAGAAAATAAGCACAAGCTCTCTGAAAGTACCTTCTGTTGTTTATTGTATTTTCTGAGGCCCTGGACCACAGAACACAGAATTAATTCCAGGCGTCTTCACCCACAGCCAGCGGCGTTCCTCCTCACTGCTGCATATCCCCTCCATAGCCACTGCTGACTATCCACCTGTGTCTGACCCCTGGAAAACTAGGAAGGTGAAATGAGTTACCAAGCATTCTCATGCAACTTGGTCTGAAAACACTGTCTAGTATCAGAAGGGGTCCTTCAGGCATATGCTCAGAGAGAGTCTTATCTCTAAATGACATTTCTTTTTAAGCAATTGAAGTATTTTTCTTCTATCTCTAATCTTCCGTATTTTCTCCTCATGGTTTTTGCCACAAATATGGAAAGCCTGCCATGGACAACATTTGAATTCACTGCATAACCCAGCTCTTTCCAGGTGCAGCAATTGTATTTGAAGTAAAACAGCATGTGAGTGACCAGCTTTAATTCTGCATTTCCTGTCTTTGGAGACTTTGACTTGGCAGTCTCAGCATCTCTGTTGGGCAATAATTTATAAATGTAGTAGTTAATTAGGTAGAGGATATTTGGACAGGGATGTGGATGTGTTTATATTCCTGAAACTAACAGCCCAAACAGTATGTGATGTCAGTAGGCAAGTACTCTCTTTTTAGAGAGGAAGAAAAGGGTTGTTACAGTGACTGAAAGCCAATAACTGCTTTCTCAGTTGTGCTCAACTCATGTTTTCAGTACTTAAGTGACCTACAGGCAGTTCCCTGGTCCTGGAGGGGCCAGGTATCCAAAAGCTTCTCAGTTGCTTGCTACAGAGCAGAGGTTTTGCTGTCAGTGAACCCTTCTCTGTGAAGGGAGGCTGGGATACCATTGCAGCAGCTGTCCCAGTTTTTAAGACCAGATGACTTTTTCTGGTGGGAATCCTCATCTGGGCAGTGAAGGTTTTATTAATTGTTGGATTTGGCCCAAAAGCTTTTGTGTCAGAGATCCATGCTTTGATCATTTGAGGACATATTTACGCAAATGCTGGGAATAGAGAGAAATTCTTTTTTGTACCTTTTTCTGTGTTAACAGAAGAAAATGGAAAAGGGAGGTAATCTTTTCTTCTTTTATTGTGTGGCCTTGATCTATTGAACTTAATGATTATTCTTATGTGCTGCTCAGTAGGAGCAGAATCAGCACTGACTGGCTCCCACTAGAGTAACGCTGTCTGGGCGGATTTCCTCATCTGTCTCCCTGGTGTGACCCTTAAATCTACTTGTGGTATGGGAGAGAAAAAAGTGAAAATAATGGGATAATAATAACCTTCCAGAACTCATTGGGAAGGAGTAATCACAGATTGCTGGGCTCTGGAACAAGTGGTGTGGCTTTAGGACCTGGTCTCTTCCCTGAGGCTGTGCAGAAGATGTAGAAAGGTTTAGATCCCTCTATGAGTAGGGATGCCTACCATGCATAGCCCTGGGCAGGCAGGCAAGCTCCTCTACTCAGCTTGAAAGTTCATGTCAGCTTTATATTTTTTTGCTCACCAAGCACCAGGATCCTGGTTTAGCTCCACCACGAGGTCACATGTGGACCTGGAGCTGCAGAAGCAGCTGGTGGCCCTGGAGCTGAGCAGGAGCAGGTACATGGCAGCTGCTTGCGGGAAGGAATAAGCAAGATCCATGACACAGTGGCTTTGCAAGTCCTCCAGAAAGCACCTCCAAACATGGGGCAAATCTGGCCTGTTTCTGCTCAGAGACACAAGTGTCTCAAACAATATGTCCACTGGAGAGCATGGAGCAATGCTGGGAGGCTGGAGAGAACCAGAGGTGTGAGACCTTCCCTCGCTGTCTCTCTCCTAATCTCGTCCCTCTTTGCTGGGGATTACATCCCAAGGACTGCCCTGATCACTGGATCCTCTCTCAAAAAGTGTCTATCTCAATAAGTGGCACCTTTGGAGCATCTGGCTGTGTCTGTGAACTGAGATGGGAAGCAAAGTAGAATTTCAACAGCTTTTGTTTTTTTGTTTTTTGGGGTTTTTTTAAGCAGTTTAAGCTATTTTTTAAAGACCAAGATAATTTTATACTTCAAATAGTGCTTCTCTGATTTATCTATTTACACTGTAAGTGCAGAGAGGGTTTAAAGTGTCCATTGTCCACATTAGCTCTTCTTGTCTTTCCTCTCATTTGCATCAGGAGGGCTTTGTTGCTGTGGTTTTCCTTCATTTTCTAGACAGAGCTGGATGTTGAAGAGATGAGACTTTATCCAAACAGAGCAGTGATGTTTGCACAATTCAGACCATCATTATAAAACAGAGAAAGAATGGGGTTGAAAAGCAGACATTTTAGCCAGAAAGATCCATGTATTTAGAATCCAGGGGCTAGTTCTTGCTAGTTAAAGCTCAGAGATGATGCTTGAGGGACTAGTGATTTTTATTTTTCATTTTTACAAAGAACATGCAAAACTAAGATGTGGCTGCGCTTAATGATCAAGGACATAGAACTACAACTCTGTGACATGGCTGAGCATTAGGGGAGTATGTCCACTGTCCACGAGAAACAGCTGGGTAGGCTTAATGCAGATTAACTGATACCTGGTGGCAAGGTACTGCTGTCAAACAGCCGATTTCTCTCCCTTAGTTCAGCCCTTAGGATAGGTTTGTGCTGTCTCTGTTAATCCCTAGCAGATGTTTAGAGGATGTGCACACCCGGCACCCGGCTGCAGCAGCGTGACCTTGTAGAGGAGTCGGGGCTGCCTGGGATCGTGGCTCTGCCGTGAGGGTGGGCAAGCCTGGGATGTAAACGAGGGCCACACGCACATCGGGAGCACAGAGAGTCCTGACAAATAGTGGTAACCTTTAAGGGAAGCTGTGTAAATGATCCTTGTCAATACTGCCGTTAGATTAGTGAGGGACAGTGACTACTCCAGGGCTATGAACTACATTACAGTCACTTAATAGAGCTCATTGCTAGTAAACTGACTTGGTGATTTGCTGTTCATCAGCTCTGCTGGCTGACTATTGACCCTCTTCTGTTCAAATGGCATGTGAAATCTCTGGTGTTAGCTGGCACCTGTGGGGTTATTTAGCAGAAGTTCACATAGAGGCAGCCAGATTGGTAACAGCTATCCAGGTGCCTGTGAATTGTAAGTAATGCTGGCAAGAGTTTAGGACTTCTCCTCTGTCAGCTTTCAGTTGCATCATGTTCTTGTGCAGAAAGGGTACCTGTCTGATTTTATCCTGTCCTGTTGTTTGCACATGTCTGTGAGTTTCTGTGGTTTGTAGCTTCAGAGTCTGTCCCCTGGAAGCTGCTGTGGTAGCGCCAATGATCAGGGACTGGGGAGTTCAGCCTGGATGGAGGGATGGTAGGTGATGGAAAACCATTGTCTCTCCTCTTTGACTTCTCCATATACACTATAAGTCAAAGGCCTCAAGCAAAAATTGCCATTTTCTGCCAATCTTTGGTTTATATATCTGTATGAAAGCACTAGATAAAAGATGGTTGAATACTCAAACACCTTCTGAAGAAGCTTTTAGCTTGAACAAAATTGAGTTAAAAAGCCAGTCCATCACCTGAAACCTGATTCATATCCCTAGAATCAAGGAAGTGGAAATTTTCTTTGTTTCACAAAAGCAGTTGTGTGACAAGTTATGGATAATGTGTAGGTGTTCAGTGGCTCTGCTCTCCCACCACTGACCCAGGGCTCAGGGCAGCCTGGCCAGCAGCAGGGCTGGGAGCTTGGAGCTCCTTGGTGGCAGCCCTGCTTGCAGCTTGTTCAGTCACCTCCACCAGCTCTCTTAGCTTTGCTGCCTCCACCTTTCCCTTGTCATCCAGAGGGGTTGTGAAGACAGGTTCATGCTTAAAATGATCATGAGCTGAGCTAAAATCTGCCTGAGTATGATTATTGGCTGCAGCAATATTGTACTTGGCAGCAAGGTGGTCTCTTACAACTACATCTCCAAGGATCCTGCAGACACAAAAATGCCTCCAATTCTCCCACCAGGGAAAGGGGACTGAGAGCTGGTCTGTGCAAGAGCATTTTGTCAATGGAGGTGGTGTTTGTAGATGTTTGCATCTCTCCAAGAAGAAAACCTACTGGTGAGCTTGAGTACTTCTTTCTGCCTGGGCAGCAGAGCCCTTCAGGGCCAGCAGAGCACTGAAACAAACCCCTGTGGACACAGCTTTGCTCCCATCAGCTGCAGTGGTGGTTCACCTGACTGCTCACACAATGGTGTGTGTTCAGTGCCTCCCATCACCTGCCTGTGCTGGGGGATGCACTGGGTGCATCCAGGCTGCCGTGTGCTGCGAGGACCCAAAGTGCTACAGCTCTTCTGGCAGGAGTTTTTAGGGCTCAGACTACACTTTTACTGACACGGCTCATTTCACTCACAGAGGTGGTGTTACTTTGTCACCTTGCTTCTAGCAGATACAGCTCAGCTCTTTTATGCCCTAAAGAAAATATAGCCATATCCCAGGGTTGAGAGATGACCCTACTGAAAAACTGGATGGGAAAATTGGTTTTGTTGCAATATTATTATATTTTGTTTATTATTCAAAGTGCAACTTTTTACTTCACCTGTGGTTTGTTCAAGCCTTTCAGAATTGGGTAGATGTCTCAGAAGGATTTTATACAGAAATGTTTCATTTTGAAGTGTCAAAAAAAAGATTTGAAAATTTTTGGGAAATTCTAGGGTGGGGGTATTTGAGCTCAGTTTGAAATCCAATTTATTTGAAATACCAATGAACAGAAAATTTAGGTTGGAAAACACCAAGATTTTACTTCAGAGTTATGGGAAGAGGATAAAGGAAAAAAAAACATAAGGGAAGAAGGATAAAGAATTCCTTTCCTCACAACATGCAACAATAAGAAGCGAGAAACAACTTCTGACAAATATGAGTGTCTTCTTGCTTTCAGAGGGATTTTTATCTTCTGGAAAGCCAGTGTTTTAGGCAAATAAAGTTTACCCAAGCACTGTCCTGATTTGCATAGCTGTTTAAGAAGCATCAGCGCACATGGTAGCAAAGGCTGTGATTGTCAGCCCGTGAGCTGCCTACACTGCAGTGTAGTACTACTTTTGCAGGTTCAATGTCCAAGTGATTCTTTTGGATCCCTCTAGCCTGGCTAGAAGGGTGGCTGCTCCCTCCCTGGGGGGTGGTGGTGAGCAGGGGGCTGGTGTGGGATGAGAGATGCTTTTGAAGGGATATGTCCCTGCCTGGAGAGCCAGAGGATGGTCCCAGTAACATCTGCCCATTGTTCTCGCTCCAAGCTGAGCCACAGCCTGGGCTGTTGTCTGTCCCTGGGGCAGGGAAACACTGAGGACACACAGATAAAGTAGCAGCGTGCTTCAGAGGAATTGGTTTCCTGTCCCTCAGTGACAAGGAGGTGTACTCAGCACGTCACCCATATCTGGTGAGCTGTCACCCATGTTTGCTGTACCCTTTCTGTTCCCTTGCCACTCTGTTTTGATAGGAAATCTGTTTGGGTACAGAGATTCTATTGATTTCATTTGTCTTCTCACCACAGTAATCTGGACACCATGGACTCACATGAAAATAAGAAGTGAGGTCACTAATTTGCTGAGTCCCTAATGCAGGGAGTCAGATGGAAATTCGTTGTTAGCCATTACACATCACAGAGCAGAGGTGTCACTCACTGTGAAACTCATCCTAATAAGCGAGCTGACAGTTCTTGCTCCCCCACAATTTCTGCATCAAGAGTGAATTGCAGTAATCCCATGTTAAGGTGACACAGGTGTAGATTAATTTCCAAAACTGCCAGTCCCTCTGGACTCCTTGTTTTTAATTTTTTTTCCCCACTGATGTCAGTACAGCAGCAGATTTAAATGCTGGTACTGCACTGATTAAAATTGTATTCCTGAAATAACTTTGTCCTTTGGTATCATTCGGTGGGATGCTTTTGTTTCTTTTTGAATTGCTAGATTTTCAAAGTGAAATCTGAAGCAGAAATTGGATAGGAAAGTTTCCAAATAACTTTACTCCACCACAGGTATACACTGCCTGTCCTTGGACAGTCTATTTTAAGTAAAAATAGGTACAACCAGTAGTAAGAGAAACAATTTATTCATAAGGGGGTTGCTGAAGGAGCTGGCTGGTGCCTCCTATATCTTTCCCCCTCTTGACATATAAATCTGTATTACCCATGTCACCTTTTTGGGAACCTTTCAATGCACCAGCTGTGGCAAGTTGTCTACAGTGTCACTGTTAGTGACTAGTGACTTCCATTTGCTTTTGGTGAAAATCTTGTGCTGTCCTGAGAATATCAAACACAACTTGTTTGCTGCCCTCATCTATCAATTTATTGCACATTCCTCATGTGCCCCTGGTGTTTGCCTCCTCCTGGGTGCACCCAGCCTGAGTGACCACCTTGCCTACATCCTCCTCTTCTCACTCATCTTGAACCTCTGGACTCTTTATTTCTTTTTTTGCTGCCTCCTTCTTTTGAGCTACAAAGCACTAGGCAAGCACCATACTCCAGGTAGCACCTAATACCGATTTCCATGATCTCTTCTTTAATAGTCCTAAGGCTGCCAGTGGTCCTCTCAAATGACCATGGATATTTATAAAAGCTGATTCCTGTAGGACATCCAAAAATCCTACTTGCTTAACTCCACTAATGATCTAGATTTTCTATTTGGTGACATATTTCAGCTAATTCAGCTTTTTTCCTCCATAAGAAGAGCAAGAAGGTGATACTTCTTCCTTGCTGTGATGGAACTTCCCTAGGTCCACTGTGGGGGGGGTTCCTCACCACTGAAATGAGCCCTTCACAGCACTATGTCCAAAGTCCGCATGACTGCTAACCAGTGTTTCTCTTCATGACCTACGTTAGACCTATTTCCCTGGCTCACTGTCTTATTTGCATGTTGCATACGCCTGAAAGCAAAGATTCCTGCATCTTTTGGATCAGGGGACCTCTGTTGATTTTTTTACTGTGTGACCATCATGCTTGTATTCGAAATGAGTGAAAGGAGTGGTACAATGCTGTGGGTCAGCCATAGGTTTGACATGACTTCACAGAGAATTTGGACTCCTTTGACTACGGTTTGGGAAAATTGGCAAAAAGCAAAAATAGAGCTGAATGAACTTTGCACTTTTTGCAACACCATTTCTTCTTTCTGGCATGTTCAGGAGCTGCCATGTGTTCTGTCTGATGCTGTTTTCTGCCAGAGACCTTGGATTCTTACCTTTGGCTGGATGTGCTCTTTGCATTCAAAGTCCAAAGAACAGGCTGACCTAGAGGCTTACAGATCAACCAAATAAACGTATTTCAGAGAAGGAGCAGAAAAGCCCCAAAGGCCCATGGGAATTTTTCTCCATAATTCTTTCTCTGCCATGTTAAAAAGTCTATTTCCTTTCTCTTTACAATGGAAAAAGGTAAAAGAGGAAAGAAGAAAGATCTGAATAACAAAAAGTGGTAGTTTTAACAAGTAAGTACTAATGAGAGCTATATTTAGAAAATGTTTCATGTATTTTCAAGGTAAAAGCTCCCATATTGTTGGCAATAAACACAGTATATGAACACACCATGGATATCTGATAGCTCTTTATAAATTGGAGGCCAGTGCTCACCCGTGGCTATGCTGGTCTATCAGCACAAATCCCACTCTTTCCATCATGAGAGTTTATAAGAGACATTACAGAGGACAGGAGGCACTTGTGTTTCCCATTTGCACATTAGCTAACATAAAGGTAATATGGAATATAAAATATGGAACAATTTTAGAAGAAAATGCCAAGATTTATCAGAGAGGCAATAGTGACATCTTAGCTCAGGAGACTTACATGTATGCATCTTCTGAGTGAGGGCTGTTCTAGCTAGGGCTAATGGATTTGTCTGACCAGCAGACCCACTGCTATGAGAAAAAGAGAACCCCTGGCATGACAGTTTGCATGAGAATGGTGACTTCTGGGCTATGGCTTTTCCTAGGAATAGATTTTATATATATATGAGCTTTAAAAGAAAGGTGGGATTAGTGGGATTTACCAAGTGCTCAGTTATTTAAACTCTGAGTGGGCTTGTATTCATCTTCGTATCTTTCAGCCACTTTGGAAATCTGACCTTGAAACATCCAATACATCCTTGTGGGCGCATTTCAGGAGCCCAGAGGAGGATGAGAGGTGGGTAAGGACAAGTCACAATGGTGTGGGACTCCTGCTGGTACAAAGAGACCACATCAATAATGCTAGTGAGGCTTACTTAGTGTGTTTCCAAGTGTGCCTTCAAATATATATTCTAAGAGGAGAAGCTGAGAGTGATGACTCCTTTGTTACAGAGTAGGAAAATACCTACTCTAAGCATTGTTTTCCAACTGATTTTTCAGACCACTAGAATTAATTACTTTTATGGCTGCTAGTGCAGATTGACCAGGGAGATTTCCAGGAAGGTATATCCCACCACCAGCATGTAGTTGGAGGATTAAAGACAAAATTATCCTCAGAGGTACTGAAGTACTGAGCAGGTTGTGGGGGCACAGCATTTGCTTTTGTGGTGAAACACATCTGAGACAGCTTTGGTGGGAACATGGGACCTCAGCACGGCCTTCATTGCAAAGAAATGCAATATAAGTAGTTACCACAGTGGGTTGAAAAAAGGCATTGTCCAGAGCATGCCAGTTCCCTGACCTTTTTGCACTCACTTCACAATGAGGTGAAGCTTCAGGTTGTGCATTTATTGTGATTATTATTAACTATTATTACTATTGCTATTATTATTATTCATGTACCTGTGTTCTAAAATGACTGTGTGGTCCTACACAAGCCTTAGGATGCAGAGACAGAATGGATTATCTCCTTACTTTAATATGCGATGGAAATTTCCAGTTTCTTTTCATTGTTTTACGTGTTTGTTTTTTTAATACAGCGAAATTAAATGCAAGAATCTTGTAGCACAGCAATAAGGAGAAAAATTAATTGAGCAAAAGTCAGCAAATGCAGAATTATGGTTCCCCCAGCAACTGTAATGAAGGCAGAGAACGCATATGTACACTGGTGTTCGAGTTAACGCCGCACACTGCCTGGAATACAAATCCTACCTGTGTTCAAGGGGCTGAGTGATGATTACTGCGAGAACCATAACTTTACATTTCCTGACTTTTTGCAATTAAAATCGCAACCTGGATGATGCATTAGCATAGGCTTTGCATTTAATTTGCTATTTTCTTTAGAATGTATGTGTGTGTTGATTATGTTTGAACATTTCTCAGCTTTTAATATCATTTATTCTTTTGTAAGGGAAAAATCAGAGGAAAAAACATTTACCACATTAGTTCCCTTCTTCTCACTGTTGGGGGGGGGGTCTGGAGGAGAGAGGGAGGGAAGAAAAGAACAAAAGCCTTCCTGCAAGCAGTGCAATTAATTGCATTTTTAGCTCTAAGAGACATTTGATAAATGTAAATTTCTATTACTGCTTTTATGTTAATATTTGTGCAGACTGGCCAATCCATACAGACACAGATCTCCTCCAGATCTTTAACCCATACACAGTTGAACTAAACATCATTTACTTTACCATGACCTTGGAATGCCAGAAAAAAGTCTGACAAGGTCTTTGGTGGCCCCAAGATCACAGATTTCTTTAGCCCATGATGTTAAAGTCCAGACCTCAGGTCTGCAGTCCTTCTGACTGTGTGAAGCCACAGTGACTTGAAAAGCTCAAACTTGTGAACATTTGAAAGTGTGTCTGCACTGTAGGATCTTGCCAGACTCCTTCCGTGTCCTTTCCGTATCTCCTCACTTAGCTGCAAGGGAATTGAATGGATTTAAGGGTGCTTCATGTCCTAGCTCGCTGATATGCTGTGGGGTATGGCCAAAATCCCAGTGCTTTCAGTGGGGATGGTATTCCTCTGCATGATGGAAGATCAGACAGAAATCCACCAGTGCTAATGGGATTACAATGTTTTTCTTTCATTTTTGTCTGTCTGGAAGGAAAGTTGACTCCTTTCACTGCCTGCCTGAGCCCTGGAAGCACTGGCAACCTTTTATGCACATCCCAGGGACCAAACTAGCCAAGTCTGTCCCTCGAGCTTGTCCCACACACCAGCTCTGTAGCAAAGCTCGTGCTCTTCACCATCACCCTGGCCAGGAGCAGGCACTTGTCCTGGACTGATTTATAGCCTTTGGGCCTAATAAAGATCAGCAAGAAAGGAAGGATCAATGCAGATGGCTCTGTTTATGCTGCAAGTTTTATTTTTTGTTTTATTTGTTGTTAATATGTTGATGCTTACATAATTTTTTTCAACCTTTGCTTTTGTTCTTTTGCACTTTAACCTTTCATAGTGGCTCTTTCTTTGCTTTTTCCTGAACCATTTCATGATGGTGACTTAAGTCTATTCCCTTTGTTCCGAGCCTTGTGCTTTTATATCCCACTCCCCGTAGAGCCATCAAATTTCTTTTAACCTAAAGGCCCTCTGCTACCAAGGGTAAATCAGCCTTGTCTAAGCTCATTCACTTGAGCCCACCAAAGAGAGATTCCCCTCCCTTTCTGTCCATCCTCATATGAGCTCATGTCCATGTAAAGATGTCAGGAATCAAAGTTCAAAGAGAAAATAGCTTGGCACACATTTCCCAGATGCTGTCAGACTGTTGCTTAGGCTATGAAAGAATTAAATTATGTGAGTACTTGTGTTGCTGTCAGAGGCCTGATGACTTTGAAGGACAAATGCTGTTATCTTTAAACATATCTAGTATCCCTGAAGATGACAAAGTTCTACTTCATTGTCCAATTTACCAAAAATCAAAAAAAATGTGAAAGCCTACTACTGTTAATTAATGGTGGTGTATAGGATGGATAGGTACCAAAACATGTGGATCCCACATATCTCTATTAAAAATTACTGAATTCTGGAAAAAAGAGATGTGACCTAAAGCAATATGGCTTAAAGCACTAGAAGGAATGGCTTCTATAAAAGTAGTGTTTAGTCTTTTTATAGGTAAAATTTTTATATTTTATTTTGACATAGCGGATTTGGAAAAACTTCTCATGTCATTCCTAGGACAAATAGGAGACAGACAGAATTCATTTTGTTAAAACATTTACTATGTCCCATTGGCAAACTGTGTTTTTTGTCAAACTCTTTTGTTCCTAACATGCACAAGCAACATTTCATCACTTTTTTTTTGTCAACAGAATGTAATTTTATTCCAATCATTCTGTCAACAAAGAGAAATACCATAAAATCACTTTGCTCACAAACATAAATTATATGTTCATTTTGTTTGTAGAAGAAATGGAAAAATCAAAACTTTTTCTGTGGAGACAATGAAGACTGATAGCATTTGTTCTGTGGACAAAATATTAGTGTTACAGGCAGCAGTCTTTGATTTTTAGGCTGGCTGGTGGGCCGAGCATGCATGAAATTCAAGGTGAAGCAAAAAAGAAATGTTTGAATGTGTTTATTCCAGCCTTGATTTGGGACATTGAGGTGGAATCAATAGACTTTGGATCAGGCTTTTAAAGCCCTAGATGTGATGCAAGGCACTGTATATGCAGAAAGCACAGAACCCATGAGAGGAGCTATGCCTTTTTGGAGAGGTGGCTGGGATCATGGAGGATACTGCAGGGCATTCACATGACACGAGGGAGAGTATTTAGATGGCAAGATGCAGTCCCAAGTTTGCCCTTTCATTTTACTGTCTGATGTTCTGATGTTTTCTTTCATTTCTTTCCTAAATAACTTTCTTGCACAGCATAGGCAATGCATTAGAGTCAAGATACATCCTTTTAAAGTGGCTTTTTACAGAGTATGGCCATTGCTCAAGAGCCTACATACTCCAGCATGATATGAGAAAAACCTCTGTGCATTTTAGGGTGATTGCCAGCCTCTTTCCGTTTCCCCCATGACAGCACATGAACAGCCTCTTCTTTTGTCTTCGTCTTTCAGCCCAATAGTGGCAAAATAGACATCGCAAATAATTGTTGGATTTTGAGTGTTTAGCTCACAACTTTTAGCTCACGTGCTTTCTGATGACTGGTCGAAAGCACCTGTGCAGAATACAGATTTTACTCTGATGTATTTGGGGAATGAAGGAATGAACATCCTTTTTAGCTACTAGCTTTTCAAGAAAATTGGTACCCAATCAGAGTTATCAAGAAAAATAATGCTGTAAGATTGGCTTCTCACACCACAAATGATCACTAATGAATAACCAGCATAAACAAAGGGTAGGAAACATGTTCATCAGTTAAAGATGATTATATGTATGACTTTGGGACAATTACAAGCAACTTGCACAGTTTTTCCTTTTGTTAAACTAATTGCAAATGGAGAACAAGGTTCAAAACCTGAACTGGACAGGGATTTGTGATCCTTGAGTTCATTTGTCAGCTCTGCCACTGAGCTGCTGGGTAACTTTAGGGAAATTGTTTCATCTTCCTATGTGCAAAAGCCCCACCTATAAAAAAGAGGTAATGGTTTATATTTCTCTAGTGCTTAGTATTTGTGTGAGGAATGTTACAGAAAAAAAGCAGGTTTTAAATGGAATAAATGACCATCTCCTTTTCAGTTTTTCATGCTCCAACACCTTCTCTTCCTTCCCTGTACACTTGGGCAACTACTTAAAGCTGATGGGGCTTTCATCAACTGGTCTCAGAGAGTAGTTCCTCTTCTCTCACTTGTGACCAAGATCTGGCTGATCTGCTCTGAGATCTGCTCCTTCTTGACTGCAGACTATTTTTTACCTGGCTGACCCAATTTCTCACTATTTTTCCTTGAAATGATCCAAAACAGTGCTGCCAAACCCTCACCTATGTTCACCCTGTGACACAGCTGACAGACTTTTATCTGAACATCACCTCCCAGCCTCCTGGAGTGTTGTCTTCTGATCTCCATCTCTCCTTGGCTCAACTTATCAGCAGTGCCACATGTGCTGCCAGTGTGGCTTATTGGTCAGCCTATCTCCAGCACTTCCCTTTCCCTCTGACTTCTCCCGTCCTGCGCCTGCACCTCCGCTCTTGGCTACCTCCAGCCTCCATGGCTGGTACCCTGGAATGTCTTTGTGCTTAGCTGCTTCCTCAGGTATCTCTTTGCCCTTTGACAATATTAATGGTTCAACTTTGAAAGTACTGCATATTCCAGTAGTTTTCTAGTAATCCTGCTTCTGGGGTCACACTGATTTCCAGGGAACCGCCGTACTTCTATAATTTTTGTATTTGACGTCAAGTGGTTTGTTGCAAAGGGGAATAAAAGTGTTCTTCACTTGTAGCTCTGTATGGAGCTTTCTGTGCTAGAACAATTGGTCCTTCATCGTAGTACCCAGTGACTTCTGTAACTCTGAAAGCATAAGCACAACTGTTCACAGGAGTTTAATACTTAAGGAAGGATTTAAAAAACAATGGGAGGAAGAGACAAACAACTAATTTCTGAACACTCAACAGTGTTGCTGTAAAAAGCAACTTGTTGAGACACTGGGAGTTTTGCAACTTCTCAGGGTCCTAGAAACATCAGGTGAAGACTATTTGAATCTTGCTTGTAAAACAACATTTTTAAAAGATTGGAAAAAACTAACTCCTAGCATTTTGTCTTTGGAAAGTGTGTTACAGTTATGAATTAACACCAGAAAAAGGCTTTAAGTTAACAATAAGTAAAATGGTATAGTAACTAGATTCCAGCATGCAGACTTACAGTTCATTTTTATGTGTCCAGTAAGATTATTTTCATGCTGCTTCTTAAACTGGCCCAGAAGAGTATGGTACATCAATTCATATCACTGAGAATGGTGTTTTAAAGTACAAATATACATTCAGTCTTAAGCTATGCTATATTATCTCCCTTCAGAAGTCAACTGGTAGTCAGAGAAAAGTTAATAATTACAAGTGCTTCATAACTGAACATCAAGTCCAGTAGCCTTGCATTAATTGAAAATCCAAGCCCTCATGAGCTCAATGGGAATTTTCTGTTGACCTTAGCAGGGAGATAAGCTCACGTACACTTTGAAGGTAAGCTTGCTTGCCCAGATTGGTGTTGGTTGCCGTTCCTTACCTTGCAACATGAATGTCCTTGAAGCAGAAGAGTGATCAGATTTTACAGCCCCTCAGTCCCCTGGGTGTGTGTTTTCCACCCTTTCTGCTTCCCTCTGCAGTAAAGCCGTGCACCGTTCATCCCTTAACCCTTCTTTCCAGATGATCTGTCTCATTTTTACAGTAATTGCTTCACCTCAGGCTCAACTCACTCAATCAGGGTGCTGTGAGCTGGCCAGAGGGTCTCACACAAGCACCGATTAACCACCTCCGGGGCTATGACGCTCTGTCCATCTTCTGGCGTCCTGCAGAGTCAGAGAAGGTGGGGACTGCGTGATCAGCATCAGAAGTTCATTTAAAAGTTAGCAAACAGCTTCTAAACAGCAAAGAATGGAAAACAGCAGCTGTAGTCTGGCAACTCCTTCAAGCTCTGTCAAAGCAATGGGAGAGCTTGATGGATGCTCCCAGCTGCAGCAGTGGCAGCGTCCCCATGGTGAATATCAGGCAAATGAGCAAGGGCACACTGACTCCAAGGCTGGAGGATGGTGGCAGAGGAGATCTGTGGTGGTGCTGTGAGCAACGCACTGAAACCCCTCTGCATTGAGTCTTGCATCTGGGTCACCCATTTTGGGGCCATAACTCAAAGATTTGTTTGCATCCGGAGGAAAGGTCACAGCAGGTGACACAGCAGGTCTAGAGTAGAATGGCAGCAGCAGCCCAAATTCAGGAAATGTATCTGCACTTTTGATGTCCTTCTTGAGGAAATTACAGGAAGGACAGGAGGGATTTTGTGGTTATGACCAAGAAAATGGAGGCTACTCTGTATGACAAACTGTCCTTTAACATCATCTGTGGAGGAAGCCATGGGCTTCCCTCAGCCCATTCTCTTCAGTCTCTGATCAAAGATGGAAGTCAAGCAGAAGACGAAATTAAGCGTGCGATTTCCGATTCATTCTCCCTAGGTTTGTGCTGATAGCTTAAACAAAAAAATATCAAAGCTAGGATTACAGGCTTAGCAAGGGGAGTGCATATTTCAGCACATACTGGGCTCTTTGTTGTTCTGTCACACTGGTAGAATGAGACTATTAATGCATTGTCCCAGGCAGGCTGCATAATAAAGCCCAGTGGCTAAGTTGAATGAAAAAGACCACTAAGAAAAGCAGTGTGCAGATTCCTACTGCTCCCTTTTTCTTGCAGAAAATTGTTTAGATGAGGCAGGGGAGAGGCAGTGGATGAAGTTGTAAGAGCATTTCATAGAAGTGAAACTCATGATAGTCAATAAGGTTCCAGGCAAAGATTTCTAGCACCTACTCACTGTCCTACAAATTTTCCTGACTTTCTGAAGTGCTATGTGTCAGCAGGCCACAAATATTCCCTCTTTGTGTGCAGGGAAGGAATTACATGGTGGGCTGTAAGTGCTTTCCCCAGTTACCTGTTCAGCACTTCCCAAGTGTCTGTGGCACACAGGGGCACAGGCAGCCCATTTTTAACCATAACATTAGGATGAAAACAAAGTCTCCACTTCTGAAAAGAGCAAAACTAAAGATTGTACAACATTTTGCATCAATGTGAGTTATCTGAAGAAGGCTTGCCTAATACTAACCTGTTACGCCAGTGACAACAGGTTCTGGAATTCCTTGCAGAAGCTGTGAAGACCAGCAGTGGCCCCAGTGCAATTTAGGAAGTCCTGTCTCTTAATACCTGTTACTAGTTCATGTGTGTTAGTTAAACTCCCTGCCAGTGGTGTAATCCACACTATTTCTTGCCTCCTAGATGTCCATTTATACAGAACTCAGGAATGTCTGGTGCTGAGACAGCCAGCCAAAAACTTGCTATTCTTTGCAGAGATTGGTTTCTAAATAGTAGTAACAACCTGCTCTGAAATAGTATTATGTCCTTTAAATTTTGTCCACCCCTGGTCCGGGTGATCGCCAAAAGCCACCACCCATTTCCTTAGCACAGCAAGGACGAACCAACTTCCCTTTCAGCTCTAGCTATCTGCTAAACTGCTCGACTGAGACTGACAGTCAGCTTTTGGGGAATCACTACTCATTGCAGCTCATAACAAGTGCACCACTCCACTGCAGTAGCATTCAGGTCTCCCGTGAGACCTGCCACTGCTTCCTGGGAGTCATAAATGAGACTGAAGTGTCTCCAGGGAGCATGCAGGGCAGGTACTGGCAGGGCACAGGCAGAAGGCTGCCAGTCTTGGCAGGCTGGGGGATCATGGTGCAGGGTCAGGCACTGCTGGCAGACTCTCATGGGTGTGCTGAGTCCATGTCTGCTCTGGGGTGGGTCACAAGAGCCACTGCGCCCATTTTGTGCCCAGATTTTCTCTCCCTGCCTCTAAAAGCCACTCCCAGTTTCACCCCAAACAAACCCGTTCACCTGCCCATATCTCAATTCCAGGTGCTATCAACTGTGTCTATGTAAATGCCGAAAATACAAACAGTGTGTGAGCACCCTTTATTCCAGGCATTTCACAGAGAAGAAACAGAGGTTATGTTGGGGAGAACTACCCTTTTAATGCAGAACTTAATGAATGTTCACAAAAGGCTTTGAGTACCAGAGTTTGTAAGGGTGCTATAAAGGCAGAAAATGTTGTTTTTTCACAATGCTTCTCAGCTGAGTTTCTTCTCCTTTCAACATTGAATGAGCTGGGAATGCCTCACTTTTTTCCTCCCCCAATGCTTACAATGTTTTGTTCCCTTCTTTGTGTTTGTCAAAGGTAGCATTGCAAGCAGGAAGAATCACTAATATGAAGAAGAACCTTTATAGGAGTCACTTTTGTATGGGTTTGCCATGCAGAACCTGCTGGTTCGCAGACAGGCCACAGATAGCTCTTTTTGGACCAGTATGTAAATCCTCATGGCTCTTCAATGCCATCTGGCTGCTGGGGTTGCTGGGGCAGTTTGGGGGAGCCCATCCAGCCCCAGCCATGCAGCCACTGCAGGCAGTCCAGCAGCACCCTATTAACCCACCTTCAGATGGGTGGTGAGTGGCGGGATCATCCTCCCCCCATTTCTCCAGCCTGGGCAAAACAGTTGCTTTTTGGGCTGCTTTTATGGCAGAGATGGTGTTAAATAACAGTTGATCTGGCAACCTTTCTTCCTACTGCTTCATTCTGAAGGAAAACAAGACTAAAATGAAAAAGCCTTTTCCTCTTTTATTTGTCATTTTACTAATTACAGTATTACAGCATTTTCCAACACCAATTACGTACTGTTTGGGGCGATTAGCAGAGTGCAAAACCTACTGTGGCATATTATGCAGTGGTGGCTCATGGAAGAAAATTAGTTGAATTCAAGCCCTTATCATTTCATGTGTTTATCCTAATGCAGATTCCATATATACATATATATAATAGCAACTGCACAACATTCAGCAATGCTTAAAACAGAATTTCTTCCCCATGAGGGAATGAATAAGAGTCATTTGTCATATGTTTCCTTTAATTCATGGCTACAGAGCATTTTAGAATTGCTTGATGTAAATCTGTCTCATATATTTGACAACTCTGATATTGAGTCATTCATTTTTATTCTATGACTTAAAAATTTCTATATTGCAGCTAGAGATGGGTGGCTAAAGTGCTAGTTTTGGACTATGGCTTGAATGTAACAATAGCTTTTGACCCTAGCTCCAGTCCCAAGGAAAGTGAATTCGGCAATCTCATTTCAATTCATAGTGAATAGCTGTTCACATAAAAAAATCAGCACCTACCATTTGTCATACTTGGCAGCTTCTGTTTAAGAATGGTCCAGAACTGCATTACCATGGAAACTAAATTACCTACTCCTACTCCTGGCTCAGAAGGTGATTTCAGCTGGTTGTGGAGGTTTCATATCACTGACAGAAGGAGGTGGGGGTAACCTGGGGGACCTGTGATGCGTATGACCCATAAGGACGCTTGCCTCAGTCCTCTGGTTCAAATATTGCCATCTTCTGGTCACGTGCCATTGGGTTCAGATCACGTGGCTTTCTTACACATCATGATTTATTTACTGATTTTTCTTAAGATAATAGCCACCAGCTCCAATCGGGACCAGGACTATGTTGTTAGTGCTGTACATACATATGTTTAAAGACATTTTATACTCTGAAGACCAGGCAAGCATGAGAAGCTCCATATATTCCTTCTAAACTTGAAAATTAAAACAAGATAAGTGACTTTCTTGAGATTATACAGGAAAGTGGAGGCAGACCTAGCAAATGGATGCCCATTTCTTCATTCTAAGCATCCACCAGGGTGTTACTTACCCAAACCACTTTATCCTTCTTCAGAATTACTACTAATTTATTCCAGGTGAGCTGGAAATACCACATGGTTGGATAATTTTTGTTCCTGTCATCTACAAAAAGGCTGCTGATTCATAGGACAGTACTTTATTTCAAGCTGCTCAGTCCTGAAGTGAATAAACTTAATGGATTAGAGATCAGTGTTTACTGGACACTGAAAGTTTTTAAGGTTAATTAGCTACTGTATGTTGATTCTGTAATTGTAAGCGAAAACTGTATTACCACTCCATCTTTCAGTAATGACCGAAACAAAAGATGATTTCAATCTGCTGAGCTGGATACACCACCCCTTTTCCTCACAGATCCTGCTTCTTAGTGAGATGTGTGCTAGTGGAAAGGCTAGAAAATAAATACACATAAAAAACCAACACCAATGTGGAACACCCTTAAGTGCAGAGAGCTAGAAACTCAGCAGAGAGAAACAAAAGTTTTGCCATTCCTAGTGTGGCTTAGGTGCAAGGACAGAAGACCCAGCAAGGCCAGGCTGGATGAGGTTCTGAACAATCTGGTGTAGTGGAAGCTGTCCCTTCCAACCCAAAACCATTCTATGATTCTACGAGCATCCTCTGAAGATTTGGCTCTTAGTGCATCAGATTTGCACCATGGAGCAAGTGAGTTCTTCACTTCCCAGCTGGAGCTGGATGCTGCTGGGAGAAACAAGGTCATGAGCACCCATCTCTGCAGGATGCCTTGGCAATCTGTGGCTTTCCACCCCACAGTGTCCTGCCACATCCTCCTTCATCCATGGGCATGCACTGCTGCCATTTCTCAGGGCACAACAGCAGCAGGAGCTGCTGAGTGCAGACACCCTTCTTGCTTTGCCCTTGCCATGGCCCTGGCAGAGTATTTGGGCCCCTTCTGCTCTGCCTTTGCTTTTTATATGCATCTTTTCTATTTAAGTGTCACAGATCACTGCACCAGCTGATTAGCCTATACATGAATGGAATATAAAAGAGCAAGTTCCCAACTTGTAGGTAAGACCTTTTGTGAGGTTGACTGGCTAAAAATAAAACGGAAATTGACTCTGAGCTTTTGAGAATCTGTCTCTTCCCCAGGCCACAGGAAAGCAGAGCAAGGGGTAGCACTTCATAATTAATTATGAATTTATAATTAATTTGAAGCCTGAATCAACAACCTACTAGTGGTACTGCTATTATTTCCTCTGGATTCCCACAGTCTATCAGAGAGTTTGAACCTTGCAAGCAGTTTTCAAAATTTCAGGGCCTTTTTCTATTAAGTTATATATTTTTTTTCCAGCATTTTAGTCTTGGGTAGAACTCTGGATTTTGATCGTTTTTCTCTTTAAGGAACCAGATCAATAGCTGTATTGGGTCTCTAGGCTATACAAGGGAGCACAAACAGTTACACTCCCTGGGTAGGAATGATTGGTTTATTTATGTAGGCTTATGTATTGTTTTTGAAGGTTGGTTCTTTTGACAGATAAACAACGCAAAAATATTCTGTTCTTCTGCAGCACATAATCTGATGTTCATTGTATATAAAGACTCCTTACTCTGTGCTATAAATACAGCAAAACTTCTCTCCCCTCAGAGTTCCGTGGGGCTTAAGCAGACTGGTGGGGTGGGATTTTGAAAAGCACTCAAGGCTGACCTTTTCCTACCTCCCCCCTAACACTGATGGTTGAAATTCCTGCTGACTTCAAGGAGAGTGGACCTGGATCAGTGTTGAACACTTCTGAAAATCCCACCTGTAAAGCCTGCAGAGTTCATTATAGGGGCAAGATTTTGTATAAAGCCCAGCAGGGACACACAGAAATTTTTAGCAGCTTATTAATGGCCTCCACAGTGGATGTGTGTATTGAATTTAATTGGGCTGCATCCCAGTAAGGTCCTGATATGCTTATGATTAATTTTCTCTACAGTCTACCTTTAACTTTTCTTTGAAACTGTATGGACACTCCATATTTGCACTTTTATAAAAGACTGGCAGTGAAATAAAGAATGCAGGTAATTATTATGCCCCAAGGAAGAGCTGTGAGTGAGGTAGACCCTCAGTTAATGGAGCTGGATGGTAGCGATTTGGTGTCAATCCCTCTTGATGTCCTGCTAAAATAAAGTAACATTCAATGTGATACTATTTAATTTTTGTGGGTACAGGCATGGTTAAGTTTCTTTGTATAAGGTCTGGTTAGTAGTGTGAAGACATAAGCGTTGAGCACAGTGACACACTTGAAAGGGCAGGTTATATTTATTCTGTGTTGTGTCAAGGGCATGCTGCTTGCTAACTGTAATTAGACAGTGTATCTGGAGGTCTGCGGCCAAGTAGCAAAGATGTCTTTCCAGAGTATAAAAGGACTATTGTGTTAGTCCCTGGTCTCGAAGGGTATGAAGATGTTTCCCTCTCCTGTCTGTTATTACTCATACTTGGTTACTTTATGTAAATTCAGCGATGAGAGAACTGACAAGACTGCGACATGAAGAAATGTCGCCTTTTTCACTGAAACAGGGCTTTTATTGTTTAGTAATACTGTCTTAGTTCTCTGCAAAGGAAAGAAAGAGATGTTATTGAAAATCCCATAATTAGCAGCTTAAGGTATAAACCATATAGAACCCTGTGTTCTATGATAAACCCCCTAATTAGCTTTGTAGGAACTGTTTAAAAGCAAACAGACATGCATCCTTATCACTAAATAATTATTTGCAAATAAACTCTTTCTCAACACATCTTAGGAAAACACAAGATTATTAGTTGGCAGAGTTAAGCCAGCTGAGTAGCTGAAAAAGCATGAAAAGAGCTACAGAAGTTCTTTTCAGAATCCTGCTCTCTTTGGCATTATTTCTCTAAAGCTTGATTTATCAAGAGGAGAATACAGTATTTGGTTTCCCCACAAGTAAGCTCTTTTCATGTTTTGTCTTTGAAATGAAAATCGTCTTTTGGAACAAATATCTGCTCTATCAGATAACTGCATGCTTGTCATCCCTAACAGTGTGCTGGCAGGAAGACTGGGCGAGGATTTTTCTGCAGTACATTGAGTACACAGTGCTGGCATTAGATCAAGAATCAATTCCTCTGATATCGAAATATTGACTTTGCATGGCCAGTCTGATTTAAATGCTTATCATTCTTGACTTTGTAGGCTACATACATACTGCAAACATTTTTCATTGTGGGTCTGAGAATAAACATCTTTACAGCTGCCTGGCCATTTCTAGCAGAATAACAAAGGGGCTGTGTGCATATACGGGAGCCTGCATGTGTGAGCGAAATTGCCAGCAGATTAATGTAACTGTCACTTCTGTTTAGGGCCCTTTAGAAGAAGTTGAGAAGAGTATTTTTAATACTTGGAATTACACAGCATTGTTTCTCTGAGTGCAAACACAGGTTTCACTGCTCAGTCTGGATAGGTGCTGGCCACTGAGCCGGTGGAAGGGAGAACACAAACAAACCCAAGTGCAATTATTAAAACATTTAAAAATCTTTGCAATGTGAAATACTACTACTTATATTACTACTAATAAAAAAGTAAAGATAATTTCCCATAGGCAATCAGAACACCTATTAAGTTAGCAACAGCGTTTAATTGGCATTATCTCATGCTTCAGTGAGGAAGACAATGGATCTTGTGGGTGCGCAAGTGGAACGCATTTGCATTTCATAGATGATTAAAATAGATTTGATTGCATTTGTCTGAAGCCTGGCAAGTGAGGGCACATCTGCTGCATTCGATGTGCCCTGCGTTTCCTAGGACTAATGGAGTGCACTGAGTCACCGCGAGACGGGCTTTTACCTCTGAAAGTCCCACGGCACCTTCTGCTGCATGGCCAGCTCCTTTGTTAGCCCTGGAGACCTCTTCTTATAAAGAATTGATGTAAAGTAGAGCAAGAAGGGAAGGATTTGAGGCAGTGAACTTGTCTTCGTCTGGTTATGCAAGAGCCCTTGGGCTTTCTGCTGCTTCAAGGTAGAATTTATAAGGTGAGATGAAAGGTAATTTAAGTCATTAATTTGCGTTAAGGGCTGGCAGAACAACAACGGTGCATTTAATCTTGCTGTGGAAAAAATTGGTGATTTGAAGAGTAGGGGTCAGAATTAGGGGTCTGATTTCCTCTTCCACTCAGATTTAAAGTGGCTGCTTCAAAATGGAGAGTTTTATTTACTAGAAACATAAAGCTGAGTTAATTGTCTTTGAAAAAAACATCCAAGAACTTTAAAATAATACAGAAACCAATTAATTAATGGTACTAAAATGTTTTCCTCCTGCTTTTCATTACTTTCCCATCTAAATTCAATATTACAACTACACTCCTGGCAGCAGTTCAGCTCAGACTTGTCACCCACCACCTGAGCCCAGTGAAGGACAAGGGCTGCCCTGTGCTTTGCAGGGGGTGATGCCCTCTCCTGTGAGCCCACCTTTCCCTCCCCAGCCCAAAGGCCACTCAGCAGCTTTTTTTTGGCAGCGCTGTGCTTTTTTGTCAGCCTGTGTAACCACCCAATGGCTGATGCTCTTGTCCTTCTCTATTACTTCCTCCACTGCCCAAGTGTGTCTCCTGGACCCTTACTGGGGTTTTTGTCTATGGATTCTGCTGTTTATTGTTTTCTCTACTCCAAGGTACCTTCTATTTTTTCTGCCTTTGTGTTCCTTCTGCTCTTGCTACACGTTGTGCTCTGCGGTCCCTTATTGTCACGGCATTGCTCTCTTTCATGTGCCAAATGACTGCTCTTCCCTCTTTGAGAAATGTCTCTTAAAAACACATTGCCCTTACATCAAAGAGTGACAAAAAGATGAGCTGGCTTGACTGGGAGAACCTGGAAAATATGCCTCCTCAGCTGATGAAAGCAGTTTGTTCAGGACACTCATGTTTCATAATAGCTGGACATGTTCAACAGCAATTATGATGGGTTACTAAAGGAGCAGGTTTCTTGGATGGCTCCTGTGCTGCCACACCCAGTGGTCCCTGTGTGACTGTGGCCATGATTCTGCCCTGCACCCTCAGTGTGGGCTGTTGGTGTTCCCGCCTTTCAGTCCTGGTCCTTGCTCATAGCATCCCTGCCATCACTATGGATCTGTACTGTTGGTGTGGCCCAAGAACTGCGTTACTGTACTACTCTGGCATTGCTCATTTCCTGCCTTTCACTCCTTCCATTTCTCAGTTCCCTCAGGAACAGCCCTGGCACTGCCCATCTTGGGGTAGTAGAGCAAATAGTCCTTCTGCCATTAGGAGAGCTCAGATACCACCTATACCTTGTGCTTTTTGCTGGGATGTTCCTGCATCCCTTGCTCCCTGAAGTCCTTTTCTCCTGATCATGGCCATGCCTTGTTGGCCTGGACTACCCCTGTATGTGATGTAGGACAAATATTTCCATGGGTTGGGTAGTAGCCACAGGGAGATCAAGCACACAAGCGCTGGAATTTTTTTTAAATCATGTTACTTTTGGAAAGAAAGTAACTGGGGATGCATGTCACATTGTTAAAATAATAAATAAAGTTTGCCTGTTGTGAGTCTTATTTTAATCATGTACATGTTGCAATTTTTTCCCTTTTACTTAAATAAAGTATTCCCCTAGAGAAAGACTGCTTGCAAAAAATTTTCTCACCATTTATTGGCAATGCTTTTCCCTTCAGCTGGTTGCTACTTAATCTTAGCCCCTGGAGACAAGTTGCACATATTAACCTGTCAGAGCAATGTTAAAATTGTGTGACACTTAGGAATATATTCACAAAGTCCATAAAACTATCACAATGGTTCTGTTTTTTCTCCTCATCTGGTCATGTACTTTAACAGCATTTCTCCATATACTGTATCTCTCACCCTATTGTTTGTTTAATGTGGTCTCCCAGTTGGAAATGGCTTTTTGTAGGTTTTTGGATCACTGGCCAGAGAAATGTGGGCCCTTGCTTGAGACCATCACTTGGTCTAGGATCCCTAAGACTTCAAGACAGACAGAAGCCATAATCCAAGGCCTCCTTTGAGTACTTCTGCTAGGTTCTAAGTAAAGTATCAAGATAAAAACTAGAGCTGAGTCCTCCTTCTGAATGCTAACTGATGGAGTAGTGTGGGCCATTATCTCCATAAAAAAAAAAGGACAAGCTGCCTGACCTATGACTGCTTATGCATAACTCCTTTTATAAATTACTGGTGATATTTGTTTGCTATGAATCCCCCAACGGACCAAGACATCTAACTAAGCTATGTGGAAGGTCTGTTTCCTTGGGTGCAGCTGGCCCTCCTTTCTGAGGATGGAGTGAAAGGTAAGGAAAGGCCAAGGGAAAAAGAGCTTGGATAGTGAAGAATTATGATCAATGGAATCTGCTTTTGAATAATGTTTTCACTCAACGGTTTCAGATTGTTAAATATGAATTTGGGCATCCAGCTTTAGACAAACATTTCAGAGGGGCACTCTGGATCCTGCAGTCAAGAGAAGTCCCCATATAATACAAATTGCTGTTTCCACATGACAACACAGACACCAAACTGAGGGGGAAATATGGCTTTTAGCATCAACAGTGTTTATCTGTGGTAAATGCTTGAGATATTCTTTATCAAGGCATATAAATAAATGTTAGTGTTTAGGCCTGTCCTTGAATCAATGCAGTATGGAATATAAAAATCCTAATTAATACACAGGTCATGAGTTTGTAGATTTCATTTTTATTCAAATAAGAAAAAATGTTTTTTGTCTGCGAGTCAGTGAGCATGTACATGCTAAAAAATTGTTTACCATGTTTCAGAAACACAAACATAAGGCTAAATTAAGCTTGATCAGTCAAGTCTGACTGTTTCCTCTTTAATACATCATGGTTGACAATTCTAATCGTGAAGCTTGCAAGCTGTAGAAAAAGCATAATTTTTATACACCTTTGGGAGAGAGCTGGTAGCTAAGAAGTTTCTTTCTGTATTTCAGAAAGAAAAATGTTCATATGCAACAGAAAGATCTTTATTTGAAGGCAAAAATAGCACCTCTGTCATGTGCTCTAATTAACTTGCTGTGATGTCGCTCTGGTGATGGACACAGAAATAGACATTTGCTTTCCTAAATTCTGAAGTAGAAAATGAGGCATGAGTCAGGAGGATACAAGAGGGCAGAACTCATTTTCTTTTAATTACTTTTATTCAGGTTATATCATCCAGCAGCTGTTCAAGTTTCCTCCTGAAATCCCAGCATGTCATTTTTGATGGGACTTACTCTCTTCTCCTTTATAAATATATAAGATTTTTTATCTAAGTGCTGATAGGGAATGTAGACATGATGAAGTGTTCCCATTCACTGTTGAAGGATATAATTGGCTATCAAGTCTCTGACAGTAAAACAGAGGAGGCAGAAACTCTGCAAAAAATGTGGCCAAATAATATGAGAGTTCTCATTACTAAGCAAATAGCCAGGGAAGTGTCTAACTGTTCCTCAACTTGGCATACACGGGCACCAAGGCCTGCTTTGGGGAAAAGCAGTGAGAGTCATAGCTGCATGGCAAGTTTTAGATGGCTATGAAGGCTTCACCTCAACCTCTGCTTGGCACCAGAGCTTCAGGGAGCTTTGCCCACTGTGACACTAGATGGAGCTGGCAAAATTAAAGCTGTAACCATGTGAATGTTACACCCAGTGGCTCTCTCTGCTTTTTAGTCTGCCAGGCAGGTTTGGCTGATGGCAGAGGATGGCCCTCCAGGGGTGCAGCCCTGCTGAATACTTGCCAGGCTTCTGGCCACTGTCACCAGTGTCTGATTCAAGCCCTCAGTCCCAGTGCCTCTGCTCTCCTTCTCTGAAATGAGAATAGCATGACTCTGTTCTCCAGCAACAAATGAAAATAAAGACATAATGCCTTATGAACCACCACATGTATCTGCAGCTGAGGCCCACCACGTGTCTATAAATGCTGCTGAAGGCAGTCAGTGCCCCTGAGAAGCAGCAATCCTGTAGAGAAGGCAATGGATGGACTTGCTGAGGACTGAGTGGACTTACCACTTAAAATATTTCCAATAATTTTCCCGCCTTTTTAGAAAGAGTAGGAAAATTTGAATAAACATTACTTAGAAAAATTCTGGTTTTCAGTTCCTCTTATGTTGTGGCTGGCTTCTTCTAGTGATGGACAAAGGACTGAACCTTCTCTGTGTGTCAGTGGACTTATTTTTCACTACAAGGTCTGTAAGCACAGTCTCTTGCAGGAGAGCAGTTCCATGGTTTTTTGTGGATAGTTCTTTTCCATGTCCTCTTGGGAGATTGGGTGACAAGTAACTGCCTGGCCTTCTAATTTCAGATGTGACCCTGAAGGAGAACAGAGTGCCTGAAACAGTATGAAAAAGGATATGTAGAAGATCTTAGAAGTACAGGTAAGTGAAAAAAAAGAAAGAAAAAGCCCTGAAAATAAGAATATCTGTATAGAAGCCACATTATCTGTACTGTTTGAGGGTATTTGGAAGTCTGTAAGGTCTCTGAAGCCTATTTTCTATGTACATTTAGGATGCCATGACAATATAAATCAATATTTCGGTATTTAAAATCTAGGAAATGAAATGTGTATAAAATGGAACTGCCCGAATGAATTTTGACAGCCTCTCCTACATGCATTATTTATCTTATATTGTTTTATTTTTTACAGATGTGGATGGTGACTGAACTGCTGCTCTAAACTTGTACCCAGGTAGCTTTAAAACACATATTATTGGCTGAGTTCATAGTAATAATGTAGTTTAGTTATAAAACTGTTTGTTACAAACAACTTTACAAGATTTAAATATATATCGAACTACTGAATATATGAGAACCATTTTCTTCCATACCTGAAATGTTCTTATATGGAATGGGTGATTCATAGCTGATCCAGAACACACATAAAACTTCTGAAAATATATTTAGCAAAGGAAGTGAAGGCTATTTTAAATTTATGTTGATCTGGAATTAGAATGTGCCTACAACAGTGGAACTTAACACACAAACCCCACTGAAGAGAGAGAGTACTGTATCCTTAGGATTTACAAACTGACCAGGGATTTGATTTAATTTTCTACTTCCAAAGGGCTGCCTTAGCCCACCATCACAAGCAGCATGTTGCGCCTCTGGTTTCCCAGCCCAACAATGGCATCACTGTAAATCAGCACCTCCAGGTTTTACAGCACAGACCTCTGTCCTGAAGGTTCCACCTGACCTTGGGCCCATCCTTGTTCAGCTTCACTGTTGCTGGCATCAGCCTCTCTGAGTCAAATATTGAGGCTCAATACTACATTTAAACCCTTAAGTCCACTCTGGTTTAGCACTTTCTTCTTTTTTTTTTATTATTCTCTGTTTAAGCTTTTTTCCTCCCCCCTGCAAGCTGCATACATTTAAGGTTCTTCCAAATGGATGCAAATGGCTCTTATTAGAAAAACAGAAACCAGAAAATCACTCCTGGATAAAAGCTATCCCCAGCATGTTTTAATGTTCAAATTAGAGTACCCTTCCCCAGTGCTAAAATGGGGTTTATAATGGCAATGCTGACATCCTTACCAGACTCTACTGGCCTGTTGCTCTTTTGTCCTGCAAGTTATTAAAATCTAGCCTGGTTGCCTAAGAAACAGGATAGCTACTTAGCAGATATTTAGCCATCAGTAAAAATTAATGTCCAATGTATTTATTGGAAAAACACACTTAATTAAGCGCTCAAGTTATACAAGCCACCCACCAACTACAAGTGTGTTCTGGCAACAGAAGTGCTGTTGTTACCCTGGTTCTGCTTCATGATGTTATTTTCTTAAGTAAATGCATTTTTCAGCCTAACAGTTCTGGCTACAGCATATTGATAATATAACTCTGCACTAAAGGGAGATATAATATTTTTAGTCTCTTTTTCCAGTTACCAGTAGTTCATTAGTGACACTGCTGTGAGTGTGTTGATTCATTAAGAGTCTTTTCATTAACAGTCTGTCAGTCATATGTAGAAGAAAAAGCCAGGAAAAGTAACAAGGCACTCAGCATTTTCTTCTGCTTCTTTGATACTTGTATCTTTTGTAATGTCAACAGATGAGCTGGAAGCATTCAGGACTTTAGGTTTTAAGCCAAGCTTGAGTGTGTCCAGTCTATTTTTTCTTAATTTGCACACTTAATGTGATTTCAGGGGCAAATTTCTATTTTGCATGTGTATGAGGTCTAGTAGATGGCAACTGCATGGGAAAATCAGATGTGAAAGTTCTGTTCTTAAATTGCTTTTAATCGGAGTCTTGAAGACTAACATGGAAACACCAGGGAAAATATGACTTTTGCTATGTTATTTAAATAGGCTGTTAGCCATATCCCTAAACTTTATATGGCTTTGGATAGATTAGGAGCTCTCTTCTAAGCTATCAAATATATCATACTTATGTAAATTCCTAGCAAATATATAAATATGTATTTTTCATTGTTTATAATTGCCATTTAATTGTAGGACCAAATTCCATAGCTTAACATTTATACAACGCCTGATACTTTAAGCATTGCACAAATATTAACTAATTAATAAAAACATCTGAGCAGCTCTTCTGAGACTGTCAGATTCCAAAGAACTAAATTCCTCTTCTTAAAAAATGGGACTGTTCAAGCAAACATGCTGTAAGCTTTTAAACCTCAAATCCAAAATGACACAGTGGGACACCATTTCATGCCTGAAACCTGAGCACAAAGCCTTTATTTTTCCAAGGTATTTTTTTTTCTCCAGTCTTGTAAATAAATACTAGGTAATGACTTAGGAAGCAGAGGGGAGGCAGGGCAGAGATGAACTTGACATTGGCACTTACTTTGTTTTCATCTACATATAGTGTTTCACAGAAATATAATATTACATTGACTTATGTATTCATTCAATCATTAAATTCAACAGGACTCTTCAGTTCTGTCATCAAAAAAGCAAAAAAAAACCTGCAAAGCAAACTGTATGGATTTAACCTTCATTCTCCTTCATGAGAATCCATCAAAAAAATTTGTGGCCTTTAAGTACTTTACGAAGTTATTTTGGCTTTGAAAGTTCTGATTTAGTGATGTAAAACTATGTGGTTATCTCTGGCTTGCAAACAAATCTGAAAAAACCCAAACCCCGCCCAAACCACATTGTTTGATAATTTAAGCTACACTGGCCCTTATGTTTTCCTACTTAGGGCTTTGCTTTCCGTGATAATCTTACAATTCTGGTCTCCTCTGTCTCAGACAAAGAGATGACATTTCAGAACATGCGTGAACAGCAAGCTGCTATTGCTGTATTTTTATATTCAGCATTGTGTCTATAGAACAATCAGGACAAAGCAAATCTCTGCTGTTGGCATGCTGCAATTTAAGGTGGACACAGAGTGGTAGAAGATGAGAGTGAGCAAAGGGCAAAAACTTGCTTGAGGAGAAGGGGATATAACTGGATTTTTGTTTTGAAATTTTTACCTTGGAAGTTATCTTTTTGAGAAATATTTTCTTTAATATTTTGTTGTTTAAAATAGAAATGTTAGGGAATAGTAATTTTTAATTTTTGGTTTCCTACTTTCCTTCTCCCCCCTGTCATCTGAGCCAATATGGAGACGATGAATTTTTAATCATTATTTGCCAATTTCAGAACTTAGGAGGCTCTTTATGTGTATATCTGATGAAAAAAAATTAATCTGGAAGATGTTTTTACAGAACTTTTTCTGTTTTTTAAAAAAACTTATAAACATACTTTCCATTTTGGGAGCAGTGTCAGCCATAATTGCAAGGCTGCAAGCATGGCATAGAGGCCGCAATATCACCTTAGGTTTATTTCACGTGGGGAGTAGTGTTAAGGATGGATGCTTTGGTAGCAGGGAGCCTCAGAAATGTAATCCAAAAATTAAATCGCAAAAAGGGAGTTGAGGAAATGAAAATGACACTGACATAAGCATCTGGAATCTCAGAAACCATCCAACAGTTTGATCTGTTGCCATGTTGTCTCCATGTCTAATTAAAGAGCAACAATATATACAAGACAATTTAAAAATAGTGAAAAAATATTAATGTAGATGCGATTTCACAAGAGATGTGCCATTTATTTTGTTTGGCAGCCAGGGATAACTGAATGAGAGTGAGAGCAGGAGGGTATGATGGCAGCACATTCACTACCTAAGTAGGATTTCGGCTCTAGAGCAGCTTTGTGCAACTTCTGATCAGAGTTTCCCTTCATATTGCTCAACCTGCTACATCAATATTTATACATTTTGGATAATCAGCCAATATCCTACAGCTCAATCTACTTTTTTTGGTGTGTATTGTCTTTCCAGGGAGCTATGTTTAAGCTTGTCATATTCCATGAATACCACCTCAAGCATAAACTCTGGGCTCCCATGTATCAAGATCCTTATAGCAAGATTTGGCTGCATGGTGAAGACAAGCGTTTAATAGTATGAGACAAACAGATTAAAAAAAATATCTTCAAATGAGACACCCTATACAGAACTGTCTAGAGCAGAAGGGAAATTAATAATCACTAAGTGTGAATTTACAAGGTCTCTTCACATTAATAAATTAAAATACTCTCAAAAGAGGATCAGCAGATCTTAGCAGACTGGAAAACAACTATGGAGCAGAAACACAAAATAATTAAAAAGTAGAGGAATTCAGGATTGGCCATGCATGATCAAAGTTGTGTTACTCTACTTGGAACAGAATCCCTGCAAATAGAGCTTAAGGCCATCCAAACCACAGGAAATTATTTTTAGCCTAATCACATGACTGTGCCCTAAATCTGCAGTTCTTAAATATTTGATAGATATTAATTAACATATTAACAAAAATATGCATTTAATCAAGATGAGGACATCTGTAAAAATTATCCCCAAATATCCCAAATGTTTATGAACTTACTCACATCAGTGTGATGTGAGAGCCCAAGGCTTATTCTCAGTGGCTCTGCTAATGGATCCTGTCCTGCCTTGAGCTACTGGCAGCAAGTTTGTTGTATAGGGGATGAGCAAAATGTGCTGCTTTGCTTTTTGGGCTGTGAGGCACCTCAGAACCCTTGTGTTGGAAAAGGAGAAATGCATAGGTTCCCACCCACTATTTTGCACCTTTTCCTATTTTTAGAAACAGTTTTTTACTATCCATGTGAATAATTTCTTGTGTTATTGAGGAGGACTGAATAATCTGCCCTTTTTCACTCTGATTATAATTTCATCAGAAAGCTGACATATTCTGCTCCAGATCCTCAGCTGGCAAGAGTCAATAGCTACCCCACAGCTGGAGTGGGTCTAGTTTATATCAGCTTTTGGAAGGTCAATGTAGCAATTCTTGGAAGATATTTAAAGTTCTGTTTCTTGGTGCACTTTTTCCTAATTACTTTGTTTTTGTTTGTTAGATTTTGTCTTCTTCATATGTTTTTTCTGTTCTAAAATCCAATCTTCTTTTTCAGCAAAGGAAAATCCCTGTGCCCTCCACAGCACTATTTTAAAACAACACTTTGCTTTCAGTTAGAAACTATGCTGATGATTTTGATTTCTTTCATTTTTCTTATTGCTATTGATACCTGCAGCTGCTGAATTTTTTAACATGCTTATATTTTAAAAAATACTTTTAATAAAGAATAGTTTGAAGTGTCCCAGGCTGCTGTTCAAGAAATCTCACAATTCACAGTTTTCAATTCACTTTCCATTGGAGAGCACTCTCACATTCACTGTCAAAGGGCACTACACAATATCCAGGCAGTGTGGAGAAGTCCCTAGGGACCATGCAATATGACGGAGGGGGGCACCCACAGGAGAGTGTTGTGGGATTGTGCCACTGGAAGAGGTGAACTTTCAGATGTATTACAAAAGCAAATATAAGCAAATTTTCTGCCCATTCATCTGGCTGTCGGAGCAGTGCTACTCATGAAGCAGCTGGTGAAACAGCAGGAGGTGGGTGTGCAGGTGAAGGCAGCAGTTGAGTTTGAGATCATTTAGAACACAGAGAGATGTCTGAACTGAAATGAGCAATGCAAAAATAGGTACTGCAGAAAATAAGAGGAAACTGAGGTGAATAAGGGCATTTAACAGACATGAAGTTACTGGGATTAGACTAGAGAGTGTTGTGCTGTGGGTGTTACCAGTGCTACCAGCACCCAGCACTTCATGCAGTGGTTGCTGATGAAGGGCATCTCCTTACACAAGACAAAGTACTGGAGTAGACAGAGTTGTTCAAAGGCATCTTCCAGGCCAGTGGCAAAACCTGGGGTGCATCTCACTCTCCAAAGACTCTCCATTGCTGTAGGCACAGAGCCTGAGCCTGAGCACTGGCATCAGCATTGGGATGGAGCAGCAAGGAGCCATGTGGGGGTTTTTTGAGTTAGCTTGGACTATGAGTTTTAATCACACTTCTGGAGACCAAGATGAAGAGCACTCAGTCCTTTTGGCTAATAGTGACCATAAACTGTCTGAATAGCATCATGTCCTCACTCACCTGACACTGTCCCAGACAGCTGAATTCAGATATTGCTACATATTTTTAATTTAAGGAACAAAGTGGCAGGAAATGGAGGAACAGAAAGGGAAAGAGCAGTGGGAAAGCTGACAAGGTTTTGTGTGTGGCTGAAGGGCAAAGATGATACAGTAGGGAGAAACCCTGGAAAGGGGAGAGGAAGGGTGATTAGATAGCCTAATACATTTTTTTCTTCAGTGTTTAATTTCCTTAGGAGTACATGTTGCATTTTATGTCAGTGACAGATAATGAAGGAGTCAAAAGATAATAAGCTAGGTATTCAGAGAAGATCCCAAGAAGTGGTATGTTACAGGGCTGTTTGGAAAGCTGAAATTCTCTGGTGATAGGAGATGGATGAGCTGGCTGAATGCCCCATGAGATTTTCCTCAGTCAATCTAAAATTAATTCCCCTTCATAATTAAAATACATTTTATATTTTTAGGAGCAGCTCTTTAAGTGTTTCTTTTTTTTCTTTTTTTCCCCTACTCCTTTTTACTGCGTATCAGAAAAAGGCCACTTTAATTGCTAGTTTGCCTGATTTAGGATGAAAAGAATCCCAGGATGTTCATGGCTGCCTGTCTTAGCTACTCATTTGATCTTGTACCCATTGTATAAGCTATCATGTATTTATTTCTGCAATAGATCTTTAAGACAGCGACCTGCAAGTATTAACTCACACATAAGGAGGTGTGGCACAGTCAGACAATGCAGGTTTCCTAAGGTCCTGGGGTAGTGAGTGATGGACTAGGATTTTGAACTTAAACCTCTCATTCTTTGGACTGTTTTTCCTGCCCAGTAGTCTGGGGCTGATATCTGTATCAGGAGTTATGTAGGTGACACATGGATCCATGAAAGAGGCATTCAGTCCAGTGGAGCCTCATCATACAAAGGGGCAAGTGGAGTTTTCAAAAAGATGCTGCACTGGTTTGAGCCTGATCCCCCCACACCCATGGATAAAGCTGCCACAGGTTTCAGTTCAGAAGGTTCCACTTCTGAAGCCCTCTGGAAAAACCCTAAATCAATTTTCCATCCCATTTTATATTTTTAGCATGCTTTGGTGGAAACTTCCTCTGGGGTAAACCCAAACCAGCTCACTCGCACCTCCCTCCCATTTTTCACTTGGGCTGTTTAACTGAGAATATCCCAGTACTGACCCCAGCCCGCAAGCCAGCTTCTGTTTCTGCTAAAGGCAGTGCGAGTTGAGCATCAGGAACAACAATAGCAGCAGCATCTGACCCTAATTTAAACTAGTTGAGAACTGGAAGATGGAAACAGTAGTCTATGTTGGCATATTTCCTGGTGCTCCCAGACACTGGATCACTGCAATTCATCTGAATTCCAGTTTACCCCATAGGAATACAATGAGTCAATTAACCCTTTAAATAAATCAACTAATTCCAGAGCAATTGCACAGCATCTGTTTCTGTATTTTATCAGTTACATAATAAAAATCTTCCTCTTGTCTTTCTGTTTCCTATTGCATTCTGTGCTTTGGATAAATACCACCAGTGCCTGCCAAGTCACAGTTGCAGAGACCTACTGCAGAAAATGGAACCAGAGACACACACTGGGAGAAATCCTCCTTAATGCAGTGCTTCAAATTGAATGCCTGCAGTGCTACACAGAATCACAGAATGGTTTGGGTTGGAAGCAACCTTAAAGATCATCTGGTTTCATGGCAAATTTAAAACTAAAATCCACACCTCATTAACAATGAATCCTGATGAGTAAGTTAAGTAGAAGAAACATCAATAATTTATGGTGATGAACTCAGCATTTTCCCTCTCCCTTTTTGTGTTGTGTCTGTCTTTGGAAGCCTGTAGCATGTTACAAATGAAGTGCCACAGATGAGCTAGAAATAAAAAGCTAGGAGATTTTCCAGGGAGACAGAGAATAAATACAGAACCTCCACAAATGCAAACACACATGCTCTGGACTGTTAAGAATTTTGAATCACACAGCGTTTTATCTTCTCAGAATTTCCCAAGTGGCAAAATATATCCCCAGGAAAAGACATGACAGCAGACGAAAAACAAAGACAACCAGAAAATAAAATTCAAATCAGAAAGCCCACCATAATACAGTTCAGAATTACTTGTTCCCTGAATGATAAAGGAAAAGCAGTAGTCATGACAAGGATCAATTTTGCTCAGAGAAGGCTACCAATTTAACAGTGGGCAGACATCTTACAGATATCCTGGCTGAAATAGAACAGAGGGAATGAACCAAATGATTAGACTTCGAAGTGTGAATGAGCTTATATAGTTTTTAACAGAGTGCTTTGGAATAGCTCCCTTCTATGTTGGTGTTTGTCACTCTGTGTTATTTCTTCTGTTGCCTAACATGGACTCACCTTACAGCTTTATCCTACAGTAGCTCCCAGATCAGATATCCTGTGTGTAACAGTAGGAGGGACTTTTTTTAGAAAGCCAGCTAATGTTGATGATCCCTTTTATCCAGCTCTGTTACTGTTACCTTCCTTTTTTTGCATAAACACTTGGCAATATATTTTCTGCTGGTAAAGGAAATTATGGAGTCAGGTGTTCCTTTGAAAAAACTTCTTTCTTTCCAAAGACTATACAAGTTCTGTTACTTTGAATACAATAAAAATCCCTAGAATATTAATATCCTGAAGCTTTGAATTAAGTAATTTCTTTGTTCAAAGTTCCCATTTTTTTTCATGATACAATGCCCATTCTTTTATTCAGAACTATAGTACAGGAAGTTTTCCTAACATGAATGTCTCCTTTGCCTCTCTTGTAGGTAGTCATGTGCATAAAAGCGTGCTTAAATCACACCTCAGTCTGTCTGCTTGTAGTCAGTGTAATTTTCAGGTGAGGCTGACATTGTTTCAGCAATCACTAAGAAGAAATGTTGAAGGCTGCAATAGAGAGTCAGGGCTGTCCATGGTAAAAAGCAATAGCAAGTGTGTGGTAGCCAGGGAAAGTTATAACATGATATAAACCTTGTAGCTCTAGTGAATCCATGGTTTTCAAATAACCAGTAGAACTAGGGATTTTTATTTCCAGGCCCGTGTTCTCTCTTGAGTAACAGGATTAAGAAACCAATGGTGTAATATTTTGGGGAGTAAAAAGTGGTCTCCTACTGGTACCTGAATGCTACTGTCCTGTACTATTTTACATTTGAGTTTGCTCTGGGGAACAGTGACGACTTGGTTTCACGAGGGTGGTTTCAATGAGGAAAGAAGGTTCCATGGTTATACAATTCCTAGGCCGTGTGTTTGTGGGATCCATGCTGGTGACGGTGGAGATGTGTTGTCAGGTCCTACGTTTATTCCTCAGGCATGGCCAGGTTCCTGGTCTGTGGAGGTTTACATCTGAGATGACTTTAACAAAGTTGGGATGTTGCAAGGAAGGGAAGTCTGAGAAATTTTCATTAGAATATTGTTGTCTTACTTTTAGTTATTGGTATAGGTCTTTGGTTAGGATGATAAGTAAGATCTTCAGAGTAATGTTTTGGCAAGGTTCAAAGTCTTTTTGAGTTCATTAATGAGGATATATTTACTGTTGTCTTCAGAAAAAATTGGAGAGCATTGAGAGTATGGCTGTACAAATATTTTTTCCTTATGCATCTGTTAATTTCATTCACATAGGTTTAATGATCTATTAACACCATTTTTTTTCTAACAGGAGGTACTTTGTAGGCTACCAATCATGATTATTACATGAAGATTTAAAGGTTTAGAGACAGTTCTATGAAAAATGTTATTTAATTAAAGTTTGTTGTGACCTAAATCACGTGGAAAGCTGAAATACTGGTTAGTCTCTGTGTACTAGAAGAGGTTATGATGCCACCTTGGGGAGGGGTACAGAGGTACAGACTGGTGGCAGCCACAGTGGCGAGGATGACATTAACGTGAAGGTGAGTTAACTGAGTTATCACATAGTTTTGTCTACACAATTAGTACGTGAGGCAAAATGGTACTTTTTAGAACTGGTTAAGTCAATTTGTGCTGGGTAGAAGGGTTTGAAAAAACTCTTTGGTCACATTATAAAAAGAAGCCCAAACCAACTGAAATTGCCTTGGTTAGTTTTCTAATGATCAGACTCTACAGACTGAAGGACAAAAATTTTTATGCCTTTATAAAAATTATTTGCATTTTTTAAAGAAAATCCTGTTTCTTTACAGTGAAATTCAATTTTTTTATTTTTTTAGCTCTTTGCATAAGAGTAATTGGCACTTACTGATCACAAATAATTTAGTGAAAACCCAGAGGGGTCAAATGAAATCTTAATGTAAAGAGAAAAAGAGGAGGAAGATGAGAAGTCACTTTAACACTTCAAGCGATATGACATGGAAGCATGTAGGCTGACAGGCTCTTAGTAAACGAATTAAAGTCCTTTTACAGACTAATCCATGATTGCTGTAGCGTAACTAATACACAAAAAGAATGAAGCTGTTACCAGACACACCAAAAGTTTAGTTTTGTATCAACAGGTAAGGAAGCGTGCTAGCTGTATTTTCAGTGCCTGACTAGAATGACAATAACAATTATTTCTCAGGGATTGTTTTACAGAGAATTTAAAGATGTATGGTATGTGTATCATATAATTGGCATCTGTATTGCCTCAGGACTGAATCAATGTAATCCAAGACTGCAGCTACATAAACTTCCCCTCTCCTATAAGGGAAAGTTTTCTTTGGGTGATGATAGGCTGCAGAGCCATGATGAATTGCATAAATCTCAATTTAACTATTTGCAGGCTGAGTTGGATAAGAAAGACTTCATTAATTTCAAGGATATCTTTAAAATTTTATTTATTTTGGATTGGAAATAAAGATGAAAAGAATTATGAAGAAAAATGGGTATTCCACTGATTTCTATATCACTCTGGTACAGAGAATTGTTTTTATGGCAGTACTTTTGCTATTTATCTCAGATGCAGATTTACCAGGTATCAGGACTGAGAAAGTGGGAAGAAAAATGTCATTGGCACAGCCTCGTACAACCTGTGTGCCCCATGTCACTTGAAGCAGTAGCTGTCACAGGCCTGCCCCTATTTCTGTTCCCTCATTATTGAAATAGCTGGAGAAAGCACAAGACTGCTGGACACACACCAGAAGGTATTTTCAAACTCTTCTTGTCTATTAGGGAAAACAGTGGATTTTAAGAAGGCAGTGGGGAAGGAATATTTGAATAGGGTATGAATGTCCATTGCATAGCACAAATGGCTTAAAGAACATCCCTGAAAGCTGGTGCCATGAAAGCACTCCTGCCACTGCTAGACATGCACCGTGACTTTCAAAGTTACCATCTTCCTCATTTTACATGATGTCCACCAGCCCACTCTTATTTGGTGTAATATTTTGGACTCCATCCTGCTGGTTTTCTACACCCATGTTGCTGTTCTCGCTCTGGCCCTGTCTGCAGTCCCTTGGCTCCCACAGAGCCCAACACATATGCTTTGCTGTCTCTCCAGTTATCCTGACAACAAGCTCCACCAAAACTGGCCTTGTTTACTGCTGAATCCTGCAAATACCTGCTTTGGGGGTTTACAGCACCCCTTAAGCCAAGCTTGCTTATGATGTCTGTATTTAGGACCTGTGTCTCTCCCAGGCATGACTACCCTGATCCCTCTGCTACTTCTAACTGCAGAAATCTCCTCACTCTCACAACCCAGCTTCTCACATTTAGGTCTAAAATTGGCCTGAGCTGATGGGCCTGGGCAACTCCACAAAGTAAAAGAGCAAACTTTTCTGCAGTTCTGGCATGATTGCACAAATCCAGCTGGTTACAACACTTCAGCTTTCCATTTCCAGGGATAAGGAAGAGAACTAATCAAATCAATCCAAAGAGATAGTCATCACCATGCAAGCAGATATTGCCTTTCAACCCTTTCTCATCTGACACTGTTGGGGCCGTCCGAGGCAGCACAGCGTGCAGCTGCACACATCCTTGGCTTCTGCTGCCACAGGCAGAGATCGGCTGCAGCAAGCAGGGAAAGCTGTCAGCTGCAACAGGCAGGGAAAGCTGGCTCCTTTGCAAGGAGAGCCCCAAACAAAGATGGTGCAAAAGCGTCGGCAGAAGCAAGGGATGAGAGAGGGGTCTCTGTGTAGGTTCCAGCTGGTTTATTGCCTGTGGAGGGTCCAGGAACAAAGACCAAGAAGTGAGACAGATCCCAGTATTTTATATGGGGGTGGAACAAAGGGAAACAACCAATAGGGATCAACTGAGAAGGAGGAGACAACAGGGGAATATCCAATAGGGATAACTTAAGGGAGGGAGTTACATGAACCAACCAATGGGGCATCAAAGGAGGGAGAACTTTCCAGAACTAATACATGGACAGTTAAGGAAAACGCATAAACATGACCTTATACATAAAACTGGGTGGAGAACTTCTGAACAAATAAACTTAAAACACGTAAACTAAGAACCACTAGGAACATGGAAACTCGCCGTAACCACGGGGTGAGAATCCGACCTCTGTGTTCTGCAGGCCTGTGCACCAGTCCTCTGTATGCTCTGCTGCAGTGGCCACTGCCACATGCACTGCAACACTTTATCTAGTCCCCATGTTCCTCCTGATGTAAAATAAACACCACTCTCCTCCCAAGGCTGTCAGAATGGAGGAAGCATGCAGGCATGGAGATGAACAAGGTGGGAGCAGCATTTACAAGAGTTCTCTCCTTCCCTAAGAGGTATTACCCTGCACTGTTATGGACTGAGAATTTTTACTTTAAGATGAGCTGCAATAGATTCTGTTTTGCTTATTGTCTTGGTTCCAAAATATCAGTATCAACATACGGCTTAAACACTAGTAAAGCAGAACACAAATCCATGGATGACTTCATCTCTTGTACAAGTGTTAGTGAAATAGAGACAAAAAAAAATTTAGTGGTTAACAAGCACCAGAGAACATGTGTATTTTAAAGTCACTGTTATTCCAGTAGTATCTAAACTACAAGAATAACAGTAAATTTGACTTAACAGGGGAGACAAAAGAGGCAGGTGACTACTCTGAATGTGGATTGCTGTATCTTCTCCCCTCTGGCTGCTGAAGGTTCCCATGCTGAATGCTAGTAACAATGAGGTATTGGTAGTTATTTTGCTCATTTCCGTCCATGTCATCCCTGACTTATGTTTCAAATCTTAAGATTTGTAGAAAATCTTCATTAGGCTCACAGGTGTTGCCATTCAGTAGAGTCCTTGGCACAAGCAGTGTGACAGATGTTGAAAAATTAAGATGATAGTTTTAATTGTTCCATGAAACCTCTGAAAAGCCAGATAAGACAATACACAAAGGTAGGAGGAAAAGGCAAAATGCACAGCCTCTTTATAGTGGTTACATGATAACTTATCACTAACTCCTATGTGTTCATTGGTTCCTTGACACAGTTTTTGGTCTGTGCTGTAAAATAATCCTGAAACTAACTTAGCTGTAATCTTAAATCAAAGAAGAGCACTTGGGGGATGGGCAGGAGGGCTTATTAGCTTATTCAAGGAAACAGAATTCTGCAAAAATACGATTCTTAACTTGCATGAAGAATCAGCATGCATAGATTTTGAGTGCAGAAGCACCTTGTAAGGACCTGCAGACTTTTTTTTTTTTTTTAAATGTGGAAAGTACCAGTATCTTTTTATACAAATAAACTTCTTTATGTGGACAATCTTAAAGAGGGATCTGATCATTTGGACTCAGTAACAATCTTCCTCGGTCATAGAGAGTTTTTATTTAACCTGATGTTCCAGTTACTTTAATTACCCTTGTAGTTCCAGGTAAAGGCAATATTCAATGCTTCCCCACTTCACTTTCAAAGCAGTGATGTTTTGCACATTACACCACAGTTCCCATGGCTCAGGAACATATTAAAAAAAGAAATCTGTAAATGTATGTTTAAACTGGGAAGTATTTTGCGATAAAAGACAGTATGGAAAGGGAAAGTATGGCACTGATCTTCCTCTCAGAAAAAGGAGAAAAACCCAAACCCTAAAATGAAGTGTCAGTGAGCATAACCAGAAGTTCAGCTTTACTACTAAATGCAGTCTTTATAATTGCTTGCTGAGTGAGACCAGGGCATCAGCACGCTATCCTATATAAAGGGTGATGTGTGTGCACACCGTTTGCCTTTATTTTGAAATGGAGAATCTGAATGCAATTTGAGACCATCTGAGCCAAAAAGGAGATTCAATGGCTCAGTGACAGTCTGGTTTCAGCATAGCTGGCCTGGGTGGGGTTCCATGCTGAGCAGGGAGCTGGCAAGCGAGATCACTGAGTGAGCAAACCACGTTGTGAAGTGAGTCTTACAGGCTTTCATAGGCCATATACTCTCTTTCATTAAATAACACACTGAATTGTCCCTAAGCCAGTCCTAGAGAGTTAGTGGTTTGGTAGCCAGCCAGCATTTTGTTGTAAACTTTCTGGCACAAACTAGTAATATTTGTAACAAATTCTATGGATGTGTTAATGTATGGAATTTGGAAACACTTGCTTAGAGGTCCCAAAAGAGGATGAATTTCAGTACTTTCACAACTTATTTCATGAAGATCTTTCCCCAAAAAAACATTGTCAAGACTTGCGCTCAAGAAATAAACCAGAAAATTGTATGTTTGATTAATGCTGCATGGTGTCTTTTTTTCCAGCTAGTGGGGATATCCATAAGCAGGTCACGAGTGTCTCTTATGTATGTATGATAAATACTTTTCCTCTGGATTGATGATAAAAGTTTGCAAGCACATAGCAAAATTCAAAGATTGTTGCTTAATAGCAATTTGTAATGTAAGTCACAGGGTGCTGTTTTTCTACATATTTTCCATAACTGTGTGGATAAAGAAGAAATTCTGAAATGGCTGTTTCTAGACAAAAACCAGGCTTTCTGTCTGTAGACAGATGCATTACTGACTCCATGGTGTCCTTAGTGGAGCTCCAAATGCTCTATACAGTGGTAAAATCCATAGTAGGTCATACATGCCTCTAGCTTGAAAACTTGATTTGGCAAATTATGTAGATATGATGGAAGTTTGGGGGCTGTGCTCCTTAAGCACCAGGGCTGTCTGTTCATCAAAAGAGGAGAAAATTTTCTTGCAATGAAGGCATGTTATAAAGCATTCACTGGCATTCTTGGTACAGTAATTTCTTATGAGTAGGTAGGACAATTATTCTTTTATTGTTTGGAGGCCACCATGAACACTGGAGCCCTGGTGTGTTGTGAAAGAGTTGGGATTTGAGGTTTTAACTTTGACTGGAGAACTGCTAAGTGTCTAGCCTCATTGCAGCTTATAAGAAAAGGCTCTTTTACCCCAAATACATGCTTTAGAAATAGTGTAGTAAAGAGCATGGCATGGTACCTTCTGAGGCAGCTGGAGAGTATCAGAAGGGTTCTTATGGGTTTATACAAATCAAGCAAGGCTCAAATAAAACACATGGAAATGTGGTGGCATTTGGTAACATATATTAAGTCTGCTGATTTATCCCACAGCAAAGGCAGGCAGTTCTTTTTGTCATCCTATTAGTCAGTTAGGGTTAATTCTTGATATGATGGAAATTTATGTAGCTTATGTAGTTTTGGTTTTGGTTTTTTTTATTTCTGCTTGTAGAGGTCAATAGATGCAATTATTTGTGTGGCTAATTCATGAGTCATTGTTTAAGAGACAAGGATGATGATTCACTTTGACAAAAGCTATTAATAGGTACCCAGCACTATATTTTAAGGTCCTGGAAGAATCCGTCCCCTTTCCTTCCATAAGGAAACATAATGTGGCAAGTTCTTTCCTAGGTTAGCTGCCATGCCAGAAGCACATCATTCACAAGATTACCCTCTATGAACAAGTTAACATAAGAGCTAAGAGAGAGTTTTAAGTAAGAGCTAACTTACACAATACATGCCAGAGGATACATGACCTAGTCATGGTGTCTGGGAATAGTCTCCTCTCTCTTTTATTTTCTTTTCTTGTTTAGCCTTTTTCCCCTCCCCCTGCATTGCACATGGGCTGCTGTCAGTCTCAGGCTCTGGTTATGACTCCTCAGAGTATGGACAAATGCAAGTGCCTCTTCTTGGACCCAAGGGCGTGCAAGGCAGCTTTTGGCTGCTTGTGTTAGGAGTTTCATCAGTGCAATGCTACTGCTGAGAGGATTCACTTTCTCCCTGTGACATTTATTCCCTTGGAGTATGCTGTGAACAATGCTGAGATGAAGCAGGGATAAGTCTAGAATTCTCAGACTTCAGGTAAAGTCTTTTCTGGTCCATGTAGATCTACTTTTTGGGCTTTTGTGTACAGGGACTGGGTCCTGTGCTGGAGGGGGTGCCAGTGACTGCAGCCCACCGAGGAGATGCGCAGACCTGCATAAGAGCTTATGCAGGAAGGACATCTGGAGTTGGCCTACTACACCCCTGCTTTGTGAAGGCCAGGCCAACCTCAGTATTAGATCAGGTTTCTCAGAACCTGTCCACCAAAGTGCTGCAGCTTTCCAAACCCAGACCATCTCTGTGAAGCTGCCTGTGCAGAAGTGCAGTCAGCAGCCAGCAGCCAGCAGGACTGATCATTCCCCATGACGTGGCACTGGGCAGAGGGCAGTGGGAGCACAGAGTCCAGTTCAGTCTTTCTCAGCACAAGAAAGTTATCAACCACCCAGAGTGAGTCCAAGGGAGGGGTCACCAGGTTGGTGAGGGGCTGGAGCAAGCGATGTAGAAGGAGAAGCTGAGGCAGCTGGTTTATTTAACCTGGAGAAAGAACAGCTGAAGGGAGGTCTCCTGGCTGCCTGCAGCGACCTATTGGGAAGCTGTAGGGAAGATGAATCCAGATTCTTATGAGAGATTCACAGTGAAAGGGCAAAAGGCAAAAGACACAGCTTGGAGGACAGGAAATTCCAGTTAGCTATTAGGAAATTTTTTTCACTGGAAGAGCAGGAAAAGGTGGAGCAGATTGGCTGGAGAGATGCTGGAGTCTCCATCCTTGGAGATGCTCAGAACTCAAGGGGACAAGTCCAGAGTAAGCTGATTTAGTGCAGCAGATCTTGGTGGTATTGGATTAGATTAACTACTCTAGTTCTTTCCAATGTAAATTATTTTGTAATTCTATAATGCATAGTGGATCAGTACTGTCTCAAAACCAGCCTTGCATTGCATAGGCAAAGGTGTGTGACTACTACTCCTGTCCTTGTCAGAGAGCATTGAATGAATGGGAGAGGCAGAGCATTAAAGTAGACCTACCCAAACGTTTTTTAATGGAATATCCTAAATTAGCAGATGAACAGAGTTCTAAAAGAAAAACATCCCAAAGAAAGATGAAGTAAAAATATTTTAAGTTGATCAACATTTCAGTATAGAACTTGCACAATTCAGTATAGAACTTGTTAGTCTCAGCTTATGTTACCTTTTCCTGCCCTTTTTAATTACTGAACACAAACCCAAATTCCTGCATAAGAAAGGCCATCTGATGCAGATGTAGAAATGTACAAATGTGAAAATATTGAAATGAATATGTTTGTGTTGTTTCTATCCCTGGTTTAGGATCATTGTGACGGAATCTGAGTCAGGACTTTGAGACATTGTCTAAGCCATCCTCTGAGGCGGATTTAGACTCTTTCAGCAAATGTTCTTCTCCCTGGTAAGTTTCTTGTCAGAGATCTGTATGCAGTTCACTAATTCTCTTCATGCTACAGTAAACTTTAGTGAAGTCAATAGCTACTCTGGCAGCAAAGTAGAAATGAAAGAGACTCTCTATTTTCAGAGCTCTAAAATAGCGACTGATCCATCCTTTGGAAAATACTGCTCTCAGGGGGGTCTGGTGAAGTGGTGTTGGGTTTCCAAAGGGACAGAAGAACAGACAACTGTGTTCTTGAGCATTTCATGCTGACTTTCTGTGAAGCAACAAGGATGGCTTCCCTGGAGGGCTGGCTAGCTTTAGGGGTGAGATTAAATAGCTGACTTTACCCCTCCTAAATTACGTGCCAAAGATATCACTGCCTCTCCTGTTTCAGTGCCCACTCACTGGAACTTCTGCTGGCACCAAGGTCTGCTTAGCGTGGTAGCAAGCTCTATCACCAGGGTCCCCTGCCACTCCAAAGTACGTATTTAAAGGCAATCTTGAATCCGGAAGGAAAGAAGGAAGAGAGTGTAACGCTGTGCTGTTTCAGCTGCTAATTGTGCCCAGATTAGTTAATTAGATAATTAACATAAGAATGCTCTCTTTTCATATTAGAGCATCATACATTTACAATAGAGCTGTTCATAAGTAGAGTGCTATGCTGTGGGAAACACTAATTAATTTTGCAAATTTGGACCTTTAATTGCTAAAGTGCTGTGCTTTCTCAATGTTTGTTTTAGAGTAATGTTAACTGATTACTGCCTGTTTGGAGAAGTATTTATTCTCTCTGCCAGTTGGACACATTCCTCTTGCTGTGCGACCAGAATCCCAGTTTATTTGCAATATTAACTGCATTGCACTTCAGAGGAGCCTGCAAGAGATGAGATTGTCTATAAGCCCAGCTGACATTGGACCCACCACCTGCAAAAGCAATGCAGCCCATCATTTCCAGTTAGGACCCATCCTAGTCATATATTCTGCAGCCTGCATACTTGATTATTGGAACAACATTCATCCTGGCTTCAAAGCAGAATCTGGAAAAACTGCAGCTGGCAGATGCAACCACCTGCTTCCTTTGCAGCAGTTCTCAGAAAACATCAATCCATGTACAATCAATCCAGGCACTTTGCTGGCTCCCTAATGATCTGTGAGTCAATTTTCAGGGCCTTGTGCTGGGTTCTCAGAAGCACTTATGTGAGTTGGGGAAATGTCAGCGATGTCTGCAGGGTCTTGATGGTCTCCTCCTCGGACTCCAGCTCCTACCACCTCAAGAGGATTAGATCTATGGGAAACTCTGCAGCACTGGCACCATCCCCACATCTCAAGGAGTAATTCAACAGTTGTTGAACCAGAAAGAAAGCAAGCCTTGATGGGATTCTCTTGCCTGATAAGACCTGCATTTGCTTGGGTAAATGGAGACGTGGGCTTGCTTCCTTCTCCAAGGCTTCTTTATGCAACAAGTGAAAAATTTTGAGGTAGGAAATTGGAGCATAGGTCTTCAATATTCCTTCACTACATAGCTAGGGTCATCAGTTATGGCCATTTTTTGTCTGGTATGTATGTGGGAGTAGCACAGTGTTCCCACCCTTGTCTATGACAAGCAACAGAAAAATAGCTAAATTAGTAAAAGGTCTGTAGTGCTGTGTCTCTCAGAAGCACCTTGAGGTGAGATTTAAGACTTTTTTTTTCTTCTGGCTTACATCTGCAATAGAGCTGTAGATGGCAGTCCAAAGTGCTTACCACATTGCACAGAGGACTTAGCTGCCTAGATCAGGGATATTGAGACTAATCTGAACAAAAGATGTCAATGTTCAGAACTTTCTGAATCTTTTGGCGAGTGAGAGCTGACTCAACTGTATAAAAGTCTTACTTGTGACTAATCACTGGCTGAAAAGTTTCAAGTTAGCCATTCATTCAGCAAAACTGAGTCAGAAAAACTCAGATACCAAAGCTGAATACAGGGAGGAGCTATAACGAAATGCTTTCAACTTTTTCCACTTGTTCAACTAATTTTTCCAGCAGCTTAACCAGCTTCAACAGGGGAAATAGAAAACAATAGAAATATATGCTGAATTGATGCATTTGAAGATACCTTTAATGTGAGCTTGATCATTTTGAGAAATTAGCGCAAATATTTCCACTGTGATATTGTTGTCCCCACAAGTGCCTTGAACCTTAGCAGCATTCTTGGAAGGAGGAAGAACAAGAAGAAAATACATCATTAATTGTGAGACAAAGAGTGTGGTAAAGGGCCTTTAGTAGGGGAGGAGCTGTATGACAGTGGAAATTACATGATACATTTACTTGTTACTTGTATTTCTCTTTGCCCCTAAATGGCTGCTGTTTTCATTTCAGACTTTAAGTTGCTGCAATCATTCATTGAGGCAATGTACAAAGCTGCCAATTTGAAAACAAGACTTTGCTCAGTAGCAGAAGAAAATGAAAAATTCAAGGGTAAGTCTGAAGATTACAAGGACCTTGAAAATCCTACAGAAAGCGAGCCTTTTAATTTTAGTAAGAAAAGAAATTAAGGTACAGGTTTTGCTGTCTGCCTGCTGAGTTAGTCCTATTGATTCCAGCTAGGCCACACATTATTAAATACCATAACAGGTTTTAGATAATTACAGTATTCATCCCTTGGGTAGCATACTTTTTAGGGTTTGTATCTCGAATTTTATTGCCTAGATTATTTCTAGTGCTGGGAATTTTTGCAAGCGTGAAAAGACTGGATGAAATGTTTCAAAGAAACATCTTTAATGCTTTTTTTGAGTGTAATTATTATATACCTGGTTCATTCAGTGAGATCTAATTTTTCCTAGGCCTTTATGTTTCTGAACCAACAAGGTTCGTGTTTGCTCTAGTAAGGGGCAGGATATGGACCTATGTACTTGCTTCATTGTATTCTGAAGATATGTCTGCACCTAATAATACACTTTCTGAATGGCTGCTTTCTTCTGACTTTTCTTTTACTCACAGTATTTTTCCTGAAGCAAAGCCCTTCACTTTTTCCAGCTCAATGTTTACTATGCTGCCCAGTAATGTTTTCCAGTGTTTGTTAGGATTTTTTTTTTCTGAAAACATCCTCCATAATCTTTGGAAGCTTGTGCTGGCTGTGGTAAAGTCATCTTTACCCACGGAGGTCAGAGACCAGTGATGTGCAGAAGACAGCCCTTCTGTTTGTATAGTAGTTCCACCAGGCAGCAGATGAGGGAGGTTTCTGCAGCTGGGGAAAATCTAGCAGGATTCCAGTGCTGCAACATCTGCAGTACTCACTGCCTGACTGCAGTGAGGCTTGAGGAGATTATATCTTCTCCCTCCTGCTTTCTCTCTCTCTGGTTCTTGCATGTATGGGCACTTCTTGTTGAGATGTGTAGTTCAGCTGGTATATGTGCAAAAGCACCAGTCTTGCCTCTCCTGAGATTATTCATTTCCGCATGTGCAGAGGCTGTTGCATGTAGCAAATGATGCTACAAGGTGCCCTATTTGTAGTACTGCTCACAGGAGACACTTTTTGTGTTTCTCTTCAAGGCTGCCTGCGTGAGAAAAACAGAGTCAAAGCTGCTGCTTAACTGAGGCCATGTCTCACAGGGGAATCCTCTGTTCCTATTGACTACTGGGTGTGGATGTAAATTTTTTTCCTCCCACTATTTTAATACTGTCAGTAGCACTAATGTGGACTCATTTTAAACTAACAAAAAAAAAAAAAGGCTTTGCTGGTGTAGTTTAACTTTTGGGGAGGAATAGTCAGAAGCACAGCTCTGTCAACAGGAGCTACATCACTACAAAGAGAGTTTCCCATCTGGGAAGAGTGTTTTCCACTTCTCTGTGTCAGTGAAATGCTAGTGGGAGTCCTGCAATTACTGTGGGAGTATGGGGAAAGATGTAGCCATGGAATTAAAAACGTGTTAAGATGGAAAGCATGTTCTAGCAAAGGATTGTCAAAAAGTATTGATGACTGAAGGTGAAAATATAAGGCAACTGTGAGTTAATATTTTGGCAGAACATTTCTGTATGAGATGCAGGCTATTTATGGCAGCTTCTCAAGGAATAAGTGACCTTTGAAGTGGTGCTGAAGTGGCAGAAGCAGAAGAATGACATTTGTTGTTTTCTGTAGTACTGATTCAGACACGCAATATTGACTTTATCAAGACATTCTCTTTCAATCTAGTAGTTTACTCAAGCACATGAGTGCCTAGGCAACTATATATGTATATATGTGTATTTTTATATATATATGTATGTATAAAAGCATGACAAAGGAAAACTTTGAGAAGCATTGTTTCCTAGCCAAATATTGAATATGGTTTGATTGTTAATTCTACTTTTTTAATTCTGGAAATCGTGTTGACTTGAGTGGGCTTTGGCTCAGATGTTGAAGCAATGGAGACAAGCCCGCTTTGGTACAAATATGTTGATGGAAGAAGTTGCCATTCTTGTGTACTCATCACTGTCTGCAGTGGTGATTACTGTCCCCAGCAATTTCCCAGTTAAAGTCACTTAAGCTATCTTAATTGATTTTTCCTGAAGTAAATTAAGAGTGCTCTGACAGCCTGCTTTGCCAGCCTTCTGATGAAGGCTGCAGTCTCCAGAAGGGAGGTGATTGAACTGGCACTTACAGATCTATAAGAGGAAAGGAAAAAAGTTAGTTGTTTTTCTACACTATATCAGATAGCAATTCCTAGGAATAACTTGTCTTGGACTCCAAAATTTTTTAAAAATTATGTCGTTGTCTCTAGATTATAAACAACATAATGCACTGTGCTCATTATGGGTTTTTTTTAGTGCTATGTCCACTTTTAACTATGGCAACATTTTTTTAATACTTGTCCTTTGGAAAATGCTGTGATGTTGAAATCAAAATGTCCTTCAAGACAGTATTGATTTGAACGAGATCAGGCTGTGAAAAATGGCTTAAATAGAGTTGCTATAATGTGTTATGAATTTTCTGGAATAGAATAATGTAATTTATCATTTTAATGTTACTTTCTGAAGTTTGCTTTCATATTTGTGCTGAAAGAAAACATATTGATTAAGCAGACAAGGGTTGACCCAAAATGCCTTTTTTTTTGATTAAGAAGTTTTAAGTAACAAAATGCCTTTGTGTTGATTTGCTGTTGGACCAATATAACAAATTGCAGAATTACCATGAATCTGTAAAAACGTATCAGAGTAGGCACATGGTGTAGGTGACCTCTCTAGGCAATCCTGATTTTCAAGTTGTAAGTCCCAAAAATGAGATCATTAAATTATCAGGACAGCTAGTTTGATAAAAATTCTTGTGTGGATAGTACTGTTGTACAAACATTTTTATACTGTGATGTCACTAAAAGGGTTTAGTTTTGTCCTAGTTATATTGGCTCCATCAGTAACTTGAATAAGGGGTCCACAAAAAAGAGAGGGACGTTTTACAAGGGCATGTAGTGATAGAATAAGGGGTGATACCTTTAAGTTGGCAGAGATCAGATTTAGATTAGATAGAGGGAAGAAATTTTTGACAATGAGAGTGGTGAGGTCTTGGAACAGGTTCCCCAGAGAGGGGGTAGATGCCTCATCCCTGGAAGCGTTCAAGGCCAGGTTGGATAGAGCTTGGAGCAACCTGGTCTAGTGGAAGATGTCCATGCCTGAGGTGAGGTGTTAGAGCTAGGTCCAACTAGGTCTTTAAGGTCCCTTCCAACCCAAACCATTCTATGAATTAGCTCCATCAGTAAAATCCACTGATAAACCTTCCCAATGTGCACAAAACCTATGTGCCTTAAAAAGAATGGAAAGTTAGATTCTGGTTCCATTTATTTTGGTGAAAATATAAATTAATGCAGCTTTTCTCACCTTTTAGCTGCATTTCCTTGTAACATATAAAGTGAAAGACAATAAAGCTCAGATGCAGTAAAGTTTCTTTACAAAGAGACTGAAAGTAAAGCCCATATTATTCCAAGCCCTCTGAGGGTACAAACTGCTGCTCTGAACCAGTTGAATCCTTGTTTACTGTGAACTTCTTATAGAAGAGAAAGGAGTGTGGCACTGGGCATCCTGCTGTGCAAAAGGACAACACAAATGACTACAATACTGAGAAGACAAATGAGCATACAGAAGGGTGCATTAGTAATTGCGACCTCTCATTATTAGGCACTGTCCTATTCAGTACTATAATTTTGGTGGTAATTACTACTAATCATTTTAATTTCTCCCTCCTGAGCTTTCTTAGAGCTCATACCATGAGGTCAGTTTTCCTTGGCTGCCTTCAAATATGATAAATGTAAATTTTATTTTTATACTTGAATCAGGACTTTGTAGAAATGCCTTCTTCCTCTTTGTGCCAGTACAGAAAAGAGGCTGCAGAAAATGCTGGAGGCTCCACTGCTTTGCTTTCATCCTTCTCTCAGAATTATTAAAAGTGAAGCCTCTAAGTAAACAACTGTAAAAATTAAATCACTACATGAAGCTTATTGGAACTGCAGGGTCTGCTGTAGCAGCTGTCTGACGTTGTGGTGTTACGTTCATGTCCAGGTTGAGGCAGAAGGAGCCGCGATTTCATCTGCACAGTGCTGTGCCAGGCCAAATTATTTCCATGCTGTGCCTGAGTGATGCAGGGCATGTGCTGTGCAGTGCTGCTATTCCCATATCACTCCTTGAGTCCTGACTGGCATGGTGCTCCTACTCTGCCCACCTGGGTGTGGGGACTGAGAGAAGGACACGCACTTCTACCAGGGCACAATCGGCAGCAACCTGCTGGGAATGAAGATGGATCCTTCATTCCGGGGTGCCCTCCTGTCAAGGTGAAAGGCTTTCTGAAATGCATTTCTATCCAGAAAAAAAAACCCCAAACAAAGAAAAAACCCCAGATGGTAACTACGTAAATCAACTAAGATAAGCAAATCTGGCAAAGAGAGGCTTTCTGGCCTTTAATTTAATAATTCAGGGACAGGGGGTGGGGGGCAAAAGGGAACTAGATAAAACTGCAGAAAATGTCTGAATCCTATTTTTCTTTAAAGGAAGTTTAGAAAAAGACTTTGGCTTTGTCTTTATGTTTCTCTATCTTCTCAGTTAAATTGGGTGTTTCTGTGACATTCTTTTTCACTACAAAGTAACTTTAATTAGCTCTCCTATGGTGTAAGCCTTTCCAGCTTAAAAAAACACAGTTACATGAAATGTCCATGTTCTCAGGCTTGCAGCTGCCCGCACTTGTCATGGAAAAGGAAAAAACACAAAATTGAGGTGGGAGGAAGGTTTTGATTTGGATTCTTCCTGGTGGGAACAAGTCATAAAACAAATGTTCAGTTTCCAGATTTGGAAAAATTGCAGAGTATATTTTGCAGAGTTGCTTTGGAAGCAACTGAGTAAGAGTGTGGTATTTCACCAGTAGGTACTGCCTTTGAATTTTAGAAAAGGAAGCAGTAGACTATGACTTTGAGAAAATCAAATAAAGGCCAAAGGCAGGTTTTGGCTTGCCAAATAAAAACAACTTCAATCTAAATGGAATGGAGTCCTTTGAGTTTTTGTTTTATGTTCTCTTTTAATTTTCACTCTTTGAAAGAGAAATGAAGAAAATCCCTAAATCTGTGGACTGGCAGAAAAATAGCTTTTGCAGGCAAAGGACTGATATTAGTACACATGAGTACTGCTGATTTCAGTATGAGTGCTTGGTTCAAACAAGGACAAATTAATATCATCAGTTTTTATCTTTGGTGCAACTGGGAATTCCTAGCCATCTGATTATGGGCTGGCAACACTTTTATGGAAATTTATCAACTTGCTTTGAAGTTTTCTAAGCTTCCACTTGCATAGTGAACATATTGATAAGAGGTCTCATGGTACTGTGTTCACAGATTAAAATTATGTGCATTGTCAGAGCAGTGAGACTGCAGCTTAAAAATTGTGATAATGCAGCTTCCACGTGAGCTCCTTCTCCTCACTGCATTCGGCCTTCCAGGAGACACTTTGCATTTCCCAGGTATTTGACAGTTGCTATCAAGATCAGAGCTCTATTGAGTATCCTTTCATGGAAGGGTCTCCACAGGCAAGCCCAGCTCAAAAATACAGTCAAAGAGTAGCCATTTATACATTTATATGTTTATATATAATTTTCAAAAATCCTGTGTTCCACAAAAGATTTTTCTTGCCTCAGAGACAATGTGCTTCCAAATTTCCTGAAAGCTTACTTTTATAGTCATGTAGTCAGGAGAGAAATATCCCACAGCAGAGTTTAATTCTACATTTAATGGTCACTGCCTCCCAAATCAACATTGTTTTTATAGAGTAGGACACACAAATGCCTGGAGTGTGGAAGGATTCACAGCTGCTCAATAGTATGGGGATATTAGTAGAAATATATATATGTAGAAAATAAATGCTATCTTATGGAACTGACAACATGAACTTTACTGCTATTGGCAAAGAATATTTTTGGAGGCAAAACATAGAGCTTTCCTAAACCAACACAGATATTGGCATCTGATTCCATTAATGTCCCTGAAGTATCCCACTAATTTACTGTGATACAGCTATTCCTATTATCCTGATTCTAAACTACATCTTTCATTGCCTAATTAACCAAAACTCTATGAGAATGAGCAAACACATCATTTTGCTGAAGCCTGCCCAGCTGTCATCTGTAACTTCTAACCCAAGTAAACCTGAGTTAGGGCAAATTCAGAGTTGTTTTTTAGGATAAAGCTCACCAGAATGGAAATAAACATCTCACTCAAAGTTAAGGTCAGTCTGGTGTGTCCTATACTGGGTTTAAAAATTGTTGGGCAGAAGGATTTCTTTTTCTCGCCTTTGGATGTACTCCCAAGACACTACATGGGATCACCTGGGGCCCAGGAAAGCCCTGTAGAGTCAGGCACAGGCTGCTGGCAGCGCCAGCTTGCCCTGGTCCTGGGGACCACAGCAGGGAATACTGACCACAGGGATGGGCAATCTGTACCAAATAGTGATGGGGTCATAACACAAAACAACGCTCAACACACAGCTGGGAGCAGAAAAAAATGGCTTTGTTGTTATTGCCCTGTTCAAACGTCCTGGCTTGGATTTTGGGTTATGCCTTGGCTGCAATGCTTTGTAGCAGAGGAGAGCATTCTGCAAGAGCTGATGTTAAGCTATCTTTAGGCCCCATCAGTTCTGCCTGGCTGGTCTCTCTTCCAGAATTAGACCAGTGTCAAGAAATCCTGATTTCCTGCACCAGCAAGTAGTGTGGCAGGATTGGAGCTGGGAAAAGCAGTGCTGAGGGCACAGGAGCCACTCAGGGAACTGGTGGGGGGGTTGGGGCTCTTCCCCTTAGGGTACAACATGCTGGTTGGTGGGGGAGCCCATCCTTCTGCTTCACTGCACAGTGCACCATCCATGGCCATGCCTTCCTTTGTTGGGTGCTGCTGAGAGACCCTTTCTGCCCAATGTTGTCCCTAGGCTTAGCTGCAGCATAGGTGGAGGCTCTCTCCAGTCTTCCTAGGATGCTTTGGGACCAGGCCTGCCATGGTTCTGAGCTTGATTTCAGGGTTTGGTTTCTGTTCTGCTGTCAGAGTCATGGAAAGCTGCTGGGGAGAGGAATGGGATGTTGCTTGTCATTTTTCAGTTGACAGTCCTCAGATTTCTTTTCATACATTGAAAGAGTAAACCCACTGTGATATAGACTATTGTTATTCATCCAAAAATGTGGAAATGGTACATCTTTGTTTAACTGGGAAAAAACACCAACATTTATATTTTGAAACATTCATCAGCTGCTCAATGAGACAGCTATCTGCATGGCTTTCCTTCCAAGAAGTAATGAAATACTACATCTTAGAAAAATTCTGTTAAGCCTGTTTGCTGCTATTTTATAGATATAGAATATATAAATATAGATAAAGAAAATAACTTCTGATTGTCTTTAGATTATCCCAGTTGACAGTATATCAATGAACATGTCGTGATCAGATTATAAATGTTGCTATTTTTGTGACTCTTGCAGTCCTGTTTTTGCCAACCAGTACTGTCTGTATCTCAGCCGACATCTCTGCATTAGCTCTGTGCCTTCCTTACCAGCACGGCATTCAAAGGTTTGTAAGTGCCTTTGCTACAGCAGCCATTAGCAGCTCTATTGCCTTTATGAAACGATACTCTGGGATGTATTTCTTTACTCTGCTGCAGTGGTATCTGCACATCATGACTACTTGGAGACAAAGAACCATGTCAGAAAGAAAGAAGCAGCTTCAGAAAGTTGTGAGAAAACGCTACTTTGCTCTCAGCAAAGAATGAGTTTAAAATATCTAACTGCTCCATGCTGAATACATGATAGGACTCCTTCTGGAGAGGAAAAACAATTTAGTCCTTACAGTGGATATACAAGCCCTTAAGGCAGGCTGACAGCTTATGGATCTGTCTCTAAGGAACCAAAAACACCCTAGCAGTCACATACAAGATTTCTATAAGGTTTTCCATATTTTTGGAATACACAGTCTCTGCTATCCATCTGGTATGCAGAGAGATTGATCTCACATTTCAGAATGCAACAGAAACACCAAAGTTTTGCAAATATGAAAAAAAAAAATAGAAGCAGATAAAGAGCTACATATATATATATAAATAAAATTTATAAATAGAGATTAAAAAAATACTTGTAACCCCAACCAGCATTTCAATGTCCATCTTGACATTTGAGCCACTGAACACCTGTGTTTTACAGAACACCAGCTCCCCATTTCCCTATGTCGAGCCCTGCTTTGGTCTTTTGCCAGGATGGCAACCTTTAGAAATTTCACAGCTGGTTTTCCCCATGCTATGTGAAATATTTTGCACTTGAAGAAAAAAATTATGTTGACATCACTGGGATATAGAGCAAATGTTGCAGCCATGTTGCTGGTATAGGTGGAAAGGTAGTATTATTTGGAGTCCAGAAGTGAGGGAGAGAAAGGAGGGGAAGGAGCTTGTATCAGGCACCGACTGCATTACAAAGGCGTTAGTGACAGGTGGGGACAGCATGCACAGCAAAGAGAAAGAATATAAAATAGCTAGTCACTGGTTTTACCACAAAGGCCAGGCCTTGGCAGTTTCTGCTACTGAAGAGAATTAGACAGAAACAGTCTCCCCAAGCATCCTATGATGCCATCTGGCTTATTACAGAGGAAATCCCCATTGGCAGTCTGGATTTTTTTCCCTTCTTTTTCTTCACAACAATCTGAATGAATGCCAAGATTATTTCTCTCTCTCATGCTCCCTCTCTTTGGCATCGAAACATCGTTCTGTAGAAAGGGGAAATATGACGGCATTGGCTCAGATGAAAGCAGCAATTTCAGGAGCAGGAGCCTTTGCAAGCTTTGAGATGGAAGGAGGGCTGATAAAAGAGATTAAACATGCTGAGACCCTTTTGATGAACAAACTGAACCATCTTGGTGCTGAAAAGGTAGAGATACAGTCGATAGCTCTGATATACTGTTACTTGCCAGGAGAGCTATCTATTTCCATTATTAGCCTAAAGGGTGATGTAGGCAATGAAAGTGAGTCACCAAATAGAAGTTCAGGTGAGATGAAGGTAGCGTGAGCAGGGAGCACCTCTTTATTACAACTCTTCAAATTACCCACTGAGGGCAATTACTTTGTCACCTCCGTGTCCTTTCTGCAAGGTTTCCTTTCCTGAGATTAGCAATGTGCATGCACAACAGTGGTCCGTATCTGACAGGCAGAGACACAAGTAGTGTGGTTAGTTTTAATTATTTTTCAGTGAAATATTCACATTAGATGCAGAATGGAGCTGATTTAAATTACAGCTTGCCTGAAAACTGTGATTGACCTGCAAAAAGGTCCTACCATATTTAAAAAGATGATTATACTGGAGGAAAATGTTGAAATTTTTCCAGACAGTGAATATTAATTCTTATCCTAAATACCTAGTTTTGTGTGTGTGTGTAGTCCCACATGCATCTACATAGAGCTAGATTTTGTATATATTTTTTTTATTTTTTAAATATATTTTTTCTAGGTAAATAACTGCTTTGTGAGTTCCCCATAATCTCAGTAGTCTTTGCGTTCCAGAAATCTTTGCAATGAAGAGCAGCTAACCGATATTTTTTGCAACCTAATAATTTTCATGTCAGCTGGAAACGTTAAAGAATATTTTGTAAATAATGTAGTATACATATGGGATGTGTATATGTCCTGTATGAAAGTCTCTGCCTTATTTTCACACTGTGGGGATGTAGGACACTTGCTCAGTTCTGGCTCTGATACGAGCATCTTCTTTCAATCTTTGTTATTGCCACATCATATTTAATCTAGAGATAGAAAGGGGACAGTCACATTCCCCCTCTCCTTCTGATTTTTGTCAACTCATAAAACTAGAAATCTGTCTCTCAGCCATGCTGCTTTTTAAGATTATAGTTCAATTGCATTATTGTTGTGTTTTCTTCCTTCTTTCCTGCAGTATAAAAGGCACTGAAGTATTTGCTTTAAAAATATAGAACTTGTTGAAAGTGGTTATGTTTTGGGTAAAATGACCTATTGATACTAAGCCATCCAGGGAAATGGGTGTTTAACAAACATAGGAAAAAAGCAGTGCACTCAGCAGGTTTGGGAGAATGGTATCAGATGTCTGCAAAGCAACTGTTCTTACGTTAACACTAGTGCTTCCTGGCTTTGAAGTGTACTGTAAGCGCATAAAGTGTATTGCCTAAAGTCCAGGGGTTTTTTTGCACTTTCTAATTCACAGTGAAAGTTTCTATTATTTCTTTTATCATGTAACAGCCATATCTAAATTCAGAAAATGTTATCAACAGTTCCAGGAAGAAAAATCTTAATTCTGTCACAGAAAAGGAACTCAAGGTTAAAATAGGGGCTTTCAGGTATTACCAGAAGGTCCATGGAAAAAAAAAAAGTAGTAGAAAAGGGAAGAAATTAAAGAAGGAATTTAGTATTGTGTGTGAATAAGGAAAGGTGAGTTATGTTGCTTTCTGACAGATTTTGGTTTTGACATATGTTCCACATATTTTGTTTATTAAGAGTATTTTCTACTGTTGTAAAAGTTTCTGGCAGTGGATTTTAGCTCTTCACTGAGAAACTTCCCCTGCCTGTGAGGGGACCTGGCTGAATGCACACAGCAAATACCTGGGGCAGCTCCACTGAAGTCGCTGAGTGGTACCGCTGTGCAAGTCATTCACCACTGCAGAACTGAATGAAACCTAAGACTGTTTACAGCCAGAGAGACTGAGGTCAGGATCCAGAGGTGTCTTTGAGGACATGCCCTTTATGGTCTCTGTGCAGCATAACCTCGCAGTGAAGGGACTGACATCTCCTTACAGAAAACTGTACTTTGCAAACCTCAGCAAACTGTGATTTGATGATCTCAGCAAATAATGGCTTTATCTGCAGTGCTTGGTTCTCCCCCTTCATGTGGTGGATCCTGCTGCCAGGTGAAATGGTATTGACCCCTGGGTTTTTGCTGCTCAGGGCCAGACACTCCAGGCTATGTGTCTAGGGGTGCAGCTGCAGGGCACGGAAGGGAAGAAGTGTGGACAGAAAGCACTGGGGAAAGACCATGGAATTGGGAATAAAACTTCCTGCAGCCTGGCCATCGCTCTTTATATGTGTGGCGTCTGGAAGGGAATGTTTCCCTAGACCTCATCCTGGGATTTTCCAAAGGGAAATTTCCCAGGCAGAGCTTCTGAGCAAACCCCCACTGATGAAAAGGGGGGGGGGAGGGGGTCATTCACCAAGACCTGGGAGCCAACTGGGGAGCTGGACTAGTGGATGGTAGAAGTGGACCCAGTAGTAGTAAAGACTCAAGATCTTTATTAAAGGTTTGTTACTGTTTAATCACTGCTAGTCAATGTACCAGTCTTTATCTGAGAAGTTTGAAAAATGAAATAATAAAATAGCCAGCACCTAACCTGACAAACTTTAGATCCAAAGCTAACCCAGCAGTTAGCTTATTCAAATCTAATGAACTGCCTCGTTGTTTGAACAGTGCTGATAAGTTTTTGATAAAAGGCCTTGTATTATTGCTTTTGCACAGTTATATTGCCCTTGCAAAAGACAAATTGCTCAAAACAGAGGACAAATGTACTTCCTTAGAAGTCTTTTCACAGAAAATATATACAAAATTAATGAAATAAATGAAAAAGAAACACATAATAAACAAAAGAGTGACATTTATGTGCAGGAGACATATAAAAATTGCCTTTGCAATAGAAAAGACATCTTGATTGTGAAATTGGCTACTGTTGGAATAGCACAATTTTAGTAATCTCTCTATCCCAAGCACAATATTTTATTCTTACTTTCCTTCAAATCCATCACTCAGTTTACTCTACAGGAGTTTTCACCAACAAACATTGTACTGACTGTATCAGTAATTTATATCTGATAAGAAATGAAAATATTCATGGATTTCTGCAAACTATGTGCTGGAAATGTGGCACAGAATGATGAATAGCCCATAATATCTGAAGGTATATGTGTCTTCTGTTATCTTTAAAAAGACAGATTTTGAAAACACGTGAGATCTAAATTTTTTACTTTGTCACAGTAGTTTAAGTAGTGCAGTTCGTCTCTAGAAAATGAGAAAATATTCAGATACCAGCAGCACCACAAAATCATGTTCTCCCACTCTCCCCTCCTGCTGACTAGGGGGTCTGCAGATTACTGTGTATGGCCTGTGCTGGAACTAGGGAGTTTGAGATGTATTTTTGCCTTTTCATGCAAATACTGGGCCTGGAAAACAGGTATTTGGAGGAATTACGGAAGGTGTGGTCACTGGAGTTCTCCTTTCCTCAGAACAGACCCGTATACCATGGTTACATGTGCAAGTCTGGCCCACGCCATGGTCAAATCCCCTCGCAAGCTGTGCAAACTACATCGTCGCCTCTGCCTGCCTACAGCTGCTAAATGCCATGGTTTAGCCTGCTGTATTGCAGAATTCGCTCTGGGATAGGGCAAGGCAGAATCCATTGGGTCACTTTGCAATCACACATGGACAGTTACATTTTTTTATCTCAGGTAAAATAGGAAGGACATGTGCATTCTGTAACTGAAAGGCTGGATGTTGACAGAGGATGGATGATACCAAGATACAAACGGTGGCTGGGTCCTTACCTGCACTGCTTATCCGGAAGGACAGGAAGCACTAGAGGTAGAACAGCTCTTGCTGCCTCCTGCAAATCCATCTGGCTGTAAAAAATCCCCACTTGTGGTGCTTTGTTGTAACTGCTGCTGAATGGGGAGTTCCAGGACAGTTCTTATCTTTCTGAGTGCAATCACATTAAGAATAGTTCAGATCTTTCTCAGCACTCTGTGTCCAAATATTTTGTATGTTCTGTAGCTTAGCAATGCCTCCCAGGAAATATTACTCTGTCAGTAGGCAAACAATTGCTTAGCTTGAAAGAAGTGTAATTATTTAAGGCATGCACAAATGCTTTTGGCTGCGTGGTGCTGTAACATTATTAACTGTGGGGGAAAAGCTAGCTAGCTCTATTTCAGAAACTGTATTACCATTGTCCTAAAATGCAAAATTGCTGTAAGTCCTATCCTGACCAGAATTCCACATTTGCTCTTGATAGTAGATTGGATTTCAGAGCAGGATTAAGTAAATAAGTCATATTAAAATGACAAAATGGGTAAATAGAATATAATGTGAAATGAAATGTAAATTGGATTTAGGCAAACACTTTTATACAGACCTCCCGTCAAACCCTATCAGACTGCTTCAAATTCCTACTGTGATTTCTGCTCGCAGTTCTATTACATGTTGCCACTCAAGGGCATTTGATGTTTTCTCTCTCTGGAAATTCATTTGCATTTAAATGATTTGAAATAATCATAAAAGCCAAGTGCTATGAAGTTTGAAATTAGTTACTGTCTATAAATTGCGATGCCATTAAAAGATGATTTTGAAGAGCTTTGCTGTCTCAAATGTATGCAGATTAAAATCTAACAAAGTACACCTTGTTACAAAACTGTAAAGAATGGTGTGACATGGACTTAAATTGATTTATTCTCCTACTAGTGCCTATAAACTTTACATACTTGGGTTTCTTCTGAAAGTGGAAAAAACCTTTCATTTGCCTGATGAATCTGAGCCAAATTCTGTTCTCAGATGGGCTTTCATTGGGTGTATCTGACACCAGTGCTTGGCCCTCAGAGTTTAATCTATACGGTCTATTAAATTTCTGGAAATGCTGTATGAATAGTTGGGTCTCATAATTTTTTTATGGAGGGAATAAAGGAGTGGGATCAGGAACAGTGGAGGCCATTCACAGTTGGCAGCATGCGTATGTGCATTTATACTTTTATCTGTTCAGTTTTCCCCCTCTCCCTTGAATTTCAATGTTCTCCTGGTAGGTGTTTCTATAGGATCTTCTCTCGGAGGCAGCTGGTGCTCCTGGTATGTCACCCTGGAGCCAGCCTCGCCTTCTTGCCGATGGAAGGGTAAAACCTGGTTAGGAGCAGAAATACATTTTGAAATACTGAAGCCCTTTTGAAAGAGAGCTCTTTTCTCCATTCACCTCCAGACGAGCTTAGGCAAAATAGAGCTGTCACCTCATAAACTCGTCTTCTACCTTGCCTTCCCTAGCACTCTTCCACTTTTAACCTATTCCTGCTCTCTGCCTGTGAGACCTTGTTGCAGTATACAGCCTAATATAAATTCCTACTCTCACTTTGTTTATACCATTGGGATATTATAACTTTACATTTTTGGATACCGGCAGTACATTCCAAATATATTTTCCTATCCCCAAATCATTTTAAATGGATTTAACCACAAATATATGTTCAACTATGTCTAGTTGTATAACTTGATCTTAAGATATTTGTAACAAAGAAAGAGAAGTTGCCTTGGTTTATAGGGCTCAGAATGCGAGGATGGAATTACCTCCTTATAAACATATTTATGTGTGGATTTTTATTATTCAAAAGAATGAAAGAAGTGTGTAGAACATATCTTAAAGGGCAAGGAAAGTTTTTGTTTTTGTATTTCCTGTAGTTCAAAACCTCCTAATATAGTTTCCTTGAAGATAACTTTAGTTGTGCAATTCTTACACTTTCTAGTACAATAAAAAGTCCTATACTTGTTTATGTATGAGTCATAAAGCAAAGTAGCTGTCTTAAATACCTGTTTAATAAGCCACTTTTTTTTCTGAAGTTGTCTCAGTGGTTAGTGCAAACTAGCAGCTAATCCTTCCTTAATTAAAAGTGCAAATTCAGTGTATGCACACTAGTGCGGGGACAACACCTGGTCTCTCAAGTAAGGTTCATGGTTGCTACAGTGTCAGATTAGTGATGGGGAGTGGGGAGAGTGAGACAGGAATGAACTGTTAAATACATTATTGTTCCTATATCATGCCACAGGCCTCTTATGTTAGTGTTCTGGTGGAGTCCTGACTGACTTACTGGAAGGAAAATCCTTATAGGTTCACTGAGCAGCACAGGCTAAATAGCCCCAAATAAAGGATGACTCTGTTCAGTTCTGATCATTCCCTGGAAAATCAGTTGGAGGACAATGGATTTTGCATAGGAAATGAGAGGTGGACTACTGGCCCTGAGCAGGTTTTCACTGCAAAAGCAATTCTGGCTTCTACACAGGTTTTGCTGAAAACCCTCTTGCCTGAATTATTGATCCAAAAGCGAACATTATTTCCGTCTCAGGGGGTTTCGTCTGAGCAGAACTACAGACTACCAGCACCTCTTTCTTTCATTGAAATGACCTGGCCACTTTGCTAGCAACCATTGACTTCAGTCATTTTCCACAGTCTACTTCAGGAGCTTGGAACACGAGAATTTTGCCCATATCCATGAAGGAAGAGCCCTGGAGCAGCAGCACTGAGAAACTGGGGATAGCCCCTGGAAGTCTCATCAGTGCCTGAAAGTGCTGCGATACAACACTAGTTTGGACAGGGATAAAGGATGCACCTATTCACCTTTGAACTGATCCAAGTGGTTGCTCCAGGTGCCTGCTTTTCCTTCATGAGAGAAAAAAATTGCTTGTGAGAAGAGTGGATAGTCTATCTTTCAGTGGGAAATCCTTTTTAGCACAATCTATAGAAAAGCTGGAAAAGCTTTCGCTTGAGCACAGTCCTCCATCACAGCAGGGTTTACTTAAACAAATTAAAAGCTTATGAAAAGACTGTTTTTTTTGATATGTCCTTTCAAGAAAGACATCCAATGAATGAGCTATGGTCATTGATTCTGTTCTGCTTTAAATCAATAGTCACAGACCACTAAAGAAAGTTTTGCAAATCATCTGGTTTTGAGAACTCTTACTACTCAAAACAAGATCTGGCAAAATAGATAAAAAATTACTCATAACTGCACATAAAATTGTGGCAGGAGATCTAACTGAAAAATATAACATTTTATGAACTCAGGGCAAAACAATATCTCCCAGAACATATTGCAATCTGATCTTTGCAGATGTTATTAAAATAATGCAGAGTTTGATAAAAATGCATAAATTATACTTTATTGTTGTGGATTATAAAATGTGTTCTGAAAGAGATGGTAAGCACAGCAGGCATTTTGCTTTATCTAGCTTGACAGCACTTCTTTGCCATTAAATGAGGAGGCATAACTTGATATGTGCAAAAGGCAGAGAAGGAAAGGGCCTAGACTGAAAACTTTCCAAAGATGGGACTATCTACTTGTGAGTTTACACAGTGCTTAGCACAGAGACCCTTGAGTGCTCAGCGCTCTCCCTGGCACAGACGCCAACATAAATTGCAGGAGAAACTTTCTTCTTTGTTCTAAATGATAATGTTTTCTTTATATTTTCAAAGCCTCATGTTCTTACAAAGAGCTTAAGTGCCCTTTTGGTTTCATCTGCCCTTTTTTCTTTACCACTCCCTACAGGCATTTTTTTAGCTGTGCTTTGACCTATGTGAAGAAACATAAAGTTTTGGCTCCCCAAACCTGTGTAAGTTCAGTATTGCAGCTCAGACCTGTCACTGTACAAGATGGGTTTGAGGGCCAGAACTGCAGCACTGAATTTAAAACATAGTGGGAGGTAACCCCATGTCCTACTACTGCAATGACATTTTTACTTTTAGGGTTTTTTCCCCTCAGGCAAGCATTTCTAAATGTTCTGGAATAGAAACTAACAGATGGGATTTCTTTAAAAAGATACAAACCACAGCTTAGGGTTTCAATCTGATTTTTTTTCTACCAGAAGGTAGGTAATTAATGATTCAATGTGCAGCCACCATGCACTGGAATTCAAGCTGCTGGAAATCTCATTTGTAACCATAAGAATGCAAAGGGACACAAAAAGCTTGATTTGTTTTTGTGGCTTTCCTGAGTTAAAATTAAACCTATTACCAAGAGCTGACAATGCAATATTGTTGCATTAAAGCCATGTTTATACTTTTTCATGCAGAATGTTTCCTGTGAATAACGACCTATTGGAATAGAAAAAAAAAATAGAATTTGTGATATTTTTTGAAGGCAGAGGTTAAAGTTATTATTCTACTGTTGTAGTATATGTTTGTAGCCACACATGCTGTGCCTACTGCCTGCATATTGTCTCTACTGCCTGCAGAGTTTGCTACCCTGATCACTGCTGGTAACAGGGATATTAGACATTCGCTAGACAATATCATTCCTTTTAGTTATCCAGCAGGAGACTGAATTTTGTGAACATGCTGATTGTGTCCCAGATTTATCTTTCTATAAGTCAGCTCTCTTTGGAGCCAGTGAGTTGCTCACTGCACCTCTGTTCTTCTCATTCATTTTTGAAGTTGCTCTGTTACAGATTTCCCACCTCCCATTTAGTCAGCTGTAAACAGGAGGCAACTTCTCCAGAGGAAAGTAGTTATATAATCAATGCACTGATTTAGATTTGTTTAATATAAACAGGAGAATAAATTTAAATAAAGGTGAAATACTTGGTTTCTTCTCTGGAACTCGCTTCATGCAGAGAAGAAGTGCACTGGGACAAAGAGTTATCCCTTCTTTGCAGAGCCAAGAGCCTTGTGTGTCTTTTTGCACTGTCTCCAAGGAATGAAACCTCCAACAACGTGGCATTAGTCAGAAATAGCCTAAGTCTAGAAAGCATTTAACAATATGCTTAACTTCAAGCATTTTTTTCAGTCCCACCAACCTCTTTAACAAGGCACTTAGCATCCTCTCTGAACAAGGATACTTTCCTGGAGTTGGCCTTAACAAGGGAACAAGCTACTTCCTTTTGCTGTGCATTCTAATGCTCTTTGAGTTCTACCTCTTCTGCAACACCTCTGAGGAGCTGACTCTGCTTTAGGCAGGAAAAGGATAAAGGCAAAGGGTTAAGTAATCAGTTGTCATCATATCTTTGCATATCATCCTGGTCATCCCATGACTGGTGGTTTCTCTCATTCATCCACCCTTGGATCTTGCCCAGTAAATGTAGAAGGTCATACTTGGAGTCCCAGCACCTTCACCAAAGACTGACCACACAGAACACACCTCTGAAACAGTGAAATAAGTGCAGGGAAGGGTCACTCAAAAGGTAGTGCAGGACTGCTAACTCCTTTCCTGCGTAATTTTGGCCAACTGTTTGTGCACTTCTAATTATGCTTTTACTGTTGATTTAAATTGTAACACTACCAATATTTTCACATGGTCTTTACTTAGGGGGAAAGTAAGCAGAAGAGTGAACACTGGTTAAGGGAAATGAAAGCAAATCTGTTTACTGATAATATATGTGGCAACACTGAGACAGGTAAATGGTACTCAGGGATTGCTCTCTGCTCATGTTTATGATCTTCAATATATTTGTGCATTTCTCATTTACTGCCCAGGAAAAGTTTGCATTTCCCAATTACAGATGTATCATGACAATTTTGGTCACAACAAGGTTACAAATTCTGTCATTCGGCAGACCTACACTGCTATTTAGTAGTACTTCTGAATGTGATTTTACTGGTCTCTGTTCTCATTGGAGAATATACTAAAATTCAGATTAAAGGTAAATGCCTTCTTTATGCACTGGAGTTTTTCACAGCTTCTTCCTCAGAGAAGCTTCTCTTTTCCTCATTTAATCTTGAAAGGTCATTTTAGGAACTAAAAAGCCCTGTTGCCAACTTTTTAAATAATTATGATCTCCAATAAAATGCCATCTATTTTTAACATTGTACTTTTTAGTGTGTCTTTTTTAAAGACACAAGTAGATGGCTTTTTCCATGAATAATGTATGACTTCAGAAACTTTGAATGCTATGACATAAATTATCAACTACTTTTCCACTATTTGCTGATAAAGTGGGGGCGTTTTCCACACACTCTGTAGTCAGCTCATGTTTAGAGTCAGCTTTGTTTTGTTGCTGTATTTGAATGATGGCATTTCATCATAGTTTATGCCACTTAATAGCATAAAATGTCAGAAGGAAATGATCATAACACTTCTGCAGGTGATAAGCATTCCCTGCCTGTACTCTGTGAAGTAAGTCGTGGTGCACTCTGTAAAGTAAAAGCAGACACTGTGGCAAAGGTACTGGGATTAGGAACACAGAGTGTGACTGGTTTAGCAGAGGAAACATCTAGAAGATACCTTTCAAAACATGGCTGAGGTCTTTCAAGGATGGGCAATATTGATGACAGTCAGAGAGAGCCCCCTAAGCTGTGTGCACGATCTGGTGGAGCACAATGGTTGGACTTCATGATTGATGGCTGAGTGACAGGGGCAGAGAACCCATGGGCAGTGCAGAAGTGTTTCAATATCCTCATTTGCCAGGGTCAACAATAGTGGTGATATATTTAAACTGGTAATTCAGCCATGAGAGCAGGAAAACACTGAAACATTTGAAAAAGGGGATGAGAAGAAAAATGAAGTGCATAGCTGAGACTGTATTTTGGCAGTTAAATATTCAGCTGGCTTAATGTGCTTCAGGAAATAGTGATGTTTAGGATGAAGAGAAGAAGAAAATTAGTGGAAGTGGAGGAAACCAGATAACATTTTTTTCAGGCAAGAAGCATATTAAAGCAAATAAAGTACTGGAGGGGGAGAGTCTGCTGGGACCTGGAGCTTAGCAGAGAAGTGGTAAAGCAAATAACAGGAGTTAGAGAGAATAAGAGAGATGGAAACTGAAAGGAGAAAATAGCCTCACAGCACATGGAAGCAAAATATCTGGAGGAGACCCTTGGGGACACTAGTGTGGATTTATGTCCTGCAATTATAATTAGTGAAAATGAGGGGATAAAATGAGATTTTGAATTTTTAGGAGGACAGAACTCTTTCCAAGTATCAAAGTAAGTTTTATATTGTCCTTGTCTGCTAATTTCTTTCTGAACTGCCTCATCCATTGCTTGTCTTTCCAGAAAGCACCTTGCCTGTGACACACCCTGGGATGAACTGCACTTTTCAGTGGAAGAAACAAGAGGAAGAAAACTCCAGAGAAATTGCAAGATCCATTTGTAACAAACATAATAAATATCAATAAATTGCATGGTCAGAAATAGCACCGACAATAAACAGGATGTGGTAACTGGAATGAGCATATAAAGCAATGCTCATCAAATGATCAGATTTGCAGGGGGACAAGAGTATTTGTATTTTTAAAAATGCTTTTTGGCTGTCAGTTCCCTGGAAGAAGTTTCTGGTTGGCACCAAAATTTCATGAAGGAGTTGGACAGGCAGAAATGTGAACCACTCTTATACTTGGAAATCTAGAAATGTATGAATTCTTTGGCAGGCTCTGGATGCTGCAGAACAGGCCCTACATTCACCTAATAAAGCAACACTTGCTACATCTGTATGCCTTTTGGTAAGAAAGATAATGAAAATGTGAGGAATTTGTGTCCTTGAGTTCACACGTCTTATGAATGTTTATAAGAGCAAATATTTATTAATTTAGGATGGCTGTTTTAAGGATGTGTTGCAACTTGTTGTTACCTTGGAAATCACCCAGTCAAAATCATCAGGAATTTTTCAAATATCTAGTCATTGGATATTTTGCATAAACAAACTGAGTAACTTCAGAGAACGGACAGTCTTGGATAACTCAGAAAAGGTGGCTGAATATTTCAAATATTTTACCAGAAATAATTCATTGTAGACTAGCAGCATTAATGTCAAATCCAGCTAGTTGCACAATAATTGAGGATTCATAAAATGTTTCTGGGAATCACCATGTAATTACCATTGTCTCCAGTGGTGGTACAGGAAAATAATATGCAATATTTCAAGATATTTAATTAAGAAGTGTCAGTGAGTTACCTTGAAGATAACTTCTATCACCCCCATATGACAGGCTTGTGTATGACTAGATGATGGACGAGTCCTCTCAGTATGAAAGACAGATGAACTGAGGAACATCAACATGATATGCAGAACTCAGGATGATGAAGTATATATAATTGTTATTTACTCTTTAAAGGTGACCTACAAATACAATGCTTTATGGTTAGTTTTCTTCTTTATAATGCAATAAGAACTCTAAAAAGTTCTCCAGTAGAAACTGTACTTTTCTTTTTCCTTAGAAATTCTTGTCCATTTTGTTTTTCCCCAAAGACCTCTGATCCATGAGGGAAGTAACAGGTTTATGGTATCAGATATCAAGGAAAAAAAGATGTTTGTGTGAGGGTAATTTCTTCTGTGGTCTGCTTTAGATGTGGGAGCTGTTATAAATTCATGTGTGGTTTACTAGTAATGTCAAAGCAAAAACCAACATCCCTGTCTTGGGAATTGCAGAAAAAAACTTGTAGCCTTCATGATGAAAATGTAATATGAGATCAGGGACAAAACGGAATAGAGAATTTAAAGAAAGATGGGTCTCCTCATAGTTATTTCTTTCAAAGGAATTAAGGAACTACCAGTTTATGTTATTTAGCATAAACAGTGGACTGTGTTCCTTGCTCAAGTAACTGCTCTCTTACATTCTGTGGGCTGCGCTACCTTACATTTTGACTAACTGCAGTTTTTCTCACTGTCACCACACAGCTGACTTGATCACAGCCTTCAGTTTGGGAATCCTTGCTTTTTACTCTGACTCTTGCTTACCGGCCCATTTGTCTTCTACTCTATCAGTGCCCTTCTCTGTGGACCCTAAGGTGATAATTACATTAGCTGTACTTCATCACAAGCTTGTTCGGGCTTGACAGTTGATTTTGGCTGACTATAATCAGCCTTGTCCCCACTTGTCATTGTCCCTTTGTGCAGTGGTTGAACATGACTCTTTCTACATTAGCAAGTACTGTGCTCCATTAGGAGTGGATCTGCTGAGTGAAATAACCTGCACTGACCTCTGTGCTACGTGCGGTTTTGGGGACTTTGTGCTAGTTACAGCCTGGTCTTGTAGGCTGAACACTCGTTAGCGGCTGAAACACATCTTTGGGTTTGTCTTCATCTGAAAGAGGTCTGGTTCGTGTGCTCTGAGACAGGTCTCTTGTGGAAATCACAGCATATAATGGGGAAAGGTTTGGGAGATTTAAAAATGCATTTCTGACCATCAGTGCTGAGGAAGGTACCTTTGCTGCTTGCTGATATACCCAGTGTAGTACTTCTTCACCTGGTCTAAAATGAGACAGGATTCCTAGGGTTTCCCTGTGTTAAAAGGTAGGTGGAAATATTTTTGTGGTTTTTCTACAACTAAACCTTCTCTTCCTGTGCTCAATTAGCAGAGGATATGTGCTCTTTTTCCTTAGTGTGTGCATCCTGACGAAGTGTAATCTGGGTTTATTCCTATGGAAGTATCTCAGTGGGATATCCAGCTGACTTCAGTGGATCATCTCAAAACTAGAACAGGTGAGCCTTCTTGTCCCTTCTACCTCTTCAAGATGGTTGGGGCCCTATTTATTCCCTTAGTCATAAATTTGGATATGAAAAGGAGAATAATTGCATGCATCTACACTTTCTCTCTCTCTGCTTTTTTGTATATGTCAAAGAACTTGATCAGTGTTGCTGAAGTCCATGGGTGTCTCATCTTCTTCTCTTCTTCATCTCATCTGCTTCTCTTTGCATGCCTTATGCAGCCACTTCTGGGAACAGTGCATATAATTAATTAAATAATAATAATAAAATTAATAATAGAAAAGGATTTAATTAAATTTTGTCAGTGAGTATAAATTTAAAATAGATTACTGGAGTTCACTGAAAGATCCTGCACATTAAGTAAGAATAAGTGCAGCTGAGACAGCTGATGAGAAAAATTGTGTTTGAAGAAATGCTCTATTTATTTGACAGGAATAATTATTTGACACAGGATTGAAAGCAAGGGCAGGGTCTACTTTTTGCAGTTGTTGCAATCACCAATGCTGGAAGAAAGGCAGGAAGTTTAGGAGTTGAGAAAACTGGTTGTAGTGGATTTTGCATGCATGGGTCATGGGTAGTGTTGAGAGTAGAAGTGTGTCCATTCTGATTCTTTCACTGCAAAACCCCTCATGAGAGGTCATTGTCAACACAGCATTTGGTTCAATGGGGCCTTAGATTACATCAGAGATCCCACAAAGGTGCTCAGAACACAGTGACACTATGAGGGAAGGCTCTCACAAATGCGGTATTTGCTCATTTTTCTGTGATTCTGAATGTGACCTTGTGCAGAACACATGCAAGCTGACTTTGAGTAAACTATTATTTTATGAAAATGTGGCATCACTATTCTAAACTCTTTCTTTGTCTCTTTCTTTCCCGTGTCTTTTCCCTTTACTTCTATGGAGGTCCTTCATGGAATATCCATTATTTAATTTATTTCATTCTGCCTTTTTTCCCCCAAATATTTCTTAAATAAAGCTCTTTTCTTTTTTCTGCATTGTAGGTCAAGACTAGAAGCAACAATGATGCTTCTCTTTTTTCTAACACAAGCCTATACTTGTGAAGACTCATAAATAACTTCAATACCAATAAGCACAAGAAAAACTTGTTGACTGCACAGGAGACATATTTGTAGACAGAGTGAAAGCATAAACAATGTGTTCTCATTATTCCAAACCAAAAGAAAGTCAGCACTATGTGGAAAGTTCATAAGGATTGCACATCACAAAAGTATCTTGAGATGTTAGAAGCTAACAGCCAGATCTTAGCTACAAAAAATGGCCGTAATACCTCTGATGTTGCTGGAGCAATGGCCGTTCATACCAGACTGTCCTGGACTTCTGATTTTTAGTCTGCATTTTACACATATTTTTTGTCATCAATCTCCATTTATCTCAATGACAAATGCGTATTTCACAGTCAGAAGTAGACAAAGAGGTGCATTCATTGTTATAACTGATAAATTAGTGCCTTTGTTCAAACAACTTGCATTTACATTCACTGTTAGAGAAGGATAATCTTCTTAAAAATTTATAAGCTGACTATGCAGGTTAACTTAAATGTGCAGTTGTACAGTGTTGACTCAGAGTTAAATTTAGGAGCACTTTGCAAGACTAGTGGAAAGTAGAGCATTTGTTCAAACTTGCAAATGGTTGAGCTAAATATGTTGTGAGCATTCAGTCAGGAGTTAGGGTCAAACAGTGTTCTCAGAGTGTTTTCTGTGCATCGATTGGTCTAATTTTGGAGATAATTTTGTATTTTATTCAAAACTAGACAAGGCTGTGAGGAAAACATGGACTCATGGGGTACAGAAAAAGACTGATACATAAAGCAAGCCTGATGTTCTGCTTCTCTTTGTGTGCCTTAGGCAGCCACTTCTGGGAACAGTATTCAGCTACCCGGGGTCAGGTTCTCTTTGAGCTGCCTGTGAGATACCTCCCATAGTTACACTGGGCATCCCCAGCCCATCTGACAGCAAAAGGATTTTAGTTTATCAATTATTTGTTCAGAGGCCTCCCCTAGTTCTTTGCAAGCTGGGATCTGGGCTTTCAAACCCAGACATGTACTGTCTGAGTAAATGTGTAATTCATGTGTGTAAATGCACAGTGTGCTCACATAAATCAGTTGCTCTCATCCACGGGTGACCAGGCAGCTGCCTAACTGGCCATGTTCCCATACAAATACCTTATTTAGAGACAAGAATTAGGCATCCATGATATATGGATGTCATTTTATGCCCTTAAACTGATTAATGGGAAAATTATTTTTCACCCTTTATTTGTTTCACATTCTCCCATCTCCCTCTAACGTGTCCCAGGACATAAAACACTCTGAAATGTCCATCCAGTCTTTCAGATTATAAATCCCTCTGGATAGGAGGATTTGCTTTATATGTTTTCTCCTGTGAGCCTGGTGTACTCTCATGTGCTAGGAAAGTACTTGAGCACATACCTATAGTTCTCAGCAAGACCAGTGTCCAGGGGCTGTGAATTCATGTGCCAGCCCACCAGCTGTCTCCAGAGGTGCCATGTAGCCAGCCTGCAGACAACCACTGGTGATGGAGGTGTCCTAAGGAGCTTGGTCCTCAGAGGGTGTGCAGAGGTTGTGATGGCACATGGTGAGCTTGTGCTTCCAACGAAGACAATACCTGAAGGCTCTTCCTCACCCCTTATAAGGGGTCCTTCTGTCACAGTGCTCTGTTGGGGTAGAGGCCCATGTATTCTTATGTCAACTGATTTCAGCTGGGAATAACAGTCAGATCTAACCAATTTTTTTAAACATGACCATCTAATACCTGTTCATTTAGCACATTAAGTAGCTTTGAAGTCATTAAAGAATGAGTCCAGCTTCAGATGTTACTTGAAAATGAATGATCACTCCTGCCTGGGTATAGGATGTTTCTGATATGTTATGAGAGAGGCTGCAGAGTCCTACTGAATTTATTATTTAGCCAATGACTTGCTGACATCTGAATCTGCACAATTTGCTATGAATAATTTAAACAATAGGGAGCAGAAAGTGCAACTGAATTAAAAGACCAAAAAATGCTTGAAAATGCTTTTCTTGCTTAAAACTTGAAGATCAAAAAAGAAAAAATTGCAGTTTAGGATCACTCTGCACTGTACAGGAAAACAACAGAGTTGCAGAGTTGAGCTCATTGGGTATATCCACTTTAAATGGCATCTCTTTGTAGTCAGTCAGGAAAAAGCTGTAGACATTAATAAGCAAATATTAAACATTTATTTTGTGTGTTTTTACTTGTCTTCAGAGGATCATTCTGTAAGCAATTTATGTTACCAGATAGGCTTTATTCCACCATTGTGTACAAATCACCTGTTGCTCACTTATTAATCCTGCTTTTCTGTTTCCTTTGCAAGCCAGTCTGCAAGGTGCAGAGCTTCAAAGAGTCCAGAGCAGTGTTGGAATACAATGTTGGAGTATTTTCTGGAGTTTATAATATGTATCACTGCTCTTAGGCTAAATTAGGAAAGTTTGAGATTTTTGCAGTAACCTTTGTTGTGACGAGAAGGATTGCCAAACTTGGGGTTTGGGTTGCAAGTTAATAGGCAGTGGGGGGCAGAGGAAGAACAGTGTCTTTTTGCTCTCTGAAGCACCATATCCTGGTGGTAGCAGATGGACTGGGTGCTGGGATCAATGAAATTATGTTCTCTTTCACTGTGATAATTGCAACACTCCTTGCTGACTTCCATGTTTATGATCACGGGTGAATGTGATATATTTCAACAGAAAAAGGTCCAGGAAAGTGTATTTTCTGTACAGTAATCAAGACAATAATAATCCTGGGTAAAATACGTGTGCTTAAGGTTGTAAACACACTGAGCAAGTGCAGTGACTGCTGGGCTAGATGTGGCTGTCATCACTCCTAGCAGTGAGATGTTCCTTTGCTGATGTTGTGGGTGAGTGAGTGGGGTTTGTGCAGCACATCCCTTCACGAGGCAAGAGGTTACTCTCATCCAAGTGGAAAGAGCTTCACTTGTGCCTTGTGGTAAAGGATAAGCAGCTGGGAACACTCACCACAGATCAGTGCTTTTTTTCTTAGCTGGCTATTTGCAGTTAGCCAGTTTTTTTAAACTAACTTATAGGTGTTTTGCAGGTCAATTTTTATGGCTTGCTTTGACATATGATGGAGGAGACTGCATAGGCTGAATGTTTACTCCCATACTTTCTTGGGACAGTAAGTATTTGACTGCTTAATAGTGCAACAATGTGTATTTAATCCCCCCCCCACCCCCCAAAGGCCATTCAGTCATAAATATCTCTAGATTTTTGAGTACAGAATTTGAAGTATGAGGTCACCAGAGTCTGTGTTCCACATGTTGATGTAGGAAGTATCCAGGAAGCATTTCTTGACCATGCTGTGTATCACATAGGCAAATGGCCATGACTCAGGTAGCAGTGAATTAAACAGCTTCCAAAGAGCACTTACGCTCCAGAAATGGAGAACTGACCTAAGCCATGATTGAAAATGTGTGTAAACAGCACTTATTTCACTCTACCACTGTTATACCAGGACCAGGAAAGACAATGAATGAGGGTGCATGTACAGCAATAAAATTTCCTATTTGTTGACTCGGTGTCCTGCAACAGTGTTTCAGTCTTTTTTTCTTTTGTTCCCCAGGAATTTATTGTTTGTAAAATTCTCTGTGTAACTATGATTTCTTCTAGAGGATCATCAGGAAGACCTGTAAGCTGTTTCCTGACAGGAGATTGAGAGAAAATGAACTGTTAACAAGAATGTTGCCTGCTGCCTGAATTGCCCTAATTCATGAAGGGACATAAAGCTTAGACAAAAATTTATGGTGCCTTAGGCCTTGGAGTGGCTCAGTTGTTTAACAGCATATTTGTGTTCATGCAAGCACAGATCTGGGCTGAACCAGAGCATCGGCCGGAGCGCTGCCATGGATGGATAGGGGCTCTTCAGGAAGGACCATCCCAGGGGATGGAGGGAATTCTGTCTGAGAGCAGCAGGGATGCACAGAGCTCTGCCCTGGCATGGATGATGAGACAGCTCAGAACTTGCAAGTTAGGATTAGCAGGAATAATAATGTGGGTGTTTTTGAGTGGGGTGCCTGCTAGTGCCAGCCTGACTGGGAAGAACAGAAGAAGCCTTCTGCAGACAGCTGGAAGAAGTCTTGTGTTTGCATGCCCTGGTACTCATGGAAGACTCCAACCACCCTGATATCTGCTGGACACAACACAGCAGGACACAAGTAATCTGGGAGGTCTCTGGAGCGCAGGGATGGTGACTTCCTGATGTGACTGGTAGAAGAGCCAACAAAGGGAGACACCCTGACAGACCTGATACTTACAAACATGAAAGTTGTGGGCAACCTTGTCTTCAGTGACCATGAGCTGTGGAATTCAGGGTTGTGAGAGGTGGGAGAAGTGCCAAGATCAGTATCACAATTCTGAACTTCATAACAGATTTTGTCTTGTTCAAAGACCTATTTGGAAGGGTCCCATGGGACATGGTACTGAATACATGAGCAGTCCCTAAGGGCTGGTTGATTTTCAATATCACCTCCTCCAAGCTCAAGAATGGTCCAGCCTGACAAGCAGGGAAGAAAGCAAAAGTAGTAGAAGGGCTTAATGGATGAACAAGAAGAGCAAGGAAGCCTTATCCTCATTGAAGGAGGAGTGGGGCAGAGAATATTTAAACAAATTGTACATGCACAAATTCTTAGACTGAAGGAATTTGAACAATCTCCCTGTAGAAAGAGGATTCTCTGTTACGAGCAGCTCTTCCACCTTTTCGTGACATGTGAATTTAGTTTTTTTCTTCTGAAAAGAAAAATCAACTGAAGGCTGATTTACTTTTCTAAATATAGCCACTTCTCTAACCTTGCAAACACATTTCATAGCTGCAAGGTGATAGTAAAACTGTTTAGAGCTCAGTTTAAAACAAGCAAACAAATACGCATCTGGGCAAGATATAGAAACAATATTTGTAAACAATTGAATACACTAAGTAATCTTAAGACAAAGTAAATAGTTTATGAGATGTACATAGTTAACTACTATCTACTAAAACTATTATCAAGAATAAACCACAAACAAGGGAAAAGGGCAATAGATGAGAGTATATCTTCAATGATAATTTGACTGGCCCTACAGTTCAACATTTCTTAGGGCCATATTGACATATTTATAAGATAAACATTATATTTACAAAAAATGATTATAAAAAACCCCTGAAAGCGGTCCTGAAACTGTATCATTTGTCATGTTTTATTTTTTTGTGTATCAGAATCTGTTAATTAACTGCACTGTTATATTTTTGTGAGAGATATCAATTTATCCAAGCTGCTGTTCCATTTCAAAAGATCTCAGAATAAGATTCTTCACCTATTCAGTTGAAAGCTCACTATCCCACAGAGCCTTTTTTTAATCACTTCAATGCATACCTCCTTAGAGAGTAGAAAGTGTTCTTGACTTTATTAAAATACATTTTGTCTTCCAAACTGAAAACTAATCCAGATTCAGAGTCAAAAGATCATCATGCTCAGTTCTAAAAGATTTTTTAATTTTTTGGTTTTGGTGTTAATAAACCTTGAAAGTTTGCATATTGTTGCTAGTGTATACTTTGATCAGTGGATTTGAAATGCAAGCTCTTTGGCCGTGGCCCTTATTTTCATTACATTCAGGCAGCACTGAATACAGTGGAGACCAAACTCATTCAGAGGCCTCTTAATGCCAACAGCAATATATAACAATTATAGAAAGAATATTAACAAGCACACATGTTTTAGTGAGATTTTTTTTTAAATTTCTGTCCCTTACTTGCCCTGTGATTTTTGACCTGAGGTCCTCTGTAAGAACTGAACAGGATTTTCTAAATATTATTGTGTCTTCCTGAAAAATGTGTTTCTAAGTTGAGTTTGGTGATATAAATGTCCTCTTCCCAGCTGCAGATATCTCTGTCCAGAGACGTTTGCTTTTCATGTACCAATAAGATAGTTTTTTCCCATATGATTGAGCAGGTCTGTGAGCAGCACAATAAAGGAGACAAACATGAGGGTGCTGCAGCTGGCCATAATCCTATCCTCCTCTCCTGACCTCTGTTAGATGGTTTTGAAGTTATTCAACACAGCTTTACTCCTGGATCTGCTGTAAAAGTCTGCTTGGTGAAAAATTAGAAAAAAAAACTTGAGGAAAAAAAACAAACGTGAAAAAACTTGTAAATACAAGTCTTCATGCCACTCTTTTTCTCCACCCAGTAGAGTGGTTCAAAATGTGGAGAAGCCTGGTTAGGGAGTGATCAGCGACTGGAAAGTGGCATTGGTGCCTGCTTTCTTGAATTCAGGACAACAAAATGCAGAACAAAGATGCTCTGAGCATGCATAGCCTGCCTGCTTCCAGCTTTGGTGGATACAGAGCTCCTCAGTAACTGTAGGAGCTGTAGCAGCTGGGAAGTTTAGTAGCAGTTATTCAAGCTAAAGATGTTCTCACTGTTTTACTGGCTTGGCTCTTAACTTGTTTCCAAAACCTACAAATGTATATTATATCTTGAGAAACTATAGCAATTGTTTTGGGTTCTGGTTTTGTTTTCTTGCAGACTACAAAGAGCATTATTTTAATAGAGTTCTGTTTTACATTAGAACTTCATTAAAATGTATTTTTTCTATCCTGGCACAGTGCTTCTGATAACTGACATCCAAAAACTCACCTCACCCAAATGAAAGATTGATCTGATCCCCATTTTCAGGAAAAGATATAATGAGTGATCAATTGTGGCTTGAAAACTTGGATAGCAGGTTCCAAAATGAGCAGTATTTATGGCTGTTTTATAAGCACTTAAAAAATAGGACAGAAATACCAATATAGCCTTGACTACCAAAGTGACTTTATAAAATCTCCATTTAAATTATAATGTCTTGAATTTAATGCACTTTAATGTTTTTAATTTTGAATTAGGAAGGAAAAGGAATTCATGACATTTGCACTGTGTGACTCTGCTATGTGGAAACTCACAGCATCTCATAATGGCTTAGACGGCAATAATAAATAAACAAAATGGGCCTTAGGCTATTTTTTTTCCTCATTTGTATGCACAAAGATGTCACCAAAGTCGCCTGTTTTCTCTCTGTAATGGTAACACAGTCCTTGTTTAAACTATGGTTGTTATAAAAGTCAGTTACCATTATCTTCCTAATAGTTTTTATCATATGGTTGCACTTCTGAATCCACAGTATCTCTTCTGCTTGCTGTTGAGATGTAGTTGGAAATTTGGACACAAGTGGGTATTTACCCATTTAATAAAGAAATGTATAAAAAACCCCCAATGCTTTTGGACATTCTGTATTGCACTTTGGTTTTCCATATCATAAAAAACCCCAGTGCTGGAAGCACAGTAAACAGGGATGTCTGGGTGGGACTTGGCCATGGTGAAGAACATTAGGAGGAATTTATTTGCAGTAAGGGTGATTAAACATGGAATGGGCTGCCCAGGGAGGTGGTGGAGTCACTGTTCCTGGAGGTGTTTAAGAAAAAACTGGAGGTGGCACTTTTTGCCATGGTCTAGTTGACATGCTGAGCCATGGGTTGGACTTGATGATTTCAGAGGTCTTTTCCAATCTAACCGATTCTATGATTCTGTAGTTATTTCAGGTGTCATTTCATGAAAAAAGTTATTTCCCCATGTAACCCCTCATGGACATCACAGGCCTGATGTTTATTCACATAGTCAACATGTAAAACACAAAACACATGAATGCCCAGATAAGTCCTGCAGCTTGCTGCTCTTTGGGCTCTCTCAGTCACTAGTCACTTCAATTTCTATTACTTTTCTCTCCATTTCAACAGCTGAGTATTCATTAGCAGCAATTAAAGACAGGAAACCTAAATCCCTTAGCTACAAAGCCTTTCACCTTTCACCCCACTCAAATACAAAACTACCTTTAAACCAGAAATGATAACTAGAACTTCTCATAAAGAACAACGATCAAACCTGTGAACCTACAAATGATGAAATGCAACCTAATAAACCACTAAGCAACAAAAAAAGCCAGTTAACTTACCCCAAAAATACAAGAACTTCTTTAAATGTCCCCTGGCAGAGCTTGAGACCATGTCCTCCTGTCCTATCACTGGTTACCTGGGAGAAGAGACCAAGCACCACTTAGCTACAACCTCCTTGCAGGCAGTTGTAGTGAGCAATAAGGTCACCCCTGAGCCTCCTTTTCTCCGGTTTAAACAACCCCAGCTCCCTCAGACATTCCCCATAGGACTTTTGTTCCAGACCAATTCTGTCTCCCTTTTCTTGAGTCTCTTCAGCACGTCAGTGTCTTTCTTGCAGTGAGGGGCCCAAAACTGAACACAGGATTTGAGGTGTGGCCTCACCAGTGCTGAGTGCAGGAGGTCAATCACTGCCCTGGTGCTGCTGGCCACACTATTGTTGATACAATCTAGGATGCTGTTGGCCTTCTTGGCCACCTGGGCACAGCTGGCTCGTGCTCAGTCACTGTCAACTGGCACCTGCAGGTCCTTCTTCCCTGGGCAGTTTTCCAGCTGCTCTGTCCCCAGCCTGTAGCACTGCCTGGGGTTGTTGTGGCCAAAGTGTAGGACCCAGCACTTGCTCTCGTTAAACCACATATTGGTGTTCTCAGCCTATTTATTCAGCCTCTCCTCTGCAGAGCCCTTCCGCCCTCCAGCAGATTGACACTCGCACCCAACATGGTGTTACCCATGAATTTAGTAAGGATAGACACAATCCTTTCACCAGATCATCAGTAAAAATACTGAATAGGACTGGACCCAGTACTGATCCCTGGGGGACATCACTAGTGACTGGATGTCAACTAGATGCAGCATTATGTTCTTGAATGAGAAAATTCAAGGCTATATATAACAATGTAATTCAAAAGAGTTGAAAACAGCAAGGAGAAAAATGGAGACAAAACTGCAAGGCAGGTCAGAACTTGTAGATACATAGTGTACTGGACAGCCAAACACCCATTGAAGAGATGTTTCATAGAAGTACATACACTTAAGGCCAAGGCAGAAGTAGAATTTGGATAACGGAGCAGTCTTGTGTCTAAGGAACAGACAAAATATTTTCTGTACTGAGGAGAGAAGATGAGCTACAGGAAGAGAAGACAACATAGCAGGAAAGAAAACAGGAATAGAAGCCAGTTTCACAAGAAGAGAGGAAAAAAATTGTAAATATCTAGGGATAAAGACTCCAGGAGAGAACAAGATGACAGTGTATTAAAAGCAGAGAGCATGAACTGAGGGTGAAGAGAGCACAGAGAATCAGCATGAGGGAAGCTAAGTGGTGGAACACCTGCTCAATGTTCAATAAAATGAAGTTTTCTTTGAGGATGACAACTCCCTGAGATCCAGAGCTACAGACCGGCTCAGAAGAGGTGTACAAGAGAGTGGGGAAAATTTGTGACTCACTTTCACATTGGGATATTACCAGGTAATCTTGGCATCAAGCAAGCGATGACTCAGATGACTTTGAGCTCTTAAAGGGGGTGAAGTTGTGAGAAGATAATGCAATTAGATAGCACAAGATCTTGGGATATTTGGTCACTGCAATATTAGATTGGACATTAGTCATTTACAAAGAAGGTGGTGCAAAGGGAACTCAGTCCAAGATTCACAATTTCAAGAGGGAACCCAACATGTTAAAGGAGTAAGTGAATGTTGTCAGCCCAGGCTGAGGAACTTGGGAGCGAAGTGCAAATGACTCTGGGAATTTATTCATGTCAGAAGAATGCAAACTGTCAGAAAGCTCTTTTCTAAGCTAGAGTTAGGTCTTACAGATCAGGAAAAAAAAGATTAGAAATAAATGGGGAACCTACAGTGAGGAGAAAAAGTAACCAGCAAATAAACCTGGCTTTTTCAAGGTAGTCATTACTGGTGTAAAAAGAATAGTGCTGGAAGTTCAACTAAGTTAGAACTGGGAATGGATATTAAAATGAATAGAGGAAAAATGTTTGCTTAGCTATAGGAAACTTAGGTAAAGGAACTTTTGTCTAAAATGATCCTCCTGGTTTGATCAAAAAATATTTGCACAGGCAGAGCAAGGATTATTTAATCTGACACAATGGAAGCTGAGAAAGGATATATGAACACTGCCTGCAAATACATCTGTGTGGAAAGGCATCACATAGGAATAAAAGGTCAGTCTGGATAATGGAGGAAAGTTTCTGACCATGAGAGCTTTGAGGCTGTGGAAAGGCCTTCAAGTGGGAATGGAGCTGGAACAGTTTATGGATGACATTATCAGAGTTATCTATGGCAGCAGGAATTTTTACTTGGTGATCTAGGAGTTTCCTTCCACTGCAATGTTACTTCAAATTTGAGGGTTAGCATAGTGAGTCTTTCTGCCAAGGAAGGGAAAGGCAATTGTGAGAAAAAATGTAGTTTTCATAATGACAGAGATGGGAAGCATGACTGGTTTTGATACGCTGGTTGTATAATTATTATAGGCTTATTATTGGCCAAAATTTTTGGGGTCCATGTAGATTTAAAACTCTCTTCTTTAGCTACAATTCAGCTGTGGCTTACAGCACAATATTTATTTGTCTAGAAATGAAAATAGAAATGTCTCAAGAAAACAATGAGAATTTTTATTTCATTATATAAAAATACTTAGGTTAAAAATGGACAAAGTAAAATGATTTAAATATAATCTCTTCTAACAGCCTACCAAACCTTCACCCCCAAATTGAATTGAACTCAATTACATTTCTCCTTTCCCTTTAATGAAAGCTTTTCAGGAATCTGTTAGAAGAGCATTGGTCTTCAGTTCCCTTTCTTGCTTCTCTTGTTCTTTCTGAGTGTCACTTTTTGTAGTGAAAATTGTACAATGATTGGAAAACACATCGTGTTGTTTCAGCTGTGGGATAGATCAGTAAAGGTTACTTACTAATGTTTGTAGCATAGAATAGATATATGCTCTGAAAATACATTGTTGGGGCCACCAAGCTATGTGGGATATGAATGAAGAGGACTTTAACTAGAGTTGTGATGTGAAGAAGTAGCACTACTAATGTTTGAAAAGAATATTTTTAAGGTCACTTGTGAATAAATAGGTGGATAAACTTGCAACCTCCTCTGCAAGACAGAAGATGAAATGGACCTTGCCAGTATTCCTCAGCAATCTTAGATAGCAATCAGTTGTTCTCCACAGGCTACGTCAACATATTGTAGCTACTTAGAGGCAGCACTGCATACCTAAAGGGTAGGAAAATGTGGTTTGTAGTAGAACAGCTGCTGCTAATAATGCAAGTGATGAACTGAAATTAACAATGGATGTAAAGTTTTTTAAGTTTCCCTAGTCCCCTCTGGCTATGCTACCTATTACAAGACTGCTTTGATTTCACACCAGAGTATATCATGATTCAATGGGAACCATGCTACTCAAACCAATATGAAATTCAAATCAGACAATGTACGTTTGTGGGAACAAATGGGATAGGATTGAAGTCTTTTGTTCATGTGCTATAGTTTTCTTTACAATGAAGCTTTTGGATGGTTTTTATGTGTATATAAAAAATAATAATAATTAAAGAATAGACAATCTGAGAAAACTGTCTTGCCAGTTAGAGGAATCCTTTCTTTTATGATTTATGACATGATTAGGCTTAACTTGAAGGATACCAATGCTCAAGCAACTGATTGAGAAATATGTGAGAATGCATAGAAATGCATCATTTGTTTTGTGCAATAATAATTAGTTCAGTTAGGAAAAAGATCCTAAAACACTTCGACTGTAGTTGTGAGAAATGTCTTGTTACTGCAGGCAGAGTTTGTTAGGCGCCAGAAATAAAGCATAGAAGTCAAATCCAGAGACACTGAGTAACAATGAGGTGCATTTTATTAACTTATTTGACCTATTGATTTTAAACAAGGCAAATCTGAATTTAGCTCAGTTGTCAGATCTGGACTGGATGAAGCAGGACCGAGGGAATGCTGTAGCCGATTTTTTCCACAATACATCTCCTAAATTTCATCTTTTGACTCTTATTCATTTTGTTCCTCCTGAAATATTTGCAGGTTTTGTGGCAGCTTGGTAACTTTCCTGGATGTATGTGGAGAATGGTCTGAATCTTTCAAAAGAAAATAGTGCATCTTGCCCACAGCTCACAATAGCTTGAGAAATGTCTTGTTTGGAGAACAGAGACCAATTGAGACTGCAGATAGATTCACAACTGCTTCCAGCTTAAGTTTTTGAAATGCTTTTGTACCCTTCAGGTGATTTACTTTCTCAACGTGGATTGGAATCTTTACTCCAGTTATACCTAGGCCATTTGATTCAGTGGTTGTAGCAGAGAACAGCTGGCTGCTATTTACTTTTGTGTTTAATTTCTGTTTTTCAGTTCTATTCATGTTTTAAAAAGCAATAAAAATTTTTATTCTTACAGTGCTTTATATTATTGCCATTTGATTCTTTTTGATCTTCCTTCTCTAGAGAGGCATCATTTGCCTCATCTTTTATTTGATACCCACCTGTAGACTTATTGTGCTGTGTCTAACCTTCCTGCTAAAATTGTACCAGAAAGAGGGAATGAGTTCCCTTCCTGGCCAATTATCCCCTGAATCTTATGTATCTCTACTTTGGTATCTGCTTCAGTGTGCAAAATAACTTGGTAAAATACTTTTTAATGTAATTTATGAGAAGATCAAATCCCATTTTTTCTCTGAGAACTCTTCTTTTTCAACTTCCATGTGAATTTTTTAGGGTACGATATGTCCCCACTGGGAGGAAATGTGTGTGTTGTCCCACAACAAAGTACCCTGCAGAAGTGATCATATAGTTTTGACTTAATTCTGTAGATGCACCAGCAAGAAATGTTTATAAGAAGTACAAGGAATGACTTTTCAGAATGCAGCAGAACCTTAAACCTCTTCAAAAATATAGTTAGCCATTTGGATTCAAAAGAAATCCATATTTAATTTCTTTTTAATTCCATATCTTTTCTGCAACAAAGTAAAAGTTTAATTACTGCAGGACATTTTTTATTTTATTTTCTGTTTTCCATCCTGCTTCTTGGCATGGGTATGTCTTTAATGGCTTGTTTTTGAGAATTCAAATCCAGAAATGTTTTTATCTTGGGTGACAATCATTGAACTGGTGGCATCTACAAAGAACAGCTATAAAGGAATTAGACAAAGGTAGGGTACCAAAGGTTCTTTTGAACACATGTAGGAGTGATGTGCAAAAGGTGGAAAAAAGGGACTGTTTGGCTTGATTAAATGCAGGTGTTATGAACATGGAGCAGAAGAAAAGACTTTATTAAGCTTAGGGGTTACTTAAAAATTTATGACACTATGAAAAATACCATCTCTTTCCCAATTAAAAGAAAATCAACAAGAACAAAAAAAGGATCCTAGGAACTGTGAAAGAGCAAGAGGTAGCAGCACCATGAAAATTTTGTTTTGCTTTGTTAGCTTAAAGGGGCCTGGGAGTTGACTCAGCCCTACCACAGCCTCAGTCACACCCCAGCTGAAATCCAGGGTCTCTCCTGCCTGTGGCTCTGCTGCTGCTGCTGCAGGGACTCTGTGTAATCTCCAAACAACTTTCTTGGCCAAGGACAAGTTACCATCATGCTCTGAAGCTGAAAGGTGACTTTGGTAGTACCCATCACAGCAGTTGCCTGGCATGAAAATTCCTTAGAGAGGGGTCGTATGGCATCAGTTCTGGATGGCCTCAGACAGTGTTTTGCTACTAAGAGTATCACTTCCTGATACTCCTAGGAAAAAAATACATTAAGTTAGCATCATGGTCTGCTGATGGAAGCATGTCTGTGAGTTGTTTCTGGTTTTGCTGCTGGATTTCCTCCTGTGCCAAGTGCTTTGTTTGCTCTGTCATTTGTGTCTGTAGCACACGAGGACATTACTCTGCCCACTCACCTCACTGTAGCCTTGGTGGCTGCTGTTGTCACGTGTTGGCCCTTTCCATAGTACTGTGTGCCTCAGGTGTGATCTGGAAAGGGTTTCTAAACTCCCAGAGGTTGTGACCCTGCTTGCTCCATGGGCAACAGGGCATAGTTTATGACTTCGAACTGTGTTCTTCTCAGACTCCACTCTCTGAGTTTATCAACACACAAACTGATGCCAATTTTTCAGCATTAGGGAGGGGACTGAGACACCACTTAAAAATATCAAACCCATTATATCATTTTATTTTTTTTTGGCCAAAGAGAGACTTCTAAGGGTGATAGAGGTAGTGGTTACAGGTGACAACAGTGCTGCCTCTAAAACCAGTATTTTATTACTCCTGTCTCAGAATGAGAACATGGCCATGTCAGAGCTCAGCTGCTCTCTCATGGCTTTTCTTCTCCACTCAGCAGAGCTGATTTTGAGAACTGCAAGTGTTTCCCAGGCACATTTTTAATGTGCAGTGAAGTCTTGTATGAAGAAACTTGATGAAAGGCTGCCCTGAGATGATAATTCAGGGCCAGAAATCTGAGATAGTTGTGGGATCCAGGACCCACTGGGATCAGCTCTTATTTCAGTAGAATGGTATGTACTAAGAGTTTTATGATTCTCTACTCTTTCTTACAGCTGTTTATGGAAGAATTTTATGGATGATTTTTGGTGTCTGCATGAAGGGATAATTATAATATTTTCTTTAACAATACTAGGTGATATATTGGCCCTGTCATTCTTGAAATGCGTGGAAATGAATTGCCTTTAAATTGCACATGGAGTGAAAATTGGCCAAAAAGAACACTGAACAACAACAAAACACACCCACATCCAAAAAAAGAGAAAAAAAAATATATAAACATCTTTTCATCACTCTTACACATATAATGTGGAACTAGCTGCTCATTCTCAGTGCTTGCCCAATCTGTGTGTCTCACCTTGCATAGTATGATTGCAGAATATAAATTTTCTAGGGAATTAGCAGTGATAAATATTGATATTAACAGTGTAAAACAAATAGTAGCAGCAGTAACACTGGAGAAAAATCTTGGCAATTTTCAGCAAAGGTTGAAGAGCTCCCACAGAATTTGTTCAAATCATGCTGCAAATCCACGTCTCCCAGAGTAAATGGCACTTTGTAGTACTTGGAAATTACATCTGGAAGTACTATTTTCTGTACAGCCTAGAAAATCTAGTCTCTTAGCTCCTCTGGCTCTCCAGCCTCCAGAATTGCTGCTTGAATGGATATATTGTGCAAAATCAGATTGATTTGGCATACAACAGGGTGCTCTCATCTCGTCGCACAGAAAGCCAAATGCTTCATTAAATATTTTGCCAGTTCTACTTTTTAGAAACAGCACTTAACTGCACAGTTACTACAGCCATTACAGTCCATCGAAGGGCTGCAATAAATTGCCTGTCACCCGAATGGGACAGTTTACATAATAGAACAAAATACAAGCTTTTATGCTACTAGCCATTGAAAAAAATATATACATTTACGCAGTTTGGATGTTAGACAAAAACTGCTGGCATCACAGTGTTACAGCCAGGACTGCAGATAGAAAGTAGTATTAATAGTCCCTGTTTTTCTCAAAAAGGGAGCTTTTAATTTCTGTTTTTAAAATTAATACTGTTCCTTCAGATTCTGAGTAATTCAGTGAAATTAAAAGGGCCCAGTTCCTTTTTCTACAGCAAACTAGGAAGTAGACATTATTGTATAGCATGGACTTAGATAAAAGCCCATATTCTGACTTCTGCTAGTGTTGATTTTCACCTGTTCTTCTCACCGCAGTGGACCTTACATGGACCTGCTTCTGCAGATGCAGTGTGGAAAAGGGACCAGAAATTAGTAACAGACACCAATGTTTTCTTATTGCAGACAGGTATGTCTGGTGGACATACCTGAAAAATGTTGCATTCCAACATACATAATGGAATAGTGAGGCTGAAGCCACTTTTTGTTGTTGGAGAGCATTTCCACAGCAGGCAGGTAACTAATTAGACTCTCACAGGTCAAGGTAATACATTCAGGTAAGCCATGTCTGCTCACAGAGCACAAGTATAGCTTCCTCATGGTGAGGCACTTGCCAGTGGAGGTGATGCTATGAAAGAGCTCTTTTTCAGAGGGGTTATAGCTGGGCACTTCAGCTTTCAGGTGGCAAAGCCTGCAGCTCTGGAGGCAGAGTCTGCAGGCAAGAAAAACACTCACCTGCCTCCTGGCCAAGCAGGCAGTTTCAAAAGCCACCCAGGCTACTGTTGCTGTTTACTGGTGATATAGAAAAAGATGCTACCCTTAGATGCAGACAACAGGAAAAGTGATGTCAGTGGGTTGGACAGCTATGGCCTCTGAAATTCAAAGGCTAGTGATGAATGAAATTTAACAACTTTCTTCAAATATAAATAGATTTTTAAAATATGCATACATCTATACAAAGACAAATAAATACATTCAGAACTTCTATCACGGAAAAAATTTCTTTAGTCATTTTTAGCAGCTGTTTGTTGCTTGAAATGTCTGACAGAACTTACTGGTGTTTGCCCAGGGTAGTCTGGGCAGGTCACTGTAAGTCTTGCAAAGAAAGGCTAGGCACAGTACCCTTTAATTTTCCTGCACAAGCTTGGTTGAATCACTGGGGAAGCCATCAGTGAGCTATTCATAAGCAGGGACTTTTAATGTATTATGCTCTTCATATATATTATGAACTTGTGTGGCCCTCTAATTACCATCCAATCATCAGAGCATCAAAGTGTCTTACTTTGTTTGCAGTCCTGAAAAACCAGAGTCAGGTTTTATGAGCCTGACAATATATCCTTTTTTTGTTTATATTATGTGATTTCTTTTTAATCGCATGAGAAGAAACCTTCTACATAATCATTGCAATAAACCTTTTGTGAGACTTTTCTAAAATTATTTTGTACTTGCACTGCTGAAAATGGATGCTGAGTCCTACTTATATGTTCAAAAATAAGTCCTTAAATCTTTTAAAGTACAGAGAGCTTGGGGGACCTCCCTGTAGGTGCCCCTGTTTATATTGCCAAAGTTTAGCTAGTGGTTGCAAAAACCCAGCAGCCAACTTACTAATGAGCTTGTTTTGACAGGACTGCATAGCTCATTGCTTATTAATACAGTGTTGCTGGCTGGATCATGCCACACTTTCTGGAACTGTAAAAGTGATTCAAGAGACTGTATCAAAACCAAGCTGCAAACATAATTTGGAACCAGACTCACTGTATTCACAATCCAGTTCAAATAACCAGGACAGGACTGCCATTTTCCCATGCACTGCTATTCTCTTCAGCTCAACTTTGAGAGTCTTCAGTATGCTAAGACAAATTTATCCTGGGGATAACTCAAATGAAGCAAGTGAAGTCACACCAGGGCTTCATTTGGCTCATTACTAACATCTTGTCTCCTACCAGCATGCTCTGCTTTGCCCAGCTGACGCACTCTGGGATGTGATGAAGACAGAAATGGTCAGTTCAGCTTTCAGGCTCCTCTATCTTCTCCATGATAAATTGGGGGTTTTTTGATTTTTAAAATAAGAGGAGTATAAGTGCTAAGGGCTGAAAAGAGTTTAGAAACCAAGCAATATCAAAGTCATAACAGAGGGAATTGCAGTGATCAGCAGGGAGATACCTTCCTCAAACTTTTTCCTCCTATGGTGCTAGGTAGTTGAAATTTTGCAGTGTAATGCATTTTGTTAATGTGTTTAGCGATTCATGAGGCCTTCATGATCCTGTTGACTTGCTATAAAACATCCTATGGGCTTTTCCATATGCAGTATTTCTGGAAGAATCTGTTTCCTTGCTCAATTTCTAACTGCAAATGTATAAAGATTGATTGGCATCAAACATCATCTATGACAACAATCTCTGACAAGCTTGAAGAATTGATCCATTTGGCCTGAGAATTAATCTGGCATTGAAGTTTCAACACTGTCTACTCAAGGATGACCTCAGGGCATGTTTTGCAAAGAATCTTTATTAATTTAGATTTAGAAATCTCCAGAATGAATACAGTAGCTCTGTTTTATTATTCCATTCACACAAATACATAGAGGGAAACAATGGAAATTGGAAAGCTGAAACTTTTCCTTTTTATTTTTTTTTAATTAAAATATTTATGACATCATGATTACATTACATACATGCACGTGCACCTGTATAGATACACACAGACACGGGGACATTTGTGAACATATGCACACAGAGAAGTATGCACACCTTTCCCCCTGAGGAAGCATTTGTATCTCATTGATTATATGACATTGCCCTTAAAAATCATGGTTAAACAAAATTGTCACTGTAAATCCATAAAAAATATCTTAAGATGACGTTAAGTTACATTTCCAGTTTATGGAGGAGATAAGAAAATGCCAACAAAACTTTTCCAGTATGTCTCTGCCAAGACAACATAAGTCTGGAGCTGCATTGTACTATGTCAGATCAAATCTCTGGGGATCAAGACTTGGAAAAAAAAAAACCCCAACTATATACTCATGCAGTTCTTGCTGACTAATTGTATCACCTCCAGGATGGACAGGGGATCATTACAGTGGACGAGCAGTACACTCAGCTTCTTCTGGTTTTGGACCTCTTCAGCCCAAGAGCTACAGAACACCGTGTTTGTGTTGCTCTGATACATAGTTCTGAGGGGTTCTAAGAAACTTATTTATCTACAAGTCTATGTGTCTGTCTTACTATATGTAAGCACAGTATGGGCTTGCCTAATCTCCTCTGTGAGACTAAAATATTGTCTTTTATTTGTAGACCTCCCACAGATGTCCATGGAATTACTTGGGTATACCTGAAAGCCAAACTTGGTCTTAAGTTCATAAAAGTTAATAGTATCAGTAGAATATTGTAATTAGGAGATCTCCTACAGTTAGCAGGAATGGTAGGATTTAGTAAGTTATGATTTCAACTCTGACAGACATTCATGGGGTTAGAATAATCCTTTTTCTTTTCCATACCAAAAGAACCTGCACTGGCTGGTTTTGCTCCAAATATTTAATATGATTTATAATAAAAGCTCTTTTTTCGTCCATGGAAATGTATCCAAGGGACAACTTCTCTTTTCTTTTAAAAGTATTTCAAATGGTTTCAAAATTGCTATCTGTATGTATGGATTAAATAGAATAATCTTCAATAAGAATAGGAGTGCATCCAAGAATTACCTTTTTATTTTTGCTGCTAGGTATTCAGCTATGCTATGCCCCCCATAACCATTCAGCTCTCATTGCCAGAATAGAAACAGGAGACGGTGGTGCATTTTCTTTGGCTTCATGATAAGACATAATTGGTTTTGTTTCAGTCCATGTTGCTTTCACTGACATGGAATTTGGCTTCAAAAATTAGCTTTAAAAAAAATATAACATCTCAAATTTAAGAAAGTTGACTTAAAGAAAAATGTGCATTATTCTGCAAGCATTTTTTGATGCATTATATATTCATTTGGTATCCTAAATACTAAAAACTCTTCAGCCTTGGCTGAGTTAAACAGAAAACACCTTTTGACTGTTAGTGAAACAGCTGATAAACATTAATTTCTTGGTTTTTGTTGAAAAAGCTGAAAATTGTCCACATTTCCTAAAGTTTCTTTCCCTGCAAATGTTTGATTCTGGGCCAATGAGATAATTATATGATCTTTCACTCTCCTCTGAAGTAAAAAGTGTTCACATAAAACAAGGCTATTATTAAGTGCACTGTGACTTACAAGAGTCTTCAAAGTACACTAAACATACCATGCTAAATCTTACTAAAAGGGGGAAGCAAGCTGCTGTGCTGATGATGTTGTGATCCTTTCTGATCACCTGTGCTGGTATTAATTTATCTAAATTTTATCACCTTTAAGGCAGAGGTCTTGTTTTAGCTGATCATTACGGCTTCTGCTATTCTAAGAGCAGTGAGATGAGCCTGGTCCCTGTAGTGATACCAAAGGGCTGGAAAGGATTTAAAGAGTACTGAGAAGAGATGTTATAGGGAAAGGTAGAGGGAATCAACATGCCAAGGAGGGTGGGATAACCCAAAGAGGATGAAAGGAGAAAAGGCAGAGTTCTTGTTCAGCAATGGAAATGAATGTTGAGGACACACTTCATTAAATAAACAATAAATAAATGTAGGGTGAGAAGAGTCTCTGATGGAAAGCTGTAGCTGGCTTGTTGCTTAGGAGATTTAGAAGTACAAGCCATCTGGGAGAAAAATCCAGACAGCTCAGAGGAGGGGTTGAATTTCTTAACTAGTCTGTGTTTTTCTGTGTAAAGACTAACAAAATTAAAATGATCACTAATAGAAAGGCATTTGTAAGACTTTCTCATTCTGTGGAAGATGCATTTCTAGTTTGTCAGAAATCCTCACCTCCTCAGGTGACCCATCATGATAGTGTACTCCAAAGTGGGTTTTCCTTTGCGTTTCTTCTGATTATTCATTTCCTCCATAGTGTGGACGTTCCAAAGTTTTTTTAAGTTTTATTGCCTTTCTGTAAACAGCTAATGCACCCATTGATATGGAGGTGGCTTTTTCAGAGATCTACATCCATTCAAATACACAGTTTTGCTAGGAAAAAAGATACAATTAGGAAGAAAATCTTACCGTGAGGGTAGTGGAACAGTTTGCCCAGAGAAGCTGTGGATCCCCCATCCTCAGAAGTGTTCAAGGCCAGGTTGAATGGGGCTTTGAACAAATCTAGTGGAAGGTGTCCCCTCCCATTTCAGAGGGGTTGGAATGAGATTATCTTTAAACGTCTTTCCAACCAGAACCATTCTAGGATTCTATGAAATTTAACACTGATTGGTTTGGCAATTAGAGTTGGAAGATGGTCTCGTGGGTGCATTTTATGAACACGTCATATTTTCTTTGAATGTGTTTAGATTTATACCATATAATGCCCATCTTTGCTACAAAGTTAGGAAGTGTATTTATATATCTTCAGCATCCTATAGCATACAGATGTTTGAAGAAAATACCAATAGCAAGAACAAGAGCATTTTCCAGGACTTTAACATGACTCCATTAAATCCTCTTCAAGTATATGGTTCTTCATCAAATATTTCTGCAGCTGGAATGCTTTGGGGAAGATGCAGGCTTTGAAAACAGGTAGTCTGTTGATACAGAGACCATCAGATCTCAGTTGCTTGGATGAGAGAGAGAGATGCATCTGTTTAATTAGCTGTGTAAGTACAGAAACCTACGAATAGACCAAACTTGTTCAGAAACAGCCACTTCTGGAAAACTGATAAATGTTGCAGTAATTTGTAGAATTAAAAAACAGGATCAGATCAGTAGCTTAGCATGGAATTAATTATGATTATCTGTAGAACCTCAAATTCCTTCTAATCTTCAGAAATTTTTAAAAACTAAGTAAGGATAAGGTTAAGACATCTGATTTCTTTAACACAAAAACCCCTCAGAATTAGACATGGGTGTTACTCATAGTTTGATGAATTCTCGTTTATGTTTTAGGAGTAAATGAGGTATCTTTAACAAAAGGCTTAAAGAATTTCATGAAAGTGTGCTTTTCCAGATGTACAATATTGCTGGTTTGCTTTTATATGGCTGTCATGAGTTTCAAAGTAAATTTAACCTTAATTATGTTGAAAGTCTCTGTAGATTTTTTAAGTAGCTGCAAATCTTCAATGCTGAATATGGAGCAACAAATTTCCTATTAGAGGAACATATTGTTAATTTGTTAAACAAGTCACACCTTATTGCCAGTTACACCTCATTGGTATGCTGTTAAGACAAGCCACTTCATGTTTAGTTAGGCATTGTTTCAAACAACTTGCCAGCAAAGATTTTTCTTTGGATCTTGGAAAGTAATATTTTGTACATACTCAAAAACAATAACATTTGAATGACAGTTATTTTCAACTTAGGATTTTGACTCAGACTCTTAATTGTTATTCCCAGGCAAAAATCTTCATTAACAGGGAGTCTGGGTTAATGAATATTTATCAATTACCTACGGAGAGAATCCTCGAGAGGAAACGTTATTTTCTAAATAATTCAACCTATAAAAATTAGTCTGGGACTTCCTAAGTTTACATTTAAAATACATGTGAAATTCCTACAGCTCTTGAAACCTGAACTGCTTCAAATCCTGATTTAACCACTGCTTTGCCACTGTCCTTGTACCCAAGCACCTGCCAGACTTGGTCTTCATGATCAAGGTTGTTTTCTCTGAAGACAAGGAAACTTGGTATTTTGAATACAAAGGTAGTTCACAGAGTGATGATTGGGTTTGGGTGCAGCTAAAACAGGGTCACTCACATGGGCTTTTAAATTTAGTCCCCTGTTTTGACTTTAAGAAACCACCTCTTAGTAGTGTTTCTTTCTTCCTTGTTTGTTTTTTCTCCCCTAGAAATAAGTAATAGCTGAATAAAGTGAGAAGGTTTATGGAAATCACAAAGCAAAGGACAAGCCAAACAGAAGGAAGAAAAGCATAATACTTTCTCCCTTAGTTTAACCTACTTCATCCCATCACGATCACAAGCGATGGATACTGATGGGGTATAGTTCCTTTCAAAAAAAAAAAGCCAACACATATTCAGAGAATGAAACAAGTTGATTTGAGGATTCTATGCATGTAACTCAGTAGATGAATGCAGCACTGATTGAATCACACAGTTTTCAAACAAGATATTAATATTTCATTATTTTACACTGGTCCTTTGTTTTCACTGTATTATTTAGACTTCGAAACATGGTACAAGACTTTAACACTTCTGATCCAACCCACATTTCAAATTCATGAAATAGGTAAAATTCTCATTTAATGAGAATGGCAAAAAATTGACAAATAAATTTATTTATAGAACAGCTGAAATACCTCACCCAGAGTTGCAGTCCAATGAAGCCTGTAGCTTGTCATTGTTCATTGTGCTTTAGAGAAAATGTCATGTGAATTTCTCTTGCTGCTGTCCAATTATAGCGCAAACTAGTATATCAGGGTAAGAGTAGGAAAACAGAACAGCCATGGGACTTACTGTTGCCTGTGTGTTGCACAGCTGTCTCTGCTGACTAAAGCACAGGTACTGCATGCCCTTGCTTAAAGCCCTGGTTCTGATTAGATCACTATTTAAACCTATATTCATGATAAAATACAATTTTCTATCTGCTGTAGTTGCAAGGGAATACTTGGAGAGCTGAATGTAATTGCAAGCAGGTGCATGCTGGAGTCTGCAGGCCTGAAACAACAGCCCTGAGAGGTGCATACAACACTGGAGTACTAATTCAGGACTCAATATTTCATGAAGCTCAGCACCAGCCCAGCAGAGACAGGAAGAACACTAACCTATGTTGCTTAATTTAAGCATAGGAAGTCTCCAAAATATTGCCTGCAGGAAGGACAAGATGGCAAGGTCTGCTCTCAGGTCTGGGAGGAGGCAAAGTGCATTTTTCACCTCTTGAAATGGAAGCAGACCTGCAGCATTGCAGGACTTGTGGATTGCCTTGGCTTCTCAGTAGGAAAAATGTTTGTTGGCAATAAACTGCTACACACACTAAGTACTGCTGGTTTTCTAGGTAAGGAATTGCAGAACTATTTATTTTCCTGACCAAATGTTGAAAAATGGGTATTTTCTCCACTGATCTTTACATTTTTATCCTAATACCCTAAAATCCTGGTGATGGATGTCAGTCATTGTGCAAGTATACCTGTTTTACTGTGTGTCTAAATTTTAAGGTTTGCTTTCAGGAATTAAACTACCTGAAGTAAATATGTAACACGATATTCAGACTGATGGATATTTTGAGACTGTGCCATTTACCAGTGCTGAAAATGCACTTTCTGTGCAATGGATGGGTTATTGTAACACAATTGAGTCAATGCATCTGGCTGATGCTTTATTCCTGGTCATAGGTTCCCTTTGGCATTTGTCGTCTTGGTTGTGCAGGAAAATCCATAGTAACTGACTGTTAGGGTTATATCTTATAGTGTGAAGAAAAGGAGATTTCATTTTACCTTTCTGTACAAAGCAAAGAAGCCAATTTGACTGACATCATACAAAGAAGACTGCCAGCTCTTGGAATCCATCCTGTAGTTATCCTTTGCAAATTGGGTTCAAAAAGCATTGTCTGTCATGGCCATAGAAATACTGAAGGGACTAAAACTGTCAACAGATTTGGTCCAGGGGCACTGCTTGTGGTGGAAAAGATGCTTCTTCATCATCATTAAAAGTCTATTCCATTTTTCATGAGGGAACTTTGAAAACAGTGTGTTAGCATCAGATTTAGCTGTATGTAAATAGAACAAGTTGTAATCAAAAACTGAACATATGGTTTCCAATTTGAGGTTTCACTAATTCCCGTCATAATTCATGAGAGGAAAAGTGAGGAGCGGATTTTCGGATTGCACCACTTTGTGAAGCTTTGTTTCAGAAACATCACAGGTTATTATGATCCAAAAGGTGTGTTCAGACTCCCTGGAATGAATCAGTTCTTGCCTTACAAAGACAGGTCAGGTGACATTTGATATTTGTGTGCCATCTCCTGCGCTGGCAGCTGGATGGCAACCGCAGCAGCCATGCTGTCCTTTGAGCTCCTCTGCTGTGTTATCCTGCAACTCCTGCCTTGCTGCTGTTTTCTCCAGTCTAACACTTAAGTAATTCAAATTGAAAGTATCTGACTGTTCTTTCTTTATCGAAATACAACCACTGGAAACATAATAGCAGGGAAGCAGCTAGGCAACAATTAATTAATTAATTTTTTTTTTAGTGTTTAAAACATTTTGCTTCCAGCAGCACAGTATTTGGAGGAACAAAAGAGATACTAAGCAGAGATGAACTGGATGGGGAGGGTATTGAATGGGTTGAAAGATAAATGACAATATGCCCAAGGGTTATGAGAGCCATCTAGCGATAAATACACTAGGAGTGAGAAAGGTCACTCTGAATAAGTGAGTGCAAAAAGTAATCAAGCATTAGAAAGAGGGACCTGCCATGTGTAAAGAATGAGGTAGTGGAGTTAAGAGTATAAATACTGATAAGGAAAAGAAAGTGGGAGAATGAAAGCAGATTGCCCAAGAGCTTTGGAAAGTTGCACAATAAAATTGGCTTCAAGAACACCAGGACAAAGAGGTTGGTCAGAGCTGCAGAAAAAGGCAAGGATTGCCATAAGGGAAGCAGATGCCCGGGTCCAGCCAAGGAGCAGCCAGGCAAGTCAGAGTTGAAGTGAGGAGGCAAGCGAGTGGGCACAGCACAGCCTTTCTTGGGAAGCTGTTGTGCTCAAAGGCAACCCCTGCTGCTTTGGGGCTGCTCTAACAGAGAACAGCAGTGGCTGCAAATGGGGCCGAGGCCAGGGGCACAGCACAGATGTGTCCTCGGCAGCCCCTTGCTTGCCGCACTGCGCTGCCATCAGGAAAGGCAGAAGCTGTGTGCCTGCAGGAATTGCTTTGGGCTGGTCATGCTTGTTCTGCAGTCAGATTCTGCACAAAGCCTCTGTCTGGCATTCAGGGAAGATCTACCCTGACGTGTAGCAATGATAGCTTGCTGGGAATGTTTTTTACTGCTACGAGACTGAATCATATGCAGAGCCTATAGTCATTTCAACACCCACCTGGTTCAGTTTAACACAAGACCTATTTCTATAAATTTTACAAGTCTTCCATATGGCATATACAGAAGATTAATTTTGGACCCCTACTGCATGTTTACATCTTGATTCTGGGCACTTTAATATGTAGTTAAAGATGGGAAAAATCTCAGGAAAAAAGCCCTGTGTTTCCTGCCAGCTTGTCTAACTAGTTCTTATCAGCCTATCTCCTGGGCTGTGAGAGAGCCGTGGGCTTTAGACTTTTCATCTCTGCCTGTCATGACAGCTCACATGATAAGGACACAGAAATGGCAGCTATAATGCCAATGTTTAGCCAAACCAGATGAATGCATCAGAAGCCTGATCTTACCTGAGGGAGGGGATGCTATCCAGAGGGACCTGGACAAGCTTGAGAAATAGGCTTGTGTGAACTGCATGAGGTACACAATCCAGGTGCTGCACCTGGATTGGGGCAACCCCCATTATCAATACAGACTGAGAGATGAACAGATTGAGAGCAGCCCTGCCAAGAAGGACTTAGGGGTGCTCATGAATGGATGGAGGGATGGATGAAAAGCTGGACATGAGCTGCCAAGTGACAATATGCACTTGCCGCTCAGAAGGACAACCACACTGTTGCCTGCATTAAAAGCACTATGGCCAGCAGTTAAAGGGAGGTGTGTCTGCCCCTCTGCTCTCATGAGACCAGCTGGAGTTCTGTGCTCAGCTCTGGGGCCCTCAGCACAGGAAAGAAGAACCATTTCAAGAGCAGGGCCACAAAAATGATCAGAGGGATGGAGCATCCCTTGTATAAGGACAGGCTAAGAGAGTTGGGATTGTTCAGCCTGGATAAGGGAAGGCTCCAGGGACACCTTACTCTGGCCTTTCAGTGCTTAAAGGGGGACCCTTGTAAGAAAGATGAAGACAGATATTTTAGCAGGGCCTGTTGCGACAGGACAACTGGTAATGGTTGTAAACTAAAATAGAGTAGATTTTGACTAGATATAAGAAATTTTTTTATGATGGGAGGGGCAAAGCACTGGAACAGGCTCTGCAGAGAGGTGGTAGATGCCTCAACCCTTGAAACATTCAAGTTCAGATTGGATGTGGTGCTGGTTGAAGATGTCACTGATCATTGTATGGGGAATTGGACTAGATAACCTTTAAAGATCCCTTCCAACATTAACTATTCTGTGCTTCTATGAATATATGAAACCAAAATTTGCCTGACCATTCAGATAGACCTGACTGGCAGATAGATCTTGATAGTAAAGTTCTCCAGCTCTCTACTTCCTTATGTGAGGACTGCAGGCAAAGTAATAGTATGGGACATTTAAGAAACTCCACTAATGCCTGATGAATTATACAAGAAAAGAAGAGTGGTGGAAAACATATTGGTGTGCAAAACTCCCAAAATCCTGTGTTAAAGTTGTGATTGGGTAGTGGGTTTGAAATGACAAACAGTAGATGCCTTGGTACTGATAGGGGGTATTCTGCATAAGATAATTTAATTTTGGCTCTTTGGGGGCTAAGTAGTTCCTGAGCCACTTGAAAGGTCTATCATGGAGCTCTGTAGTGGTTTTACACTTGTAGGAACCCTTGGCTCCCGTTGCTTACTCTGATATTGCTCAGGTGAAATTCCCCATGATTTCAGTCAGAAGAGAACTGAAACCTGCATCACCAGATGTGGAACACTCATGGAGATAGGAGTGAGGGGTACAGGCTACAAGTGATGCTCTGAAGGACTTGTTTAGGATTTTAGAATATGCACCACTGGAGAATTTTAATTGCTTGCCACAAGGAAAGGAGAAGACCTACAATGAAGTGTTGCTTTTGCCTTTTTTCTCCAGAAATTTATTCTCTTTCTCTTTGCTAGTGAGAATAAGACAAACTCTTTTGGTTTGTTTGCTTGTTTGTTTGTTTGTTTGTGTGAAAGCCTCTTCCCATTTGCTTTCTTCCATAGTTATTAAGCTGTGGTTTTAACATGAGAAAATCACAGAAATGACATTCAGATTGAGATATTCCTTGCTTATTTCAAAGGAAAGCTAATCATAAAGAGGGAACAATCCAGTAAAGAATTTCTTTAATGATTGATCTCTACTTTTAAGGAGATATTCTGCATTTCTCCCTTAAGAAAAAAGCCAAACCTTTGTATACTCTTGAGTGAGCTCAAGGCCTGTTTTGAAAAGAATAACATACACTGCACTGGGAACAGCCAACAAGAAAGACGGTAAAGAAAACTTCGTAGCAATGTGCAGCCGGGATTACTGGAGGTTGTTTGTGGTTGATTACAATGAAGATGGAACAAAAATTAAGAAAATGTCCAGTATGTGATACCTAAAATAAAATTAAAATCAAAAGTATTCCTGCTCCGTCTGACCTTGCTGGGGGGTTTAGCTGACACTCATCATTATTGTTTCTGCTTGGAAGCTGAGGAAGTCTTTTTATGCCCATGAGATGTAGGTCCAACAATAGAGAGTTACCAAAGAGATGTGTGTCTCTCCACCATGGAAGAATAAGTGTATAAGAAACCTTCTATGGCCACAGTGAAACAGCGGCCTCTCAGTGCTGCCTGGCTTTGAAAGCTAAGACATCATGGGATATGTAGTTCTGAAAATGATGGATAGCTTGACCCTAGGCCCAAAAGTCCTGCACTGGGCACGAGAGATGGATAGACCATCTTCTGGCAGAGATCCCAGCACCCAGGTTGCCTGGCAAATGAGTCACTGGTTGATTCATGTATGAGACTGTGTGTATGTATGCAGAGGGCAGCATTTTCCATCCCCATGAAGGAAAAGTAAAGGGGACTTTGCAAGGACTATGCTCCAGAATTTTCTTTATGCTTTTCCTAAAGGCATTAGAGGGGACAGACCTGCTCCCACCTTGTTCAGATTGAATAAACTCCATCTGACATAGCAGCTGGACAAAATCTGAATTTACTTCCTAGGTAAAAAGAACAGAAATATTATCACAGCTGAGCCCATGTACCACTCACATGTGATGGTGTGTCACAATGTTGTGTCCCCAAAAGCCGGGCAGAGATAATTGTTTTCTATCTTTGACTGTTTTTAGGAATTTTGTTTTCATCCCTTCAGCTTTAATGGCTTGCCTCTTGTCTGTAGTCTCGATAATCAATGCTGCAATGTTTATAATCAACACTGAGTGATTTTTCATGAAGTAAAACACAGAGTGGCTTTGCTGAGTAGGCAACATGAATGTATTTGATTTGTATTTTATTCTTAACCATGTGGATACTGACCCCATTTCCTCCCTGCAACTATCAGGCTTTCAGCATAAATGATAGAGCAGAGGCATGCTCTGTCTTGCTTCATATTAGGCTATATTCACAGTTGCTGATGTTCCATAAATCACATCTGAACAACTGAGTTTTGGTAGAAGTCTGTGAATCTTATATTGGTTCTGCAAACACAAATATAGAGAAAGAAGTTGAGAGGAGTATGTGTATAGTTCTGTGGGTAGGGAGTTTCATAGGAAGCATTTCTTAGCCTATGCAGAATTTTTCCCTGCTGGCTGTCTTCAGGTCTAGCATTAACATCATGTCACAAGCAAATGTCAAAGATGTTTTATCATGTTATTTCATTTTGGTTTTGCCATTAATATGGACCTACATCGCTTCCTCTTCTTTGTCCTTACATTCCAGTTATTAAAACACTTTAATATTGCCTATGGATCTTCTTTAGTCAGCCCATACATATTTAATACAAACAACTCCTTTGAGGGAAGCAGTCCTTCTATCAGCACCCTTATTGAAACAAGCTTACATCTTCCTTGAATGCAAAGTGGAAGCATACACTTGGAAACCAAGTTACTTTAGAGAAAAAACATCAAGTGAACACCATGAACTCCTCAATTCCTAATTTCTAGAAATAATGCTGATATGTGAGGTGTCACATGGCAAAAGTCTATGTGCAATAATAAGAGCAAATTGTTACCCCTCAACAAATGATATTTAGCATCTAAAAGAAAATATCTGGGCTGCAAGATGGAGTTTGGGGCAGTGCTGAATTGAAAACATAATCTTGCCTTTGGTTCTGCAGCCGTCTCTGTTGGAGGCAGCTTCTCTGACCAGTGATGGGTTAAGGTCCTCCCTTCAAAAAATACTTGAGGAAAAAGTGGATGAAAGCATTTCAACCAAGACTCTTTGGTCTTAAGAATTATTTTAAGCATCTTAATTGTGTCTAACTTCCAGCTTACAACGTTAATTTCCATCAGGGTCATGCCTTTCAGATTTTCCACTCCTCCTTTTCAGTGCCTACAGAATGAACGATTCTTCCCATGGATGGCACGTTTTCAAGCAAATTTGTATTTTTCTGGTCTTTGCTCTTGCACTGAGTTGCAAAATATTCTTGTCCTTCATCACTGCATAGCATTATGTGAAAAATAAACTAATGTAGCTTTTCCCCCTTTAGGTCATGCATGTTGGTATTCATTCAGATTGGACCTAATGCAGAACTCTCTCTCCTGGAGAAAAATCACCTCCTCTACCTTTAGGTGGATCTTTCTTCCTGGCACAGAAAAGGATTCAGTGATGGGTGCACAGCTGACTTTTCTATGTCACAGTGATGACTGGCTCTCCAATGATAGCATCTCCCCATTCTTATTGTTCTATGAAAATGAGGTATTTTTAGCTCACTTTGCAGACACCAATTGGTAGTGACATTCTGCCCTTCTAGAAAAGTAAATTCAGTCACTGAAAATATAAGTTCCAGTACTGCAAACAGATATGTGTGGATAGTCTGTGCCTCTTTGCTGATCCATATTGATCAGGGATAAGGATCTGTCTCTGTAGATAGCTTTGAAGGTTCAAGGTCTCTGTTGTGGCAACATGAGCAGCTTGCTGAGAGCCTGTACATAAAAGCAAACTGGGAGATGAAGTGGAAAATCTTGTCTCTGACCTCCCCCCCGACAGCATGGGAGGAAAGAATGTCAACTTGGGCATTTTTCGGCTTTAACTATGAATAGCTTCAGTGGAGTTAATGATACTTAACTAGTGTTTCTGTAGACAGCTAATCTGATCCTCCCAAGGCTCCCTGCCCCCTTTCCACTTTTTATTAAAATATGAACCCAGTCAAGGCAGAATTTTAATCTTTTGTGACCTGCAGTTTTCATAAAGAGCTGGTAGGACAGGAGTAATCATAAAGTTTCTGTGTCTGATGGCATTGTTCTGAAGCATTTGTTGTGCTTCCCACTTGTGGTTCAGCTGATAAGCACAGTTCAAGGAATAAAAAAAGCATTGTTGATTGTCAACGGGCATAACAAAACCAGATTGTGTTCTGATGGTATTTTAACAGAGATATTCTTTAAAAAATGTGCAAAAAGTTGACAGTGCTGTTTTGGATAGACATTTTCTAAATGCACAAAATGCAATGGGAACAACAAAAGACATTAAAATATTTAAGATGAAAGAGATCAGACAGATCTTTTTTATCTTTTTTCTGTCAATCCATTAAGTTGTCTCAGGGATGGATTATGTGCTGTAATTATGGTTATAAATGCACCTGATTAAAAAATTTGCATAATTAGTGTATTAGTAAGTAACTTTGAAAAGAACTGCTACATGTATTTGTGTATATATATATATATATAGTCAACAAGATCATGCACACATATATATGCAAATTACATATGTAGTCAGAGAAAAGCACCTAGTGGCCAGGACCTTCCTTCTGTCATAATTCAAAGATGAGTAGCTGAAAAATGAGAATCTTGAAATCTTTAGAAGAAGATTTCAAAGTGGTTTATAATACAATACAGTGGTAGGCCACCAACATCTAAGAGCTGTAGCAGCTCTGCCTAGGAGTACATTTGTATGGTGGTAGGATACAGGGGACACTACTGGAAGTTTTTCCTATATGTTGTTAATTTCTTTATCCCAAGAGTCCCTCGGTGAGGTGCAACACATCATGTGGGCTCTGACACTTGGCGTCAACTGCTGAAATGCTATTGAGAGAGGAAATTTGAGATCAGATGAGCAATCTTAATACAAAGATTTTCCAACTTCCTCAAACTCAAGTTCTAAATTTAGTCTCTCCTCTCCTCTCCTCTCCTCTCCTCTCCTCTCCTCTCCTCTCCTCTCCTCCTCCCTCTCCTCTCCTCTCCTCTCCTCTCCTCTCCTCTCCTCTCCTTTCTCCTTTTTCTAAACAATGCTGGAGAATAGTGTTAGGAAAAAAGAAATATTTATTGACTTTGTAATGGGATTAAGGAAAATTGGAAGAGAGTATCATTAACCCAAGGGATAAATGTTATATATGCAATCACTGTTATCCAAACCGTTGTTCATCTGGAAAACCAATTTAAGTTAAGCCTTTTTTAATTGCTTCTCTGTGTACATTTACTCAAATCAAGGAAGGGACAGAAATATTTATTTTCTCTTTGCCAGAATTTTGTTGTGAACGTCTACCTTTTTTTTTCTTTTCTTTTCTCTTTTGGATACTTCTTATAAATATGGATTTGAACAGAAATGTCTGCTTCATAGTCAGAATATCTCTGTCCACTGAAGGAAAGAGGATCTCATACTGCAGCAACAGGGATTGGGGCGCAGCAGCAGGTGTCTAGATGAGATTGAGCATTTCTCAGTACCACATCACAAAACTCCTTTATATCAAAATGAAATATTACATATTAAACTGTTAGAGAGTGTTCAGGGGAGGGCCATGAGGATGGTGGGGGGTCTGGAGGGGAAGTCTTATGAGGAGCAACTGAGGTCATTTGGTCAGTTCAGTCTGAAGAAGAGGAAACTGAGAAGAGACCTCATTGCAGTTGCAACTTTCTCATGAGAGGAAGTGGATGGGCAAGTGCTGATCACTCAAGCATATAGTGTGACCCTCAGGGTGTCCTGTGTGGGGCCAGGATTTGGACTCGATGGTCCTAATGTGTTCCTTCCAACTCAGCATATTCTCTGATTCTATGGTTCTCTGTTTTTCTTGGCTCTGGAAAATAAGAATTTCCTTGGAAAATTTGCTGATTTTCTGGTCAACAAAAGTGTGCAGTTTTACTGCAGGATGGTAAATAGATGCAGCAAAGGGGCTGCATTTCAATTGTAGCTATCACTCAGGCTGGTTAAGTGTTGCCTGTTTTTTCAGAGAGGGAAAGACTTTGAGATGAACTGGGCAATGTAAGAATAGAGGATTAGTTTAACATTTGGGACACTGCTGACTGTATTTCAATATTGACCTTGACCGCTACCTCGTCAGTAATGTATATATTAAGCCTTTGAGCACCAACATTATTTTATTGATGAAGTAACCTTTTGCTTGTGGTAATACTGGGAAACCACTCATGTATTTCAATAGAATTTTTTTATGTGAGAAAAGAAACAGTAAAAAGCTCAATTTTACCATTTTCTTTTAGGTGCAAAACATCCCACAAACCTCTGCATAAAACATTTTTCCTTTGTCAGCATATCAGAAGGTAAATTCTCAGTGCTAAATCTTGGCACAGTGTGTATATGGAACTTCATGGCATACCTGTCAGATGTTCTGATTCATTTTTAGGACTCTGAAATATCACAGCTATAAAAGATTTAAAAGTTCAGCACAGAATCAGCTGCTCAATTCAAAGAAATGTGCTCATTAACTGTTTACCTGCCCTTTGCATACCCTCCAGGCTGAAAATGGGAATTGGCATCTTAACAATGAGCAATGCACCAGCATTGTGCTAATGAGCTGCTTGGCATATTCACCTCCATGCCACTCTGCAGAAGTTCATTCTCTTTCATGGCACTGTGTGGGGAGAAGGCAGTGGCACCCAGGCAGGCAGCCCAGGTGGATGAAAGCCACAGAATCCATTGAACATGACATCAGCCCCCTTCTCTTACCTGACATCCACAAGCAAATGTATATCTACCAATGCAAAATGCTGCATCTTGTGGTTGCTGCAGATTTCCTTACCAATCCTTTTAATTCTCCTCTCATTTAATGCCATTTCCTATTGGCTGGAGGAGCGTGGACACAGACAGGTGGTCCTTGCCTTGGAAGGTGTTACATGTGCTGACAGCAAAGTTACAGAACAAGACTTTCCTGATTTCACAGAATAGATTTCAAGACTGCTGCATACAGGGTTGTGAGGTATACATTTGATCCCCTTATTTACAGATAGACCCTCTCTGAAGTCTTTATAAGAAGTGAAATCAAACAGTACCTAATATTGCTTTAAAAATATGTAGATTTGCTACTGCCCCAGCCCTTTTCTCTCCAAGAACTAGGTCTATTTACTGGAAATTTTTGGCAGTCACAGGATGGTGAGTACCTATGTGTTTCAGTGCTGCATTCTCTTTGCTGGGAGATGCTGTGGAATGTAAACTTCTCTAATGACAGCTCCTTCAAGTCCTTTTCAGTCTTGTCAAGTTTCCTTATTAATAGAAGAGAAGCAATCTTCTTTCAATGGCAGCAACTCTCTAGGCAACTGCTGAATTTATAAGAATACAGATGGTGCCTGCCATTTCTTTTTTTCAGCACCACACTGCATTCCTCATCTGACATGTGGAACTTGTTTCGTACCATAATGCAGCAGCTGGAGACACTTTTCTTAGAGGTAAAGGCAGTTTTGCTTGCATTTTTCTTGGCAGCACTGAATTTTGCCCACCTGCAGGCAACATTAATATTTTTTTTTCCTTCTGAGATAGCAGAGCTCATGATGGTGATCTAATTTGAAATATTTTGGCACTATGCCTCTTCCTCTCTGCTACCATAAACTCATAGAGCTAAGCATTCCTCTCCTTCTAAACAGAAACAAAAACCAAAACAAAACAGGCAGACGTCTAGATAAGTCTGTATGTGGCATTTAAAGCATTTAAATGGAAATGTTACTCTTTGGGATCTATCTCTGGCAGATGACAATGCTAGATTTGAATTCTACCAAATTAAACAAAACCCAAGACTGTTTTATTAGAAGAACAAAATGGAGATGAATGCTATAGAGCTGGGTGCTTTGCAGTGCCAGGCTGATCTTTCCTGACAGACTCTGATGTGCAGCTGACTGCACTGGAGCAGTCCAAAAATGGACAGAAAGAGGAGGACCTCTGACTGAAGTGCAAACATGCATTAATCATAGGGAGGATGGCTATGTCTCAACCTCTGACAGCAAAATCCATACATTTGGTTGATTGCATGCTGTTGGTTAACTGGTTTCTGGGATATTTCCCTATTGTGTTTGTCAACAGCTGTTATTGCAGTAATTTAGGTTTCAGACTCTGGGCTTTTTAGCCTTAACTCCTCTCTTTCCTAGTGGCTCTCAAAGAAGCCTGCTGGTCCAGTGTATAGCACAGCTGAAGAAAATGGAAAGACCTAGAATAAAATGGCATGGAAATAGTACCATTTCTGATGCTTTAGATGATACTTTTAGCAACTCCCCTACTCCTGAGTCCATTGAAGTGCTTACCAACTCAGTTTGGCAGGGTTTAGGTCTGTGCTACTTAGTAAAGATTTGCAGTTGGGTTTATTTTTTGGTCTCACACTGGCAAAGACACAAAAGAGTTTAAAATGTTCAAGGAGTCTTTTCAGAGTAGGGTAATAATTCCTCCTATTTGACATGTTAAAGGTTTCTTCAGGGTTTTAATTCAGAGTATGTGAGAGAAAATATGCCTCCAGATAAAGGCAGATCTCTGGGTGCTAGCAGTTTACCTTAGTTTTTGAGTGCAGATATCAACAGACCAACAACTGTCCTGTGTGCAGGCAGAAGCTCTCATCTGCTACATGCATTTAGCATTAGCACATTGCAAAAACATGGTTCCAATTATAAATATCAGCAGACTTCTCTTTTCAAATGTGCAGGAAAAGACAGTGGGAGCAAGCCATATTCTCCAGCTGCAGCTCAGTCAGATATTTTCTTCACCTCTTCAGTATACAGGCATTTTTTTGTGCAAGTCACTGGGATTTTGAAGTGAATTACAAGATCAGCTGTTCTGACAGGCCAAAAAGAATATTTTTAGTTGCACAGTTAGTAAACCAAATCAGCAGGACATGACTTTTTGCGTGTTCTCTGTGAAAACCAACTGTTCCCTAGTGTTGGAGGTGAAAGGGTACATTTTTCCTTTGGCACATGGAATGACTGAATTTCAGCCACTTCAATGTTCTAGCAGAGCTTGTTCTCATAGGAAAACTTGGTGACTAATTAGAAATACCTGTAAAGGCAGCTAGAACTGCCTCTTCTTCGGCTCTTACCTAAAAGTGTTTTTAAAAAGTAGCTGAGTAATTTGATAATGAGCTGTTGAAGATTATTAATATAAAACACTGAGTAGAAATGTTGTGGCTTTGGGGCTGTTTGAGGCTTGCATCTTCTCACTGCATCAAGAAGGTCCCTGCTGAAGCACAGGCACCCAGAGGTGGGGCAGGCAGCTGCACAGGTCTGGGATAACAAATTACTCTTCTCACTTTCACAGAATCATTGAAACCTAGAATGGTTTGGATTGGAAGAGACAAAGTTTATCTCATTCCAACCCCGTCATAGGCAGGGACACCTTTCACCTGACCAAATTGCTCAAAGCCCCATCCAACTTAGACTTAAATACTTCCAGGGATAAAGCATCCATAACTTCTCTGGGAAACCTGTTCCAGTGCCTTATCATCCTCACAGTAAAGAATTTCTTCCTAATACATAATTTAAACCTGCCTTCTTCCAGTTTGAAGCTATTCCCCCTTGTCCTATCACTACATGCTCTTGTAAAAGTCCTTCTCCAGCTCCCTTTTAGGGTCCCTTTAGGTACTGGAATGTGCTTTAAGGTTTCCTCATAGTCTTCTCTTCTCCAGGCTGAACCACCCCAAATCTCTCAGCCTGTACATTCATCTTCTTTACAAGAAAAAAAAAAAAGAAGAAAAAAAAAAAGAGACAGAAATATGAAGGGAATAAAGGAATATTAAAATGAAATTAGTCATAGAACAAAAATAATGCAACTGGATAATCCCAGTTTCCCTAGACGTCTCTAGGGAAATAGCAAAATGGCAAATATTGTGTAAGAACATCAAGCCCTTCTAATAAGGGTTTCTGCCTTCTTGAAAGGATAAACTGGATTGGCATGTCTAAACTTGGAAAAGGAGTTAGTGAAGGAAACTACAAAACTGTGCAAAGGACAGAAAAAAGCAAACATGGAAAAAATTATTTATGGTTTCTCACATTTTCACTAGCTGTCTTCTAAAGCTTGCATAATTTGAGCTTGTCTGGGGAAGTTTTTGCCTTTTTACCACAGGATGTTGCGGATGTTAAAAGTACAAGTGGCTGCAAAAGGCAATTCATGGAATTAATGGGAAATAAGAAGATCCTTAAGGGCTGTTAAACACAGAGGAAAATACAATAACTGGCTTAGGACACTAAGATTGCTGAGAGCTGAGAGGATACCTTAGGGAGAGTATCTGGGTGTTCTTGTGCTTCTTCTATATCCTTTATTCATTTATGTCAAGTTTTGATCTGAATACACTTTTTGTCCTTCAGCTTCAGTATTACTAAAAGCAAATTCTGTGGTTAAAGGAAGGGACTAAAAGGTTCTAGATGATGCCTGTCAGTTACTGTGTTGAAGCCTTTTCCTGCTTCCCTTACATCCACAGAATAGTGACTTCAGAGGAATTGGTGTCAATTCACTGAAGTTCCAGTAGCAACAAGCAAAGCAGGAGGAATTACCTAAATCTGAGGTCTTAATCCTCCTTAGTAAAGGGTCCTTCTCCTATGTGCGAAAAAACTCTGAAAAAGTTTAATAGTGGAGCAAAACCAGTAATTTAATACTTAAGGCAAAGCCTAATTTATCAGCACTCACCAATTTGGATTTTTTTTAACCTCTTATGCTTCCTAGAACTTATTTGTGCCTTTCAAAAAGCACATGTTTTTGGGTGAAAAACACCTACCAGCTTATCTCTGTCCAAACAGTTTTAAGTTTGCTTTTCCAGAGCAATTCTATTCACATCAGTGGCCTTTCAAGTCCCTCTGTATATTAAAATGTAATACTGATGGCTGGATGAAATATAGTCTCGATTTCATAGGTGAATATTTGATATTGGGGGTTTCTTATTGTTGTACTACGTTAAGTTTTCAGACTACTAGATTCATCTAGACTACTAGATTCACTAGATTCAGACTACTAAATTCACTAGAATATCTCTTATTTTTAATATTCAAATAAATGCAAAATGTCTCCATTTAGTCTTCTCATTAATGTTTAAAAGATAATTTTCTTAGCAATTAATAGGAGCTTTTTTGATGTTGCAGATATGGGAGACAGATGTAAAACAGAGCTGTAGGATTACTCCCCTTGGTCCTGTTTCTTGACTTTGGCAGCAGCAAACTTGGTACAGCTATAAAATCTTTCTGGTTCCTGGTCTAGCTTTAGGGACTTTTCCAGATGTTGACTCTGCTTTCTTGATATGTCTCTGCTTCAGCTCCAGCTCCAGCCCACTCCACTGGCCCACACAGGAGCCACAGGACAGGTTATTATCAGCTCTGTGCTCTGTCTCTGCAAGCAGCAGAGGAGGATGATACAACACTTTTACTACCATTAACTGTGTGTGACACTCTGAAGGGGAGGGGCAGGCTTTCGTAGGAACTTTCCAAAGGATCTATTGAAAAGCTAAGCCAGTTTCTCTGCTTAAAGAGCCCGGGCTCAAGAGTCCTCCCTTGGTGAGAGGACGCAAGTCAGCCAGGTGCACAGGTTTTGGGTGGTGAGGAGGGGCAGGTTGCTGCAGGCAGGGAGAGACTGTGGTGTGCATTGCTTCAGTCTGGTGCCAGGCATGGGTGCTGTGACTCATGCAGGCACTGCACCAACAGCATTGATGCTATTGATCCCCTTGTCTCCCAGCTGTTCCTTAGCTGTACTGCAGTGTAAATCCTTGTGGCGGGGCTTCAAGCAAGGCAATTTTTTATGCAGAGGCAGTAACAGAACTCTGTAACATTCGACTGATTTTTTGTGGGGTGTTTTGTTTGGTTTTTGGTAGTTTGTTGTTAGGTTGTTTTTTTTGGTGGGTTTGGGCCCTTTTTTGTTGTTTGGTTTGGTTTTGGTTACAGTCTTCAAAGCACTCATCAATGCATATCTGCTGTTGTCATGTTGCACAGGTACACTGGTCAGGTCCCCAGAGTGAGGCTGATGAAGAAACCACAGTGTTACCATGTAGGACGTTGCTAAATCGCTTTCCCCATTAACTAGTGACATTTGAGTTAAACTAATGAGAAGCATGTCTGCTGCAGTGCAGCATACATTTATTCTTGGAGACTGCTTTCTTCAGCTTATTTACTGTTTTACCAACACTCTTAGTCACCATTACAGCTGATTAATGATGCCTTTCATTAAAGAGAAACTATTAACGACAGTCTTATTTGATCTACTTTGAAACTTTTCTATTCTGATCATCATCTTCTGTCCCTCCTTTCTCCTCCTTCTCATCTTTTCTTGGAAATGATAAGTGAGGCAAGAGATAATGCCTTCACAGCCTTTGATCAACTGCTGTACATATGGCACAGGATGAAAATCAGACAAAAAAGCAAAGTGATATTCTCGATAAAACAGGTACTTCTACATTAATAATTTGCCATCATCTAAATTGCCATAAACCCCTCAGCTAGACTGATATAATCCTAATGCCTTTTGCACAATAGGCAGGTTTTAAAGTACAAAGCTACATCTCTTCTCTGATATAATCTGTATTTTAATGGAACTTGCTGTATAAGGGATGGCCTCAGGATTTCTACAGCTGGGGTATTCAGCTGCTTGCTTTAAGCTTATCTGACCTTGCCTGTTTTATAAGTAGTTCTCTGAAAGGAGTTTTCAGTAATATTACAAGTGTAAAACACTCAGTTCTGATTTTTTCTTTCAAACAAAAACCCGTGCACTTGTGTTCTGAGGATTCTATCCAGGATTCTGGATGGACCCATGGACCTACTGGATGGGAAGTAGTGCATGTGCCCCCATCAGGGTATGTCTTTTTGAAACCAATTTACACCATTTGATTTTCTATGCAGATGTCTCATTTTGTACAATGAAAAAAAAATGTATTTGGTGTATCTTTCCCATTTGTAGGAGTACCTGTTGTCCTTGGGGTTTCTCAAAACAAATTTAATAGCAGGAATTCCTGGAAAAGCAAAGTCAAGATACTTTATGGGATTTTAGCATTACCCTCTCTCTGGTATGTCAATATGCAGAGGGCATGACTTATCCAAGCCTCTATCCACTGAATGTTAACCAGTCACGGATTGTCTGATTGGGAAGGAGGAGCAGAGGCCATACAACAGAATGAAAAGTATATTTTCAACAGAATGTGTAGATCAGTTACATCTTATTCATTTATCTTTTTAATAAAGAACATAGGATCCAGCTCATAAATTCCCTAAAAATACTCAGCCTACTGCAAAGACAGCATACTGACACTGTGCTAGAGAGGCGAGGTAATGAGGAAAACATCTCTTTTCTCATAGGTATCAAGCTACAAATATTTTTGCACCATGATTCATCAGCTATGTTTGACTTACAATTTATCTACTCAATTTGCTACTATTCAGTTTTATTCCTTCTGCCATGCTATCTCCTAATATTCTTGAGCAATATCTTATTCCTTCTAGGTTTCATTTCCTTTCACCCCAAATCAAGGAAAATAGAGGTTTAGCAACATGTCAAGGGGGTATCTGGATTGAGGAAAAGATGAGAAAGGTAAAATAGCCAAGGTTTCCATAAATGTGAGATCTTGACTGAACAATTTTATTCCATGGCAGGAGACAGCCTGCTAGGCCAAATATATTAAAATGCCTTTTTGCAGTTGCGCCACACAGATAGAGACACAACCTCTTGTGGAACCATTATCTGATTTATTTCTCTGTACCAACTACTGTTACACTTAAACCCTAGGCAACTGTCCCTATATCATATTTTTCCAATCCTTTAAGCATCTCTTATATCTTTTTCCAATACTGAGGATGTGGCTGTGCACTCATGACCCAGAACTGCTCAGCAAATTGTTTTCTGGAAGCTATTCAGTAAAACGTAGGTATGGTGCATTTTCTGTTTGAAAAAGGAAAGCTTTTTACCCCTGGAATTGAAGCTACAATTGAAGCTATTGTACCTGTGAGAAGATTCTTGAATATGACAGAGCATAGTGTATGAGGAATACAAGTACAGTGAATGGCTTCTCAAGGACAGGAGTTGTTTGCAGCCTTTCTCACCCATAAATACTATTTCTATTACCCACGAGAACAAACTGGGTGATTACTAAATGTGGAACATGAGAAATCAAATCAAGATGGTGTTATGGAGCTCAGTGGACTATGATATTAAAATGTGCTTTACTTAAACAGCTGTGAATTTTTATTACCTTTATTCAGAGAAAGAAACAACATGATACAAAGAGGTTTTCTGTGATGTTCAAAATGTATTTTTAAGCTTAGTTCTTTGTAAATGTTCTCAATTCCTCAACTCCTGGGTGCTCTGTTTATATGATTTCCCTGATCATTACAATGCCTTAAAGCTTTACAGGCTCTTATGAGACATGGACTTTGTAAAGTGTGTTATAATCACCATAAAGGCAAGATAAAGTTCTGTGATAATACAGTGCTTTTGTTCAGTATATGAGCACAAGATCAATAATCAGTACACTGATGAGCATTCAGTCTGCTCTGAGGTGAAAGGAGTAAGACACACATTTAAAACAAATGCTGTAGCCAAGAAATTTTCAACAAATAATTTGTGTCCTGGTAGTGGTTTACCTCAGTTGCCCTTTACATTCTGTGAGGACACCCTGCACTGCAAATATCAACATTTTCCTTTGCTTAACAGTGGGAATGAACACAGATTTAAAACTAAACATGACAAATGAGAGACACCTCATTCACAATCGCTTCAAATCACAGAGGACCTTGTAGTGCTTGAGATGATATATGGTCCCCCAAACTGCCATTTCCCTGGTTTATCCAGTCTTCAAAATTGCTTATTTTCATTGCAGAAAGCCCATTATACATTACATACAATTATGCCCAGAGATTCTCAGAGATTTATCCTTTCAATTTTTGACTCTAGGTTGTGGCTTTGAACACCACCTTACCTGCTCAGTGCTTGATTATTTAGGGAATTACACAGCACTTGTTAAAACAGCAAGTGGTGGTGATGACTTGAATTTAACCTTAACACAGCCTTGTTAATGCTGGGGCCAATGCCTTAATCTAAATATCTGCTTAAATGCTCTGATTGTGGCTTATTTAGCTGCAGAGAACCTTGTCAAACACAAGAGTTGCTGGCTGTAGATCAATAGCTGTGTGAGCCCTGTCTACTCTCCTGGTCTTTTGTGCGTGATTAGTTTTGCACCAAAGGTCTGCTGGCAGTCTGTCAGTGGCACGAGTTTGGCCAGCAAAGGTCCCACACATCTCTTTGAATTGCCTGGCATTTGGGTGGGAAAATTTTTTACTGTCTTTGGAAATTCTTGCAAGTATCTCATATTAGCTATAAATGGTAAATTTAACATTAAATAAAATAAAAAGTTGATGAATCAGTTCTGATTGTGAACTGGAGACACATACCTAAATAAAAAAGGCTTATTCATCTGGCTTTCATATGAAATAATAAGGTCTGAAGTGAAACATTTTTTTGTTTTGAACTTGTTATCCTCTTCTTTTTTCTTAGTGTATCAAAATGGAATATGTAGCATTTCATCATTTGTGTCTGTGGGAATAATCTGTGCCTTTCCCTCCCAGTTCTTTCTATATCTTCCCTCACTCCCTTCTTTTTTGGAAATTGTTATGCTCCGGGTATACTTGTGAGCACTGCTATAAAGTCCAATACATTTCAAAATGTTATACTCCTGGAAAATTTAAAACTAGACAGTTCCAAAAGCTAGGCAGAAAAAAATGAAATAGATTTCAATCTAGAACATAATAGATTTCACTTCTGCTATTAAAAAATTTCACAAAAGAATAAAGAAAAAGAGGAAAAGGTATGAGAGGGGAATGATTTCTGCTATTATTTCAGAATTTAATATTGCTATTTGTATTATATTAAAAAAAAACAGATGGGAGACTTTGATTAAAAATTCATTTTAATTTTAGATGCCTTCCCTCAAAATCATGAGAAACGTCTCTGCATCTGGCTTCAGAATTTAAATACCTGTACACACAGTGGGTGCTGCAGGAAGTGATTCATGCTACTTGTTTAAGGATGTAGTGAGTCTGCCTTGAGAGCTGCCTATATATCTCCTGCCCGTGGAAGGAGAGAAGTCTAGAAAACTAGTTTAGGCAAGACAGTTTAGAGGGCTGAAGTCAGAAGTGGTGCTTTCCAGGTTTCTTTCCTTTTGAAATTTGCAGTGGGCAGTCCCATGCATTTCTAGGTGTCCAGATCACTCTGATGATCTGCCCTGCAGTCACTAGACTTCAAATCCTTGAGGCATGGGGAATTTATGTGTGTGTGTGTGTGTGTGTGTGTGTGTGTTTAAAGCACTGAGCATAACAGAACCATGATTGTGGTGATAACACAAAACCCTTACACAAACTTCAATAGTTATTGTTTTGTATTTTTTGCACACAACATTTTGCAAAGATTATAAAGGTGCCAAGCGCATTGAACTGGAGCATCCTGGACTGTTGCTAAGATCATATTAAATAATTTCTAGGTGGTCATGTGATGTTTTTATAAATATTAGATAAGACAGAGCACAAAATAGCCAGGCATTTTTGAAGCTGAAAATAATAAATTTGGGGTATTTCTTTACAATGGTTCACATTTAATATTAAAATCTTGGTAGTAAGATTTGGAATTTGGAAGCCTTTGGAAGGCTGCATTACTAGAAATTGATTTATATCTGTGAAGCACATGATTTAATGAGGGCTGTACCCGGCCAGTAACTCCTGAGCCTGTCTGTTCTTTCTCCCCTAATGGGATAGCTACATTCTTGCTTTCTTTCTGGCCCCTCAAAAAAAAAAAAAAAAAAAAAAAAAGTTATAGATCGTAATATATCATAGTAACAGTAACACACTCTTAATGATATTTCATGAGTCTGCCAGAATTTCTGGATTAGAAGCTGTAGTTTTTATGGCTTCCAGAAGACTTTTTAGTGACTGCTTGGAGTTTGTACCTTTCTCAGAAGTGTCATTCATATATCCATCCAGTTAAAGCAGTGCCAGCTGATGACTGCAGTAAAGAAACAATGTTCTGTGAGTGACCAAAAATGAAAAGAAGTTTGATCTCTACCACAGTAACTCCTTGGTTACACTGGAAAGCGTTGGTAGCTCTACAACATAATTCACCTTTCCTAGGACTGGAGGATAGTAGGACAGCCCAGGTTGGAAGGAACCACAGGAGGTTTGCAGTGCAAACTCTTGCCCAAAGCTGTGAGATCAGTCAAATCTTCACAGTCTCCAGGGATGGGAATTTCACAGCCTCTCTGGACTGCCTGCTCCACTGCCTGGCTGTCTTCATGGGACAAAAAATTAGTCTTTTTATATTATTCCAGTCATATTTCTCAGCTACCTCTTCTGCAGCTTGAACACATTTGGTAAAAAATTTTTGGCAAAACAATTTCTTGGAAAATAGTATGCAGAAGCACAAGGACACTGTGAATTGTGTAGTCATTTAAATCAAAGCTGTCAAGGAAAACAATTGTGATTTAAAACATTTTGTCTTGGAGTTAGTACCTTTGAAAGAGACCAGAGTAACATTTTGAATTTATATGTATATATCTATATCTATAAACATATGCTTTTTTCTATGACATATCAGTTTTAGGCATTACAGGATATGACATACAGAAACACTACTGAGAATGAAAAACAATAATAAAAAACTATAACTGTATAATGAGCAGGTAAAAATATTTGTATTTTGAGAAAAATGCTGTATCTTGCAACCGAAATCAGCATTTTTCCTAAATATAATTTTCAAGGTAGGAAGCTTATTTTTATAACAATGTCTCCAAAGCATTCACTTCTACTGAAAACAGAAAAATTCAAATTTCTCTTAAAACACATAGAAAAAATTTGACCAGATCTTAACCTAAATTCTACCTGCTGATGCTATCAAAAGTGTTTATATGGAAGATTGAAATGACCAATAGGAAGAACCTCAGTTTTCTTGTAAAGTATCACAGATGTTACTGATCTTGATCTCCATCCTATCCTGAGACAAAATTTCATTTTATACTTTTCGCTAGTTTTGTCAATTAAGGATATTGAAAATAATCTTCTTAGCATCATTTAGACTCCCTTTATGTTGTATAATAACAGTCGTAAGTTTTACATGACTATTTTATAGGAAGTTTACATATACAACTACATGTATTTTTGCTCTTCAAGTGAGCAAAATATACAATAAACTGCTCAGCTGTGGTACAATGCAGATAAAGCTAAAGGTTTTGGATCAAATCCTCAGCAGGCGGAAAATAAATGACATTTCATTGACTTCAATGGAGGTACTCCTGTATGTGCCAGTGAGCATTAGGAATATGAAAGAAAACATTACAAGAGCCATGAAGAAAACAAAAGCATAGAAATATTCTAATATATTGTGATTGTGTGTGGATCCCCAGAGAGGTGCATTCTAGAAATAGACCAGGAACTGCAATTACAGTGCGAATAAAGAAAGACAATGAAACCATCTCATTTTAGATTCATAGGGTCAGAAAAGAGAAATTGCCTGACATATTCTCCCCCTTTGAAAACCACATATGTTAACAAGGGAGGGAGAGCACAGCACCTAAAGCAGAAGAATTTGCTGCATCACATTTAAAGGCTTTTAGAAAGGAGTATTTTTTGGTGCTTAGGAAAACAACAATGCCGAGTTAATTCTGCAAATGGAGTTACCCAGAAATTTGAAGAGCTGAGGTGAAACCTGAAGTGAAGCTGAATATTTACAACTTCACTCCATCCTAATCCTAATGCTGCAGCATGAATACATTTTCATAATCTTTGTGCTTGTGAGTCATCCTGGTGTCCTTTGCAGCACAAATTCACACTGGGCTATGTAATTATTTTTAGAAAATGGGAACTTTGTCATCTTTGCCCTGCAGAGGCATTGGGTGATGCCATTGGATCCCCATTGCTTTTCTGAACTTGTGACAATGAGGAACAAGTTCATACCAGTGATTATTCATGAGCTTTGTCATAATCAGGATGTGTATATGTAGATACAGAGCTACTGGGAATGGTTTCAATTAGAGCTCTGTGTGATTGGGAGTAGTGATGCTTGGTTCAAGCTTTACAAGCTGATGAAAATAACCTTCCAAATATGGTATCTCAGTCCTGAAAAGCCTGAGGGGCTTCCCATCCTGAAGGAAGGATCTGGAAAAGGGAGAGAAATAGTGCACATGATTGAATACTTTCTTTCCACACATAAAAGAGTGGGCCTGGCAAAAAGTACTTGGGATTACTGGACAGCTAAGGGGCTGTGTAATGAGATATGGAGACCTTCACCTTTGGGTCACCTATGACATGGAGTCATTATCATCTGTCAGCTGTTTAGCAGTCTATGTGAAATGAATGTTGTCTGTTCCGTGTGAGAAACGTGCAGCACAGAACTGCAGCTAGCCAAAATGGCGTGTATTGGCATATGTCAAAGGACACACAGACCACTAAGATCTCCTATACTGCTGAGAATGAACTGACTCCCCTCATTCATAGTTGTTTCTCTTGTGCATATTTCCAGCTTTAACTTGAGGTTGATCTTGATTGTAGGATTATTTATGCTGTCTCATATCCTCCACTCCCTCCTGTCAATAACTACTTAATATAAATCTCCTAAAGAGGACTGGGAGTTAGAGCCACCTCCTCTACAGAAGAAGGGCCATTAGAAGAGCTCTTGTGGTTCAAACCTGGGGTGTACATAACCCAGCACCTTGTTCTGAATCAGAGTCCAGGGAAAAGCATGATAAAGAATATAAATATGGAAATACCCTTCTGTCCATCTATCCTAAGATGCCTATACATGCATCTCCTCCCAGCAATCAGATTTAAAGACTTTCTGAGCAAGGTGAAGTTGTTCCTGTGTTTGCCTCCTGATGAATTAGGTTGTTCCTTTCTGGAACACATTTGTATTTTTTCTGTGTGCAGTACGACAGCAAAGAGCTCAGAGTTCTGGGCTCCTTCCTGCATTTTACCTTCTCTTTAGAGCACCATCACTTTTCCATGCCTATCACAGCTTCAGATGGAGAACCAAACATCCCAGCTGAATCACAGCCTGATGTTTAGAGAACTTTCCAAGGATATTTCTAGACATGTCTTTACATTTCCCAGGGAAACGGAAAAAGCAGTTTTTCTGATGGCTGTGAGGGCCTTAAATCCCCAGTCTTCCTGCTTTCCAAGTACATAATTTAACCCTTACTTATTAAATGGAAGGAGAGAGTGGCAGGTGGCCATCCTCTGGGCAGTCTAAAGCCAGGAGAGGGAGAGCCAGGGCACCTGCTCTAGTTGTTACACATATGAGGCAGTGGAGGTCTAACAGGCTCAGACCAAGAAAGTGTGTCCACACTGGGAAATGCACCCTTCTTCTCATGCCTTGCCTTTGACCTTTCCATATGCACAGTGGACTTAGTGACTACAAAAGATGTGGTTGATTTCCCAATACAGAGGACAAGAGGAAGAAAAGGAACTGAGACACAGTGTGCCTGGTTTCCCTATTTGCGCAATGCTGTCCAGCTAGCTTAGGTTTCAGAGCAATCCAGTAGGAAATGCCAACTCTTTGTTGTGATACCATTTCTGACAAAATCTCAGGTTATCTTTGTGCAGTGACATAAAATTTTTTTTTTGCCTATATATTTGCTACTCATTGCAATTTGTACATTGATTAAACTGGACCTTTTTAATGTTCAATATTTACAGTATGCTTATGAACAATTTATCCAGACTTGTAAAAATGTAAAACGGCCTCTGACCACTATTCCCTTCTTTTTTGCATAGTGTCAAAAATAATCCCTCACTCCCAAGAAATGCTGGCTGAGGGGGCACACATATATAGATAGGCACAAGATCCCATAAAGTGCTGTCAGACATAGCTATTCTCTGCAATGAATATTGCCCTGCAATGCTTGCAAGGACTCAAAACTTATATACAATAACTTGCAGCCAGCCCAGAGAGTAAATTAAAGCAATTGATTGAATAGCTATAGATAAAATATAAGAAATCAAAGGCACACTCCATAAAGTCACAAGTCCATAAACTCCACTACAGTGGAACTTCCCTGTAATGAAAGGTAAAACTCTGCAGGACTTCTCATACATTTCCTCTTTATTTAGTACAGTGCTTGGGTTTTACACTGCTCCTGATAAATGAAAGCCATCATATTGTTGCCATGGACTACACCTTGGTAAGGACTTTCCAAAGGAGTAACCTTATGGGTTACTGCATAAACATGGGTTTGATGTATGGAGCCCCTGACTGCAACACCATGTTGCTAAAGATGTTTTTAGAATGTCCTACAAATATTTCTGAGGCTGATACAACAGTGTATTACACACTGACTCATTATGCTGTGTCTTGAATCAGTGACACTGGGAAACGTAGACACATCTATCCTGTGATATATTTAAGGGGTAACTTCTAGTGAAAGAAGACATTTAAGCATCTTTGACTGCTGATGTGTAGAGCATTAATGAAACTAATTGTAATGCTTACAGTCAGCAATATTAGTTTCTTATGCAATGAAGAAAAAATAACTAAACAAAGTAAGTGGACAAAGACCCAATATTTTGATTGGGTTCTATAATTTCTACAATTTAGGGTTTTTTTTTAAGTCATCTGGCTGACATCATCATTAGTATAAGGCACTGTAAATAAAGTCATTGTTGCACCTAGAAATCAAAAGTATCCACTCAGAGAAAGCATTACAGAGAATTCCAGTGTTTTTTGCCTTGAGGTTTTGCTCTGCTGTGTGAACCCCTGAGATTTTCATCTGAATGATTATTTTGAGAATTGCCTATTTCTAAATTCACCAATTATGTTTGTAGGAGCTGAATGTTTTCTGACTTAAATTATATATTTTCTTTAGATAAAGAAAATACTATGTCTCATAAATATTTCATTAGAAAAATAAAAACACGTGAGTTTATTTTACAGATAAGGTGTCAAGGTTTTAGGGAAAAAAAAATTGCCAGGGAGAAGCTGAATTTCAAAACCAATGAAGAAATTCAGAGTAAACTAACTTGCTTTAAAGTAAAAAAAAAATACATTGTATCCACATTTATATAATTAGAGAATTTATGCAATTCCCATAATTATATATGGAAATAACCAGTTATTATAGACTGCTAATGTAAATGTGCATGTAAACACACATACACAATTTAGCATAACAGTATGTTGAAATTCATATGCAGATTGATATTTATATTTCTATTTGCTAATTTACAAACAATATTTTGTCACTACTGTATAAATATGTGTGTGCATGTAATACTAACATCCAATACTATATTTTAAAGTGTGTTTGTTTTATAACCATATGCAGTGAAAAATAAGTTTGAACTATTTAAATATAAATTCAAATCTACAGATAAAAATGCATATTACAGCAACGTCTTGGAATTGTTGATCTTTCTCAACATATTACCATCTCTGGTAATGGGATGCACTTTGTGAAATTTCAAATTTCTGAGTCAAGGGGTTAACATTTAATCAATAGTTCTCACTGTTATGGGCTCTTCTGGGAAATACTAGGTTGTGATATACGCTATGCATCATGAAGCAGGAGTTAGAGCCTGGTAGAAAAATAATCCGATTGCAGAGTTTCATTGACAGTGCTCTACTCATACATTTTATGTATGTCATTAGATTCCATATAGTCCACATAAAATTGCCGTGGTCTTTTCCATTACAGTGTCTAAAAGATGTTACATACCAGAGTGTTATTGTGCTCCTGTGAAAACCCATGCCAGGCTTCCATCAGGACTTACTAGGGGCCGTTTATAAATTGGAATGTAATGAACTGTTGCTTGTATTTTCCCAGTTAAACACTAGATATGGGGGTTCCTTACTGAAATAACTGGAAAAACTGTGTTCTCATCATATTAAAATACAAAGATGGATCAGAAGAAAAATCCTTCATCTAAATATTCCAAAGTCTTGACAAATTTTAATTCCAGGGTCATAAATTCATAGATTTTAGAATCAGAAAGGACAGCTACGGTAATTTAATGTGGGAAAAGTGAGAGGTGACAATGGTAAGATGATCCTTATTAATAAGAATATCTAGTCTGTTCTCTGAGTTGGATACCAAGGGATTATTCCTGAGTGACGTCATGCAGCCTTGGCTCTGCAAAAGACAACGTGGGCTCACAGGCCTGTGTACACAGCCAGCCTGAAGACTGGACAATATCCAGACCAAAGCCCAATCTCATGGGCCAAGGTAGTATGACAGACTTAAGAGCCTCACCAAGCCATTCCTGCTTCTGCATGGCTTGATGAGCAAGGCGGCCATGGTGGGGAGAATTTGCTGAAAAATACTCAAGTTCCAAGAGGTTATGTGAAAGAGCAGACCTTTCTTAAAACATTATCTTCAGTTAAAATTTCATGATAACATGTATCACTTTTTCCTTCCCTCTGAAAGATATTAACACCTCCCTGCTGCTTCTCAGAACTAATTTTCAGATTTTACGTACAAGTCTGATGTTTTACAAAAAGAACACACCTTTCTATTGGGCCCCTCTTGTCCATATGCTCACAGGAATCAGCAGGAGAGCTTATCAGACCCTTGGACGGTCCTTTGTGGAACAGGAATACCTGAAAGCTTCCATAATCTCAGAGGTTTTGAAGACCACTGTGGACAGTGAGTGGAGATTACAGGCAGCCCCACCTTCCTAGGAAATAATTGTAGGTAATGGTTGTCCCGGCGAAGTTTATTTCAGCACTTTTTTTCTGACACCTATTATAGAATAGTACTGAGCAGACAGCAGCAGTAAATGGAATCTTATTTGATTTTTGTTAGGACCCATGCTCAAAATTTTTGCTCTCTCTGAGATGTAATTCAGGCAGAGAATATCCCATCAACAGCCCTATATGTGTTTCTTTTGCTGTTTTACTCTGGGGTTTTGTAGATAAAATGATAACACAGAATTGTGTGTTATTTGTGCGTTATCTTTAATTACAAACATGATTGCTATTCCCCTCACAACTTTGCAAGAACAGCTCGCTAAAAGAGAAAACAGATCGCTCTTTCAGTATGTTTGTGGCAGTTTTTATACTGCAAAGAGCAATGGCAACTTGCAATGTATCTGTTTGCAGGGGGTAATCCTGTTTAGTACACATGTCACTAAACCCAGCCATCTAACTTGAAGGAATCATTATTTTGCTACATAGCTTAAAGTTTACAGTCCCTGTAAATCAGCTATGCACTATGCATGTATATGCTTTTTTTTTACTGCCTGTTTGGGGGGGAATTTATAGAGTAGTTCTCTAATAAATAACTTAATTAATGAAATGTAAAGGCTGCAAATGTATTGCAGTGTAGCAGTGTTGTTCCAAAATGAGGCTACATCTTCCTTACAAGAAAAATATATGCTTGAAGAAATACTACATTATTAGGTTGCATGCAAATGAGCTGCTAAGGAATACAGAAAATATCTTGTTTTCACACAATCCTTTCGTTTTCACCATACCCTTATGTTAACCATGTTAATTTCCTCCTTTGACATACAGGCTACAAGTAGCAGACACGGGATGCAAATGCAGGAGAGACTCTATCCTCTGATTTTTAAGTATGTCCTTTAAGTATGTCCTAACTCCTGATCCATGGAGTGCAAGACTCTTAAAAAATCAAAACAAACCAGACTGCATGTGGGATGACTTGATATAACAATGTATGCTACACAAAACAGCTTGGAAATAGGGAAAAAACAGTGCCACTTTTGGACAGCTCTATCATTCTTACCTCTATATAGCTCTTCTTCAATTGAGAGCTTATACACATGCCCATCTTCTTCTCTCCATTTTAGTGTCAATGTCAATAAGTATGAATAAAGTTTTATTTTAGTTAGTGAGATATATCTGGTTTGCTGTAGACTCAGGTCACACTGATGGGCTACGGATGCAAGTGATTTGTGTCTCTGAAATACTTAAGTAGTGAATGCTCAAGTGCATGGAATAAAATTCATGGAGTAAAAAGTAACCATATTTACTTTCCTGAGTTCATGCTGAACCATTTTCCAATCTGTTAATGCTTCATATTCCTTGTCATGGGACAAACATATTTGACAGTCTGGGCAGTAAATCCAGCAAACATAGCTTAATGGTCTGTCAGAGCTGGGAGCACAGGCTCATTTCTGGTGCTGCTACCTCAGCATCTCTTCCTGCAAAGGCAAAGCCATGGTGTGTCAAGTCTTAACGAATCAGGCAAAGCCCAATGACAAATCTCCCTTTGACACTGAGTATGTAGAATTGGAATATTAAACACCAGTGCCCCGATTGCATCTCTATTAGAAATCTCATCGCATTTTCTCTGATGTTTCTCTCTGCCTCGTGGTCATCTTTTTCCTTGGCATTACTCTTTGTACAAAGTGTTGCTTCTGGTTTTTATCCCTGACCTCAGACAGGCTTTCACTACACAGTTTTGCTCAGTAACTTATTCCAGGTAGAGAGCACAGAATACAATCTCGCCTTAGAATGTGATCCTCACATTCTTCACCTTATGCCATGTCCAGCAAGACACAAATCAGGGGAAAAATGTTCCCTATTTGACAAAAAACCAGGTTGTCATCTGAACATCTTATCCAGTACTAATCGCAATTCATTGGTATTACTTTCTGAATAGAGTAAGACAAAACAAAACAAGCAGATTCAAGTCATAAAGATTCAGTACAAGGTAGTAATTTACTTCAGCTACTAACTATATTCAACTTGATTTAAATATCTTAATATTTAATTATCTACATTCATCTTACTGAAGTGCACATAAAGGAACATCTTCAAAGAAATTAGCTTTGAACATTATTTACAGACAAGGTGACAGCTGTCTAATTCATTCTCTTGTGCCAAGGGAGAACAGCAAAGTGATGTAAAAAGGTTTTGAACTGTATTATTTAATTCACATAATAAATTTCGAGTCATGTGGTAGGGTTCTATGTGGTTCACTGCCTTTCTGCTCATTGTCTTATTAGATGTTTGCACATCTACGTCTGGCCCACATAAATGATTTCTCTAGCTGTCTTGAGTAAATTTGCAACAGCAAAGTAGTATGCTTTTACAACAGTATGTATTCCTCTGGTGTGTGTGTGCATATTCAGCATGAAACATTCTCAAAAGCACAATATTGTTTCAAAGGCCTTAAGGCAGAGGAATGTTAATGTCATTGCTTTCAGTGCTGATTGTGTAGTCTGCACTGAGCAAGTTCTTTTCTGCCCTGAGTTGCTTATTGACTAGAGCCTGATGGCAAATGGCAGGAAAACAAAACTGCAGGTGGGTAGATAGATAGACCTCTTGGGCTTCTGTCCAGTAATGATGGGATGCAAACATTATTTGTAGTGGGAAAAAAACAAATCAAACCACTTTTGGCTTTGGTTCTCTGCATAAAACAGGGTTGGGAGTGCTGTGCTCTGCAATTTCTGTAATCCTTTTAGCACTGAGCTGTGTAATGCTGGTCTTTCATTAAAATACTTTTGAGGATAAGGAAGAGCAGATATACTCCTGACCTTACCAATTTTAGCATTTTGGAGAGAAGATTCAAACTTTAATGTCAAATCGCTGGTGTGTCAGCCCAGAGAGCAGTAAGTGAAAAGGAGACTGAAAAGCTGAGATGTAAAAAGGTTAAAAACTATGTTTCAGCAATGGGCTCTGCAGAAACCGATTGCTCTGATGTAGATTAAGCTGTACACTGACCTTTCAAAGAATAAGCATTTTTCTCAACTGTCACTGTATGAATGCACAAAACAAGCAATATCATTAGGGAAGACACCCAGGCTGTCAGACTTTGAAGAGATTATGTCAATGAGTCATGACCCACCCATTCAGCAAATGAAGTGAAGGTTAGAGCTTGAACATATAAAATAAATTTGACTGAAAAACTGAAATTACGTTTCTCTCTTAAAAAAAGTTGAAGTCATAAAATCTAGGATTGTTTAGAGCTTGTGTATTCAAATATCTATATAAAAGGGGCTAAAATCAACTGTTGTGTACCTCTCCAACCTTTTGCACCTACATGTGTTTCCTACTCAGTGGGACACAACATTCTTAGCCTAAGAAAATTATGATTATTTCAGACATTTTGCATCTGGCAAATGGTATTTAAGAAATACTCTCTGCATGGTGCTAATAACATCCAATCATTCTTAGCACTTGTTAAGTTGAGCCATCCTGGGATATTTTCACCATTCTTTACAGAAAAATATGACTGCTCTTTTGAGTCCCCAGTAGAAATTGTGACACCAGGAAAGCATGAATGCATAAAGGTTTAGGCTGTGCCAAACTAGGAATTGCATTAGGAAGAGTGTGATCAGCAGGTAAAGGGAGGTTATCATTCCTCTCCACTCTGCCCTGGTGAGGCCGCAACTGGAGTGCTGTGTCCAGTTCTGGGCTTCCCAGTTCAAGAAAGATGAGGAACTTCTGGAGTGGTCCATCAGAGGGCTACAAAGATGATTATACCAGAATTATATACCAGATTATACCAGAGCACCTCACTTATGAGAATAAGATGAGGGATCTGGGCCTGTTTAACCTGGAGAAGGGAAAATTGAGAGGGGACCTCATCAGTGTCTATCACTATCTGAAGGGAGGGTGCCAGGAGGATGGAGCCAGGCTCTGCTCAGTGGTGCCAAGCAATAGAACGAGAGGCAAAGGGCAGAAACTGATGCACAGAAGGTTCCATCTGAATATGAGGAAAAACTTCTTTACTGTGAAGGTGAAGAAACACTGGAACAGGCTGCACAAAGAGATTGTGGGCAACTGCTTGAATATTTCCTTCACTGGGAATATTCAAACCCCACCTGGATGTGATCCTGTTCAACCTTCTTTAGAAGGGTGGTTGGACTAGATGATCTCCAGAAGTCCCTTCCAACCTCAATCATTATGTGATTCTGTGATTCTGTGATTTTGTGAATCTGGGCAATTATTTTTTCTTTGTGAGCAGCAGTCATTTATAGGACTCCCACCTGGAGCACTGTGTACAGTTCTTGTGTCCCCCATATAAGAAGGAAGTGTTGGAGAAGTCCAGAGGAGTGCCATGAGGTTGATAAGATGACTGGAGCGTGTCCCCTACGAAGACAGGCTGAGAAAGTTTAGGCTGTTCAGTCTGGAGAAGAGAAGTTTGTGTGGACACCTCGTAACAACTTTTCAGTACCTGAAGGGGGCCTACAAGGAAGTTGGAGGGGGACTCCACCTCAGGAATTGTAGTGACTGGACAAGAAGCAATGGGCACAAGTTAAAAGAGGGGAAATTTAGGTTGAATATTAGGAAGAAATTCTTTACTCTGAGGGTGGTGACATGCTGAAACAGGTTGGCCAGGGAGGTTGTGGATGGCCCAACCCTGACAGTGTTTAAGGCCAGGCTGGATGGGGCTTTGAGCAACCTGGTCTAGTGGGAGGTGTCCCTGCACATGGCAGGGGGGATTGGGACTAGATGATCTTGATGGTCCCGTTAAAGCCTTAAAATTCTATGATGCCATGATATAAACCTCAGATGAGCTAGCTGCTCAGGTTGAAAGTATTTCTACCCTGCAGGAGTAAACTTTCATGGCACAATGATGCACAAAATGCACTGTTTTCTGGCAAAACACCAAGCTGGAATTAATCTAACTACACAAGCCAATAAATGAGGCGATAGTGGGGTGAATTTCAACACTGAAACACTGAGCAAGCCCTCCAGACAGCCTCAGCTCTTGGGGAGCTGAATGCACCTTTCTGTAAACGCATTTTTGCTGCACCAGAACACAAACTACCAAGATTAAAACTAGATTTTGTGTATTTACTTAGGTTGCAGTCAGAGCAGATATTGCTCAACACACGAGTCTGGTGTGTGAGCTGTTGCTGGCTGGAGGGATCTCATTTGTTGAATGTGTGGGTTAATGTAGTAGTCAAGCAAAGCCCCAGACTTGAAAAGCAGCAAAACACAGGCAACTGAAGCCTTTTCTTCCATGCCTGTTATGGAACTGGGAAGCAATAGTAAATATGCAGCTCTCTACGAACAGTCTTTACAAACAAGACAGATATTTCCACTCATGAAAAGCACAAATAAGTAGAAGAAAATTACTTTTCTCATCCAACCCCTTCATCTGTGAGTGAAACTCAAAATCAGCCTAATTCCTAGTTGATTACAGCCCACCAAACCACTTCACATATGTCAATCAAGGTTATGTAAGCTATAAAGTGCATACTGACTGCAGGAATTTTACATGCTTGCTCAATCTCTTTGAAAAATGTCATTGATCTGGGTGATTCTAGCACCAGTCTTTGTTCTACCAAGTTTGGAAAGAGTGGTAAGAAAAGGGGAGGAGGAAAAAGAGGCTGAGGCTGTGGCTGTGCAGGCTCCAGCTTCAGTCACTTCGATGAAGGCAGAGGCAAAGGAATTATAGGGGAAGTCATTGTGCTCTTTCTGCTATTCACTCTTCACTCATTCACTGTGGTTGGGAGACAGGGTGCTCGTCACTGACCTGCTTTATCAACACACCAACATCGCAGCAAGTCAGATAGAAATGTTCTCCCATTTTACGTCTGTCTCCCCGTCAGTCATGCTGTTCTGTAGACAAGGGCTTTTTTTTATTAGGTCTATGGGAAAATTATTTTTCAAGTTTCATTGCATGCATAGCTATCAATGACACAGGCTTAACATGAGAAAATTTTTGTAACATAGGTGAATATTAAGAGCTGTCTGTACCCTTAATACAACTTATTGCAAAGGAGAAAAATATGGCTGAATATATATGTATAAATCCTTCCTATTCATGTGTTTTACTTTTGAAACTGCAAAGTGGCATAATGAATCTGGAGATCATTGATGACAGAGCAGAAGTTCATGGCATTAAGGATTATATTTCTCTCCAATAAGAAAGGGGTTATAGCACCACTGCCACATTCTCAGGAGTTCTGGTCGGGGGGAACTCTTCTCGTTCACACAGACTAGTGATACTCATGATGATATCTCATTTTCTGCCTGCTCACTGGCTTTGAAGCAAATGTGTCATCAAACAGTGTGCATAATTATGCTTTTATGTCTATTATATATATGCATATATATTATTTCATCCATTCTGTATAATATTTGCCACATGACATTTTAATGTGGACCATCATTAAGCCACCTTCATTTCCATAAGTGGCTTCTGTTAAGAAACTCTAAGCTTGTGATAAGTTCATGATCTCTGTCTTCAGTAAGTCCATTATTCATGCTCCCACACACAATGTTGTCTTTCTTTTCTTGTTTTTGATTTCTACGAGAGAGACAAATGAAAGGAGCTTGTGTTATCACATTTTGACATTTAATCATTCCTAATAGTCCATCTTGCATACAGACAGTAACAGCATTTGCTTTTTCCTGGACCATCTCTTTTACATTCCCTATTTGTTTAATTGTCATTGTCTTACATGAACATGCAAGGTGGGAGTCTTTCCTTGACACTTCTCTTGGAGTAATGATAGTCTTACTGTCTTTTGCTGCTTTTTCTGCCCCTGTCTGAAATTAAAGTTGAGCTTCATGCTGCACAGCCCTTTTCTATTTGGCTGCAGAAATCCGAACATCAGAATCTACGTCCTGAGGTAATTAAAAGGATCATATGCCAGAACATGACTACACTGTCTCAACAGTTCAGATAGCCCAGAGAACCAGAAAAGACATTTCACAGATCTGATTGTCATTGAATTTAGACTCATTTCAGTTTCCAGTTTCATCCATGTAGAGGTTCACTGCTTACCCCTGTCCTTGTAGCCCATCAGCCTGAAACTTTGTCCTTCTAGACTATCTGGTCCAATATACAAAGACTTGCTCATCATATTATACACAAGAGTGGTTGGAAGGGTTTCAGAACTATGACATTTAAGAAAATGACTGGTTTGTACTCTGCTGAGGTTAATAGCTTTGCAGAACTCATAAAAGCATTCACAATTGTTCTTGACTGAATCATCATAACAGCAAGCTGGTGCTTACATATAATCACACGTTTTGGGAACTGTCTCAGATCATTTGTCTGGCTCAAAGGATGTACCTCACAACTATTTATCTGAAAGACATAAAATGACTCAAATTGGCCACTTGGCTTTAACTTCTACCAGAAACACCGTACAATTCAAGATCACTTTGTTGTTTACACATCTTAAGCAAGTGACATAGAACACTTTCATATGTCAGAAGTGGTTTCTTTTCTGTTAATGAGTAAAAAGTCCCTCTACTTTTTCATCCTATTTTGCAAGTCTATTATGTAAGTTTGACTTGTTTCATGGGTATAAATGTATACATTTTTCATCCTATTTTGCAAGTCTATTATGTAAGTTTGACTTGTTTCATGGGTATAAATGTATAAATGTTCTTTCTGGTCACTAATAGTTTTCCACCGACTTCAGTCATCTTGACATATAGATTATTACTCGTAAACAAACTCATTGACAGAAAAGCCAATGACCCTTTAACATATACAGTGGTATCTTTTAAAATAACAGAAAATCTTAACTTTGTTGCATGATTTTAACATAAAAAAGCTCATTCTTGTCTTTAAATGAAAAGTTAAGAATAGTTAAATGTTTCTCTTTCAACTGTCCAATAATAATTGAAGAAATCTCACTTTCTTATACTACTGCTTCTGGATTTATACCGATGTGGTTAAGATTCTTCAAAACAGTGTTTCAATGATTTTTATTTTTTTTTAGGTGATACCAGGCAGATGATACCAATTTTGAATATTTTTAGAGTAGTTCATTAAAACGACCCCCCACAATTCCACACTGCTTCTTTTCTTCACAACACAGTTTGTCTAGTTTCTCCTACTACAGTAAAGACGTGCAAAGTGGTGAAAGAACTAGGACTTGATTGATGCTGTTTCCTGCTCTTTGCATAGTCAAACTGTAAAGGCAATGCAAAGTCAGGGTACAATACTACCAGCAGGAATGTAACAGCTTTACAACTGCTTTGCAGTTTGTTTTGCACAAGCCGATGGTCACAGCACACCCTGGTAGATGAGGTCCTCTTAGTCCTCTGAGCAGCCTACCTTGCTGCATCTCCTCCTTCAGATGCTGAAACAGTAAAATAGTTTGCTACTGTAAAAAAAAAAAAAGAGAGGAAGAAAATGGAAAGAATGTATGGTGCCCTCCTGAAAATGGATCATTTTTACTGGGGTTCTTTATTCCCATTTTTTCCTTTGCCCTTAATACCTTAATACCATTACCTTGCAGCAGAGAATCAAACTGCTAAAAGAAAAGCTTCCAGGACTTGTTTCCAAGTCTCCAGGAAAGGCTGAACAGTCATAAAGAAAATGTCTTGGTTTCTTTATGACTTCTCTTTTTGCATTGAGATCAAAACTTGATTTCAAAGTCCACCTATGAAGTTATATCTGACATCTCAGTGAAATACCTGGGAGGGCCCTTCAATGTCAATGAATTGTGTTTGAGACCCAACAAGTGCTGTGTGCCTTGTTTACATCAAGCTGTACAATGAATTATACATTGATTTGGCAACTGAAGTAAGACTTTGATGTTTAATCATGGAAATTTTTCTCAAGTGCCAAAGTGGCTAAAGTCAAATGTGGATTTTGCCATATTAAATCAGTAATATCAATCTGGTAATTCAGTGTTTTTATTTTTTTCTTTTGCAGATGTGTGCAGATGAAGGCAGATTTAACACTTTGAAAGTAGAAAACTTTTGTTATAACAACTTTTCTCAGTAAAAGTAATTGCTTTTGGAAGGTGCGATATTCATGTGTCTCTCCACAGATTAATTCTCTTGGATCTTATCAGGAGTGGCAAAAGAAAATGGAACTTCTGTATCCTTCCCTGTAATTTAGGCATGCCTAAGCATTGCAACCACTATTTTTTCTAGCCCTTTAAGGATAAATTATCAGGTGGTAAGGAGATACTAACCATGTTTGCATTAGGTTTCATTCAGTACTCGTATTTCTACTAGGTGGAAAATAGTCTCTTGGACTGAGATTTTTTGCAGGGTGAAAATCTTCCAATATACAAATTTGCAACCCAGAGAAGGATAAATGAAGTTTTCATATTTTTTTTATCTACTCTGATAACTAAGACACCAAAAATATTTCACTCTTGCATGTGGCTTTTTTTTTTTTCTATACGCTGTTCTGCTTATGTTCATAATCCAACTAGGGAAAGAAAATTTAGCCTGTTATTAACTATTAATGGAATTCACTGTGGAATCTAATGTAATTGTGGTGTTGCTGGGCTGCTTACTCCCAGGGAGAGGCTTTCTCCTGCCCTTTCCGGACCCAGACCTCCAGCTGACAGTGCAGTCAGCCTGCAATCGGCCATAAGCAGGTGTTCTGAGAAACCCGGAGCAAGCCAATAAACAACTGGAATTGAACCTACACTCTGAAGAAACAGAGAGCTTGGGGTAGTGCTGCAGCAGTGGTGTCTGAGCACAGCAATCCAATTCCTCTTTGTAATGGATGACCAGAGGGGAAGTAAAATGGATGCAGAGCAAAGTAGGAAAAGAACAAAAAGTTCTCCAGAGGTTTGGATGTCAAATGAATGTATAAGGGAACATTTACAGTACATCTTGTTTACCTGGAATTAAACTTATCTTTAAGGACATTCCCTAACTTGCACTCTCCTAAGAATGACTGATTATCTTTATTTAGTATAATATTATAAGATATCTACTTAAGACAGCTATTAATTAATTGCAGAAGTATACTATAATTCACTTTTAATGAAAAGTACTTATATAGATAAATATTTGTATACTCAAGATATCGATTTAAAGTTTAAGGAAGAGAAAGGCTCAGGGTAATATCTGCAAGACCAGTCAATGTTTCTTTAATTATAATTTTGGAGGGATTTGCACCCCTTGTTTTTAAAAAGTGAGGTGTTCTGTTCCAGTCATGACTCTAGTCACACTGGCTTAGTATATGCTCATCTCCATAAGTATCTTAAGAGTTAAACTTGCCTGAACTAAGTTTTCTTTGTAGTTTTCCTCTAGAAATTAAAGTGTCCTGCATAGTAAGAGTCAATATATGACATCTTTCACAGGAACTGGGCTTGCTAGAACATTTACTAGAAATTAGGGACTGGAATAGTAGAAATCTGTCCTTCACAGCTAAAGTTGAGGAAATGACTGTGCAAATAGACTGCAAATGCTTTAGGAATAAAGCCTAATATATAAAATATATAAAAAATACCAACAAAACAGTTCCCTGTGACCCACAGCCTAAAATCATGACAAAGGCCTAGTATCCTTGAATATGCAAAATAGGAACAGGTATTTGGAGGTGGAAAGTGGTACTTCAGCTTGTATTAATGGTGCCAAACCAAGCTGCTGGGTCTGGTTTTGGATCTCATAATTTAAAAAAGGACTTAAGAAATTCCATGCATCCCACTTGCAGTCCAAAAGTTCTCTTAGAAAGGAAAACACAGAGATTTAAATCCCATTAATTTGTCCAGAAGAGACCAACATAAATTTTGATTTGATGGCATGCATGCCATTCTGAAAAGAAAACCACTGCTAGTGAGAATTCTAATCTGCTAGAAAAAGGCACTGCAAGAATAGCACCTAGAAGTTAAATCTGCAGATTCAGCCAGAAGGAAGGCACACAGCATGCACTGGAAGAGACTGCTGAAAGAAGTGCTGAATTTTTCATTTCTTGGAGCTTTCATATCAAAACTGGCTGCCTGTCTGGAATAGCCTGAGTTGAAATCACATCCTTGTGTTCAATAAAGGCATGCCTGGATGTAAGGCTTGATCAAGGATCTCCTACTAAATAATCTAGTGGTCCTTGTTGACTTTAAAATCAGGCAATCTATTTCTTCTACAGGCTGAGGGGAGAAGAAAGATAAAGATTATTTTCATATTTTCATTTTGGGAAGGTGCTCAGAGAAGTGTGATGCTGCAGTATATATATAGATAGATGGACAGATGAGAATTGATGACTTCTTACCTTGAAAAGAAAATTCTCATACTTGCAATATAATAAAAGAAACATCAAAATAAAACAGATTAATTTTTCCTTTAATTATCACAGTTTCTACAGCTGTTAAGCAAATCTTCAATATGCCAAATTTCATATTATTACCAGAAGACAACAAGGGAATAAGAGTAATTGGAATTAAATTTATACAGTGGAGAATTCTCTGGTTTAATGTTGTCTAAATGGGTTTTAACATATTGAAACTGCCAGAAACTCACATGTGAATAAAAACTGTTAAAGAAAAAGAAGAGGAAAGAAAAGTAGGATATCAAGTAAATACAGTTCCAGAAAACTTTTGAAGTAAAACAGTGCAATGCAACTGACAGCTCCCATGAAGTTCCACTACCATTGATCAGTGCTCAGTTAACATAAGTGCCAACACTGATAAGGAGTAGATAAGTCTCAAAAAAACATGATTCTCCTGGGTGACAGGATATTCTCCTCCATGACATTAGTCCTTTATTTCTTGCAAGATGAGAAACTTCAGAGGAAGCTCAGAGGAGAGGCAGGAACAGCAATTCTCTCAGAGAACAACCTATTTTGATGCTGGTATTTGTTTCAGGCCAGCAGCAGTCATGCTCAGAGCTCCCTACTGTGCAAAGCTCCCCCACAGAAGCATGGAAAATGACCTTACATAGTTGGTCTCACAGCTGAAATCACCAAGATACAAGGTGGGCAGTGAAGGATGCAGAGGCTGAGGTGACTTGCTTGAATACCCAAGTAGGACTGAATTCAATCCTGGCACTGTGGGATTCTGAACACAGTGTTGTTTGCTATCCCTGACTGTGAGAACTGGGGTGTGAATTACCACTGGAGTCCAAAGCAAATCCTAAGAGCACAGCCTCTGCTAGTCTGCAGCATCTTCCTGCTGAGGCACCTGCAGTTTACTCAGCCAGCCAGCCACCTACCACATAGAAAAAGCACCATTTCATAATCTTGTCTTTTCCAGTTTTTTGCTGAAAGAGGTGTTAACTTGGGTTCACACAAATCTTGGGCAAAATCCCAGCTGCATGAATATCAGTGGGAAATGTTCTGTTGACTTTGGTGGGAACAGGATTTTGCCTCTCAGGCTCATGGATCAAAAACAATGCAAAGATAGCTTTGAAGGTGTGGCTTTTTAATGGCATCAGTAGGAAAGGAGCCTTTTCCTGGGCCATCCAAGATACTAACTTTTAGGGTTTGGCCAAAATATGTGGACAAAAACAGTCTTCACCTGCATAGACATCAATAGTGGACACATCTGCATTACTACCATTTTATTTTCTTTCTCAGAGGTAAGAAACAAATTTCTAAGAAAATCTTCTGATTGCCCCTCATTTCCTGCATTTGTAATCAATTGTAGAGTGATTTTGAGCACATGAACTAAATGCCCTATAGGTGAAACAAAACCAAAAGATGGGCTTGGGGAGTGCCCTGAATTTGCTCTACGTACTAATAGATGCTCATTCCATGGGGCTAGAAGAGAATTACTCCAAAATAGACCATGGTCAGAGTGTTTGTGGGTGCTGCTCTGCATCATCAAAACTTTTGCTCTGCAGATTTGGTCCTGTTGTACAACATTCCTTGCTAATTTAAGCACAGATATATTTTCAGCAGTTGTATGTCCAGGTTAGCACTATATTGAAACTGGCCTTTACACACCCTCTGTCTGTACGTGACCTAAAAAATTTAAATCAGTGGCCACCATTAGAAGTCTTGTACCTGAGGCAGTGTTTGAGCTATATCTCCATAGGTATAAGAATGACTTTAATTCACTTTGCAATCCACAATGATTCCATAGATCTTCTGGATATCTGAAAAGTCAGATGCTCTCTAAGTTAGGGCTCCCATAGTTTTTTAAATCATGTGATCCCAAAATAATTGGAATTATTTATATAGTCAGAGCAGAAAGATTGCAAGGTCTTGTTTTTTTTTTCTCCAGGCCAAGACAAACAAATGAGAGCAGCGCCTTAATCCAAGGTGGGTGTTAGGTACATGGGGAACTGCTAGTGCCTGGTTATACCCACACTGTGCAGAACACACGAGGTTCATCATGTCTGTAGGCTGGCCCAAGGCAAAACTGTCATGGATTACCAGAAAAAAAATTCAGCTGATATTATATCATGATATAACCTGAGGAAGTAATGAAAGTAACTTTCTTTTTATGTGCTTTCATTAGAAAATTGGCTTCTGTAAGAATGCACTGAAAATAGATGTTACCCTGTCACCAGATCATGACCGAGATTTTTCCACCCCAACACCTTGCTTTGTACATTGCAGGAAAATAGAATTTTGTTGCTATTAGCTTCAGTATTTAAAATTCTATTACAAACACAGAAAGCTAAGAAGGAAATAAGTTCACTGTATAGATAGAAATCCCTATGTGGGAATAATATAAATAATACTTAAATGAAATATATAATGATGGCTGTATCAACCCAGACTGTTAGCTCCTATGTCCATTTCATCTCTAGTTTACAGTCAATAAGATTTCTGAAGGGCACAAAAGCACTCCACTTAAGTGACATAATTTCTAGGAAGCTGTTGGATATCAAGGAAAAGAGACAACACCACCTGGAAAGATCAGAACACATTCTCAAGAGATGATTTTATGACACTATATTCTGGCACTGTATGAATCAATTTTAATGAAGGATATACTTGCTTTATTTTGTAGTGATGAATCTGAAAGTATTTAACACCCTAAGCCTGAAGGAAAAAAGGTGGTTTTTAATGGAGTAAAAAGGTGCTATATCTCTGTATTGGACGTGAATTTGAGAATTAAAACTAGATAAAAACATTTTTGTTCTCATATTTTTCTCACAGAAACTGAATAAAAGCAAGACCGTATACTTCATCTTTCTATCAGTAGCTGGGATCTGCCTATAAATTCTTATTGCACACGGTACTTTACTCAGATTTTTCAAGGAGGAAAAGATTCCACTTCCTAAGTCATCCCAGCTTCCAAAAGGCCAGACAAATAATTTTTTCAAAATTATGAGTTAATTAAAATTATCTTACAGCAATATAATTTAAAGAGCAAAGCACTTCTATACATATATGTACAAAAAATGTCCAGGAGTCTTTTAAATCCACTTGTGAAGTTCAACTGTTTCTGCAGTGAGGTGTAACAAGATATTAATAGTAAAAATACATGATAGTTGATACTACAAGTGAATGAAGCTTCTTCCTGTCACAATTGTGTCATAAGTAGAAAAAATGCAAGTATCCATTTGGAATTTGAGAGGGACATTAGAATTAACATAATTGTTTCTCTGAAGAAATGGGAGGATTTACATGTTACAGAAGAAATTAAAAATACCTTAAAGAGGCTTGCTACATAAGGGCTTTAGTTTTGCTACCATTGAAATAAAACAGCTTTTCTCACTAGGATGAAAAATTGGTTGATCGCCAATGCAAAAATTCCCTCCTAACACCTTCATTTCTAAATTTGTCTTACTAATATCATCCTATGGGTTCTGTAATCATATTCTCATGGATATTTATGCATTTCTCTTAAGTGAGAATAAGCCAACATGACACACTGCCTGTTCTTTCTGGTGGGAATACTGCCTTTATTCTCCACAGTGGACTATTTCTAAATTTTGTATGCTACTGGAAGTAAAAAGACTAAACTGATTATGTCTATTCATTTAAGGTGGTTTGTGGTTTCTTTGGTGTTTGGTTATGCTTTATAAAAGGTAATGATAACTTCTAAGATCACCTCCATCCTTTTATACTTTCCACATCTGTTTGAACTTATGCAACAAGCTGGGGTTGTTTTCGTTTTGTTCTTAGTTGAGCTGTTTTCTTCCCTGGCTTTGCATTTGGTTCAAATTATGATGAATTCGATTCTCATTACAATCATTGTCATTAGTGTGATTATTTGCTGAAATGAAGAGCAACCAAGTTGTCCCAGAAGATTATACACTGCATTACCCAAAAAAACCCTGTAGTGTAGCACCATGGATAGGAACAGATGGAGAGATGAATACCATACTACCAGTGATAAGAAACCTCCTCAGTCTCATAGTTATGATTTCTTTTCCCACAAATATCAAAGAATATCATACAAGCTGAGGACTATTTGAAAACTGCTCTTGCTTCAAATGCAATCCACAGGTATGGCTCTCTATGTACCTGATTCCACTATAAGCATCATATGTATTAATGGAAAAGCTGTTTATTAAGCTTTTACAGTCCTTAATGTTAATTACTGCAATTAATGACTGGAACTGCAATTAGAGTTCAACTAAGGGTTTTCTAAACTAATAATGGGGACTCATTAATACTGCTCATGACAGTCTACTGGGAATTATTTCACAGCCATGAGACTTATTATGTATAGGACCTCAGCTTGAACTTTCATGACTTCTCTTCAGATAAATTAATGATGTCCCGCAAACTCATAGAACCATATCTTCCATTGCCTTTTTTTGGAAGAAAGACAGTTTTAAAGCTAACTTTGCACCCAACAAAATCAAAATGAAGACTTAGAACACTGAACACATCACATAAAAATGTTCTAGACCAGAAAATCTACTTTACTTTTCACTCTATAATGCAGAACCCCACTTGAAGGACAAAGACACTCGAACCAAGCTTCAAGAACAAAACAGCTAAAGTCTTTTAGGTCACTACAGCCCTAGAGAAGTTTCACAAGAAGGTAAATTATGCCTCATCCTTTCAGCTAATAATGTTCCTATAAATTTGACTTCTTTATGAACATTCCCACCATAAAACTGCTTTTGTTCTTAGAAGATCTGTGTCTGGTCCACAGTAGCATAGCACAGACCTCTTAAATGCATGTCTGCAAAAGATTATGTACATACTTGTCTCCAGGCTTGTCAGTGGATTCTTGACTTTGAATTACTTGATCTGTCAAAGCTAAGCCTGTGCTCTGCTGCCTGTGTCTGCAGTTTTGGGTCCTTAACCAAACAAGAAGTTTGCCAAGGACTTTTTGGCCATTTCCTGACTTCTCTTCGAAAATGGAGACCCAGTCAGTTTGATGCACTCCTCCCCTGCTCATAGATCCCCATAAAAGTGGCTCAAACTAGTACTCAGCTCATGTTTTTCCTCAGGAGACTCTCTTCTACTGTACCTCCAGAAATGCCCACCACATGACCACAGTTTGATGTGCTGAGCACATAGGTTTTAAGGCAGCTTTTTGGCCAGACTACAGTAATGATGACCACAAGCTTCCTCAAACTGGCCCTTGCACCAGCCATTCTTCCCATAATAAATTCTTAATAATCTTTTTTTACAAAACATTCCTTTCATAAGGTCACCTTCATTTATTTGGCCTAATATTTTACTTACTGTAATCTTTCAGCCTAGTATCCATACAAGAACTGGAAGAAAAAACAGAATTATCACACAAGTGTACCAAAGTTTCAATACAGCTCATGAGTTTGTGAATTTTAATGAAATCTGAAATCTCACAGGGGTTTTTCATAATTATATCCCCTCAAAAATTATTTCAGTGTCACCAGTATGATTTGTTTGGTTGCCACTGTTTTATCTGCCTTGTGTTCTCTTATGAAAGTGAAAATTATGATGTGGAAATAATCTATCTCAAAAGTTCTCAAGTAATATCCAAAAGAAGCTGTACATTTCCATCCAAAATTTTGATATTTAATTTAAAAATTTTATATTTATTTATTCAAATGATATTTTTTAATGGAAAGTCTGGAAGATGTAGTGCTATAAACAAAATTTAAATACAATATATAAATACAATGAGGTTTAAATGGTGAAATGTGACCTGTACTTAACTCTGCACGATGGACACGTATCTAAGGTGGACACATTACCCAGGGTGGCTTTAGTGTTCCTAGGTTTTAGTGGGCAGTCTCTTTCAATAACTGAAGTAAGGACTGCTCATAGATACCTGATCTGAGTGTAACAGGGAGGGTCTATTCAGAGTAGGTCCTGGCTGTGTGAAATGCTGACACTGAGCTGATGTGACAAACCAAGAACTTTTCTCCCATTTCTGTGTGTTTATCTGCACTGAGCTGTGTCATGTGGTAAGTCATGCCAGGTGAAGAATGCAGAAATTTCCCAGATGTGGGGACAAGGAGATAGAACAGATGGGTCGCCTTTGTTGCCTGTAATGCATCTATAAATGCACTAGCAACCTGCTGGCAATTCTGTACCAGAATTACATAAAAAACAAAAATAAACTCCATCATAATAAAGCAGACAGAAAAAAGTAATTTAGTCTAAGAACAAGTGAACAGGCCCCAGGGGTTAATGAGCTAAGTTACTTGAGTTAGCACAGCAAATTTCCAATGAATTTACCATACACTGATAATTCATTCCTGGTGCATTTAGTCCTCTGCCTGTTCATTGTTTGTTCTTTTGTTTTTTTTTTTTTTCTAATAGGGTGATGGTTAATGGGCTGCAATGAGGATCAGGAGTTTTAGACTAAATCTCTTGCTCTGCCATGGATTTCCCCCATCACTTTAAAAAGTTTTTTTATTTTTTTAGACATCCCTGCATTGAGAGCTATCATTTGGAAATGCCAGTAAGTTTAAGAACATATTGGAAACAGTCTAGCTATGATAGCACCCACAGAAGAACTTGTTTGGAGAAAGTATCTTTGGTATCTTTGAAATGAATGGTTATCTGCAGGATCTTCTATCAGCAGCATTCATTAGAATTTCTGTAGTCCTAAACCAGGACAGTTCTAGGGTTTGAGAGTATACTGATTCACAAAAGATTTACTGTTAGCTGAAGAAGGGTAAAAAAAGAATGGTCTGTTGATTACAGCAAGGAGTGACCCAGGATAAACGATTGTGTTTGAAGCACTGTGAAAGAAAGGATGGGTTTCTGGGACCATGCAGGGAAAGAACAGGTTGGGTTGGTTCACCAGTTGCTCTGTGTACAGAACCAGCATTTCCTACACTAAGATGGAACCTACAAATTCGCTATTCAAAGACAGAAAAGGACATTGATCTTGACATTCAGGCTACTTATAAATATGCAAATTTTGATGCCTAATTTTCTATGCTCCTTTAATTGTATGGGATAAGGTTATAGACAATGTTCCCATACTGAGACAGAGCTCTGACTGTAAGTAGGAATATGAAAACTCTTGGCTAAATGTTCAGGAAAAGTGGAAGGTAAACTGGGGGCACACAGGAATAGGATCTTTTCAGGGGCACTAAATCCAATGCAACAGCTATAGTTTACATGGTCCTGAATTTCCCATCTATCATTAATGCTGACAGTCTTTTAATAACAGAGCCAGGTACACTGTAGCTCTGTAAACAGGTAAAAGTGGTATGAAGAGCAGATACAGAGTACAGTCTACCATGTAATGCCCAGCAGGAACTAAATTGTGAGGGGGACAAGTTGAAAAACAATTATCTTCAAATACCATGCACAAACCCACTCTGTTGTCACTTATCAGCAACAAGTCCATTTAAATAACAACATCTCAAAGCACAAAAATAAAGTAAAGCCTCATGAAAGTCTCTTTTAGGGCAGACTGCATCACCCCAATCCTTTTGCTTTGCCTGTTCAAGGAACTCTTTTTCCCTGATGTGGAGATGAAGAATTAATCATCCTGTTACATAAAATGCATACTCCACGGGGAAGATGCATAAAGCACGTGAGAGAAGGATGGATTTTTTTTGTAGAGTAAGGTCACCCTCAGGGGGTGAGAGCACAGGGAAAAGTGCTCACTGAGTAATTACTATTTCAGGATCCTCTGGAGAATTTCAGGCTTGATACCATCTGAAAGAGCCTATGATTTTCAATTAACTCTTTGCTCTTGTAGATTGGTAATTACCTTGGTACATGTTGGGGTGTTGGTTTGCACTAACCTCAGCAGGGAGCAGAGGAATTGGAAATGGTTTCGCTTGCCTGGTGGTCAATGTCTGCCACAGGTGTGAAGCCCAGGCAGGGCTCTCCTGAACTGGTTGTAAAGAACAGGGGATTCTCAGATTTTGAGGAAGACCTCTACTGCAAGGTTGGGATGAGAGACAAGTAGAAAGCAAGCTTCAAGCTTACTGTCTTATCTGTTTCTAGCTAGGTCTGAAAACACCTAGCAGTGTCCTGCTGACCAGGTGATGCTGGCAGGCTGAAATCAGTGCTGGATCGCACAGTGCACTGAGACTTAGGGGACAGAAGCAAATGTTATGTAAATTCAGTACATGCTGAGGCAGCAGGTACCATCAATGAAACTAAGATATGATGAGCAAGATAAAAGATGAGAAGATTTTTGAGTTAAAAAAAGGAATGGAAAAGAGGATGTTTTAAGGTGTATCAGGTTATAAAGGCTTCACTGTGTTTTAATTACTGCAAACTAAATCTTGCACATTCTATAGTTTTAATTGAGTAATTAGGGAGTTTGATGAAGAATAGAAGGATTTTAGGATTTAAAGTATTCTGGAGAGTGTATAGGCAGGGGAGTCTTTTTTTCTCAGGTGTCTCCATATTATATAATGATTAACCTTGAGTCAAATGTTACAGGAAGAACTGAAAGCTTTTATTCATGAGCCACAAGCATAAAACCTGACCCAAAAGTTCTTTGAAAAAACTCTGCAAGGAGAGAACTTTGTCGTCATGAAGCCTGTAGCACTTAGGTCAAAATGTGCACTCAGGTATCAGGCAAGGTGTAGCAGAACAACATTTCTCTCTTAAAAGGACAGATTTAATGAGCAATATCCATAGAAATAAGAACTTCCGTCTTACAATGTGTTGTATTTAGGTTATGTGTGACATAAAGTTTCAGATTTCTCACTGAAAGGTCTTGAAAGACATGAAAATATAGTATGAGAAAATGAATACAGCTGTACTCATAGCTGTCACTTCGCCCATCATTCACTGTGTAAACGTATGGCCTTCTGAGTATGTCATGAGATTTTCATAGAAAGGACAAAGACAACCCTATGGGAAAGATATATCATGCTCACTTTCTCTTGAGACGGCAACTGGCTTTGTTATGGAGATGGGAAACCCAAGGTTCCCAGGTTAGCACCAGTGCAGAATGTGCCCCTAGAAGTCTTAAGTCTTAACATGAGAGCTGTTAACATTGTTCAGTTGGGAGAGTACTTCAGCTTTTTGAGGTATAAAGAGTAATTCCATCCTAAATAACATAAACTACCTAAAATCTCTTCAAAAGCGTATCTACTCAAACATATGAATACTGAATAACCAATAGAAACTCTGTGCTGGTAGCATGCATTTGGTAGCAATCAGGTTTGTTGTTAATGAATCAGTATATTTTGATCAGTGGGGCACAAAGACACATTTAATCTTGAAATATCATTAGTGTTGTGTTATTTTGTGGCACATTTCACCTCAAAGATTACTGCATTCACTTCATCTTGAGTAGAATGTCTAATCCATCAGTTAGTGCCATCTCATTACAGTTCCATCAGAGTCGCCTAATGACTATGGATACCTAATACGAGTTTGTAGGTGATTTCAAAATGTGGCTCAATGCACTTGGGAGGCAGCTCTCTTACATCTGAGAAAACTAAGAAAGGGAGAAAGAAAGAGAAGCTAAAAAAAAGGAAACAATTAGAAAGAATAACTCTATGGCTGCTGGAAATGAGTATTTTAAAATGACAACATAAGTAAATCCTTCCATAATTAAATACTTAGATATTCCTCTATGAATGAATGTATTTTTTTTGTTACAAGTATGACACTGCATAGCAATTATAATTATGTCTATTTATAGCTATCTCTATATTACTAATTTTATCTACAGATCCATGTTTATATACACTATATATACAAACACATGGATTTAAATGTGTGCATTCTTAGAATGTATAAATACATAAGAATTGCATTTTTTCATCACTAAATACAGCCAGTTCTATGCTGAAATTAATTTTCCATTACAGCTGCACAAAAAGTATTCAGAAAAAGAGGAATTGAGTGTTGAGTAAAGGAAAAGGCAGACTGTTATACTGAAATAAGATAGACTGCTGTGGTCCAAGTACTGCAGAAATGTCAATGCAGTTACAAATAGCCTGACACAGTCCAGTTTCTTACTTTCATTAGAGATTACAATTCTGTGAGAGTAAAATTTATCTCTGTAGTGCAGATTTTGCTCGTTGGTCTAGGCTGGATCTTAAATCAAAATAAAACAAGCAGAACTGCTGGGAGGGTAGCGATCACCTTTGTTTTGTACTTAGAAGTGATCCCCACTATCCAGCTGGTTTGTGGGGATGGGCTGGTTGGCTGTTTATTTACTCTTCCTGGTTGCAGTCTCCTGACAACATGAACCATCTAAGTGTCTCCATCTAAATTTAGGAAATGATTATCACTTCTCTATCACAGTATAAATATGTCTGACTTCTGCTACAAACTCTGTAATTTAAGACCAGAGCAAATTACCCAGAAAACCTACGGAGCCTCCATCTGTGGAAATTTGCAAGCTTGCTCAGCTAAGAAAGGGCACAACCAGCCTGCCCTCGGGGTGATAAGAGCCTGCTCAGAGCAGAAAAATGGTCTTGAGACACACAGAGGGGTCTCTTACAAGCACAGTTTCTATGACTCTATAAATATGTTTGACTTGTGCTACAAACACTCCAAGTACTGGGAAAAAAACACTCCAAACTTGTTAAAATATTATAATAATTTCAGCCGAGGAATTCTGAATGCTTTCAATTTCTTGTTAATTTATTCCTGAGCTCTGAAGTGTTTGAAAACCCTGAAAATAAATGTCTGACTCACAGAAGATATTTTCTATGAAAAACTACCAAATTTACAAATTATTTCTTTGGAACTAGGAATTTTAGACCAAAATGAAAGTAAAGGCTGTCATAATTTAGAATGAATGCCAGTACTATGCCAGATTGCACCACAAGTGAATAAACACGGGATGATGGCAACAGAGCAACAGTATAATTGACTCAGTTTAGCATTTGCTGGGTTTTGCATCAGTAGCTCTAGCAGGAAACAGACAGCTCCGCTTTTTGGCCACATCAGTTATGCAACCAGCACTGAAGAGATCAGCAATAACCAGTGAGCTGAAAAAAATAGTTTCCCATGCACACATCTGCTAACCTGAGGCAGACGGTATTTGGCTTCATAACTCTGGAGTTTGGTGTGAGGTCCTGGTAGCTTTCGGTGGAGAACAGCCTCCCTTCTCATCACCTTTGTTCTGCAGCATTAACCTGCAGCAATTGTTTAGAAAATGGATGTGAATATCTTAGTCTTGGGAAGAGCTAAAAGAACACTGATCTGAGGCTTTATTCAAGCCTTTGGATATGCAACACTTCTTCTCATTAAGAATGTCCTGGAAACAGAGCTAAGGACATTTCCAAAGATTGCTTTTATATGATCCAAGCAATGACTTTGTTACAAACTCACGCACAGCCTAGAGCAGCAATGTTAATGTTCGAGGTTTTTCTTTAGCAAAGAAGCCTATTCTAAAACAGGTGGGAAAATAAATTTGTAAGTGGAATTTCAAACTGCTTTATTGCGTCCTGTAAGTGTTAGAATCTTTACTGTTTGGTAAATATATTTAAAAAAAAAAAAAAGCACATTGAGGTTAATGGGATGTTTCCCCAAGTAGAAAGTCAGAATGGGTGATGCAGGACACCTGAGAGCTTTATCTCTAAAAGCATTGGTGTAACTGAGGGTCTTCAGGATAGGATTTCAGATGCCTTAACTGACAAGATGTGTGGTAATACTCATGTGCTCTTCCACAAGAAATTTAGCTTTGTAACTATGACTACTTACTGCTAGAGAACTGGAGGAAGAAAGAATCCATTTGCATGCAAAAGTGGAAAAATGTGGTTTATTTTCATGAATTTGAAGTAACTAGAGAACTGACCCAGCTTGCCGTAGCCTCTGTAGTCTACCATGTTCATAATGCACTTTATCAGAGCAAATTAGCTCATAACTCACTCAAATCTCAGCTCAGTATTACTTGTCTGACCACACTTCATTTGCAGCAAAATCCTTCTATTTGTTTTGGTGGGTTTTTTTAAGAAATGGAACTTTGAATGATGCTTTGTTGGCAGATATATTTTTCTCCCAGGGCCATGAGTTGCATGGGTGTAAGCAAGGGCAGAGCTCGGCTCTAAATGACTAAAATGTTATGCTCCCCTGGCTGTGAGATGCCGAGGCAGTATATAAAAATAACTCAGAGCATGAAAGCTTCATAAGTAGCAGAAAGAAGGGTCTGAGCGACCTAGTGTGCCTCCTGCTTCCCAGGGGCCTGCAGAAAGGGTTGTGTGCCTTCAGCTGGTGTTGCTGAGCTGGAGTACACAGAGCAGCTCCAAGGTGGGGGTGCAGGGCTGGGGAGGTGCCACACCCAGAAACCAGCAGCAGTGCCCTTGCTGACCAAACAGGCTGTGCTGACACTTTGCATGGAAAAGGGTGGGATGGACCACGAGTGTGGGTGCAGGGCTGCTGGTGGTGGTGGGTCCCAGTCATTGCTCACCACCATTCCAGTGTTGTGTCCATGCTGACTGCAGTTTTCCTGCAATGTGACAAGCAAACGAACCTTCTACATTTTGAATGAGTTACAGCTTCTATGGCATATTGTCATAGTAGCAATGTGATAACCTGCCTGGACAGTTCAGTCTGTACAACCGTACACACTGTGTCATAGAGCATTTCTGCTTTCATTCATTATACCTATTGAATGTTTCAGAACGTGTGATTTTTAGGTAAACTGAAAATGGAAAAAAAGTGCAAGTTAGGTTCAATAGAGAAGAGAGGCAGTTTAATGAGAGAGAAAAGCTAACACTGCAGTTCTTAAAGCACAGGGGAAATTTAAGCATAGAGTACCAGAAATGGGATTTCAGCCTTTGTTCTTAATACGTGTTGCATCTAACAACTCCATTTGTTCCACTGTTCTTCAGTGCCAGAACTAAGCAAATAGTTTGCAATAAATAATTTAGCCTTTGAATTTAACCTTCATTCCTGCTCATGGAGTCCCAGTGTGCTGGTTGCAGTGTTTCAAACTTATTTGCAGTTCAAGATCATGCAACTTTTAGGGATGAAGGGAAGTTGGAGATATTTATTATTGTGATGTGCCGGTGTGATATGACACTCCCAATTGATCACAAGGTGCTGCTTATCTTCCCTGATCTGATGGTTGCAGTGGGACAGTGAGGAGGGAAAGTGAAAGCTGTCATTTTGAGATGACAACATTTTGAGATGAAACATGAATTTCTCCTTTTGAAAAGATTAACATCTTGATACTTTTTGAGTGGGAAGGTTGACATGGCGTTACTACAAGAAACAGAAAATACTATTTCTGACTGAGGGAGTAATTCTAGATACTCAGTCTAGGGTTGCATCTAAAGGGGACACTTTAAAACAGGGCACCCTAAAACCACTTCCAAAATAAATTTCACCTTTTGCATTGCATTGTGAAATGGACTTCTATGTCAATGAGGAAAGTAAAGGATTCCTTGATGGTTCCACTACAAAACAGAGGCCAAAACCAGGTCACTTTGGGTTGTATTTTTTATCAGTCTTCCATTCCTAGCTCTGGTCAAACATATGGCTATGATTCCAACCTGAGAGATTGTTGGCTTTGCCTCAGACCGGGCCATTTTCTTACAATAAGGAGCTACAAAAATTCGGCTAGGAAAATGCCACAAAAGAGTTTCTCATACTGCAGCTCAAAGCATGCAGAATAAGCTGTGAGGATTACTGCCAGCTGCTTTTCCAATGAGAGAGAGGGAAGAGCAAGTTATACATATTTGACATCACAAAATACTTCTATGGCAACAACTCACTGTTTATTTGCTTAACATCCATTTTTAAGCAAAAAAAGGGTACAAATATGAGAAACCAAATTATATTTTATCTGCTGTTCTTTTGGTGGGTAATTTTATGTCTCAAATAAATATGCAAGTTTTCAGAATTAAAAGGGAAAGCTTCAGCATTGCCGAAGTATCAGTCTTTCTCTGAGTGATTACATTGCAAAAAATAAAGCCTTGCAAGTGACCTTGCTAGAAGACTACAAGGTTTTGAAAGATCTCAATAGTGGAGAGAAATCTCATGTATCTTCCTTTCAGTTTGGAGATGGGAATCAACAATATTTAGAATGGGTTTGGCACAGTTCATGAGACAAAAAAAAATTAAATTCTATATGCAAATGAGAAAAAAGACTAGAGTAAAACTAATAAATTGGCATCAATCTGAAAAATGAGAGGGCTAACACAGAATTTAATTGATCTCTCAGTTTGTAAAAAACATGTAAGTTTTTTTTATAAATAAGCATTAATTCCTTAAGAATTCTGATAGGTTTCTTACAGGCATCCATAAGCAATTTCCCTTTAGCCTCAGTGACAGATAAGTATCACAATTTTCTGGACAGGGAGGATTGAAATCACATAAACAGGTCTTGATAGCCTTTTATTTTTAGAAATCTGAACTCAGCTGACAAGAAGTGTTAAAAATTCCACTGTTTTTAAAAAAGAGAGGAAGTACCTAGACCCTAAAAAAGGATTAAATACTTTTTTAAAGGTATGAAAATGCTACTTAAACAACAAAAATATTTTCCTGCTTTTCTATCTTTATGTCCTTTACTATTTTCCTTTTGAAAAGAGATGAGATCTCTTTTATTACTTGCTATCTTCAGTTTTCTCTCTTCCTTCATTTCCATCCTTGACAACAATATGCAATTCATTTTTTAGCAAAATTGGACAATAGGAAAAAGTAGAATGAAAAACATCCTCACATTTTAATGCAGAGATACTGGCATATGCAGAAGTAAATGCCAGGCGCTATGCACAATCCAAGGATAATCCTTTTGTGTACTACATGAACTTGTGAAATCATTATCCCAACAATTAACCAGCATGATTAATGAGACAGGGGAAAAAAAAGAATAATTGCTGCTGCTATTCAGTTGGTGCAGAATCTAAATGTCCCTTGACTTCATCTATTTTACTGTACCTCTTGCTGGAGTATCTTCAATCTTTTAGAAAGAGAGGCTGCCATGAGTCTTGGCCCAGCTATTTTTGACTGTAGCAAATATTACATTGATGCTGTCACACTGTCCCAGCTACCATTCTCTTTTTCTTTCCAATGAATGCACCAGGGTCTTATTAAATAAATCAAAATTAAAAAAAAAAAAAAGGGGGAGAAGGGAGGGAGAGCGAGCAAGGCACAAATCAAATGAAGCCGAGTGGGCTCTGTTTGCAGGCTGTGGCCTTGCTCCCACTGGGCCCACGCAGCACGTGCCCTTTTATCTTACTGCCTTTAAGCTATGGTGGTCTGTTCAACCTTCTGGGGCTACATATGTCTCTGCACCAGGATAATTGTTCTCAACAGCATGAGCTTAACTCTATCATCCCTCCTGCCTCTTGACTTACTGTAAATTAAACAGTGGCTCTATGAAAAAAATTGAAGCCGGGAAGTTTCAGCAGTTCTTTAAGACTACCTTTTTAAAAAGAGAACTTATTTTATGTGAACTGTGGAACATTTTTCTGGTTTCCATGTGATGACATGGAAATAATTTTAAATCTGTCCTTTGCTTTTTTCTGGCTTTTTTTTTTTTTTTTAAGACCTCTGAAGCAAAGAACAATCAGAAAGAAATTAGATTAATGGGGAAAGAAGACTAGACATGGACAGACAATATATGCATGGAAAACATGCAGGAAGCCAAATTCCCATTCAGAGTTTGCCAAATTACCCACAACTTCTCTTTCAAAGCCCTGCTAATAATGCTCCATTGTATGCAGAGCCTATAAGAATAGAGTTAATAACAGTGTATGAGTATCAATTACACATTATAGATGTAAATCTTACAAGCCCCCCTCTACTCAGTAGGGAAGGGGCTATCTTTGTGCCATGCAGAGTCGAGAACACTCTGTTAGCACTGAGCAAATAATAAAAAATAGTAATAACAGGCAGAAAGCCTCTTCAGTTCAAGTCACATTTTAACTCCTTAGGATAAAACTCAAGCAATGCAAAGTTTTCACAGATGTTGTCACCCTAATCTGTACTGAAAATGTTCTTTAACTCCTTAGAATCCCTTGGATGTCTTGTTCTTTTTACATGTATTTTTCTTTTCAAAAAGAGCAATCAGGAAATTTTAAACTTCCTTTGTCTTCATCCTAATGCCCTTCCCAGCACCTGTTTCAATTTAAATGAAAAATTTTTAACAGAGACTTATGTTTAGTTAGATGACATTTTACCAGCACCTTTTATGTTGGCATCCTTATTCTTCTGTCTCTGGAAATACCTGCGTTGAATGACTGATTTTATTTTTGGAAAACACCAAAAGAAATTTATCTTTTTTTCAAAAGAATGCGAAGAATGGAAATCATTGAGTCATAATTTTTATGTTCTTTACTGGAATCTGTCCAAACTGGGATTTAAGTCAAAGCAGATAGCATCATGTGAGGATTTAACTCTGTCAGCTGCACAACTGCAATTTTCAGTGTATACATTAGTGTAAAGCTGTATGCAGGGGCAACAGTGTTGATACTGCTCAAGATTTTAGGTGTTCCTTGCAGAACAACCATGATCTCTCATAAAGACTTTGTGTCTTCTGTAATTCTGATAATTGTTTCCCTTAATCTGCAACAAAAAATTACTTAGTGTGAAGGAACACAAGTTTACTTCTTCTTCAGATGGTGTATTAAGATGCACAGTTATACTGCAGCATAGCAGGATTCTTCACTGAACTACTCTCCATGTGGAATTTAGACGATGTGTAAGTGGTGTCTCTGTGTGTTTCTTTGAACTCAGGACTGTCAGAAAGTCATCGTGTCCCTTTCAGGCTTTTTGCACCAGCGATTTGAGGTTAAGCTCCAAAGGGAGCTTTACCAACAGATCTTGAAGGCTGTATGAGATTCTTGCTCAGACTGAAAAGTCCTCAAGGCCAATTCACAATTTGAAACTTTTTTATGCACCCAGGTTTTAAAAAGGGCTGTGTTGGCCTAAGTATCTTCCTTAAACAGGTCTTAAACAGTGTTGCATAAAACCTCAAATAGTTCCAGTCACAGAGTGAAAAGGTCTTCTGGAGATGAAGTTTCTAATTTTAAGCAGTGGTTACTGACGCTCTCAGTCAAGTTATAATTTCTTTACTAGCAAACAAAGACTAAAAGTTCATTATTAACTTTTCCACACCCTTGCTATGCTGGTATCTGTAAAGACAGCATGTTTCATTACCTGGTTTGTAGCAGAGGCAGTAAAAACTCTGGTTCACTGATTCACAGCTATCATAATGGCATTCCCTTCTGCTGTAGATGTTTATGGAAACACGTATTTACTAGAAGTATATACATACATATATGTACGTGTGTAACAGTACATCCACACTTAGTGCAAAACAAACTCATGGTAAAATGTCCAAGCCTACAATGACTTCTGCACACCTACAAGCTGAACAAGTTGTGGACACCCATGATCCCAAAGCTGTGCAGACCTTCCTTTCCCAACACCTCAGCATTTGAAGCCCCACAATACATGTCTGAAAGTGACATGTATGACCCCTCTGTGAGACCTTCAAAAGTGGGTGGCAGGACATGCTCCTAAGGAATTTTTGGAGGAGCTGTTAAACCCTTCAGAAAAAACAGAAAAAGAAATGTCACATTCCTTTGGGCCTACAGCAGGAAGGTAAAACTGGACTTGGCCTCCCCGGTTGTCACAGTCATAGTTCAATGCTTGTACTATCTGTGTGCCTGGACATGCAGTCTGAGCTGGCAGATGCTCCTTGCTCCTCTTTATCACAACATCAGGGATCATTCAAGGCTAACAGGAAGGCACACAGTGTCTCACATGTTAGCTGAAAGACCAGTCTTTGGCCACTATCTTAACACTGTCTCGTTCCTAATCAGTGCAGATGAGCTCAGAGATCTGCAATTAGACAGCTGTAGGTTTCCTCTGCGCTAGTCAACCAAAATATTCATGCCTAGCATGTAAGACAGGCCAGATTTAAGCTACATATTTTATACAGATTTTTTTCTGAGAAAACATTTGGCCTCTTATATTTGCACATTGCTGTATGTGTGGAATTTGGCGATATCTCCTGCATGTAGCCTCTTTAGGTCCTCTCAGTTGGCTTTGTTTAAGTATCTGATTCATCGAACAGCTTTGTACAATTTGGGCCTGGTTCAAAGCCAGTTTAAGTCAATGCTAAAGCAAACCAGGTCTTTATATACTCTGCTACAGGCCTTCTTTTCCCATGTCTCAGTTTCTTGGTCCTTCAGACTTTTTTGAGGTACAAAGTTTCATGAAAAGGCTATCTGGTCCTATTCAGAGCCTAGTTTTCAAGGACTCCTTTATCACTTATTTTCCCAAGACAGAGGAAGACAAAATGCTGTGGTTGGTGCATTTGGACTATAAAGTTAAGTGGGCAGAGGTCACCTACAGAAGTGACCACCACAGCCTGTGAGCAACTGGAGGGAAAGAGAGCAACTCACAGCTTGACCTCTCCACAATGAAAGCAATCCCAGAAGACCACAGCAAGTTGATTTAAAGGTTTCAGAGTGTGCAGAGAGGGTCCAGCAGTCTGTTTTGTTCCCAGTGTCTGGGTGCACTGGGGGCTCCTTCTCCTTGCTTGACTACCAGCTCCTGTCACCCTGGCTCAGACTGAGCACCCTGCCCTGCAAGGGAGCCTGAAGGGCACTCAGGCAACAGAGGGGCCCAAAGCAACAACAGCCTTCATGTGCTATGCAGAGACAGGTTTTTTCAATAATGCAAAACTCTTCAGGGTGCTCTGCAGATATACTTACACCTTGAGGGACTGTTTTATCTTTAGGCACTGCAATATGGCAAATATTTTTTAAAAAATCTGTTGTTCTACAAAGCATGGTACAGGAATAATGAATTTCTAAGGCTTGAAATGCTGTATTTGTGTTCTGTCACAGGTATTTGGTGTAAGTTGAGGCAACTCACTCTGGTGTAGTTCAAGGGAGTTTATATGCTTGCTCCTATGGACAAGACTGGATTGCAACCTTTGTCTTCAGGGGAAGTTTTCTTCCTCTGAATCAGTCTCTTTATGGGGAGGGGGGCTCAGTATGGATTTATTCATGATGTTTTAGGCATTAACATTAAACAGCTCTAGCCCAAATCCTTGTAAATAATAATAGTTTTTTAGAGTATAAATGAAGTAGTAAAACTTACCTTTTAAGAGCTACTTGGGATGTAGCCAAAGTACTAAATAAACAAACCTTACACATTTAACTGTTGACCATACTGAGCTTACTGGGAGGCTAAAAACAAAGGAAAACTTCCCCAACAAACAAAAATCCATGCTAGGCTAGACAGAGAAAAAGAGACTGCAAAGTTGCAACAGGGTGAAATAAAGTAGAGACTCAGAAGATAGTTAAAATGCTACTCTTGTCTCTAGCAAGAAACCTGACTACAGAGCAGTAAGAATGTCTTTTTATTTCCAGAGCTTGCTAAGCCTGTGATAGATGTATATCTGGAATATATTTCTTCTTGTGTGAACAGACTACATATCACTATCATTAACCGTAACTCAGCATGTTTATCACAATGCATTTCAAGGAGGCAGGAAAACACACAGGTTACTGTTCTAATGCTGCAATAAGTCATGGAACTATCAACTTACTCATTGTTTTTAGTGTAAATTTCATATTTCACAAGGTTTTTTTCTCCTTAGAAATGGCTTATGCAAAACATAGTAGAAGTATATTGGAATGCCATGCCTGAGTCTTGGTAGCATTTCTGCAGATCAGTTCAAAGCAAAGAGTATTTCTTCACTCGAATGTGTTATGTTGACTGAATAATGTGTTAGTGCAGTCAAGAATACAGTATTTGTCATCCCTGACACTTTGAGAAGATATTTGCTCAAATAGAGTTCAGCCTAGTTCTGCAAAATATTTGTTGCTAGGCTCAGATTCACTATTTGTGGGTAAGGTTGGATGCTTCTATTCCTTTTAAATTTGTTCCCTCTAAGACACTGTTCAGGAGTCTCACTGTTTTCAGCATCCAGATTTCATATCAGTAAGAAGTAATTACCTCCCTGAGAAAATCCCCTTTCGTCCTGATTGAGGCCATGTCACTGCAGCAGAAATGTTATTCAGCAGCCACTGGGCATCCTTGGTGGTGACATCTGTTTGGTTGTCTGGTGAGGGATTGAGGTATAATCAGTCATATAGGTGTTGAATAGTATTGGCTTCCTGACAGACCATCAGAATGGCCATAGAAGCAGTTTTAAAATCAGCCTTTTTGTTTCTGCCACCCAGTGAAACACTGTGATGTCTGGAGAGCAGTTTTATGTACAGTATTGCACAAAACAGGACAAGAAATTACTTCCAAGACAGAAAAATAATACACTAACAGGGGAAAAAAGAAGAAATTGCTTTGCCTATCAGTTTTTTCTTCACTGATATGTGAATGACCAGCTGACTAACTCATCCATGGCATCAGAAACAAAGAGTTAAACCATCCATCTTCTCTAGAATTTCTAAATGAATTACATATTATTCCCTAAGATTTAGATGAAGGTAAGGCAGAGCTTACAGTTCTATTGTTAACAGTTAGTGAATAAAAGATGAAGATTAGCATGATTAAAGAGAAGTGAAACAGGGGTTCAGCAGTATTAACTCAAGAGAGTAATTCTCCTGGACACTACTGGGACTGTGTCCATGACCAAGGACAGAAGAATTATGCTCTAAGGTAAGTAAAAAGCAGACCCTGTCTAACCAATCCCCTAGGGGAATGGGAATTATTACAGGGCATGCTGTTTTCTCTTGTTTTACGGGCATAGGCAGCCACCTGGAAAACATGTGAGGAAACCAAAGCAACTGGCATCAAATCTAATGTAACTGAGTCCAGACTAGCATGTGAAGATTATGGGTTATTTTTTGCAGAGCTAAGAGTGAAAGCAGGGACATAGCTGCTGAGGTTTTGTGTCTCAGAACAAGACTCACAGTAAAGAAGAGTTGATACACTTAATTTTCACTCAGGGAAGAGTATATGGATAAAGGAAACTGAAGTAGAGATTTGGTGGGTATAGCCGTGGCACGAAAGCAAGGAAGAGAAATTTGGGGGATTCATTTCACATAACTGTAGGCACTACACTACAGATAGCTATATTAGAGCAAGTCACCCAGACTCCCTTTAAAGTCAGTAGAAATAAATAGTTGCTTTTAGAGTGTAATTCATCTTAACCTCAAGTAAACAACTAAAATGTCAGCGATTGTGCCCAGAAGTGTCTTTCTCTGCTTTAACCATGCAGCATTGCTCAGATGAGACTGTGCACACCACAGATGGAGGTATGGATCATCCCATGAGGTTTCAGAGGGACAGCAGGAACAACAGACTGACAGGGTGCTGCACACAGAAGGGGGGTGCTCCCCCATTCAGCTCTCCACAGGCAGATGTGGAGGAAATCTGCAACTAACCCAATATTTCTCCACAAACTTTAATTTTCATCTTTGCTATCATTTGCCCAGTACCTCCACCTCTGCAAGCTGTACATAGAGGAAAACAAAACAATAGAAAAACATATCATTCTTTCTTGATTGTTATATAATTTAAAAGTATTAAAATATAAAGACAGCTTCTAAGTATAACAGCATTTCAGTACCCACCTTCCAAAGTTAACAGCATTTATTTACATGTAGACCTAGGTAAGCAACAGCCTTGGCTGTTATAAAAGAGACTGGATTCAAGCCACAACTCAGAAATAAATGCTTTTGCAGTCAGTTCCAATGGTTTCATTGCAAGCTTTGCCTAATGAGTTCTCCAGACTTACTGCAGGCACCACACTCAGCTGGGTTGGTGTCCAGACTTTATAGCTGCTGGACTTGAAAAAGTGCAATAAGATCTTAAAGCAGGGAAACTCAACCTACATCAGATAGCTAGCAGGACATATTTATTGCACAAGTACTCTTAGGATCCATTAGGGCCTCCATTAAGACCAGTATATTGAAAAGACTAAAGAAATGGCAGAGAAACTGTTACTTACTTGATGTTATGAACAGCATAGGCAGTACCATAAACTTCCAGAAATAGAAACATAAATCATAAGAAAGTTATTGTTCTTTTGGTAACAGGAAGCTAAGAAAATGTTTTTCTCACACTTTTTCTGAAGGTATTTCTGGCTATGCAACTATAAAAACCAAGACATTACAAGGTCCTTGAAGTAAAACTACCTGATGATACCATTAAGGAAGATATTTCTTTGCTGACCTTTTCTCTGGCACTGGAGTTTGGATTTAGCTGCTGTATAATACCAGAACATTTTGAGCTATACAATTCAGATGTGTTTTCTGTGACTGATACAAAGCTTCTGTGAGTTATAAAAAACTGGTGAAGCTACATGAGAAGAAAGAAAACTCTTACGTGGTATTTTCAGAAAGCTGTACTTCAATGAACTGTGAATGTTACTTTTCCTTCAGTGTTTGTTTAAAAAAACTAAGGAAGCTGTGATTCTTTGGGCCTTGTTTCATTAGATATTTAGCAAGAACTTAAGAACCAAAAGGACCATTCACTCCCCTGTTCTGCAAGAGGCAGTAATGTAAGACAATTTCAGCCTGAAACAGTGCTAAAGAACCAGATACTTAGTTTTTCTGACTTAAAAGGAACAAGAATATTTTAATATTCATTCTTTTCAGAAAGAGAAAGAAAATGCATCATAATGCTTTTTATTGTGCACATGCCAGAAAGGAAAATATCACCTCTGAATATTCCAGTCTTAAAAGTCATACTAGAAATGATCCTCTCCAGCCTTGCCTTCCTGCTTCCCAGCAGTCAGCTGAGGCCTTAGAGCTCACACTCATACTGCTACATGTAAAAGCCAGTCTAATCCCTCACCAATTTATATTTTCAGCTTTCAGAACTTCCTGTGGCTATGAGTTTTACAATTTATGTGCTGTTTGAAAAAGCATTTCCTTTTGTTAAGTTTAAGTCTACTGCCTAATAACATTTTGTATGACCTGTTGTCAATGTGTTGCCTGTGCAACTTCAGACTGGCAAAACCTGATTTTATAGACTATTATATTTTCCCTTACTCATTGCTTGAAGAGTCATACTTTATTTAGTCTCTCTTCCCACAAAAAGCCATTCAATAATCTGATTTTTATTGCCCTTTTCTGTACTTTTCCATCTCTACTCTATAATTTTTGTAATAGTGGGACTAAAAATGCACATAGAATCCAAGAAATGAGTGTGCCATTGATTTCTACAGTGACATAGTAATTTCTATTCTGCTTTGCTCTTTATCTTATTCTGACAATACAGATGATGCTTTTTGCTCTTGTAACTATCAGTAGGCACTGAGCTGACATTTTCCAAGAGCATTCACAATGAGTCTAAAATCTCTTTCCTGAGGCTTATTAGGTAATTTAGAAGCTCTTGAAGTATACATCCAGTTAAAATTGTTTTTCTCACATGCACTGAACTTAGCAGCACTGAATTTAATCTAATGTTTAACCACTTGGATGGTTGATATTGTGAGATGTAGCTGCAACTTCTCACAATCCACTTAGGGCTGACTTTGCCATCTCACTATCCACCTCACTTTTTACTGCCCCATCTGTAAAACCTATCAAACTCTGTCTAATTTACCAGCACAGTTAATTTTTTTATTAGCATGGCTTATCTGAAGTCTTGGCACAAATTGCTTCAGGGATTCCTTTAATGTACCTTGTTTTATATTGTAACTTTTTCATCATTGTGTATGCTTAGTCTTCTGAGACAAGAAGACCTGTTTGAACATTTTTTTTGTTCTGTAATTTTTCTTTCTTTTTATTTTTCTTTTCTTTGCCCTCTTTTATTTTAAAACTTGAGTTTCTATTTTATGAGATAGCACCATGAAATATAAAATAATAATATGGGTCTAAAATCCATTAATTTGTGACAGGGATTCAGCATTTAATAAAGAGGAAAGTGAATTAAACAACAATAGACTGCCTGTCAGAAAGCAACTAAAAGATGACACCAGAGTGTATTCCACATAATACTTCTTCTACCAAAGCTGTAGAAGTGAAAATAGGCTGCAGCCTACCTCCTAGAAACAATCTCCACTCACTCCAGAAAAAAATTACTCAGAAGCTGTGCCACTGTACAACTTGCATTCTCTTCATTCTTCACAAGCACAAACGGCTGCTTGAATTATGACTTTAAAATTTTAAATATGTCCAAATTCTCTAGGAATATGATATTTCGAGTCAAAAACCTTCCTGATGCACTAGGACTTATCTGGAGCCTGCATTTCATTACAAATCAAAATTTGCAGGAGTTTTTCAAAATTGAAATGTTCCTTGTTTGCTGTTCTCACTGTTCTTCTCTCCTTGTCAGCTCTGGAGAAATTTTGAAAACTTCTATCTCCTTGATTCTGATGTAGATTATAGAGTGGGAGGTTTTGGTACTACAAAAACAAAGTCATTCGTTGCCTACACTATAATGAAAGCTACTGCATGAAACATGACTATCATAAGTGATGATGGCATTATCTAAAGCATTTGGGTTTATATTTGATTTTAGTGATTGTGCTGATTATAAAATAAAGAGTTCAATTCTAATGATATGTATGGATTCACTGGGGAAAAAGCTTTATTCACTGCCACTGCTCCTTTCTGCACTGACATTTCTGAATCAAATAATAGCTATGAATTGTTGGGCCTGATACTCGTCTGCCTGGGCAAATTAAGAAAATCTCCAGAAAAATCTATGAAACTGATATAATCATAATTTTTCTCTCTGTCTATTCATGCATATCCCCTTTCTGTTGTTTTCTGCTTCCTTTCTCCTCACTACAGTTTGACTTGGGGCAATTCTGTACACCTATAACTAACAAAAATAAATTATCTCAAGTATTTCAAGGGAAAAAATATGTAACACTACATCAAGAAGAAAGAGCAGTCTCATATGGAGGTAAAGCAGATCTATGTTTCATTCTGGCCCAGATGGCCTTCCTCTACAAATGGCATCATCCAGTTGGGACTGAGCTTTTACACAACATAGATTCTATCCCATCTACCCCGTTCTGTAGTGAGTGACTATTTTTTTCAACATTGATGATAAAGTTTTTGCAGCTCCAGTTCCTGTGTTACATGGCTATAGGAAGATATCATCTTTGTGTAAATGAAAAACAAACAAAATTTTTTATCTGTCATACCTACAAAGAAGAGATGGAAACGCAATGCAGGTGCATCTTAAAATATTACAACTCACGACTCTTTTTGAAAGTCAGCAGGTTTTGGAAACATAATTATAAAGCAAATTTCATAATTTCAAGAAGAGGGCGAAGATAGTGAAAGAGGTCCTTGGACCTGATTATAAACTTACCAACCGCACTGTCAACCATCAAGTGTTTTACTTCCTTCCCTAAAGGGAGTCTAATGCCAAACCTGCTGGTTTCTAAGCAGGGATGAGTACAGGGTAATTCTGAGCTTTAACCCATAATTTTATTACAAGATTCTAAATGTTAAGCTTCCTAATGGAGCTCTCACAGTACTGTATGATGTGCTCTTTTTTTTGTTTTATCCTTCTACTTTAGAGCACAAAAACTTTTTTTTTAGAAGACAAGAAACACAGAGGACATTTTTCATCAGATCAAAAGGACTGAAATACTTTCTGCTGTCACTTCTCTGTCTGTTGAAGTTTGTCTGTGGCACTTCAGAGTCTTTTATAGGGGCTTTTTCTTTATTCTGTCGTGGGATAGCTTCCCAAAATGTCCTTCCAGTTTTCCATTTAAGAGATGTGAGGGATGAGTAGATTTCGTAGCTGCTAAAGCTATTTATTGTTTTCCTGGATGTGGATTATATTTTGTTGCCTATAAGAAGGCAGTCATGGAAAGAGATAATATCATCACTTAATATTTATGAATGGATAGTTTTATTTTAATGGTGAAATCGATACTTGTCCCTAGAACAGTTTGTTTATTTCTAGAACAGAACAATGAGCAGGATCATCAGATAGCTTTTAAGATTCCATAAATGAAAAATATCTGCTTATTAGCTCTTTTTTTTTTATCTAGCTTTTTGGATCTTGTTCTTGAGCCAGTCACAGAGTGTTCAAGAGAGATTATTCCATAAGCCTCTAGTTTTATCATATTCTTCTCGGTTGTGCAATTCATTTAAAGAGCTATTCCATATTTCACTGAAGGTTATACACATAGATGTGGTTATGGATATGTGCATCTGTGTGTGTTTATTTATGGAATTGTCAGCCTGCAGAGAATTGCCTGTGACGTACACAGATTTATTTATCTGGTTATTTGGAGCATAGTTTCAAAATAATTGCCAGGTGAGATTGAGATTTTATTGCTAGTCCTCTCTATTTCACAGCTTTGCTGAAGTGGTTTAATTATCAGCTATTAGAGGTGATAATTCATGCACCAAATCTGAAGGGAGCTTTAAAAAAAACCAACAAAACCCTCAGTGTGCCTTCAATGCTAGAGAGAAGAGTTCTGCTTGCTATTTATACCCCTCAAACTTGCTTTTGCCATAGCAAATAAGCCATGGTGTAGTGCTGCCTCTTTGGGATTTTTTTTTTTTTTGTCATTTTGTCATTTTGTCCTTCAAGCTGTGCTCGTTGGCTGGGATTTTGTCAAGGGGCTGGTGGGCTGTGTGACACCACAAATGGTGCTGCAGTGGAGACACAGGCTCACTGCTGATGGCTCACACTCCCCCAGCCATCTGGCCCCAGGGCAGAGCTTGCTGCTGCTGGTGCCTAGCAGAACACCGGCCGTGCCCTACTAAGGGGGTACACAGGGGATGCCTCCTGATGCTTGGGCTCAGGACTGATGAATACATACAAAGTGCTGACCCTCAAACCCTCCTTCAAAGATAAAGTACTTGAGCAAGGCGTTTAGCTGAAGCTGTTGGATATGGGGATAAAACAGGGGAAATGGCACCCCCATAGCAAAACTGCCATGAGGAATATATGAAAGAGCAGAAATATATCTGTACTTTGAACTATTCTAAAATCATGATACCAGTATCTATGCATCCTCCTTGGAACCATGTTACTCTGATGTTTATGAAGTTAATGCCATAATCTTACAGACATCATCTGTGTCTGATGTGAGGTTTTGGTAACATCTAGTACACTGATAGGGTAATACGTGTGAATAACTGCATTTTTTTTTTCCTTTTTTGGTTTTTTTTTTCCCAAACAAAGCTGAATGTCTTTGAATCCAAGGCTCCTCCAGCCAGGGTGTCTCAGGCATCTTGGTTTTCTTTTGTTTGTTTTATAAAGCTGTATGTACCCTGAAGATGCACTCTCTTCTTTCCTCTCTTATTTCTGTCTTGTATTCTTTCTCAGCTTTTCTGTATTTACAAAACAAATAGAAAATCTGTTTTGAGACCTAAGGAGCAGGGTGAAGGTCTTTGTAGATTACAATTACTTCAATTAAAATTCTTTCTGTGTTAAAATAGTAATGCTTTGCATTAGAAAGTGTCTTATCTGGAGAAAAGTTGGCATTCTTTTTTCTGTCATAAGCATTTTGATGTAACCTTATACAAGCATATGAAGTAATAAAATTATCCCCATGGTTAATATCTTAAAATTCCTAATTAATTTTAAATGAAATGCCTTCCATTCTAAGCTTCCATTAGAAAAAAATTAAATCTCAGACATCATTCCCTTGTTTTTGTTGAAGTTTGAAACATCCAAAAAAAATGTACTGAATTAAGAGAGAAAGAACACTAAAACAAGACCAAGAAGTAGAAAATCAGAAGTCGTTTATACTTATAGAATAAAATATTTTAATTAGTAAAAAAAAGATAAAAACTAAAATAGAAGGAATAGAATAAAAAAAGATACATAAAAATCAATATAAGCTAAATGTATTATTTATGAAAAAAAGGAAAGTAATTAAAATAAGAAAGCCAGGAAGGTCACATGATTTCAGTTTTAAATTTATTGATATTACATGTCAAGAAGGTTTTTTTTAATTATACATATTTCAAAATCTCAATTTCCTCCTGGTTTTCTTTGCTTTTTTCCATCCTAAAATGAAATGACATCTCCTCAGTCAATCTTTTCTTCTATTATATTTCAAAGTATGGTTTAAAATAATATTCCCTATTTCTCAGTTTTTGCAGTCACAGTCAGTGGAATTGTGTGCTACCATTTATTTGTTCTTCTGACTAGCATTTGAGAGAAAGAGGCTGCACTGAAAGCCCTAATACAGCTTCAGTGACACCAAGGACTCCATCATCCTGAAGTGGCCATTGAGGGATATATTGACAGACAGAAGAAAAAAAACACAACTGACACATTTCTTCAGTATTATTGAAGACAAAGGGCAAATTATGCCCTTGACATGAAACATAAATTATGCACTCTGGATTTTGTTCATATGGATTTGGCTAAAAACCTTGTCCATATTGGATGATACTAGCCTGAGTGTGTTTTAAAGAGGTAGGGAAAAGGGAAGCAGAGGAAAACTAGAGAATTTTTGGGGTTCTTCTACAGATAAAAATACATTTTTATTGACTCATTTTACCTCAGATGAATATGTTGGGAGGATTTTTAGTTTAGCTTCTTATTGCAGCAGATGGGGATCCCAGCTGCTTGTTTCTTTCCATCCTGACAATCTGGTTATATCAGTTTTTCTAGCAGCTTGCATGTCGAAGGCTTAATCACAAAGAAAGAGGCTAGAAATATCCTTTCTTTAGAAAACAGAACTGAAGCTAGAAATCAATTTCCACCTTTTCTTCTGACTGAGTCACTGGTAGTGGTGATACCCACTAAGGACATAGGTTAGATTTGTTAATAGAAGGGTGACCAGGGTATGCCATGGACACCTCGCTTCTCCTTAAGCAGCCTACAGTCCCCTTCTCCTACAAAATATAGGTGACCATCAGTCCAAGAGCTTTCTCATCAGACTGGGACAGGGCAGTCTTTGCACCTCTAAGCTGAACCTTGAAAACTTGCTGTTTTATAAAATTTGAGGATTTTATTTAATACCAAGTTAAGGTAATTGGACAATATGAATTGTATGGCTCAGCCTCTTAACCCTAAAGCTGTAATGACAATTTATTTAAAGGGAGACCTGATATTAAATTGCAGCACTGATGGCTGTGACTCCCTAACCAGTTGTCTTGAGAGACTTTAGTTTTGCTCTTAAATGAAGAGGGATTGTTCCTAACCTAATGTGGCAGAGTCTAGATGGTATTGAATCAGGGAGAAAGACAACATGAATTATTGAAGGATTTTGAAGAGTGAAAGAAGAAAGGGACAATGAAAAATTTTGAAAAGCTAGATAGTCGCATTGAGAGTATCTTCTCTGTCTGGAAAAGGAGACACATAAGAAGAAAAAAACCCAGACAACTGCAAGACTATTTTCATGAAGATTTGTAGAGCAGAATTTCAAAGTATTATAGGTAAGGTCTTGAACCCTTCTTCAGCTTCACATTTAAAATATAGTGAATAGTCTAAGGACTGAAATCTAAAAAGTTTGTTTAATGAAATGTTTTCCATAGGGCCTTTGCAGAAATGGGAGGAAAAAAAGCATCAACTATAGTAAGAGGAAAGATTTGCAATTAAGTCATTTATCTAATAATACAAAGAAATCTCTGTCTCTCTCTTCCATTACATTCTCTTTTCATGCTAAGCAAGACATTCAAACCAAACCTTTTACAGCAGCTCATGAATTTAAAAAAAATTTTTTTTTTCCCCTTTTTGAAACAATTAGCTAGGATAAAGCATTTGAGGTCTGCTTTTTGAAAGTCCTGTGGATTCATTGTCATGAGTTAAATTGACAAAATTTGTTTCTTTTATGTGGAAAATTCTATATAGCGATGCGTCTTCTGAAAATATCAGGTGATAGCTATCTTAGAATGGGCACTCAAGACTAGTGGAGATTTTGACCTTTATACCTCTGTGCTGCTGCTGCAGTGTGTTCAGCTCCCCAGTACTGAGCACTGGCTGGAACCGCAGGCAGAAAGGAGCAGTCCTCTCTCCAGAAAGTGTTTGAATAGTGTGGAGCATGGGGCCACATATTAAACAACTCTCCATCTCCGTAACACTCTGCTTCATCTTCTCTGAGAGGTATATTGGGCTTTAACTGGATGAATGTTGCTGCTACGAGTGCAGAGTGAGTGCTAATTCCTGAGGGGGCTGTTGGTGGCCTCTTTAGAGCTGTAGTAAATAATGACTAAGTCCATGAATTACACAGAGTTAATGCACTGAGGCTTGTGTTCTCTATATGCTTTGTCTTGCATTGTAGCTGGTCTGCTATTTACTGTACTACTCTGCAGTTTCAAAAACTGTTTAGGCAATCTTTGACCATGAAGAATCTCACAAGTGTTCTGCTCTGTTTGCTGAACCCCAAAGTGTGGACTGTTGCCCAAAATTTGACGGAACTATTCAACATCCTTTACTTTTTCAGCCTGGGAAAAAACCCCACGGGAGCTGCTTTGCAGCAGAGCCAAGGTTGATTTTCTTGTGCTATTTCACCACTTCCAGTTCTAACCTGAAGTGGAAAACATGTTGGTGCATGAAAATTTGAAGATGATTTCCAAACACTTTCTCACTAGCAAAAAGGTGCAGTCTGAGCTCAGATTAGATTCCAATTGCTCTACTTATTTGTCTCAGTGAAAGATTTGTCTCTTCTTCTAGTGTGATAAATCCCAATGAAGGCCAGCATAGTCTCCAAAACCAGAATATACCTACTTGTGGAGTGGGAATCACCTTACCTAACTTTATCAGTTATCTTCTCCAAGTTGTCTATGTTCCATCTGCAGGCAAAGGAGAGAGAAGAGCATTTCGAAAAGCTGATTCATCCCATCCTGACCGATTAATGCAGGCTAGTAAATTGCCATCTGGATGTGCCTGCCACTTGCTTTTTCTCCCTGCACAAGCTCAAGAGGGAACCTAGGTAATCAGTTTAGACCAGACAATTTTTAGATGAATGAAGATAAGTGTGATGACTCCTATCCTCAGGTGTGCATCTGTGTGAGAGAAAAAGCATGGGTGGTGGGAGAGATAAAAGATGGGCACAGTTTAAACACAGTGTGAGAGTTATCTTACAGTGTTTCTGTATGTGTTTGCTTATCTAGTGTCTGTGTGTGGTTTTGTTTGTGTGATTTTCTTTTGCTCCAGGATAACGACAAAAGGGGGTTGCAGAGCAAATGATTTTTCCGATCAGCAACAGGTAACCCTGCCAGCCGTTGGATGCTGCTGAATATCCACCCAGAGGATCACCAGCATCTTGGAAGTCTCATGAGCAATACTTCAAAGCACAGACTGGCATTATGTTGCATGGCACCTTAAGGGTTCCAATGGTTTGCAAGTGAAATTGCTTTTCTGGTTTCTGTGATTTGCATGTGAAATTGATTTTATTGGATTTATTTGATCAGGAGGCACAAGCATTTCCCAGAGGAGTATAAATAGACATGTTACTAGAAACTGAGTAGATGTGATGAACCATAAATTTGGGAAGCAGTGGCTGAATGTTAGCAAATTTTACATAACTGCAGTTATTTTACAAGATTTTGATTTCCTGTATCAATTCATGCTAGAGAAAGACAAAACACTTTGAAAGGACAAATTGAATGAAACTCTGGTGGATGCCAAACCCCATCATTTTCAGAAGTACATTCCTGGCTTTGAAATCTATTAATATTTTGTGCTTGAAACCTAGAGACATTGCTTCCTCTGACTGATTAATAATTTTCTTTGAAATGTTAACATTTATTATTTATCACTGATCCCTATTTAAAAGCCCATTTTTCTCCTTCAGTTATGACAGTGGAAAGCTCAAATCTATTACAGAGAAGCCTGTAGTCCTCAGTAGCTTTAATTGCTTGGTTGTGGCCTGCAACCCCCCTTGCAATGCAGTGTCTCTGTACAGACAAAATGAAGCAGTACGAGCTTCTGATGCACCATTTTTGAAAGAGTAGACTACTTGTCTTCTGGAAATGGTTGTGAAGAACAGGGTCCATGATTCTGCTTTTTCACACTCCTGTGACTATCTGCCTAAAGCCATGTGGTCTTTCATCTTAAACCTCATTTCTAAGCTTTTGAGGGTCTTTGCCATATCCATCACAAAAAGTTCTTGTCCCTGACTAGAATTTTGAGACACCATGGATGTGAATAATAAATGTCCTTTATCTTTACAGAAAGTGACTAATCTTATGGTGGTCTTTGCTCACCTTCATTGCCTCATCCATCAAACTCTTACCTACCCTCATGTTTAAAAGCAAAACCCACAGAAAACGAATCATCAGCAAAACTCTCTCTGAGAAACAGAATTACATGAGCCTCAGAGAGCCATTGGAAAACAAGCCTGTTGCATTTGCTGAGTTTCATCTATACTTAGCATTTTTGCCATGACTAATCCATTCTTTCACTCTAAATTTGCCATGGCAAAACGACACGCCTGGATCTTTATACTGAACACCAAGCACAGCTAAACCCTTCACACATGCTATCAGGGAGCTGCTTGCTTTCACCACCAGAAAGGTCATGCCAGAATGGTCAGAATACAGAACAGCCTGGGATAGAAGGAAGTGACATATTGTTATGCAGAAATCACCCTTTTCACTTGTGTTTGAAATTACAATGTCTATATGCATCACTCTCTAAAATAAGACCAAACCATATGGAGAGATTTTAACCTCCATCCCTTAGCAAAATTGCATTATACCATTGCAATTCTCACCTTCTTTTAACTCTTGCAGTTACTGCAGTTATGTGCACAAACACTCTGCGGTGTTTTTTTTTCCTATTGCTTAGCTGAGTTTTCAGTCTCACACACAACTCTATGAGAATAATATCACATCAAACTCCTTAAAGTTGAACCAGCAAACAACAGAAGGAAGATAATGCTTAACCTCTTACACACCCATGACAGAAAATCAGAAAAAATGAATATATGTGGTTATTTGGCCTTCCATCTGTTCTGTTTTTCCAGAAAAATGAAAACCATGATCCTGGACACTGCTGTGGTTGCTTGATTTGACATATGTTCCCAGTTTTTGTGAGAGAAGGGAAAATACAAATGAAGTTCATTAGACTCTCTCCTTTGAACAGTCCATTTCTGCTCAGACTATGGAGAAAAGAAGCTCTATTCCTAATATGTAGCAGAATACCCAAGCCAGATTTTTGAAATGAGTAGAAGTTTGGACTTTCTTTATGACCTTGTTCTTGATTAAGCTTCTGTGATGATAATGAGAGAATAAATCACCTCTGTTAATTATGAAGTACGAGCTCAAGTGCTTAGCTCGTACAACAGAACAGAACAAGAGCACAGCCTAATGTTTCCTGTGCATTGGAGATACTGTCAGCTTCCACCAGGACTGTGTGTCTTGGCAACAAACCCCTAGGGGATGTGCTGTGCTCCTACTCGAGGAGCCCGCCTTTCCCTACTTGCTGCTGGGGGTTGCACTCATATCTTGCGATAGCTTGGAAAATGTACAGCACCTTCAATATGTGCTGTCACAGATGGTTCATTGGACAAGTCTCATGCCCTGGCTCACAAGCAGAGGAGAAATTTATGTTTCCTACATTTTTCCTATAGCTGCTCAGCAGAGGTTAGGACAGAGCCCCAGGCATATTCTAAAGCTTCACTAATGTTTTCCATATCTGCAGAAATAGGGCCAAGTCCGAGTCCCTTAGCAGTCTATGGTGAAACTCACTTTGAAAATTGGGACAGATACTTGGCCTATGTTCCTTAGTTTGTGTTATTTTATCTGGTAGTCCCTTGTGCTTGAGGAATAAACCATTAAGGCTGGATTTATATATCCCATAAGAAAGAATGAGAAGTAACTCAGAAAACAGAGAAAAAAGAGGGAAAAAGAAACCAAGCTCCAAAACACTTTATCATGGTACTGACATCCTACAGAGGAGAGAAATGAGGTAGCTGTGCTGTGCTCTCAGTCCTGGAGGAGCTGGTGAGGGAATCTGAGCATAAAGCTTGGCAGGGCTGCTCTGCATTGCTTCGAGGCAGGGTGGATCATCCTGCACTGGGTCACACGGTGAGCAGGATAAACTTGTAAACTCTTCCTCCTTCAGAACATACCAAACCAGTGAAAGCATGCATAGCCTTAAGCTCAACTGTACATGGCAGTGAGATACTGTCTGTGACGGCTTGCTTTGCTTTCTTCACTTTTATTTCCTTTCCTGATGGTAAGTTTCAACTTAACAAAAATTATTACCTTTATTTAGATTGCATAATATGCAATTTTATCAATCTTCCTTCTCAAGGGTGTAGGAGATTTGATAAGGTCCAACTTAACTGGCCTGCTGCTGTAAGATATTGAAACTGGGGTCATTCTTGTGGGACTAGGAGGGACTTTGAGGCTGCCAGGTGTCCCCCTCCCTATTGTCTTCCCTGAAAGCTACAAAGTGTGGTCACTATTTTCCATAAAGGACCCTACATTCCTTGACATCTTGATTAAAGTACTGCACATTGGGGTAACGGGTATCTGTGGGGTTGTGGTTTAGCTTTTGTTTTTTGCTTGCATAGATTTATCTTCTGCTTGGAGCTGCATGAGCTCACTCAGAGCAAATCCTATTCTAAAAGGCGGTTGCCAGCAATACAGTACAGGATACCTGTTACTCCTAGAATTGTTACCTTCATTTGCCCACCTAGTCAATCCTATCATCCAAGTCAATGATGATGCAGAGGAAACTAGGAAAATAATTTTTAGGAGTTTTAGAATGTGATCAAGCTATCATAAGCCTCAAGACAACTGGTTCCTCCAAAAGCACCATTTTTTGGCCTTGACTTGTGGCTCTGTCCTGGCTCAGGAACGGAAGTCTGTCCAATGCATCAGGGCTTCTCAGGGCAGAAGTTATCTCCAGCCACCTGGGAAGGTGTCCAAGGGTACCAGTTGTGTAACCATGGGTACATGGAGCACTGCTCCACCCTGAACTGCAACTCCGCCGTATTCCCTAAGTTTCTATCACCATTACTGTCAGACCATCCAAGTATTTCAGTTAGATCTATGTGGGCTGAAAAGTATGTGAGTCTTTTTTTTCCCCTCTTTCTTTAAGTGTGCATGTTATTTTGTGTTCCTGTTAGAGAAGGCAGATGGAAAGATTTACGCCTTGCACTTGAAGCTGAATGTGTTGACATTTACTGTAGAGCTTAGAGACTTTATGTGTCTTGACTGTCTCAGACTAAGCTTCCAGGAAGTCCTTGCCCAGACAATCTTTGTCTCCTCAGAGAAAGTTCCGCTCCATTAGAACAATGGAGCTGGTGCCAGATTGGAGTTGTCTTTTTCTCTGAAGTTTGTACCAAGCAAACACCACAAATGAAGTCAGTATGCCCAGAATCAACCCTGCATATCCCATTTAACAGAATCATAGAAACATAAATTTGTTTGGGTTGGAAGGAACCTTAAAGATCATCTGGTTTCAACACCCTTCCATGGACAACATTCAATAGAACAGGTTGCTCAAAGCTCCATCTATCCTGGCCTTGAACACTTCCAGGGATGGAGCATCAAAATGTCTCTGTTCCAGTGTTTCATCACCCTCACAGTAATTTTTTTTTTTTTTATATATCTAATGTAAACCTACCCTTGTTCAATTTAAAGTCATTCCTCCTCGTCCTATCACTGCGTACGCTTGTATAAAGTCCCTCTCCAGTTCTCTTATACTCTCCTTTTAGGTATTGGAAGCTGCTATATGGTCTCCCTGGAGCCCTCTCTTCTCCAGACTGAACAGCCCAGGTCTCTCAGCCTGCCCTCATTGGAGAGGTGTTCCAGTGATCATCTTCATGGCCCTCCTCTGGACTCACTCCAACAGGTCAGTGTACCTCCTGTACTGAAGACTTCAGACCTGGATGCAGCACTCCAGGCTGGGTCTCAGCAGAGCAGAGCAGAGGGGCAGAATCATCTCCCCCAACCTGCTGGTCACTCTGATGCAGCCCAGGATATGGCTGGCTTTCTGAGCCAAGAGTGCACATCGCTGAGTCATGTCCAACCCCTCATCCACCCATATCTACCCCATATCTCAGAGCTTCCCTCAATCCATTCTCTCCCCAGCCTGATTTTGGGTTTGGGATTACCCTGACCCAGGTGCAGCACCTTGCACTTGGTATCGTTGAGCTTCATGAGGTTCACATGGGGCTGCTTACTGGGAGGCTGGTAATAGAGATTCATTCTCTCTCTGCTGGTGTGCGGCATCCCAGCAATGTCATTTTTACTGTGGTTGGTATTTGCATGAAACCAGCAGATTTCATTGAACTAGGTACCTCTGCTATGAGTTGAAAGCAGGCAGGGGTATCAGTTGTGAAGATTTTCCTATCACATTTGTGATTTTATTTTGCAATATATGTTTCTCCAAACAAGCAGAGAGATTAATTTTCATATGTGAAACGATTTACTACCTGCAATATTGTATTGAAGTAGTAATATTTTTTGACCACTCTTGGAGTGAAATGTTTTAGTTCATATTTTTAAAGACTGTGAGAAAGTCAGAAATCATGGCAATAAAATAAAGCTGTTTGTTAGTCAGAGCAGAATGTTATTAATAGGAATACATTACATATAAGGGTATACTTCAGCCACTGTACTAACTAAATATGCCTCTGTCAAGGGAAGGACTAAGGTGAGGTATTTTTTTTTTATTTCATGTTCGTTGTGAACCTGTACATAACAATGTTGAAACAGGAGTGTATTGCCTGTGAAGACAGACATGGAAACAGACACAGGGATGAGAATTGATATCACGTTATGCAGCCATGCTGCAGTCTTTTCAAGAAGGGCTGCTTTTATAGTATTAAATAAAGTCAGCCACAGCTTATCCTCTGCGCCTTATGGCAAAGAGCTTGACATAGTTTGTCTGCATGGTTGGCACTTTGGCCATCACAAAATATGGTGGCCACTGAGTACCTTTCCTGGGCCTCAGGTTTCCCAGTGGCCTCCCCTTGTCCCCGGAATTGACTGGGCCAAATCCCAGGTCAGTGTAGCACCGGCCCCAGAGAGCCATGGGCAGCTTGTGGCAACCTCATGCCTGGACCCTTGGCCCTCTTCCCTGTGCTGATATAATTATTTTTGAACTTTCCATAGTAGTGGATATTGATTTCTGCATTTGTTTGCTATTTTTTTAAAAAAAAGGCCACTGAATATGTGCTTCATTTGCATCCTCTTCTGCATCATTGGTGTCAATCTATATATTTTATCTTGACATTCAACATGTAGATTCTTATGTAATGTAGGTTAATTTATGTACTGGAATTTCCTTTCAGCCACAGATCTATGATATGTACTTACAAGAGGCACTTTTCTAAGTTTAAGTGTCTTCCTGTAATGTGTACAGTGAAAGGGAGACGGACACAAAGAGTCCTTACGGATAAGTAAAAATAAGAAAAACTGGGATTTCGCTCTAGAATAATGGTCTGGATGAGCTTATCCTTCCCTATCAACATAACAGAGAGTATAGGAAGATTGACCTGGTTAGCTGAGGTTAACCACACGTGTCCTGGGATGCTGAACATCCCTTATTGTTGCTTTCTGTGAGATGAGATTCACAGTTAGAATAATTGCTGTTAGTCACATTTTATGTATCATATTTCACATTACTGTTATTTTGCACTTATTGGGTCACATTGCCAAAATTAATTAATAAACCACAGTTCACAGCCTGTAATCTCATGTGCAGCTTCAGCTGGACTGCTCTCTTCTGACACTTGCCTTTCGAATGTGTAGTGTCCCAGTGTAAACAAATGAAGTTACTTACGTGAAAAAAATGTTCCCCAAAGGGAAGAAAAGGTACACAGTCAGACTTTTAGTTTATTGTACATGTTAAGATCTGATTATTAGAGATACTTCTACCCAAATTAAGGTGCAAATGAGACCATATGCTGAAGTCAATAGAATGGATTTTATTTAACAGTAATGTGAGATAGAGATAGAAAGAAATAGAAAAGAGGGGAGACGGGGGGAAAAGAGAGTGAGACAGATTAAGTAGAAAATAGTCACTGCCGCAAGGATCCAGACAGAGTCCCATTGGTCCTCTTCGCCCTGGCTTCTTGGGGTCCTGCAAAACAGAGTCCAATGGGTTAATATACCCTCAGGTACAGTGGGAACACCAAAGCACCTCCCCTGGAGCGGAGAGGTTTACACTGTCTTTTGCAACACTGTGGATCTTGCACAGTCCTCTGGTGGAAGGCCTCAGAAATCAGTCTGGGGAAACTTTGGGGGTCTTTGATGGTTTGTGACACCTTCTAAGACATGACATGTCAGTGTAGTTGAGCCAGTTATGCCCCATCAGGAGGGCCGAATACCCTCAAGCCTACCTGTTAATGTCCCTTGTGAATTTAGCCTTCTGGGATGGCGGGAATGAGAGGAGGAGTTTTACAACTGAGACAGTTGTATGAGGGGAGACTACTGGCATAATTGGCATGGTAAAAAGCACCATCCTGCCTCTGCAGGCTTTGCTTCTTATCTGGCTCAAAACCCAGCTTGTAACTTCTGGGAGTTGGATATGTGGACCAGAGACTTCACCACCATGCACTCAAAAACTCTCCTCCTTCCCCTCAGATGGGCAGGGGGAGAGTGTGCAAACCTGGCCTTCTCAAATGGCTGATTGTTTTGATTCATTAACCATTAACATTTCAGTCTCTCATAGTCCAAATTCCTGGAATCCAGCAGGCAGATTCTGGGGGGGGGTGGGCCTTGGTGGTTGTCACTGAGCAGTTAGTTGATCCTTTGCACAGTTTGCTTTGCGGGCAAAGTCCTTTGGTGATCTTAACAGTGTTTGAGGCAATTGTGATCTTTAAGTCTCTAACAACATGCTTGGAGCTAAGTACATCACTGAAGAGAAAGCATCTTTTTTTCTTTTCCTGTAAAGTTTCTAATTATAAGATGTTTAATTTTATAGCCTTTAGGCCATTTATGCATGCAGCAAAATTATTTAGGAAAAATTTGTAAATCTGAATGACCCATAAAGCAAAACAATAATAGTGATTCTGACAGCAGGAAAAGTATTTCAAAAGGTGTTTCACACACTTCATACAATGAATGCTCTTTTAACTACATTTGATTAGCTGGATTAGATCTCCTCTTTCACTAAGAAGAGAGGCGTGACATGATACATAGGGGGGACACAGTTCCTTCAACATGACAGCTCAGCCCATAGGTGAGGGAGAGGATATCGTTCAAGTCAACGTTAGATATGAAGCTGCATCGCTAAACTGCATCGCTAAAATTTCCCATGGTGGTATCACAGAGAAGATAACCAGCTTAATAAAACTGCATAACCTTCTCAATCATATCACCTTTGACCTTACTGGCATAACTGGATGTCAGCCACAGAGCTGATTCTTTAAGTTTCTCTGCATACATGCACATGGGATTCTTGTGTCTTTTTTTACTGAATGCTACTAGCATTCTGAGTCTTATGAAATCCTGTGGCTTCCAAAGTACTGCAGCTAATAGGATTAATAAAGACTGCCACGAAATTGACATTTTTTACTGACTCAAAACCAGTTTTATAGATTTCCACTTTATTTTTATGTCTGACACTTTCCACGGAATGATGGATTATGTTACAGTGACAGTAAATAGAGTTGACAGTAGAAAGACTCCTCATGGAAGCAAGATTTTTTTGTTAATGGCTCATCTGTTGAATATCTCTGCAGGACTGACTCCAGGTTGTAAACATTTTCATGCTGTAACCAGAGGGTCATGTGGACTGTGATTTTACCTTGCAGGTTTAGCCAACACAGAATCACAAGGCTTGTGCAAAAGTGATGTTTATTGCTGTCCTCTGAAGAATTTTCACTACATTCTGACTTCATGGGGCTTTTGACTTCAAACCTGCTTTCCAACAGTTATCCGTAATGGTTGCAGGTGTTTCATTTGAGTCAGCTGCAAACCAAAAAAAGAAGTCAGCTGCAGAGAATAAAGAGATTCTGATATTGAGCCATAAAATAATAATAAAAACCGAATCATATGGTAGAGGCTGCCCAACTTAATTGATTTTACAGAAAGACTTTGCAATAACCAGCCACATTATAATGTATTGTCTGTATCCAGGTGTTTGGGCACCACAGTAATGAATGCGAAAACACAGAAAATTCATATTAATTAGCAGTACAAATAGTTGATTGGAAAAAACTCTCAAGAACATCTTTTCAGTAATCCCATTCCTTCTGAGCTGCTGTGGGGCTGCCTGGACCAGTCTATATGGGAGATTGTAACTGCCACTACCATGGAGAACTAAGGCTTAAAATTTGCAGAATGATAAAATAGAATAAATATTAATAGATTAAAATTTGCAGAATGATACATTGCAGATAAACTTGAGAAAGTGCTTATTTGTTCCTTATGGAATGATGGCTTAGCCAAAATGTCCTGGGAATAAATGTCTATACTCCTCTTTTTTACAGCTGATTTTGTCTCAGCAGACGGTGCCACCTGATGTTATCCCAAGGCTTGTATGAAAACAGTCAAGGGAAACTCAGTGTATTCATATGCAAAAATGATTAGCCAACAGTATGATGAGTCACCACACTGGATCTGCTGTGTTTTACAAAGTTCAGCTTGTGACCTTTTCAATGTAAATATGATGTTGTGGAAATGTGCAAGACATCTACATTAAACCTTGGATTCAGTCATTTTACCTTCAGCTGGAGGTTTGATGAATTTTATGAAAATTGCAGTGCTCGAGAAACATGCACATGGCTTGACAGTGCTGTGCTCCTCATGAAGGTACAGATTGCCAAAGTGTTCCCTTTCCTAAGATCCGAGCAGAGCTTCTAGGATCCACATCTTGGTGCAAATCCCCAAATGAGCTTGAAATACTACAAACTGGCTTTTCAGAGGCATTCTTTTTGCATAAATTCATACTTTTCTTTACCTGGCTACAAATAACCATACTTACTAGAGTTAATGTAAAACAAAGACTAGAGGTGTGAATGTAGAAACCCAGGCAGGTAACGAGGTGAATATATTCCTTTTCTCAGGGGGAATTTCTTTGTGATTTTCTCTAACCTGCACACCTGCTTAAATAATTAATCTTAAAAGTTTTTCTGGGTTTATTTGTTCTTTTCATTGGCACTTCTACTTATTGCCAAATAATATTTGGCATTTGAGAAGGACTTCAATTTAATGAAAATTTCTGGGCAAAATTCTAAAGTTACACACACTGCTGCACAGCTGAATTATCTCAATTTATGCTTTGTATATCCTCATATTACATAGACCAAAATGTCATTTATTCCTGCTCAACTATGATCCTGACTTCTTCTTCTGTGCAGATTAATGAAAGTTTTTCCAAAGAGTGTAGGGAGATAGTTTTAAGCCGATATATATATATATATATATACACACACATATATATATATAACATTCAAAAAGATCTTCTAAAGTGGCATTATTCTGATAGTAAAGGTATCCTTTTCCATGAACCATCACAATTTGCAGTTACAGGCACAGAAGGTTCAGCATTTGTTATATATCCTCAGCAGATATTTATAACTTGATCCCAACTATGAAGTCATTTTGCATCATTTTCCCCTTGATATTACTTCTGGTAGAGTGTCATTTTCAGTAAGACCTCAGGAAGTGCCAGATTATACACACTCATGAATTTAAACTGTCCCTACATATTAATTAATTAATTATTCAAATTTTGTTTCTGTTCCTCTTTATCACTGTGGCATTTTTAAAGAAGCAAAACAATGAAATACAAGTAGCAGCAGTTCACAAGTCATTGACAGTTGTTAGACTCACAAAAGTTTTATCTAAATACAAGGAAGACGCAATTATTTAATTGGATTTGGAATCAGTGGGACTGAAAGGAAAAGGTTAATGTAATCCAATGATCAAAAATCTCTTGGATTACCATTTATGACAAATCTCCATACATATTTTTCTCTTTGATGCTAGCTACTGAGTTGCTAAATCAGTTTTGAAACATGTGAGATTTGATTTTCCTGTAGCTGATCACATTCTGATAAACACTTGTTTTTGAAAATTACAAGAATGACATAAGAAGCAGAGGCACTGCAAGAGCTGAGAGGAGTTCCCAACAGCACCAGAGCTGGTGCGAATTTTTCTCAGGTGAAATGGCTTATGAGATGATAGTGTAGACTAAAGGTTTTTCATCTGTGAGTGGGATTTTGAAGAGTTGGGAAGCGGGGGTCAGGGGTTTTCTTTGGGATGATGCTTGTCAGCCTTTGGCTGGTCACAGAACATAGCTGCAGCCAATTAAAGTGGGAGTGAAGGCACACTGGGGGCTTATTTGGTGCTGGGACTTGATGAGTAGGGTAAAATGAAGAGCTGTGTTGTCATACTGGGAACAAACAGTCCTGTATCTGAAGGGAAGTTTGCCTGATTGTTTCTAGAAATGTTCTGTGGTGTCTTGAGGGCTGAAAAGCCTAAATACTTTGTGTTTGGGTTTTTTGCTAATTTGCACACTTATTCATTTGTCTTGTGGATAGCATGGAGATCTTTTATTTATCTGATGCAAATACCTGAGCTTCTAAACTTTCTCTTCCCTAATTTCTTGTGTTGGCACTTGAGACAAACAGGTGACCTAGAGAACAGTAGGATAGGCCTACATGCTCCTGCCCTCTCTATCCACAGTTTTCAGGAGTTACTAGTTTGGAGTCTTTCTGAAGCAGATATGGCTTCTCTGAGGGCTCCACAATCCAGCACCCAGGGAATGAAGATCTACTCTTTTGTATTAACTTCAGCTTCTCTTTGCTCCTGAACATTTGCAGTGGAATAAAGAATACACTTCTCAAACACTCATCCTAGTAATGACTGTACACATTTTTTTAGTCTACAGGTTGAATACCCTTAGTCTATTTAGATATTCTTTAGACAGAAGTGGTTTTCCATTATGTTCCTCATGGCGTATTTCTTGGGTTGGTTGTTTTTTTCTACTTTTTAAGAACTGGGAGCAAGTATAAAGCATAATACCTGAGACATGGGCAAACCATGGATTTATTCAGCAAGATTGTGTATATACTCTTCTTCTTGTCTACTCCTCTCCTAATGAGTCCTACTATTTAGATGACTTGCTTGATTGTTATTAATCAGTGAGGTGATAGATCCATGAAATTGCCTATTATAACCCCATGATCCTATTACTAATTAGCATCAGTCAGAGAAGTGGTGTTGGACCAGATTTTATGTGTGTTTGGTTAGGTTTTCTCCATGCGCATTAACTTATATTTTTCTACACTGGTCAATAAAATGACTGATGAAAGTCACTCAGTCCTGTAAAGGAATGCAACTCTTCAGAGGGGACCTCAGCTCTGCTTTTGTGAATATTTTAGAAGACTTCTAATCTTTTCAGATCCCTCCAATCTTATTTTCTGTGACCTATGTGAGTAGGGAGACAAGAATATTATTATTGCACTAGTAGCTGTTAGAAATAAAAAATCTAATTAAGTCTGTCTTCTAAGTGTGTATTCTGTCTTGGGGAGGTAGATGTCAAGATGAAGAATAGTTAAAGTGAAAATAACAGTGGTTTTGTCTGGTTCAGCAGCATTCCTAAAACAAACAGAGCCCTTATGTCCTTGCGGCTGCAGATACCATCTCCAGAAGCTGCTGCGCAATGCCAGCCTAGCAGCAGGATGACACTGCAGGGTCAGCGGTGAGGGATGCCAGGGAACATGGGTGAGTTGCAGCCCACCAGCCACAGAAGGGGAAAGCTGTAAACAGCCACCATGCCTGTCGGGTTTTTCCAAGAACTGCAGTTCATCTCTGCACTTTTGGGGTAGGCTTTTACCATGTTTCTCTAAGGTGTAGGGCCTGCAAAGCTAGTGGGCTACTGGGGCTTTCTCTTTGGTTGGTATTTGTATACAAAGCATGTGCAAAGGGCTGGGTATAGGATGTGACTTCTTGCTGTTCAGTTAGATTCAGAATATTGGTTACAGGCAGCTCAAACCTCAATTTCTTGCACATCATCTCAAGCCAGAGGAAAGAGCTATTCAGGACACTTCTGTCAAGGGTTCCTCTGAAATTCTCTTCCACCACTTCAAATGAAATATGATTCATTAAGACTTTTAAAATCAATATCTATGAAACACAGTTTGAAAACATGAAAAATGAAATTAAAACATTTCATTTAAAACATTTAAAATTAAATTTAACTGCTTCACCAATTTTGGGACAACGTTTTGATTTGGTTTTTTATTTTATCTAAAGGAGACATTTCTGATTAAACTTATTTTGTCTATATATTAAAGATGTTCAGAAACTTGAAAACTAGAATGCAGTGTTAGTGTTCTGGAAAAAAAAATACCCTAATCAGACTATCATAACTTTCTGATATCTTTTTTTTTTTTCTTAAATCAGGTAACATTGAAATGTTTGTTTCTATTCCAAAAATGGGAAGAAAGAGAAAATCAAAATGGCAAAATTGTCTTAGCTCATTTCTATATGTGGAAATTCCTAGCATAGTCCCTGAGCTCCTGCTGAGCCTACAGTCAGCACCTTGAGGTTTACATGGTACAAAAATACTGTCAAGGTTTTAAGGACATTCAATAAAGCAGTTCATCACATTTCTTCTCCTTACAAATGATTCAGATATTTGACAGTAAAATGCTGGTGTGTTTAAAAAATAATAATAATAAAAAGGCATCATGTAATCTTAGTGTCACCAAGGGGAAAAAATCAGTTCTGGAAGACCTCAGTCACCAAAGAGATCTGATTTAAGCTCTGAGATTAGTTATGCTGTAGCCGCTCTTTGGCACCTTGTTCTTCCAACTACTGTGACCGAACTATTTCAAACAATGAAATCTGTATCTTTCTGTGGACCTCAATTTAAGAACAACCTTTCTGGACTCTGAAAGTTTGAAATAACTTCAAAACTAAGCTAACAGTGCAGCGACATAGCCCTGAGCTTTGGGACTGATGAACAGCATCCAGCAGGAAGAGATGTGCTTGCTGGGGTGCCAGGTGGATGAAGTAACCTTGGGCTGGTTCACTGCTCTTAATAGCTTTGTGCCTTCACCACTCCTGCTGTCATCCCACTAGTCCAACATTGCAGGTGATGCTAGACAGACAACTTCTGGTATGCTCTCTGTGTCCCCTGCCAATTTCTTGCAATTAAAACCCCCAAAACTTTAATAGGAAGGTGTTTCAGGATGTTGTAATTAATCAGGAAAACTATTTATGAAGGCTGAAATGCTGAAATACATGCACAGGAGACAGTATGAAGATGACAAAAGAGGGGTCCTTCCGTTCTCTGATGGTGCCTTAAAAAAAAAAAGAAATTACTGCAAAATGGCTCATCCCCAACAATGTCAGTTAATGTGAAAGCAAAAATTCTTACTGTGTTTTTTTTCCCCTTTGTTAGGATACTATAATGGTATTGCAACTATATTGCAAGTTCTACTTTAACTATAAAAGTGCTTCATGAAGAGGCAGGTGAAGAGCCAATTAGTTTTAATTTTTATGAGTCATTCTGTTTAGCTGTAAGCTCTGTCATACACTCCAGTGTTGAAATAATGCAAACTTTGCTCTGAGAAGACTGTTTATCAAAAGAATGTGCATAACAATTCTGATTAGAAAAAAAATCTGGAACTTTTTAAACTTCTAATGGAGAGTTATATGATGTGATTGCCTGTAATAGTAAATAGTAGAACCTGATGCCTCAGGTAATTTCTTGATATGTAGTCAGGTCTCCCATGTCCCTAAATTTATCTTGTACTTGACACTGAATTTGTCTTTTAAGTGCTGCCTTGTGATTTATTTTAAAGTCCTTCTTAAATCTGTCAAGCTCTTTTGTTGTCTGGACATCTGGACAAAGTGTTGTTACCTGCAAATACTGATATGTCTGTTTAGTTCTTTTCCAAACAGCCTTATTAACTACAGTTTCCAAAACAGCTCAGCAATTTTTCACTATAAGTTTCTAATTTGGGAGTAAGTTACATACTTCTATCTGCTGCCGTTTTGTCAATCACTTTCTGAACTACAGCAGAGTATTCCATTTCCTTTCATGATTACTTTTTTTTCCTAATTGGTTCCTGGGGAAATACTTTTTCAATTAAATACATTGTCTTTCAAGTGAACTTACTTATGAAATGATCTTCATCATCCATTGTTTTACACTCTTGATGCATTACAACAGACTAGAGAAGTACAATTTTCCTTACTAGAAGCTCTGTCAGCTTGGCCTCACAGCATTCTCATTTTGGTGATTTTCTACTTTTGTCTGAATTATTGTTCCAAAAACTTTTTTGAAGATTCATAACATAACTCTGAGAATTCCCTGGTTTCCCTTTTGGGAAGGAAAGAGCAATGTTTGCTACCCTGCCATTCTGTGTTTTTTAATGAGCTATTCTGTATTCTTTGTTAGAAACAGCAGATATGCTTCTAAGAGATCTCCTGGAGGGTTGCCATCAGTCAGGTGACATGCTGCTCTTTAATTTATCAGTTTAATTTTCCTACTCTTCTTATTTTGACAGATCAGCCTGACATAGTGTGCTCTTTATTTCCTGATAAGGATAGAGCTTGGATAGGTATCTTGGCTGTATTTTCTATGGTGAAGACTGATATTGAATCTGTGGTGTACTGTAATGCTGTTCCTAATATCTAAACTCAACTTCTTTCAGTCTGTCTTTCTCTATGGCTTATAGTTGGGTTCTGTGTTATTCTGTCAAATTCTGATTTGGCCATAGGTTTCTGAAAAATCTATCACATCATGACCCTATACACTGTCAGGCAATGCAGTTAAGTGGCTTCTGCTTTAAAGCTGCTGTCCTCAGTATATGGACACATAGAGGTTCTTTCCCGATATGCGCAATGCACCTGCTCCTGTTTAATTCCCTTTCCCAACAGTGGCTATGACCTGTCCCTTTCCATTTCACACCAGCTACCCTTGCATTTCTGACATCTCTTGCAGGTATTTGCCTGACTGAAGCTGTCCCTGGCTCTTGTCAATATTTCTCTTGTTCCATATCAAAGGGAAGTCTGAGAACTTGCAGAGACAAAGAGCAATCTGCTTGCACTTTGGTTTAAGGTGGATACTATTTCTATGCCTAGGCTTTTCTTGTGCACCTTTCCTAATGTCAAACAGACTTAAACCCTCCCTGGACACCAGCTGTCCAGATGTTCACTGATTCCACATAGGATATCTGGTGTAACTTGTCTGGTTCCTGCTGTGGGCACACTGGGTCAAAGCATTTTCCCCATCAGTCTGAACCTAACTTAAATGACCATATCTCACTTTTCCTGGTATATTACAGTAACATGATGTAACCTCTCTGAAACATTTTTTAAATGCTTGCTGCCTCTATTTGAAATACGGTCATATTGTTTAAAATAAAAGGTTTAAATGAATAATGTGTTAATAAAGAGTGACCTTTCAACTTCCAAAAGTCTAAGTAGAAAACAATTGTACAAAGAACAGCTTTTAATGGGAAAGTCAGTTTTATGCTGATGGCCTATGTGAAAAGAAAATGGCATTATTTCCTGCAAAACCTATTACTGTATAGGGAGATTGTCATTTATCCCAACACAGACTGTGCAAAGATCAATGTTTACCCTTCTCTGAATCACATATAAAACAAATGATGTGAAGAGAAGATTCACCATCTATTTAAAAACACTGGTTTCTATTTTGGACATAACATGTAAAATTTCTGTTTAGCAATTTCAGTTAATTGTTAGATTAACATTTTTGGGAACAGATTGCAAACTTCAAAATGGAAAAGATCATTTTAGGGAGGGAACCAAGGCAGCTGTCAGTGAACAAAAATTAACATAAATTTGCATAACAGATGTACAGTAAGGTGTCTATGACAGACAATCGCTGAATATTAATGATACAGACCACGACATCATTTGCGTAAATGCTGTCTGCTGGGTATTGAAGCTGCTGCGCTATTTGCAGAAGACAAAGGAGCGCAGAGCTGAACAGATGCACCAAATACATCGATGCATCTTAATTTATGACATCCTCATGAAAGACCTTGTGGTGCGATTTCAGGTTTTATTACAAATAATTCGGAGATAAAGGAACTAAGTAATTATCTTTTCCACTACAGTCAGTTCTTTCAGAGGGGAGGGAAGCTTACTTGTGACAACCATTGTGATGATTTTTTTTGTGGAAAGCCTCTTTAAAAAAAATACCCCCATTACAAAGAGTCAAATATTCATCATCATTAAAAGATTAGCGCATATTAGCATGCTTCATGGGACTTGCCACCTAACGTACCGTCACCACCACAACTGGAGTCCTCCAACAGACAATGCATTTCAACGACTCTGCAAGGAGAAAAACTGGAGAGAAAGACAGAGATGATACAGGCTGTTCAAAAAAAATTACTGATGTAATGATGTTTTAGATGACTGTTAATTAGACTTCACCCTCAATCTTTCCTGCTCTTAGTCCTTGTTATAAGCTCCAGGTACAACTGGAACCACCCAAAGATTTAAAGGTACCTACAGATACACAAAATATTCTTACTATGTTATTCCTGCAGCTGGAGAAACTGATGTAAGTTATTTGCTGATAACAGAAAAAAAAGAAAAAATTTGGGTCGCTATCACTATATAATGCAGTAAAATTAATGAATGAGGAAGGGATAAATATAAAAAAAAATAACACCAAACTAGACTTGTAAGCCATGTGTATAGAAAGCCAGGCAAGACAGGGGATACTTCTCTTCTGTGCTATTAATTTATTTGGGCCTTAATGGATTTCTCTCCAAGCCCATGCTACCATAAGAAAATGAATTGCTGACATGATGGATCTGTTGGTTGCACATATACAGTTTTATGTGCATAGTGTTCAATTTCATTCTTGTCAGCTAATCAGCAGCAGCCAGACTTTTTATTTCAAGGGATTTCCTCTTCCCATTTGAACAGAGAATATAGCCCAGTAATCACTCTGCAGAGCCACTCCGTGAGCTGTTATTTCCACCTGCTTTTTCCTCAGAATCTCTATCAAAGCCCTAATCCAGTAACCTGATAAAATCCTTTCAAAGTCCTGTAGGGTCCATTGTGAAACTGTTCATCTGAAAGGATCGTGAAATAACAGGAAACCTACCATGTCCCCAAAAGAGCCATATGGTAATTATTTTAATGGAAGCTTACTGTATGGCCAGAAGGCAGTTAACATGTTATTTCACATTTTGTGTGAAAGAATGGAAAAACTGCAGTCTGACACTCTTCTGTCCAATTTTGCTCCCAATGTCTTTAACAGAAATGCAGCTTTATTCTGTGTTTCAGTACATTAACAGCAGGTGATAGGCTGATGCCCAGATATGCTAACAAGAGTTAATAGTAACAATCTCCTTCCCTTTAGACTTTGTCTGTATTTCCATTCTAACTTCTCCTGGGGAAAGAGATGGAGTGCTAAGTGGGGAAGGACCATGTCCAAGGTGTACAAAATGAGATGAACAATGGAACTGGAAACTTTCTTTGATGTGATGGAGATCACTGCGCTTTATTGTCTCAATAACAGGAAAGCTCTTGCTGACTGCGAGTGGCTCAGCATTTAGGTGCTGTAAGGTTTTACACAAGTGTAGGTAAGCAAGTTGTTGACATATCCTCCAATAACTTCTGAGCCTTGTTGACCAACTTCAGTCAACACTGGCAGAGGAGATGAGCCTCGAAGACAGCTGAGGCTGCACTGAAGAAGTCTGTTTCCCTCCTATGACAACTACTTTAGGACTCCTCCTCCTAGTCTGCCTCGTTGGACCACAATTTTCTTTTCATTTTGTGAGTAACCATCTGGCAGAGTTCCTTGGGCAGCAACTTGGCCATATGTAGCTTGCAATGAACTTCGTCTCACCCGGCTGTGGGGGTATGTGTCATATGAAATCAGAAGAGTCAGGGAAAAACAAGGTTATTACAATGTGGATGTTGTAGGAAACCTGCAAAGATAGCATTTGTACATGTTACAGCTGTTTGAATGCCTCAAGGTGAAATTCAGACTCAGTCCTCCCCTCTCCATACCAATTACAGCAATTTGGTCTCAATCATGCTCATACTTATTTCCAGTCTGGTTGTTCTCTTGTTCTTTTGCATGGTGCAAAACCAAAAGTGAACATCCCTGTGTTTGAGTCTTTTAGGACACTAAAAGGAGAAGAGGTGAAACCAAATTCTCCAGCTGATGGGTTTGATTTAAAGTGGGCACTTACACCTCCTGCAGCTGTATTAGAAGAAAGTGGCAGTCATTGTTCTATTTAACCAGGAACAGAGTCCTACCTCTGCATTAGGTCCTAATGAGGAATAAACTATGTGGTGGTTTGACCTTGGCTGGACACCAGGTGCCCACCAAATCTTCTCTGTAACTCCACTCCTCAACTTAGAAGGGGAGAGAAAATATAACAAAAGGCTTATGGGTTGGGATAAGGATAGGGAGAACTCATCAGCTACCGTGATGGGCAAAACCAGACTCAACTTGGGACAATTAATATTACCAATGAAATCAGAATATGCTAATGAGAAATAAAACCAAGTCTTAAAAAAACTTTTCCCCCAACCCTTCCCTTCTTCCTAGACACAACTTTACTCATAATCTTCTCTATCTCTTCCCACCCAGTGTGGGAGAGACAAGGAATGGGTCCTGCAGTCAGTTCATCATATGTCTCTGCCATTTCTACCTCCTCAGGGGAGGACTCCTCACACTCTTCCTCTGCTCCAGCATGGGGTCCCTTCCACAGGAGACAGTACTCCACAAAATTCTCCAGTGTGAGTCCTTTCCACCGGCTACAGCAGTTCTTCATGAACTGCTCCAGCTTGAGTCCCTGTCATGGGGTGCAGTCCTTCAGGAACAGACAGCTCCAGCACGGACCCCCCCACAGGTTCCCAAGTCCAGCCAGAAAAACCCGCTCCAGCCTGTGCTTCTCTCTCCAGGAACACAGGTTCTTCCCGGAGCCTGCTTCAGTGTGGGCTTCCCATAAGGTCACAGCCTCCTTCAAGCACTCACCTGCTCCAGTGTGTGGGGTCCTTTACAGGCTTCTGGTGGATTTCTGCTCCACCATGGCCTTCCATGTGATGCAGGGGGGCAGACTTCACCACGGACTTTACCATGGGCTGCAGGGGCATCTCTGCTCCAGTGCCTGGAGCATCTTCCCCTCTTTCTGCACTGACCTTGGTGTCTGCAGGGCTGTTCCTCTCACATAGTCTCACTCTTTTCTCGGGCAGCAATTGCTCCTATGCAGTAACATTTCCCCCTCCCCTTAACCCAAAGGCATTGCCACTGTTACTAATGGACTCAGCCTTAGCCACTGTTGAGTCCATCTTTAAGCCAGCTGGCATTGGCTTTTCCCATTGACATGGGAGTAGCTTCTGGCAACTTCTCACAGAAGCCACTCCTGTAAGCTCACCCTGCTACCAAGACCTTCCTATGCAAACCCAATACAATGACTACTCTTCCACAGAAGCCTCCAGGCAGCTCTGCCAATGTGCTGGCATCTCACTGCGGCTGGCAGCCATGGCTTTTTGACCCCTGGAGGGGGGTGGTTCAGTGGTGGCAGCACCCTCATGTGGAGTGATAATCTGGAGAGCACTTTCAATCTTGAAAACTGAGATTGCGGAGCCCATCATTTCAAGAAGTTGCATTTACAGAGCTCAAGGTCATTTTTTAATCTGCCCCTTGATTCATTAAGCCTAAATGAAATTAATTATGATAAATGACTCCATATTCTTTCAGCAAACATAGGTTGTTAATAAATAATGTAAGTAATTTAATGCAAGGTTGAAGGATTATCTCCAAAAGGAGATTATTTGTTCTGACTGAATAAAGGAACCATGATCCTGTGCACTCTGGAAATGTGTAGAGTTTGAGCCCATATTTGAAGGAAGGAGGAAAAGTAGGTGACAGTTGTTTGCAGTTTCTGTTTAATGTTCTTCCTTCATGTTTGAGGTTTAGTGGAAAAAAAAGTCAACTGCCACCTCAAGGAAGCATTCAGGATGCATTTTTCCTTACAATGTAGCAGGTATGCATGTGAGGACAACAAACCAGTGAGAGGAGCTGCTATGCTTCTGGCTAGGAAGTATACAGTTCTGGTAGCATTTGCAAATGGCTGCATTGTCATGGGGTATAATAGGGCTTCTTTGGTGCCTGCCAAAGGGCTCCCGAAACCTGTACATCCTGTCACTGTCCATTTTCCAGCATAACATGAAAACACTTGGCAAATAAAACATGAAAAGCTTGAGCTCAATTTGTTTGCTTTTACACTATTATAAAACCATTGATTTCATTGAATTTACTCTGAATTTATCCTGATATAACTGAGAGGAAAAGAATGGTTCTGTAGAGGTAATATATATTATTTTATTCATTTGGTTTTTCTCTAAAACAATTTAAAAGCCTTGGCAAAAGAAGCCCTAGGTTGATGCATAATATACCAAGCTGAGCAGTAACTAAAATAGATCTTTTTCCCACTGCTGTAATTCTCCCTGGGTCACTTTTTGAAAACTGCTACAACATATTTCAATAAACAAATACTTTTTGTATTCATTTGGATTCAGATTTCACAATGAGGTCACCTTTGGAGTGGTGTCCTGCAGCTCAGGCACTCTCAGCAAGATGTGCTTGAGGAATGGGCTGCAGAATTCCATCATCTATTTTGGACAAACAAATATCAGATTTGTTCTAAATGTCATGTGAGATCTCCTTCCATTTCTGAACAGATAGAAGATATAGAGTAGTGATACCTTTTTTTCTTTCTCCTTTTTTAGGTGATACAGCAAGTTCCTCTGCTTTCTGGTTACCTTTTAAACAAACATTTATTGTTAGCAATGATTAAGTTACAGTTAAGCTACTTTATTACTTTGCTACCTTTATTGTGAGCTCTCAGACTACTTATTCGCCCATGTTCCACCCAGTATGTAAAATTCCTCTGGTGAGAAACTCAGGGATCAGCCTGGCTAAGCATGGGGAGCATATACTCTGGGAGCAGTGATCCATTTGATAAGCATGGTCCCTTTGAGAGGAAGCAAAAGAGAGCAAGATTTTTGATGAGAGACAGGAAGGATGCCTTAAAGCTAAGCTGTAGATGTTATCAAAAATGCCTTTTCAGTATTTTGGAACCCACTGTCCTGATCATATCTACAAACTCAATAAAATAGTTTTGGGAAAGAAAAGACTAAGATGACGAGTATCACACTAGAGTGAACAAAGGCAGGCAAGGATCTCGTTGCTGTGGTTACTCAAATTGGTCATGCAAAGGGTAGTAGTTCTGGGGTTTGGAGGAAGTGAGGATGATGTCAGTAGATATGCATCTGGAGGTATTAGGAGGGAATCATAAGGATGAGCAGAAATGTAGAAAAGGTAGAGCCAAGAAAACTCCACAGAGGATACAGAGATGGAGACGGACAGGGGACACATCAGAAGCCAGTACAGAAGTTCAACTAGGAAAAGCATTCAGTGAAACAGGAAAGGCAAATGGTATCAAAGAGTTATGTCTAGTGGATGAATAAAAACAAAATGGTGACATAAAGTGAGAGAAGGTGAGTGAAAGGTGAGAATGATTGGAGTATAAGCTTAGTGTTCAGAGAACTTAAAATGGGAAGGTGCAAAAGAGAAAAAAACAATAAATTTCAGATAAGCTGTGAAGGTGTAAAGAGGAAGAACTTTTTGGTGTGAAACTCATTAAATGCTAAAGAAAATGTTTGGTCTCTATTTTCCATTTAAGATTAAACCCTAGTGAAACATGCCAACCCCACAGCCTCAGCAGAAGTAAATTCCAAAACTGGTAAACTTAATTTAAACTATCTTACCCGAGAGCACAGTAGCCACAGTTTATGGGAAAAGTTTAGAGCAGCCCAAAAGCTTGATGCATGCAGTAGATAACCAAAAATAAGAATGGGAAATTCCAGTAAGATAGGCCACGAAAAAGACTTCTGCGAGAATGTTACTAATAAAAATATGAATAATGAGAATGGTAAGGAAGTGAAAAAACCTTCTAAAGGAGAAAACCTGTATTAGTATATGCATTAGTACCTTTATTGTAATCTGGAACCTTCCATCCAAATCAAAGAACAGATTGCAGCATAAAATGTTATCCCAGTTTTGAGAGGCTGATAAAATAATAAAATGGAATCTATTCAGTCTGAAACAAAGTGCGTGAAAATGTACTAAACACTACCTACCTACCTCAAGCCTGAATTGACCCATGTTACTGCTATTAACTAGTGGAATGTTCTCGGGAAGCCCAGCCAGGAATAAGAAATGTAGCCATGAGACTAGGGCATATGTGTCAGGAAAACAGCTGTGTAAATAGTGAATCTTTTGTTTTGCTGGTATTTCTGAAAGTAAAGAAAAAATAATTTTGGTTTAGTGCGCAAAGGAAACATTTTTAAGGTAAATTAAATTTCTTTGGCCAGATTATTTGCAAAATGCATTGCTGAAATGTTTGGGGGGTTTTTGTTTGTTTGGGTTATTTTTAGTTTAAAAATAAGTTTGTTCAAAATTTTCTAAATGGCAAACAATTTTGAAAAAAAAAAAGCACACAGTTTTCTTTAAATATCAAACTTATTGGGGGGGGGGGAGGAGGACTACTTTAAGTTTATTGTGTCTCAAACTATTCAGTAAATTCAGTGTGACTAGTTGTTATATTTTGCTGTTCATTGAATAATTTCTTCCAGAGATACTTTAGCTAAAAACTTTCACAGAAATTTAGTCTAAGTTAAGCCATAAATCTGTTTTTCACAATAGCAGAAGACATGAATGTTCTCATAGAAACAGATAGTAAAACTGAAAAAAAACCCCAAAAAAACCCTAAAACCAAAAAAGTAGTTTACAGGTATCCAACAAAAGAAAATCACTGGATCTAGAAAACTGCTGGTGCTTCTTCACTCTCTGGCTTTCATGGGAAATTGATGCTCATTTTTTAACCCCATTTGAAAGGGGCCAAAATGTCAGCTGGGAGCCTTGCCAAGAGAGGCTGGAGGATGGATGGGTGAAGGTTCCCCCCAGGAAAGGTGAGCAAGGTCTGTGTGCTGGAGGAGGAGTCTTGGGGAAGAGGTGGGACACAGACAAGACAGTTATCAGTTCTGGGATCTAGTGGAGGCAAGGAGAGAAGGAATAGGCTATAGGAGAAAGAATAGGCTATAAAAAGCAAAGTTTATAGTATTTCTCATGGTTAGAAATTTAGAAAAAGCTCTATGCCTGGAAACATGAAGATTCAAACAACCCAGGGCAGTTTTCCAGCTAAAAGCAGTAAATGTCTTCCAAATAGCACCTTCTCAACTTCTTTCTCAAAACCTTTTTTTTCAGAAGAACTGTAGGATGCCCTATTTAAGATATATAAAGTTTTCTTTTCTGACAACTTTTATGTTTTCTCATTCTCTTTCCCAAAAAAAAAAATCCACCCAGGCCAGATCTCTTTGCAGAAAGCACCCAGACTCCTCAGAAAGGCCATGCTTTGATGGAAGCCACTGTGAATACATGGAGTGCAGTGAAATGTTTGGAAGACCTGGAATCTGGAGTCTCATGGTTGCTTTCCATCCTGTGCTGCCACTGCCTTCTTGCTCTGCCATGCCTGTCTGCAGTTTGCACTTGTGATCCAGTGCATGAATTCCAGGCAAACCACAGCTTTGTGAGTTTAGAAACCAAAGGAAAGAGTTAATAAATGAATTATTCAAAACAATGTAAGTGTTAAACTGAGTTTGAGAACATTTAAACTGTGGGCTTTATTTCTACCTATAAAGAATTTAGGAAATTTGTGAAATACAGCTTTCCAACCAAATTTCAGTCATGCTAGGAATTATATCATGCTACTAATTGAGAATTTGATTGTGTACTCTTAAATGAGAAGAGGTGTTTTCAATTTTTGTTTCACAAATTTTTAGTTCTTGGTTGGATCTCCTTTTTTTTCACAGCTTATTCTGTTAATATTTGAGTGTTTAACCTTGGTTTTTGTTCTCACTCCATAATACTAGAAGATCTCCAGGTGACACATATTCCTTGAGCTATTCTCTGATATGCAGGTGGTACATGTTCAAGGTCATGGTCCTTGTTGAAAGGCAGGAGAAAGGTGAAACACAAAAAATTATCTGGGTAATTTTCTGCTTCTTTTGCTTTTATTGAAACTGAAGCTTACACTGAATAAGGACCTTCTGCTTCTTTTCATAATAGTATGAAGACAGAGTATTTGTTTTGGTATTACCAGGACTAATTTTCAGTTTTCAAAGTACAACAAAGAGAAATATGTATATTTTGAATCACAGGGAGGATAGTACATGTCTAGTTGATGTCCTCATTGAAACATATGTACAGCAATTTACTGTCTTAATGTGTTTGCAGAACTGAAAAGGCAGGGAGAGAAAGGGCACAGGAATGGGGATGAATTAATATTTATACTTGTGATGGTCTGGGCTGGGATAGGGTTAATTTTCTTTGTGGTATTGGGAATATGTTTTGGATCTGCACCGAAAACAGTGCTGATAACTCAGGGATGTTTTAGCTATTGCTGAGCAGCACTTACTCAGAGCCAGGGCCTTTTCTACTCATCACCCCACCCCACCAGTGAGGAGGCTGGGGGTGCACAAGGAGCTGGGAGGGGACACATGCAGGACAGCTGACCCCAACTGACCACAGCGATATTCCGGATCATATGGCTTTGTGCTGAGCATATAAAGCTGCGGAAGAAGGAAGTGAGATATGTTTGGAGTGATGGTGCTTTTCACCATGGGGTGTGATGGAGCCCATCCTTCCTGAGAATGGCTGGACACCTGCCTGCCAATGGTAAGAGGTGAATGAGTTCCTCATTTTGTTTTGCATGTGTGTGGCTTTTGGTTTACCTATTAAACTGTCTTTATCTCAACCCACAAGTTTTCTCCTTTTCACTCTTTCAATTCTCTCACCTCAAGCGAGCGTCTGTGTGGGGCTGAGTTTTCAGCTGGGGTAACTGCAGATATTGTCAAGAAAAGTTCATATCTAAGTGAGAAAGCAACACCTTTTTGTGGTTTTTTGGTTTGTTTTTTTTTTTAATATAAATACTAAAATTAGACAGTGGAAATAAAAAAAAATAAAAACTTCAGAAAATTAGTCCCTAGCTGTTTGTCATATCTGTTAACATTACATTCAGCAATACTTCTTTCATTCTGAGAAAGCAATTTTTCACCAATAAGCAAATTTTGTTGGAAAAAAATTACATGTGCTCAAACATAGATATTTCATTAGTTAAAAATCTGGTGGCTGAGTTACTGAATCTGGAACTTCATAAGGAACAACTAGCAGAGGATGTGAAATATCCAGGACATTCATGCCATAAATGTGTAAACTGTAGAGATGGATAGAGATTATACTTCTGTTTATATGCATTTGTATAGACAAGTATTTTATGTAGCTTTTCCAGGACCAGATAGGTCTTGGTATCCAAACCCACAAATTACTCCCTCATCATGCTTGTAGCACATGTGATGGAGTTTAAGCATAGCCAACTACCACTTCCAGCTCAGGTCTGATCTACTCCTTTGTGTTTCATAGCCCAGTAAGGACAAGCAAGTCTGAACACCTATTTCTGCCACAGAAATGGACCTCTGGTCCCCAGACAGCTCTTTTGGAAGACCTGTAGCTGCAAGGAGCCTAGCACTCTTCATCAGTGATACACGGTAATGTAGATGACCTGAGGCTCAATACTGGAGGTGCATTATTTAATTTTTAATATGAGGTTTTTCTCCATTTTTTTCTTTGCCACCAGAGGAAAGTTTCTTTTGTATTTATATGTCAAAGATCTTGTATTCTAACCTATGTGATCTCGGGAGATGGTTGGTGGCTTTTTATTCAGTTGCGCTGTAAAAATTATTTCCTCCAGAACAACTGCCCTGTCAGCAGTGTAGTCAGCAATATTACACATACATTTTGTTTTTCCTTCACTCCCAATGTTATATTGCAGTACATTTTTGGAGCAATCTCCTTCATAAATCTGCTCTCTTCAGTTCTAGAAAAGCAATTTGCAATGTTGTGCTTTCTTCCCAAACTTCACCAGGTACTGTTGCTTTCTTGTTGCAAAATAAATAACAGGGTGTGATAAAGACATCTATTTCGACAGTACTGATTAACTAGCACAGCTATGTCCCTTCCAAGAAGCAGCTCCTTTTGAGTGAGCAATCCATTTCAAATGGTCTTTGGTCTTGTTGCTCTGCTGTGTAATCTGTTTTTTGTCTCTGTGTGTGGGTGAATGGGCTCTTGAATCATAGCCAGCTCTATTGGTTCCAAGTGATCCTTGGAAGTGTGCCAATGTAGAAGTAGAGAGAGGACAGAAAAATTAGACATTCTTTTTTTTCTTTCCCACGAAGTTTTTGTACAAATCAGGACCCTTCTTGAAGGATGCAGGCCCATCACCACAGCCATTAGGAGTTGGTTCAAAAGAATCAAAAGCCTGCAACCAAATCCATTCTGTGTATATATTTTTATAGAACAAGGATTAGTAGGTATCTGTTGTTTTAAGGAAAGCCCAATGAAACAATTGCTTCTGACTGCACCAGCCTTTCGAGTTCTGTTATCCCTTTCTCAGTAACTACCTGAGCTGGCTGTTCGTGCAATGGCAGCTTCCTTTTGCCACCACATTCCTTGTACTTTGTTGAAAACAGAGCCAAAATTGGCCTACAGATTTCCATCCTATAAAACCAGTTACAAAGCATTTGTTTCTAACTGTGGATCCATCTGAAAAGAAGATCTTAGAGTTGTTTAATTACCTGCAGAAAGATCTACTTGGCCATCCCATGATTTCTGCTGTCTTTTGACCATGAGTACTCCAGGATGTCTGCAGAGCTACTACTACCACAGCTATTTCAGGCTTCAGAGATGTGTTTATGAGATGGTGGGTGGGGCTGATAGCAGGCGTCTGGGCAGAACCAAAAACTCCTGTGTAGAGGACTTGTGATAAAATCAAGGCAGAGTATATTAGTGCCAAACAGTGGATGAGATTTCTGGAAAAGAGAGAAATATTTTCTTCACAGCATTAAGGCAGGTAGATTTGCTCTGGCATAAAGCACAGCAGGGCACATAATGTGCTTAGGGCTAAACAGTGGCAGGACTGTGTGCACTCTGGCATGTACTGCAGAAACAATCACTTCTTTACTGAGAAGTTTCTCTGCTTTGGGGAGTTTTTCTAATTATTTGCGTAAAAATTCTGGGAAAGCTGCAATGTTCAGGAATATAACCTCCTGTCATGGATTTACTTGTAATTTTTTCCTTAGTCGCTGATAATTTTATTCTTTTTCCTTTTTACACCCCACTGTAGCCTATTCTCATTGTCATCCCATTCTGGAGCCTGTTCTTTATTTTTTTATTCTGCAATTTATATGCTGCATATAAAAAAGAGTACTACAACAGTTCTGAGGTCTAATGGGCAAATTCTGCCTCAGCTACTGGCTTTCCTAGGTCTGCCTGTATCATAGATCTTGCAAAATCAGAAGGAGTAGATCTGAGAATGAGGGTACATGACTGAAGTTACACTGACTTCAAAGTTACATTCTTTTCCCAGGTAGAGCAACTACTGCTGCCTTGTCCAGATAATGAGAACAGCACAACTCCATCATCACTCTCAGTCTTGGAAATAGGAGACTTATGAAACTGGAAGATGTCATGTAGGAGTAGGAAAGTCTCCATGACCCATCTAGGATAACTGTTTCACACCCTTGAGAAATTTTTATCAGTCTTGTTTTATACTAGTTGAATTGATTACTGTGGTCTTGTGTGTCTGTCAATAGTCTTGAAACCAGCTTTCGGTGAGCACTGGTTCCAGCTGAAGTTCTCTCAAACTGACTTCCAAGTTCATGGCTAGCTGTGCTGAGGATGTGTTCAGAAGAGAGCTCTGGTTAGACTTAACTAAGCTCCCTTAGCAACCACAAATAATTTCCCCACTGGTTCTCTGTGTTAAAGAAAGAAACTTGGTTTGAAGATTAATTTTGGCTTCTCCTTTTCCCAGGGTGCTAAAGGTCAGTCCCCTGCTGATTCTGGTTATGCAGGTCATTCCTGCATATTCTTATAACTACAAAGCATAGTTTGAGTCCTTGGGAGCAAAGAAAAGTGCTGCAATGCAGATCAGCAACATAAGAATATCAAGATGAAAAATGACAGCCCCAGAGTAATTTCATTAGTGTTGTTAATACTTGAGAGGGCTGAGGGCAGAATTTGTACCAACCGCATGCATCAGAGTAAGATTAAAACTGAATGTCTCAAGCAACATCCTGTGGTGATGGAGAGGAAGGAGCAGTTCCCCATTATGTGTGTACTTGGTAGGGAAGCCAAAAGGGTTGTTGTCTCTTGTTAGTTCCAATGGGTAATTCTAGCCCCATGGTGTGACAATTATTTCCTCTGACTGAGGAAAATATCCAGCCTGGATCCAGCCATGTTCCTGTATTTTCCTGGATCCCAGGAGATCATATAGTTCCTGTGACTCTTCTCCTCACATCTGCAAACAGTTGAGAGAATAACTTTGGATGTATGTTCAATGACTCTAAACTTTTAGCTTAGTTCTTGCCTGTTACCCCTGTGTGCAAAGAAAAGCAGAAGGAAGGGAGAAAGGAAGCTTAAGAGAGTGAAGAAAAGGTCAGCATAAATGAAAAGCAGTGTAGGACTGCGGGTGGGGCAGCTGATGGAAATGAGTCATTTTATTTCTCTCGGAGGCTGTCCCAGTCTAACCAGACGACAGCAAGCTGATTGCCTTACCATACATCAGTTTAAGCTTGGAGTTTCTTGGTCCAGATCTTGGGACAATGAGTTTCTTTCTGCAGGCTCCCACTCTTAGCTGGACCACCTACGTGCCACTGTACTACAAATAAATAAATAATTTTTACCAGGGACAACACTTAGATAATGGTGTGCATGGCCTCTATTCTGAGAAGATGGTTTTGCCTATGAGGATTTCACTAACCAGTATGAATATCCCTTCTCCTAGTTTATTCCAAATTGCTTCCACGAACTGCTGGCACTTGAATTATCCATGAAGGACCTAACTGTCATGTAGGTTGTGCCATGGGGAATAAAGTTCATGCATTAGAATGCAGTGGGGTTAAGCAGGGGAGTCTGCAAATGCAGCAACTACTCTTGGGCTGGAGCTTTCCAAGCCTCTCAGCTTTCAGCAGCAGATTAAGTTCTCCGTTGGGCGCAGGCAGAAAAGCAAGTGCGTTACTACTTCAAGCATGAGCTTCTAAAAGAATCATAGAAGCATTTATGTTGGAAAAGACCTTTAAGATTGTGAAGTCCGACTGTTAACCCACCATTCTATGTCCACCTCTAAACCTAGTCCTTATGTGCCACATCTATGCATCATTTAAATACCTCCAGGGGTGGTGAATCCACCACTTCCCTGGGCAGCCTGTTCCAGTGCTTGACCACCCTTTCGGTGAAGACATTTTTCATAATATCCAATCTAAACTTTCTCTGGCAAAACCTGAGGCCTTTTCCTCTTGTCCTGCTGTTTGTTCCTTGGGAGAAGAGACCAACACACCTGCCTACAAACTTTTCAGGAGTTGTAGAGAGCAATAAGGTTCCCCATGAGCCTCCTTTTCTCCAGACTAAACACCCCCAGCTCCCTCAGTTGCTCCTCACAGAACCTGTGCTCCAGACCCTTCTCCAGTTCTGTTGCCCTTCTCTGGACACGCTTCAGCATCTCAATGTCTTCCTTGTAGTGAGGGGCCCAGAACTGGACATGGGGTTTGAGGTGTGGCCTCACCAGTGCCCACTACAGGGGGATAATCACTGCCCTGGTCCAGCTGGCCACACTATTGCTAATACAGGCCAGAATGCCTTTGGCCTTCTTGGCCACCTGGGCACACACATTGGCTCATGTTCAGCTGCTCTCAACCAGCACCCCCAGCTCCTTTTCCACTGGGCAGCTTTCTAGCCACTCTGCTCCCAGCATGTGGCACGGTTCTGTAGAACCTTCCTACCCTTCAGTAGATCAACATTCCCACCCAACTTGGTGTTATCTGAAAACATGCTGAAGGTACAATTGAATCCTTCATCTGGATATATGCCTTCTTATAACTCATTTCCTTATTAAGCTTCGCACACAGCAGGAAAGGCATAGACTAACAATACAAGACTTTACTTGAGAAGCTGTCTTAGCTTTCCTGAAACTGAAGCAGAAAGGTTCCTGTAAAACCCATTCCCTAAATTCCCATCTTAACTTGAGTAAATTTAAAGGTTGATCCAAAGAGCAGGGAAGTCAATGGAAAACTCTCTTGACTTAAAAAGACGTTGAATTAGGCCCAGATGATTAAAGGGCTTTCTACACTGGCTGATCCTGTAAGATTAATTTATGAGAGCAAAGTTGAGTCAAACTTAAGGGTTTTGAAACACTCCCCCCCAAAGTTTTCTATTAAACAGTAAAATGGTATCCCCCTACTTCAGAACAGTTTCTCTCTGAAACAAGGTCAAACCATTTCATTAACTTTGGATCATCAAGTTAAAAACAACAATTTTTTTTTTTTTTTTTTGTGACAGTGCATATGCAGCAAGCCTTGTGAAATGAATTTGTTTCTTTTTCTTTGGGGCAACTTCTGACAATTAGGAAACAATTAGATGTCAAGCTAATTAAAGTAGCTTTTTTTTCTTTATATAAAGCAAACCTTATGTTCTGAAGTGGTTCCAATATATTCAAAGCAATGAAATTGGGTCTGAAAGAAAGGACTCACATCTGCCTCTCAAGGTGTACTCTCCCTATAAACTAATGAATAATCATTGTCAGAAGCTTATCACTGTCAGATTAGTGGCTTAGTATTACATTTTATTTAAACCTGATCCAGATGGCTGCCAAGAGATTTTCAGGCAAATGAACTGTGAGGCAGACTATAATCAAGGAACATTTTACTGTTCATGCCTACAAGTGTGTTCTACGTCTCCAAAGTAACTTACAAAGCTGACAAACTATTTTTTATTTTAGGTTTTTTTTTTACTTTGGCACCTGTGAACTTAATCTTCATCTGCAGTTCATCAATATATTTTTCTGAAGGCAGAGGTACCCATCCTTCATCAGATATTTAATTTACTTGAATTTACCAAGTCATTCAATTAACAAGCTAAAGAATAGAAGCAGGAGCTATGAAGTTATGTGTGGCTTTCTAGACATGCAGTGACTTTGCAAAATTTGACATTCATAAATACTTCCTCACCATATCAGGAAAACCCATCTGTTTTCTTTCCTGTAGATTTTGTGTTTCCCATTACTCAATGGATATGCTAACCTGTAGTAAGTCTGCAGTAAAAGAATTTCCCATCATAAGAATATGGAGAGATTTCTTTGGTAGTGACTGACAAAAAATTGCACCTCTATTTGCAAGTGTTTGATAGAGGACAGGAAAGCTGAATACACAGCAGCCATTCCAATAGGTTATCACACTATATCTAAACCACCTCCCCGTTGATTTCTGAATGATAGACTATATTTAACTTCTTTTTAAACAGTACATGTGTGAATGTATATGATATGTAAATGTATAAAATAAGTTAATGGTTCACTTTCATTTATGCAATATTTTAATTTTAAGTTGTATTTAATATGCATTTATGCCTATTTTAATTTTATATTTTATTTCAATATTAAGTGATATCACCAGTTCCAAGTCCACCTCAGGAAATGTTTTGTCTGCAAAGAAATAGTTGTTCCAAGCCTCTTTTTTTAAATTAAATTATTTCATTTGGGGAAAAAAAATCTCTTGAGGAAAGATTTGTTTGTTTCTGTCTTATTTTTTTTAATTTTGTTTTTAAAAAGTAACATTTATTCATTTTTGTTACATGTTTAGATTAATTTTTATCTCAAAAGTCTATTATTTGATTACACTGGAAGTACAAGTGACATCTTAAGTAGGTGATATCTTAATTCAGAAAAGATGGCCTTTCTATCAAAGGTAGCTAATTAATGTAAAAATTTTCCAGAAGAAAATATTTCAGCTCTTACATCTTCTTATCCCACATCAATAATTGTACTATTCCAGTCTGACATTGCTATGGTAAAAAATAATGTAAAAAGAGGCTTCTCTGTAAAAAAACCTTAGAAAAATAAATGAACATTCTGCAATGAAACTGTTAATAAACTATATTGTCCACTGTTCATAACATAAGGAATTTTGAAGACTCTGATTTAATTTTTAATTTGAGGCGGAATAAGTTTCCCGTGAAAGCTTCTGTGCTTGATATTTTACTGTGGTAAAGGCCACCACGAATCCCTTGTGATTTCTGTGACCTTCAGACTTGAAATTATCTTGTAATTCACGTATTATTTTCTCTCAAAAAATAGATTGAAATTTTTTAAGTGGTGGAGGGGACATAGACACATTAATGGTGACTATGTACCTCAGTCCCCTAGACAGTTTTGAAAATCTCAGCTGCAGATGTCAGATTTGTTATTTTATGATGAACTACTGCAGTAGCATTGCATTTGTACAGATAATGGAGTCATTATCTAATCATCATCGTTCCATGTTTCACACTCTGCTTGAACTCATGTATTAATGATTTTCCACATGATAAGTGCATTTTTTAGATATATTTGAGATAGCATATAAAGTCTGTGGCACATTCTGATGGCTATAGAAATCCCAGGACAGTGTGATTATAAAATCCTTGGTGGTATCCAGCCTCAAATCATAATTTCATCTTACAATATCAAACAGCGAGGCACGAGTCTGTGGGAGTGGAAGATGGCACTTCCTGGTATAGGAAAACAAAATGACAAGACCCCGAAAGAGCAGCATAGTAAATGCCCATGATCTGACCCAACAGCCCTACTGCAGTGTTAGGCAACGCACTGTTTATTAACTCAGGAAGATCTGAGGGTGATGGAGGGACTACAGAGTTACTACAGAGCAGCTGTGACTCTTGGCTCCTTGTATGAAATCAAAAGTTGAAAGTACTGCAACAGGTGTAAATAGGGGGCTTAGACAGCATGGTTTTGGTTGGCCAAGGGGAGAATGTCAGGAGAGTGTGACTTCAAGGAGACAGGCCCAGCAACTTCTAAAAGTCAAACATCTTTTCCATCCCTTAAAGTGACTCACCTTCCCATGAGAGAAGGTGGCAGAGATGGAGAACTTGTCCATTTTTCTTATTGTGGTATAAATTGGAGAGCAACTCGTATTTGTGCCGTGTTCAGGCACCAGTAAAAGGGGGACCATATGATTATCCTTCAGCTCTGGTCACCTCTCAAACCCAAGATTAAGAGTCACAGTATTGCACCTAGAATGGAGACTGTGTTGCCTTCAAAAACTGACTTTACTGTATGGGCTTCTTATTCTTCTGTCACATGCTATGTTATGTTCTGTTTTGTCCTATTATCAATAAAAGGACACAGTACATAAGTTATCAAAGAGTATAATGTAAATTAAACTAGATTTTCACTTGTTTGTGGCTTTCTAAGGATGGTTATGACTTGTGTCACTTAGTATTGTCTATTATTGATCTCACCGTGGGAAAAAATTTCATTCTTGGTGTTATTACAGAAAAGTGCAGGGTCAATTTGAAGTGAAAGGAAAGCATGGCAGCTGTAGAAACAGCAATAGAAAACAACTCTGCTGTGAGTAAATTTAGCCACTCCCCTCCATTCAACTGCAAATAGTACAATGATGTCTCTTCTTCATCATCAATGAAGGCAAAAAATTTCTCTACTGTCACTGCCTTTCATCTAGTTCGGTATTTCTGTCCCTGCCTCTGAGATCTTGAATGACTCTGTTCTTCTCTTCACTTCCAGCCTGGCCTCAAATCTTGTGCCCCTCATGGTCATGTTGTTCCACCAACAAGAACATCCTAAATGTCTGCTTTTCCTCATCCTTTTGCCTTTTTATTGCTCTGTAAAGAATAATTTTCATTTCTGCTCTTCTAGATTCAAGCCTTGTAAAGCAAGATTTTTTTTTGCTGTCAGAATTTGAGTTTAATAAATTAAAAATCATATCTTGCCATCTCAGTGAGTCTCATTGCACCCATATGAGTCCATAGTCTCACCAGGGTAGGTTTTGTGGGTGACAAATTTGAGTGCAACTGTGGGTGCTTGGCAAGCAATTGTAAACTATGGTGTTAAATCCATTGTCAAATCTGGTTCTTGGTTTCCAAAAGTGGTAGAATACTTGAAAGGTAGGATGTAGCTTCTGACAGCATTGCTCATTTCTGTAAAAGAGATTTAAATTACAATTTCTGCTGGGCTGCACAGACAGAGGTTGCTGTCCATCCTCATAAGCAGAGCACTGACAGGGCTTGACATTTCCCTTCATCTGGTACAAGGTAGGATGCTCAGTCATTCACTGCTGGGGCTATCTATGAAACTTGTTTCTTTTACAAGTCTCTCCAGATATACACTGCATTGGGAGGGGCAGATTTTTTTTCTGCTCTGGGTTGCGAGGAGAGAGCATCAACAATCTCAGAGCTCTGAAGTACTCTTCAGTCAGAAATAGCTGCAACTTTCATGCTTAGCACCTCTCAGAACTTGAAATGTGCTCCTTAAATGTCAGGAGAGAAATGCTGTGCTAGCAACACGTGCCTCAGCATCAGTATTTGAAGGTGATATCTTTCTTTTCATCACCTCAGCTTTTCATGCCTGCATTCATAGTCTCATTTATGCAATGGGGAATCCCTGCTAAGCACACTTAGTGAAATCCCAGGCAGTGTGTTATCCTTGTGATTAGTTTGAATATCAAACAGCTGTCTCAATGATATGTTGATGTTAGCAAAAGTAATATGTGACATTTACACAGCAACCTGCAACCTTAAATATTTTCTTAGAATTATATAACAGGGAGGAATAGGTTTCTCTTATGAACTCAAGACTATGAAACAAAACCCTGCTACACCAAGACACAGAGACCCAGCAGAGTGGTACTCACCTTGGCTCCATCCTTCAGTTTGGACACAATGCCTGGTTGGAGTTCACCACCTTTTCTATCAGAATCCATGGCTACTCATTCTCTCATTCCTCTGTGTAGCATTCAAAATGGGGAAATCCCAAATGGCTTTTTTGACAAAGCCTTCTTGGTCTTCTTATGAAGGAAATTTACTTTGGAAGAAAAGGCCCTATGGGATTCCTAAGCAAAAACATATTGATACAGCCTCTGACCAAACAGGTCCTTGAATTTCTGGCTGCCAAGTGTTAAAACTGTATCCTACTGCTACATCTTCTTCCTAGGCATCAGTATTTGGCCCCTGCTGAAGGGGAAAACAGGGATAAATGTTTCATTTGATCCAGTAGAACAGTTCCTCTCTGGAGTTAGCACTGATCTGTTCTACCCATTGGTGTTCTCCCCCAAAATTCCAGATGTCTGCTTATAGTGGAGTTATAAGATCAGAAGCAGGTAACAGATTGCTCTATAACTAGTCTTTTTCTCCTCTGAATTTTCTCAGGAAAAGTTTGCTTGCCCAGCCAAAGAATGGTATGTTATCTATAGAAATTCGAGTGGAATTCCACTCAACTAACATTAATTATTTAAGGTTAGGTGTCCAGTTTCGCATCCTCATTTAGACTCTCTTCGTGGTCAGGAAGGATAGACAGACTCGTCCCCTCTACGGGACACCATCCATCTTCTCCACCGACTCATTAAGTAGTCCAGAGTGTAACTCAGGCTAGATGACTTATTTCTGATGAGCTAATAATTGTAGCAGTGCAGGTGGCTGCAGCTACTCTTTGTCCGGAAGAGAACTCAGACAACGAGCTGTGGTGGTTAGCAACCCAAGTTTAACATGTAACTTTCAGTCATGGTGAGGACCCATGACACCCTTGTTTTGCCTTTTGCATGTTTTCCCCTGATTGGTTAATACTTTGTCTTCCTGTGTTACATATGAAATTATGTATATTCATTTTCCTTCTTTAATATGTATTAGTGCTAGAAAGTTCCTTGTTCCTTGATGCCCCATTGGATCCTTCCCTGAGTCCCTCCTATGTGTTGTTCCCATTGGTTCCCTTCCTGTCAATCCCATCTGCTTGTCTCTATCCCATTGGCTGAGATCCCTTTCCCCACCTATTCTGTACCCAGTACAAGATCCCTGGACCCTCGCTCCAATTGGGCTCTTTGTCCCTGTCTTTTCACGGGAGTAAACGTGTGTGGAGCACATATGGAGAGTCCCCTCTCTTTCTTCTTCACCTTTGCCTGTGTGCCTGCTTAACAGCGACAGGAAGATACAGCCCCTTTTGGGTGAGGAGCCCTACCCTGTTTTCATTGTGTGTTGGGCACTGAGTGCTGCCTTCCAGAGGGGTTTCAGTGTTGACCTCCGGGCTTCTTTGTGTCAGCACGTGAGGGGTAAAACCCCCTTCTGCCAGCTCCCAGTGGCTGAAAACCCCTCAAAATAATAGGTTATATTAATTTCCTCCACTCTCTTTTCCCTGCAAAAACACTGTGTTTTTCATGAGAAAGGAGGAAGGAAGTGTATTCTAACCTGGACCCTCATTTTGCTCGTTAGATGGAGATACCTGTCAAATCTCAGCATTTCACCTTTTCCTCCAGTATCATCATCCCAGTCAGGAGATGTGATGGTTACTTATCGTCCCACACAGTTCAGTTTGTACTGCTTGCCTGTGTCCAACCAGTGACAGTAGTTTTCCTCCTGCGGGACTGCCAGGCATGCAGGCACTGATTCCCAGATAGTGCGCTGTTTGGTATGCTGATGCACAGAGAGAAACAGCAGCTCCTCAGGTGCTCTGTCTCTCTTTATTCCCAAACATGAGGCAGCCAACAAGGGGTAAAGGACCTGTCAGCTGAAACAGATGAATTAAATTTGTAACAAAAGAAAATGTCTTCAGGCAGTTGTTTAGACGTATCACTAAGATACCACAGATTCACTTTACCCTCTGCTGCTTTCAGCAGAGGAAATTAGGCAGCTGTATCCTCATTGGTGAGTTTATTACCTAACGCCTGGAAAGTGAATATCAAAGATGCTGGTGTTGCCAAGCAACTGCCTGAGGATGACAGCGGTCAGAGCACACACAAGGACTCTGTTAGAGGAGCACTGTGCAGCAAAGGTTGGCTCCATTCACCATTGTGTGCCACGGTATGTGATTAACAGGGTGGCTGGTTCTGTCCTGGAGATGCACATAGCTCCCTTCTGGTCATGATATGTCTCTCGACAGCCAGTGAAGGTAAACCGGAGAGAAATGGAGTAGCAATCCTCTGACCAGCACAATGAACATAAAAAGGAAATCTCCTTGCAGTCAAACATGGTTTGACCTTCAAAGTGTTCTAAATGCAGGACTGAGCTCAGAGGCTCTGCAAGTTCTAGTGGAGGTATGAGGAGATTTAACATGCCTAGGGCAAATCGCTGCCTTTGAGCGTGGCTGGCGGGAGATGCCATATGTCTGTACATGTACCTCCCTTCTCCTCTGAAACTGGGTGTTTGCCAGGAAGCAAACGGTTAACTGCAAGTGGCTCCTGATCCATGAATGGTTCCTGGTCTAACGAATCGTGGTTGGGGATCTTTTGTGACACTGCTGGTTGGCCCTGGACAGGTGCACAGCCAGGGCTCTTCCGTTGGTACACGCGACTACTCTCCAGTGCCCAGGAATGCTCCCTGAGACTAATTTGTTAACACTGGATCCAAGGAGGGCCAAGTCCTCTTGTCTCCTTCTCAGATAGCTGTTAGATCCTACACTTTGCCCCTTGGCTGAGCAGTGCCATGATCTTTGGGGCCTCTTTTCTTAATACCTGGTCAAACACAGCAAGAATCTAATACCCCAGCAGAGACCCTGCAAGAGTCCTCATGCACTCCTTTGCTAGACACAAGGCTCTTGCTCTCTCCATACTTTCTCTGGCAATAAGGAATCACATGGCCCGGGGAAAGATATTTAATATCCCATCCCAAATGGATGTCTCATCGGCATGCTTATGGTATTCATTATTTAGCAGATAGTGCTGCTATTTAATCTTTGTATTATAGTAGCATCTGGAGGTCTCAGCTGAGAGGCAGTATACAAATACAATGTGAAAGACAATTTCTTTTCAAAGACTTAACGTTGTAAGCAGAAAAGCAGCATTGCAGAGTGATTTGCTCCAGATCCCACAGGGGAGTATTATCAAAACAGTATCTCCCATCTATACTTTTGACTGCTAAAATAACACTGTTGATGGAACCTTTACATATACAAATAATAGAATATGCCAAAGAATAGTGTTTACTTTATGAGTGAATATTTATTGTAGCCCAGAGAAGAAGGGTTAGAGAAAAGTTGTCCAAAGGATATCTAGGTAAAAACATCACTTAAAGCAGGTACATTAATGAGACTTCTATTAATAACCTCTAAATATATTCTTTTAAAGATTACTTCATGAAAACCTGATTTGAGGTGAAACTGATGAAGTAGTTTTTTTATTGGTTATATATACTGGTATTTCTGAATGAAATAGGGTTAAAATTCTTTTCACTGAGAATTGAAGATACTATGAAACCAAACAGTTTTATAAATTTATGTGTGTTTTGACAAAGGCACGTGCCAGAAAATGCATTAGAAAACAACATACTTGACCAGGTCAATTTGCAAATTAGACTTCTCAATTTTCCTTTCAAAACTGTTCTTAAGAATGATTTATATAAATTTAAAATGGTCACTTTTTTTTTCTTTCAGTTAACTGAAATGCAGAGCTAAAAAAGAATTGACTTTTTTTTCAAATTTTTGCTTTCCTGAAAATAATTTGTTGCTGACTCAAAATTGTTACAGCGGGGATTACTGTAACAAGCATATATCAAACCAGGAGTCCTGTGGAAAGGAAGTATATGTGGACAGATTCTTGGTAGATGTTTCAGAGATGTTTATTTCTCCAGCTGCATGGCCGGGGCTCTGCTCAGGAACTCCGCAGTCACGGGACCAAGGGTCCTTCTGCCCGCGCAGGGAACACAAACCAACCAATGGGAAATGAGACTGACCAGGGACAGGGAAGCCCCGTGTCTCCCCCCCAGGGCCCCTCTCCCAGGGCTCCATGGCAGGGGGGGAGACCCCAACACAAAATGTACTGCATTTCGACCTCCTTGTACTCTGTAGGATATTCTTTGCAGAATTACTCTTCACATTTTGAAGCAGATTGTCTGTGTCTCACATTCAATGAATGTTTATGGTTGTCTGAGTACTTTACTGTCTTAGTTCATAAAGATATCTCCAGTAAGGAAAGAATATAAGCATGTGTATCAAGTAGGTGCATGTTTTGAAAAGCTTTCCTGAACTGATCTGAGTCCAAGCAATGTATTGTCTTTTTGCATTATATTTAGCATCTCTGATTAAATTCTATTTCACACAGTCACAGAAAATTGCATTTCTCCCCTCTTGTTTTCTCTATATTGTGGCTCGTTCCTTGTGCTCCCAACTGTGGCATATTCCAAGTGAAACCCTGGAGTTTTGTTGGAACCCAAAGAGAATGCTGAGGTTGTTCTGAGCCATCTGAGGTCAAAATGGGAACTTTACATAATCAGGGACATTTGGATCCATCTCTGATGCTTGGACAGCACTAAAGGTGCTCTTTGGCTGATGAAGCTACTCTGTAAGGTTGCAATGAATCTGTTAAGAAAATCACAAAACGTAGTGTGGGAGTAAACTCTTTTACTCCTCTGAATAACAAGTCCTTCGAAGTTTATAACCTGGCAGCAACTCATCTGGCATGTAGCATCTTTGGCAGGAGCCTGGATATGCCCATTAGAGTTAAAAAAACCTCTACCAAAGTCACTCTGCTGGCATGGAATGGGATGGTCATAAAAATTTGCAACTTTGTTGAATTTTAGACGTGGTTTTCTTTATTGGCTTATTAATTTTTCTTTGTTCAGATTACATCAAATTCTACTGACTGCATATAAAAATAAATAAATAGAAATAAACAGTAATGTATGCATTTCACAATCAGGTGGAAGTCCAAGACCCACCCCATTCCAGGAAACACAGGTTTAACTTCAGGTGGTTAAGTTGCCTTTCAGGAAACTACTCAGACTTAGAGAAAACATTTATTTGGGCAAACGTGTGGAAACAGGACAAAGGAATTAATTGCTTGACTAGCAATTTACTTGAAGCTGCAGAGAATGCTACCAGCAAAAGCAACAGGCACCAGTTTTGCCTTGCATCTCTTGTTAACATACTGTCCTTTCATCCAGTTGTCTCCCCTGACTGACAGGTCTTGGTCTGGATACATGATGCCCTATATTAAAAGAAACATGGAGGAAAAAAGAGAAAAGGATTAATCCTCAGACATCTTTTACAAAGATCCTCAGTGTAAGAAAATAGCCAGGGACTCTCAGCATGAAGTTGTCGTAATTTGATGAAACTTCCTCCACGCCATTTAGGATTGTCTGTCCTTACTGCAGTGTTCCATCGCAGTCAATGACAATGAGCATGGTCTGGGAATTAAAGACCTCTTCTGAAAAGTTGCTTGAACTGTGACACAACTTGCTCACTTGGTCTTCAATTTAGATTTGTTCTCTGCTGTGAGTCAAGGTCCCTGTGTGCATTCACAGCCAGGGGATGAGCATCAGACTGAGAGTGAAATGGGGTGCACAGCTGGCTGTCCAGCAGAAGTCTCAGTCTCCTGTCTGTCTTACCATTGCACAGACCAGTATCTTTATAAGGCTCCCACCAGCTGTTGTTTTGCTGAGATTCACATCATGCAATACTGGATGAAGATATTTCCATCAGTGAATAAAACAGATCCACATCAAGACCTCTTGGCTTCGAGAGGCTGCAAAGCAACCGCAGAACAGTGTCTTTCCACTTCCAGTGCCTGAACTCCTTGATCACCTTTCTTGACTCCTCCACGTGGTCCATTCAGTTCGTTTGGGAAGTATTATTTCAGAGCATAGCTGTTCTTTCTTGTTTTCTTTCTATAAAGTTATAGCAGCTGTGAGCCTGTATTATTTAATACTGTAAAGTGTTTTCAGATACAGTTTATATCACTGGCCTTGGACATATGAGGAAATTATATAAAAAAATCCACTCCATAATATGACCATTTAACCTTACCTAGGATATAGAATAGGGACTTTCAGAGAGGCTAAAAATTACCCATCAAAACTGTTTACAGTAAGGTTATTTCCATATTTTTATACATTTATGGAGGAAAGGATTTCAGAAAGTCATAAATCTCTTCTGAATACTTGCACTTCAAATATCACAGAATCATAAAATTGTTTGGGTTGAAAGGGACCATAAAGATCATCTAGTTCTAACCTTGAATAAAGTCTAAAATTCTTGGGAAATTGTACATATTTCTGCAATTTCATTACCTATGAAAATTCTCTTTTGCCAAGAGCTTCTATGATGGAACACTTATTTGAAAAAGAAATCATGAGGCATCATAGGGGAAGATGGAACATATTGACAAAATGTGAAGTCATGAAAATTACTTCACTCAAGTATTGTGAAGAAAATGACAATATTTCCTTATGAAAATGTCTGAGTTATCTGAGAACATATTTGGGAGTTTCAGGTAATTTCTAAGAGGGCATGTGAATATTTTTTAATCAAGGCATTTAGTTTTTGAACTGGAAAAAAAATAATGAAAGTGGATTCACATAGTTTACTTCTGTATTAATAGTGGAAAGATGATCAAATCATCAAGCTCCTGCTGACACAGCTGAACCAATGTTACCACAGCTGGGAATTTTTTCCTTAAATTCCCTAGTGTGAAAAGGCTGCAGACCGACACGCTAACACTGATATCTCAGAATTTAACACTCTCAGGCTTTTGGGAAATGCAATTTAAACGTAAAATTAGATCTATCTGGTGGTTCAAAACTTAGATATGCGTTTTTCAATCTAAACTAAGATCCAATTTAAAACCGTTTTAGATGAGGTAAATTTAAATATAATGAGTAAAATGCATTGCATTATGGGTAAGATAACTTTAAAAGCCACACAAATGAAAAAAGGAAACTTGTGTCAAGAAATTCAATGTTCTCCTAGGCATCTTCCATGTCCACAAATTAACTCAGTTATTCTTATTTTGATTCATTTAAGATTTTTATACCAAATGCTTTCCAGGTTATAACTAGCTTTCACTGTTTATTAAGTTTTCCTCAGCTATCAGAATCTTGATGGACCATGCAATCTACATTGCAGGTACCTCACATCTGGCTTTGCTGAAGTTTGAGCAACACTAGTAAATGCTTGTTTCATTTAAATCATTTATTTATCTGTGTATCTATCTTCTACCTATTCTAAAATTTCCACTAGGAGTTTGACAAGAAGTATAGTTTTAAAAGTTTTTAGATAAATGCTCTGCAAAAATCACTCAACATAGAAAATTTTTAGAAGAACAAATGAGAGAATGTTTATTTTTTGCTACAAAAAATACTGTGATGTGAAAAAGAAAAGTGACTTGTCTTAAATTTAAGATTAAGTTTATCCCCTTAGCTTGAGCCTTTAATCTGTAGAAAAGCCTGAGGATTTATGAGTGTTAACAGACCTGAATTTTTTATTTCTCCTCCTTTCCTTTTACTTGTTCATTTTCCATCTATGTGTCCCCTAAGAACCTGAGAGCAATGATTGAAAGGAAAGATAGGTGATTTATTTGATACATCTCTATTCTGCCACACAGCCAGCAATACAGTTAAAACCAAGGTGATGGCTGATGGTTTAAACGAACATAAAATTTTGAAATTCAGCGGCACTGAGTTTGCAGGAGATAAAAATACTGGGAAAGGCACAAATTTTTACATGAGCACTATGAGTCAATGATCCTTGTGGGTCCCTTCCAAGTCAGAAGATTCTGTGATTCTGTAAGTAATATTAATCTTATAGAACTGTGTTAATTATATCCTGAGAGGTGAGGCACATCATTTGATGTTCAAAATTTGCAAGAAATTTTCCTGTTGCCAATAAGATTGCTAAAGATAATTGTTCTAAATGTGAACATTTTACACTATATGTTGACATATGCATTTACAATATCTGTGCTGAATATTCTTTATTGAAAAATAAACTATTTTTCTGGTATGTGAATTTTGATTTTAATTTTCTAATGGAGAAAGGAACAAGGTCTTCATGAGACTCATACCCTAACTGTTGCAAAAAGGTCTATTATGTAAAGAATTCTCCTCTAATACCCACATTTAAAGACTATTGAGATTATTTCAAAGTGATTTTTTTCCAAGAGAGGACATGAGGTTCTGCATTCTAAATTAATTGAGGAGTTTGAGCTTCTAAGAAAAGCTGATGTTTCAAATACTTCTGTGCGTAGTGTTTCCTATTAAAACAGCTTCCAATCCAGGAACCTTTTCTTTTTTCAATCACTCTTCTCAAGCAGTGGGCTCATGTAGAGAGTTTATGTCCTAGCATACGGATTCCAAACTGAACGTTTTGCCTAAGATTTATGTTTTGTAACATCTGACCTGTAGCACTCACATTCCTTAATGAACCTGGTCCAAAAGAGGCCATATGGCTTTTTGTTCTTGCAATTTCACTGGAGTAAATAAGAAAGTATTTTACTAAGTTCAATGGAGTCACGGTGGCTCAATAGTGTTTTGATAGTGTTGGATTAAGTTTTTCATCACAATTGCATAACAAGTGCAATTAGCACCTGCTTGCTCTGGGAAAAGCAATTTGATACTAATGAATTATTGGAGAGATATGCTGTAGGAATGTAAATGCACTAGAAACAGATTCCCTCAAAAACAAATGGGAAAACATAAATTAGGGGAGGAAAAAAATAAAAAAAAATATCAGTGTGAAGACAACAATGAAGAAACGTATTTAGAAGTCAAAACCTTTTTTTTTTCTGAATTGTATTTTCTGTGAGTATCCAAAAAAAGCCCTTCCTTTATGTCTTGTATTATTTCCTTATTTGGATCATCCTGAACAACTTTAAGCTTCCTCCACTAAAAGCTCACTTGGAAGACCAACTGCAAGCTTCAGTTTGCAACCCAATAGGTGTATGGGAAATGCATGTGGGAAATCCCAAGCTCATAAATTGCAGCAGTAAGGGGGGAAAAAAAAGTGTTTTAATTGCTGATTTTCCCATGTTTTATGGCATATCTGTAGAAGAACAGAAAGTTTGACTGTGGCTTTAGATTAAGCAAGTATGTAGAAAACCAAAGGAAAATTTGAAAAATCAAGTACTCTATGAAATATCAAATGAGGCATTAATTGTTTTCAAACTGAACACATGAAATATACTCCTTTTCTAAAATAAATGCTTCTAATCCTCACCACAAAGTTGCAGAGTAGGCGAAAATGAAGAGGAAGAGGGGTGGGAAAGGGGAAGGAACAAGGAACGGGGAGGGCAGAACATCTTTGCCTAGTTAAAGCAAAACAAAAGCTGAAATGAGCTTTCTGTTACAGCCTCAGTGACACTACTTCTGTAATTCTGTTTGGAAATGGAAGAGATAATTGCATTTTGAACTTTGAACCTTTGCCATTCATTTCTGTGCTGTGACCTCAATAGTCTGTTTGATTGCCAGCCTGTTGAAGTACCAAGAGCAAAACAGAGGGAAATGACACAGCAGAAATCAAATTGCATGAGTCATTTTTTTTTAAAATTTCCTTTATGTTCCTTATATAATTCTGATGGCAGCAGAGCTAAAGTTAATGAACAGTAGTAAAAGCATCTGCTGAAGCTGTGTCAGTAGATTCACCTCTGTGTTCACAACAGCAGCGCTGCAAAATTTATCCAAGGTCTCTTTGAAACAAGTTTTTAAATGAGGTGAAAAGTACTGGAATTATACAGCTCATGAAGGAACCATATAGTGTTGTGGTACCATAAATAAATGCTGACATTTCCTCACTAGTAACTACAATAGCAGTGGGTAAAAAAAATTGAAATTCAGGGGGTTAGACTACTATAAAATTTTTACAAGGTTAAGCAAAGTGAGCAACTAGAGCAATATGAAATGTCCAGTGTGCCTTTTACCCAGATTACTAAGGGCAAATAACACCTTCTTCCCCTCAGGGGTGCCCAGACTTTCAAAAGTGAAAGAGAAAACCCCCATCGGATTAGTGTCTGGGCTTTGCAGCAGGAGGCATTGCTTGAACATAATTGCTCAGTTTCATTATTCATGGGCTAAGAGCAAAACGCTCAGGAGAAAGAAAGTGGCAAGGACTGGGGCACTACAAGGAAGACATTTAAGATTTCATTCAATAAAATACTTTATAATAACTTATGAAAAATTCATTTCCTGAAAGAGGAAATACCAAACGTCTACTTAATTTGTGTGTGTTAGTATTGTCATGTGCAATCCATGTAAGGATGACCATGGGGGAACAATTGCTTTCTTATGGGAATCGCATGAGAAAGGATAGGGTTGTTTTTTGTTTTGTTTCTGCTTTAATTTCAGTGGCTGGTCCTGGAAATTAAGTAGTAAAACTGCTCTAATAGCTCAAATTCCCACAAATGGTTCACTGGAATGATCATCTTTCTCTCTCATACCCATGGGAACAGTGACACTGGCAGGATAGCAGGATGCTGGGCCAGGGATTGGGAGCTTCTTGACAATTCTGAGATTTGTTCATCGAGTTCCTTAGACCTAAATCCTTAAATAAAAAACTTAAATCCAACGGCTCTTGCTTGTCTTCAGCTGACTTGTGGAGCAGACAGTCTGAACAGTTTGGCTTGGGAAAGCCACTTACCCACATTTGCCTTGTTTCTGCCATCTGACAAATAAAGATAATTAAAAATAAGCAACTAAGAGCAGACTCAGCAAAGGCTGGGCTGCATAAAATCAGGTGTAGGCCTAACACCAGTGTCTGTGTTACAAAACCGTGACCTTGAGTCCTCCCTTCAGTTGCTACAAATTCCTGAAGGAGATTGGAAGTCATGGGCACCCACTCGCCTTCTTCTGGGCATCCATAACTCTCTTGAACCCATGCCCACATGCACCTCAGGTTTGAGAGAAGGTATATTGATCACATTCAAATTCATCATACTTCAGAAACCAGATTTATCGATTTCTCCACTTAGGCCTGGATATAGGCATATCAAATTGGATTACACTGAAAATACACCAAATATTTCAACCAAGCTTTGAATATTTCTCTTCTTGCTTGTGCAAAAAATGCAGTGGCATTTCCCTCTTAGAGAATGTTTTAACCTGATACTTAGGGAGGCAGAGGACATGGAGAAAAAATCTAGGCTATGTACCCTCTGACTGCTCTCAATAGGTTCAAGAGCTATATTTTGGCTAGGAAAACAGTGGCCTCAGCCCCGCCACCCTCCCTTAGAAAACAACCATCATGCTTCTAACCAGCTGACCATATTGCATATTGTTTCCATTAGCAACCTGGAAGGTGGAGCCAGGCCAGCATTGCACAGGTTCCCTGCTCAGGGGATTAGTTCAGGATGCTACAGTAACACATAGGCATAACTTCAGGGAAAGAGGGATTGGGAATAGCTACATTCTGTCCGGCGTGATGAGAGACGAGTTCACTCTGTGTTACCTTGGTATCACTGCCTTACTTGTGCATCAGCACTGGACTGCCCTGTGGAAAACAAAAAGAAGAATATTGTCACTATTCATGCTCTTAAAAAGGAAAAAAAAATAATAAAAAGGAAGCCACTTCCATTCAGTGTCTTTTAGGAAAGGTCACAGGCTCTTTGCTTTTATGAATTCCGTATAGGTTGTAGGCACCTGAAATGGGCTCTATTTAGGAGATGACTCTTTTCCTGGAGATTTCCTGGTAAAGAGTTACAGGAAATTTCCTTTTCAGCCTTGGGAATTACCCTTGGAGAAAGTGCAGATTATTTTGAAGATTTCTGTGATGTACCTTATTTTTCTTAAAAACTGTGTAAGAAGAAGAGGAACTTGCCTCAGTGCTCTGGATTTCAGCCTCAGGAAGGCCAAAGCATCTCTTTTTCCCAAAGCACATGGGTGTCAATGTGGATCCTATTTCAGATTTCTATCTGGTTTTGTTTATTTTAAAGATCAAGGCTTTTAGTCAAAAATATCTAAAAAATAACTAAAACCTGTGCACCATATAGAATACAAATTGCAAGTCCTTTACAGCCTGAAGAGTGACAGCCAAGGAAAATAAACAGTTTTATCTTTATCATTGTCATGACTACTTGAATCTGTGGAGTGGATACAGCCCTTTCGGGTGCTGAGACATTAGTGTCAATAATAGGTGTGCAATGCAGATATCTGCTAGATAGCAGAATGATGGGGTGCTGTTGGGGCTCACAAGACCACTCTTTGGGGTGGAAAAGATGAGATCACACTGCCTTTTAGTTCTCATGAGTTGGGAGCTCCTGGGAATGCAGCTGACCTTGTCCACAGCTCACAGCTGATCAACACAGCACTGTAGCTTGTGTTTGGTGTAGGTGGGAGGTTGTTACGGGAGAGGAGGCAGCAGACAAGCAAGGAGTTATGGCTCTATTGCTGCAGAGGTCAGGGATCTCCAGCTCTCTGGTCTTCATGCTGCTAATCCTTGCAAATAGTCTCATGCAGTCTCATGCAGTAGCCTGGAAATTATAATGGTGCTGACATTTTGTTATCTAAAGCTCAAAAAGAGCTCAATTTGGTTTGGAACCTCCTCCAAAACTCAGATTCTTACTGTAAAGGAACCAGTGCTTCCTAAGAAAATTGGAACCAATTAGTATTTATTGAACCGTGGCAATAATAAATAGTGGATCATTACTTGCAGTTTTATATCCCTTTCATCCCAAATCTTCTGGATGCAGCATAAGCATTCACTAACTCATGGCCTCATGATAGCAATGAGTTATAGCTGTTTAACCGACAGATTGATACCAAGAGGTTAAGCAACTGGGTTATTTTCACAGAGGGAATGACTGCATAGCCAGCAATGAAAAGATGCCAGAAATTCTGGCATTATGTACTTCTAAATCACTGTGCATCATTCAGAAGACACTGATAAATATTTACCTTCCTGAACGTCGAGACACACTGCCCTTTCCTTAAAGTAATGCCACATTACCCACTCAATAGTTGTATTGTCTCTTTTAATTCTAAGGCCCATGCAAAGAGATGACTGTGAAGGACATCCAGGTCCGTTTCTCCAGATTAGTCATTCCTGAGAGATATCTGTTAGGACAGGCTGTTTTTCAGCAGTATGATGTCCTTAAAGACCTCTAATATTAGAGATCCCCTCGCCTCCACCTGTAAAACCTTTTCAGTGATCTTCTATTCTGAAATTTTTCAGTACTTTTCATAAAGTCTGACTCACTTTTTGTAATTTAAAACTGTTGGTTCTCTTTCTATGCTTTGTGTCCATGAGCACCAGACATTCCTCCTCATCCTTTCATAACAACCTTTCACACTCTTAAAAACTGTTATCATTCTCCTCTGCCTACTCTTCTTTACACCCCCTTTGATCTCAGGGTCACCTTTCCTTGACTTCTAATTGTTACTGAGCCTCTGCAACACTTCTTTGGCTTCCAGCTTTCTAGAAAGTTATTGCCTGAAACCAAACCTGAGGCATGCCTGAGGGAGACCTGATCACAATAAAAGCATCTGTTTGGCTACAGGACTGCTGCCTACTTAGTTGTTCCTTATCTTTGATTCCTGCGGCCAGTGCTTTCTATCTGAAAGTCTGCCTGAGAGTTCACAAATTTGTAGAATTACGAATGGTTTGGGTTGAAAGGGATCTTAAAGATCATATAGTTCCAACCTCCCCACCATGGGCAAGAACATCTTCCCTTATACCAGGTTGCTCAAGGCCCTGTCAAACCTGGCCTTGAACACTTCCAGGGATGGGGCATCCGCAGCTTCTCTGGGTAATGTGTTTTGGTGCGTCACCACCTTCTGAGTAAAGAATCTCTTCCCAACATCTACTCTAAATCTCTTTCAGTTTAAAGTCATTCTCCCTCGTCCTATCACTACGTGACTCCAAAAATTCCTTTCTGGTTTTCTTGTAGGCTCCCTTCATGTACTGGAGGGCTGCTGTTAGGTTTCCCCAGAGCCTTCTGTTCTCCAGAGGTGCTCCATCCCTCTGATCAGCTCCATGGCCCTCCTCTGGACCACATTCATGTGCTCTAGTCTGTGTCCTTCTTATGCTGGGGGCCCCAGAGCTGGATGCAGTGCTCCTGATGGGGTCATTTGTTGCATTTATTACATTTGTCTCTATTGAATTTCATTTTGTTTTTTCAGCTCGTTCTTCCAACCTCTCAAGATGATTTTTGAATTCGAATCCTAACCCCCAATTTATTCACAGTCCTTCCTAGCTTCGTGTCAGCTGCAAATTTAAAAAGTGTATATTCCATTCCATTCCATAACTCAGGTCACATTTTATACACTTTCATAATCTTTTGGAAGACTGAAAGAAATCAGCAGACAATTCGGCAAAGACTGTGTTCCTGTGTACCACTCAACTATAAAAAAGTTTACTTTGTTTTTTCTAAACATATCTGAGACTTCAGGTTTTGGTGGTTTTTTACAACTTCCAATATTTTTAACCCTTCTTTATTTTTCTGAATAATTTTTTAAATATTAACCATTTTTATTAGTGGTTCTTAAAAGTCTGTTTTGGGATAGAGTTACCAGATGTAAAACATTAACCACTCACATTGTGCTAGCATTTTTGATGTTGTACTGAACTATGTAAATCACTAATGCAATACAAATACCACCAATATGACAGAGATTATCCAAAACTGCTGACACCAACAGTCTCCAGGGGAAAATTTCTATGTGCTCAGCTTTAATCAGGCCTTTCTCTGAAGCTTTTATGTAGGCTTCCACTCATGCAGGTTAGGGCATCCGCCAAAAGAGTATTTTCCTTGCTGTTTATGTAGTGCTGCAAGTGACCATTATAACTCAGAGGAAGGAACATAAATCCTGATATGTTTGATTTGCTGGGCCATGGTGACACCTTTTCCATCAGAAACAAAGCTTTCTTGTAATTCAGCTTACTCAGCAGGGTTGGTAAAGCTGGATAATCCCATGACTTTCAGCTGCTAAACCTGTTGCAGATATTTAATATAAAATGACAAGAGCCACTATTCTTTAAACTATTTCTTTGACACTTAAAAAATTCTGAGACCACTGACGCATCATGAAACAAAACTTACAAAGGTGCGTAATGGTATCTTTGTTGCAGATCTTTGTGATTTACATTCATGAGCAATCTGAAGTTACCTGAGAAGCAGAGGATTTAAACTGAGGTTTTATAATAATGTTTGTCTTGTTTCTTGTAAAAGGCACTATGAAAACCTTTCAGATCTTTAAAAATGTCTTTAATGTGGGAATCAACAGATGTCAGGAAAATATGTTTCTCTTAACTCTGCTAGTCTTTGCAGTTTCACTTATTAATCTTTATCTATATTGGTGATTTTTTAAAAGAGATATCCATTGTGAATCCTTGTTTGCATCCTTGGTTACCCAACAAAAAGGAACTTAAACAGATTTTTATAACTGTTGACTTTTATGTGGGATCTTGTACTACTTTTGCTTGTACAAGTTAGCAGAGTTTTCTGCAATACCCAACAGCTGCTAGTCCAGGTGCTGGGATGCACCTTCTTTTTCACACTCTCCATGCAAGTTTTTTGTCAGCAAATTGTATTTCCAGTCATGTCTGTGAGAAGATCTAAAGTAAGTCCAGGCACTGGCTCTTGAACTCTTAGCAGGCTGCAGGCTGAGATGGTGAGTCCTGCTAAATGTTTAACCAAAAAGCTCATGGTCCTTTTCCCTCAAAATAAAAATTGTCACTTCAGATGTTCTCCATCTTTAACAAGTAAGATATCCCAGAGCATAATCTTTGATTTTCTGCTTTCAACAACATTTCTGGCAATGTCATTTAGTTCTGTGTTAGAGTATTTTCTAATTCATCTTTAAACTTTGCCCAAAGTAATGCCAACTAAAGTTTCTGGGATAACTTAATCCTAAGGAAACCTGAATGTGTTGCCAAGAAGGGGTGCTGACACTTACCATTGTGCATTTCTCTCAATACAACCTTAAGCAAGACTGCAAACAGTGCAAGCTGAAAGACCCAGTGCAGACAAATAAAGAATTTGAGAGGATGGAGCCATAAATAACACTTCAAGTGTGAATGAACAGGAACTCCAGGCCCAAGAGGACTTAATTATTTTTCACTTTTTCCTCTAATAGGATTGTCCAGATCATAGCTGGAATTCATGTTCCTTTTGTTCTTCCACAGGGATACCACAGCCATAGTCTTCATTTCTGTGATATCTGTTTTTCAAGGTTCATTAAGACTGGACGCTCTGTGTAAATTGAATATTAGGTCTAGAGAGACTGTCCTGGTGTTGCAGGGCCTGTTGTAACCCCCACAGGGAGCACACTGTTAAACATGCTCAGAAGCAAATGGATCCACAGTTGCTGCTGTGTTGCCAAACCACTTTGTATTCTTGATTCTTCTTCTGTATTCCTCAAGGGCTGGTCAGCAAAACAGTGAGTGTGGGAGAATTTTTTTAGAGATTTGCTGCTGTTAAGAGTGAAAGGAAATTGGCAGCCCAAAACAAAACTGAAAAATGTATCTTGTATTTCTGCAGAGAGGAATCATTTTGGAAAGAATCAAGAGTAAAGTTTGATTGTGATTCTTAGAATAAAGTACAAAGGCTCTGAAATTGTCTAGAAGTGAAAATAACATGCACTCCCAAATATATTCCTTGCCTTTAATTTTTCATGATACACCAGCTTAGACATATGTTTTTGCCTTTTTGAACAGTAGTCTGAAGTTACTGGTCCAAACCAAGAGTGAATCATGTCTCACTTCCTTGAGTCTTCACAGTATAAATCCACAAGCATAAATTCACTCCTTAGCTTGGCACACTGAATGCTAAAATCTCAGTATTCCCACAGGAGTCAACCACTGATATATGAAAAGTTGTTTACAGCTATAGCACAACTACCCTGGGTGAAAAAAAAAGAGAGGATACTTAATATGTCTATTCTGAGATGCCATGCTGGCGGGACAATAACCAGCAATGACAGACCAATTGATGACTTTCATGTATTCTCTCCCATTAAGTAACATCAAGAAAAACCAAGGGTGTCTTTACTAACAACAAAAGGTAGAACAACTCTGACGGTGGCACATGAACCCCCTTTACTCTTTTACAGTGTTTACTCTGCTGCTCCACCATCATTATTTGTAGAGGTGTGTGGTGACTTATCTGAAATAACTCAGATGAGAAGGAGGGGCCCCATTTCCTTTCTACTGATGCCTTTTCCTGGTCTTAAAATCAAGAGTCATACACAGTTAGAAGGTGAAAAGGGATTTTACCTTGGTATTTATTTTTAAGGATCCTTAGGTGCACACGTCCAGGTCATATGCATCGAGATGCACCCTGCTGAGTATGTGCGTGAGAGAGTGTGTGTGTGTGTGTCTTTCAACATTGGGTATAACATTATAGGTTTTACTAATTAGCATATCTATCAAAGATTCTCCAATGAGAGGCTCAAGTGAGCCCCTCTCCCCAAGGAGCCTTCCCCTGGATGGTTCTATCTTGGTTTACAGAATGTGTTCTGGAGAGGACCTTGGGGTCTGGGGCACACTGATCCCTAGCTACGAAGCTTCTAAAATGTTTAGTCTCTCAGCTTGACAAACAAGACAAGAATGTAGGCAAAAAGCACTGAGAATACAGAAGTTGTAAAAAGGTATAACAGGGGTATAAAAGAAAAAGCAAAAATTTTCATGGCATCACTACAGGGTATGTGCTTTGTGGGCAAATAATTACCATTAGTCTCATCAGAAAGTGGTGGGTCTTTTCTGCATCGTTAGCATTGCTGACATTTTCTTTGGAAAAGCAAGATCTTTGCCTGTCAAACAAAAATAAATAAATAAATAAATAAATAAACGCTGAATGGTTGACTGTGACATTGAAGTGGGGTATTGGTTTTGCACTGTAACTCACTTGTTTTACTCACCCCTTCTGGTTCCTGATGGGGCTGTCATGTGAAATCATCCTTCTATGTCCCAAAGGGTGTGGTGGGTGACCCCTCAGCTGGGGAGCTGTGGGTGGTACCTTCAAAGCCAGCAACTGCTGTAAAGGCCACTTTGTGTATAGCTAAAATACTTGGCTTCTAAAGGAGAAGGGGGTGTATGAGGAAAGTCTGTGACTACCCAGTAGTTCCCCCAAATCAAAGTACCTTCAGTTCCAGGCTTTCTCTTCTTCTGTGAAATATCAATACTTTCTCTGGCCGAGGGGCATTTCCCATGAAGGAGGGATGGGAGGGGCTAGGCAGTTTAATAGAGATTACATCCAAAAACATGTTGATGAAATATTATGGACAAATTCTAAATATTATGACTTGTGGCAGTAGTTTCAGTTCAGGAAAGTGGAAAATAATTTGGAGAAGAACTAAGGAAAAGGTTTTAATCACAAATATTGAACAAGTGAAAGGAGATAAGCATCAGACATAAAAGGAAACAGTAAGCTCATCTGACACCTGGGCTGATTTTTATGTTCTGTATGGATTCAGTGTTACAGACAACTGCATACATCTTTAAAATATTTCTATTTCTCACTATTCACTTGGAGCTGTTACATGTCAAGGTGTCCAGAGCGACTTTTTTCTTTTCCTTATGCTTTGTGACCCCCCCCCAAATTGACTGAATTGCATTGTATTGATAAAAAATGAAGAAAAAAGTGTTGTGCTGACCTCAGCTGAAGAGGTTACGTTCATCAGAGGGAACACAGTGACCTGTTTGTGAGAAGACATGGGTGGGAAAAGGGGTTTCCTCCAGCTGTGTGGATAACCCTCTGAACAGGCTTTGGTTCTGTGGCTCTGTTAAAGGTGGGAAACACTGGCTAGATCTTTCTGAGATTAGGAGTAGGTCAGAGTCCCTGCAGAGATGCAGTGGCAGAGAGGCAGCTTTGGGGATTTATTGATAAATCAAGCTGAAGTGGCCAAGAGACTGTGTAGGCAGGCCAGTAAAAACCTCTTGACCTACCACCAGAGCTGTAAACACTTTGTCAAGGTAGAGTACCCACTCCTTTTAGAACATCTAAAAATGCAGATTCATCTCACCTTCATGTCAGATTGTTATTGCAAATGTTATGGCATATGCAGGTATCCTGAAAGACTCCAAGACATTTTTAAGATCCTCAAGGATCCAGCTTCAAAGGAAAATATAAGGGCTGCTGTCACAAATGGGGGGTTTTGACTAGGATTTTCTAAAAAGTACTTCAAGCATAACTATTCCAACAAGTGACAGGCAAAGTGGAGAAAACTCAGTTATCCACTGCAGCCAGAGCTAGCCATGGGAGGAAAACACCTACTGACAAGATGTTCTCCTACTGAACTTTTTCCATCAGTGAGTGTTGATTTACCTTTCCCCAACTCATTGTCTGTTTGCCCTCTCAGTCCTCCCCCAAGAGATTTGTTTGGTTTACCTGTGTGAATCCCTTGCTTTTAGGGGAAGAAATACCATTCACTGGAGTGTTCCAGTTTTGCATCACTGAGTGGGATAGTGACATTTCATGCTATTACAATGAAATTAGACTTGTGAACACCCTCCTGTTTAACCTTCTCAGTCTTGGACCTCACACTGAAGTCAAACTTCTTAAGGTTCTAAAATGGTTTAAATAATATTTTTATTTCATCACTAGCAGCAATTAAGATGGGTATCAGAAGTATTGCTGTTCTTCCTGTTGTCTTTACCAAGCTGGAAAAATGCATGTAAAAATAAACTCATCAAGACATCTACTCACTGGAATTTCTGTCCATATTTCAAGAGGTCAAGAGAAGCTTTGAACAGAACTGCTAAACTGACATAGCGTTTCAGCCATATGAATGTAAATTGTAAAACACCATTCTTTTCTTGCCACTAGAGCTTCCTTTTGTGAGCTTGCACCCAGCTGTTGAGTTTTGCTTATTCAGTTGGAAACTGATGCAGTTCAACAATATCTATACTCCCTTAGCTTGCCTCTTTATGTGAAGTTTCAACATGTTGCTGGGGAGCAAGAATATTTCACTTCCGTTACGGTCCTGTATCTTACATTCAGAGAAACTTTAATCGTTATGGACACTGAACTCTATTGAGGCTAGCACCATAAAGAGAGTATTTTTCCAAGGAATTTTTCATACCCATATTTTGGGCACCTAGTGCTCCTTTTATAAAACTAACTGTATCAGGGGTGTATTTTTTTAAACTAGCAATTGATTCATCACTTCATTTAGGTCTTCTAGGAGTCTTCCAGACCAATGTGTGATCATTTAAGTGCTTTTCATCCTGAAGGGTGCTAAAAAGGTACATCCTCTAGTTTGAGAAGAAAAAGTGTGTTTATTGATGAGACAATGTATTCTAGTGCCTGCAAATTTTCTAAAAGTATATTTACAGTGGAGTGCATAGGGGACTTAGATAAGAGAGAGCCTTGCTATGCTACCTCATTCTTCTGGATTTCCATTCTACAGGTTATGCCAGAACTTAATTTTAGTCACATAGATTTTCTGCTATGAAACATGAACTTTGATAATTAAATGAATGATTGTACAATGTCAGCAAAACAGGCCTTCTGAAGAGGAAGAAAATTGGTAGATGCCATATATCTTGACTTCTGTATACCTCTGAACACTTATGTGCAAGCTTGGGAAACATGGACTAGATTAAAAAAATAGTTAGGTGAGTGCATTGCTCATTGGAGAGATGTGTATTAAAAGAGTAGGTGTCACTAATTCCTGATCAAATGAGAGGGATAGTTTGACTAGGTGTTTACAAGAATTATCCTGAACAGTATGCAGCACTTCCATTTGTGATTTTCAAGACAGGACAGAGAACACATTTATTAAGTTCACAGAGAGCACCAGCTGGGCAATATATGTATGACAAAACAGGATTAGAACTACAACAGTGTTGATAAATTGGACAAATAGCCTGGAAAAATAGAATGTAATTCAATCAGCTAAAAAAATGCAGTGCTCTGCCTTTTTGCACAGATAGTAAACCACACATAAGCTGGAGGGTAATGCAGCAAATCTGCAGAAAGGAACTCAGGTTTAAAATGAGTCACCGATAGAAATACGTTTGGGTGCAAAAGAGAGACAGATACATGTGTGTTTACTCATTAAGTGTCTCTTGTGGTGTAACAGTAAGATTTCTGAGTGAGGTTATGTCTTCAGTATGTGTTCTGTAGACAGAACACATTGGTTGATGGAGAACAAGAAAGATGTAGATTAGCTGGAGAGAGACAAAAGGAGAGCATGGAGAATGATGAAGATTAAGAGGGAACATTTGGGGAAAAATGAAGGTGTTGGATATTTGTGGTCCAAAGACTGGAAGTTTAAAAAACAGAAAGCTTAGATGAGGAGGGGAATGAACTCTTCCCTTTGTCTGTTGAATAAGAAGAAATTATCTTAAATTATGGCAAGGCATATGCTAGTTGAACATAAGGAAGATTTTTCCAGGAAGAAGAAAAATGAAGTTCTGGATCAGAGTCTGGGAGAGCACTGGAAATCCGATCTGAGAAATCCCTAAAAGATTTTTGGACAAATGTCTATCAGAAATGGCATAAGAATGATTTATCCAGTCTCAGAGTGGAGAAATGACTGGATGACTCTTTCAGTTGTTTTCTGGTTTTATTTCATATAATTCCAAATTTGTCTTCATTTTTGACAATGTGTGTATTCGTTTGGCTGAGATAGTCCTACGCTTGAATTTTAGTTTTTCTGTCCTTAAGAAACAATCATTAATCACTATTTCTGACAAGTTGTCAACCAAAACAAAAGAACTATCTCGCTTGACATGTGCCTGACATATCACAGGATCATGTTATCCAATTTTTTTCCTGATAAATTATAAAACCATATGAAAAATTGCATTTACTTTTGATATATTTTCCCTTTTGGCCATTTCACCTCTACTCTGCCATCAATTTCCTGCTCCCCCAGGGACATTTCTCTCATGCCAACAAGTTCAAACAGTTACCAGATCATATCTGCATCTGTCAAGGACCCTACAAAGAAGACAACTCTCATTATGGAAATATATCCTCTGTCCCTTCTTCTCTCCTGTGGACAACAGGTAGAAACAGGTATCTCAAGTAGAGGGATACACAATACTCATTCATTCCCAATCTGCTATTAAAATGTTCACTCCAAAAGCTGGTGATCATGCTGTTACCTCTCTGCTCATGCCAGGGGTCATCCTTGGCTTTGCAAAAGCATGCAGAGAATTCTTTCTAGTTGTGTAACGTCCTAAACGATTGCATTTGAAAAACACTTTCAATAAATTAGGATGAAAACTAAAAATATAGATATTTGTGCAATCAAAGGAGACGCTCCTATTGATTTTAGCAGGGTTGAATCCGATCCCTTACAGAAAACATGCGGAGGTTAATGTACTGGTTGTGAAGTTTTCTTCCCTTGTAATTGGTTCATTTGGCCTCATATTAAAAAAAGAATCTAAAGAAATATATACAAAGAAACAATGCAAGGACATTTTAAGAATACTGCTTATGCCTTCTTTTACTTCTCTTTGAAATATCAGCCATATACCAAGTCATGAATAACTCAGGCAACCCAATTTCCCGGTGATAAAACCTCTACAGAGACTCCACTATTGCATAGTCTCTTCTTCTCTGCTGAATGTTATTTAATGTGAATTTTCTGCTGGGAAAGCACAAGTAGCCTAGATAAAATGGAAGTATTGCAAACTTGCCTGAGAGTCAAACTGAATTTTTGCCGCCTTCTGGATATAATAGTTATATCAGTGATCAGTGACATTTCTGCTTTGCATTTTATACATCGTTTGTTTCTGTATTTCCCAAATCCATTTCTGTAATCTGACGTATGTGTAAAATACCTATATTCTACAGAATACGGCCCTGTGCTACTGTATGCCTACAATTTCTTTCCTGATACCCACACACAGACAAAAAATCATATAATGCTGAAAAAGTATGAATATCTGTGATTCTAATTTAAGCATTTAAAAAATTCTCTGCTGCCTAATAAAATTATTTCAGTCAGCAGTGTTAGTAGTTTGCATTGTACACTGCCAAAGCAGAGCAGTGAGGTGCAAGCTTTGATTTCATCTAGCAAGGATCATTTAATTAGGAGTCAAAAGAAGTCTGCCTGAAGAGATCGCTGTAAGAAATCCACTTTGACAAAACTGGAGTGTGTCTGGGATTTTTCACCTTGTTTGTTTCTGCTCGTTGCCTTGCTTCTACTGATTAATGTGTGGTTCCTCAAAGCCTAAAAGGTATATGCTGACAGGTAGACTTTTTTTCCCCATAGCCCTGAACTTTGTTTGAGGTTTTCTTGCTGAACTAGAAAGCTAAGCAGGCATTGAACTTCTGCATGTACTATTTTTTCAGATAGATGACAGATATTATATTATTCTAATATTTTTTGTAGGTGTACCTGAATCACAAACTGGCCATCATGAGTTGCAGAGAAGTCATAAAAACTTTTCCTTCAGCAAGAAGTACCAGACAAAAGCTTGTTTTCAAAAATTTTAGAGCAGTGGATGGGTTTAGCTCACATTCAGGTGGAGCAAATGGGCAAAATTCAATGAAAATCTTGCCTTTTACTTCTGACTAAGGCATGCAAATGGCACATTACCACAAAAAGCCAAAGCACATAGGCAATTTTTGAGTTAATATCCATCTTGCAAATCCAGCTCGAGACTTGTGTATTTTATGTATTCTGAAGAGGATCCACTTTCAACCATTACTGGCGGGTGACATACTTGCACTCTCCCTTTGACTAAATTTGCTAAAATTGCTGGGGAAGATGTGCTCAGCCTTCCTTGCTCAGGAAAGCGAGCACTCTGCAGTCTGCCTATCAATGCAGAGTAAAACAAAATCCCCCAGAGCAGAGGCTGGCTCACAGGCATGTACATTATCATCCCTCCAGGCTGATAACCACGGTGTATGAATGAACATGCCATGTATGCAGTGGTTATGCAATACGCATCTGCACCGTCCAGTTCGCATTAGCATCAGTGGGAGCATCTTATCAGGCTGGGCTGCTGCACAAATGAATGCTTCCAGGCTGCTGGAATTATCTGCACAGTCAGATACTCATTTTTAGCTTTTTCATCATGGCTGAAGACAGCTCCACTTGATCTCAGCAAAGTTATTTTAAAATCTGAGAGTTTGCCAATGTTTCTTTTTAAAGGATCACATCTAGTGTGACTCATTACTCCTGGATTTCATTTGTCAGAGCAGCCAAGTAGTCTAGCTTTCACATTCCCAACGGCCATTATCTCTGTTTGCTAACAGCTAAATGGCTGATGCATGAATACACATTATTCCTGTGTTTTCTTGCAGAGAGAGATCTTTTGCTGGAAACAAAACATTAAAACAAGATACTAGAAGAATATGATAATCCACAGATTTTAGAGAAAAAATGGTTATTGATTGGAAATATGTATATAAGACATATTTTACTGACTACTAGCTCTAGGGAGTTTATTCATTGGATTTCTTTGCTTTTGGATTATATAATGGATGTGTTGAAACAGAATCTTATGCTATTGACACTATATGTTAAATAATAATTTCTAGCTGCAATTAATATGTTAATTCCAAATACAGCAGCTGGCCCCACAGTATGATCTTTATTCACCAAACTAGCACCAGAGCCTGCCTAAAAGTATGTGGAGAACCTGTATGTGTTCAGCCATACATTTAAGCCAGTGAAGTTGGTTCCAGTGGCCACTGAGTAAACCTGATTTTAGGCAAATACTTCAGTGAGTTAGGGTCTGAATCATTGTAAAATTTCTGAAGAAACCATTTGATTAGCTAATGTGGAGCCTGAACTATGTAATTATAAGATCACACAAAGCTGGGGTGGAATTCATTAGAGTTACCTTTTGATAAGCACAAAGAGTAAAATAATTGTTGCTCCATTAAATAGATGTATTACAGTTTGTGCATTTCATGTCTGCTATATGGTGCTGTAGAAGCTTTCTGATTAGCAGTGAAACATGATGATGATGATGATCTATAGTTGCTCAAAACAATTTCAAGTGATAATTAGCTCAGCAGAGAAAATTCCTACCACTACTTTAGGAGGTCAAAGCAAATGTAAACCAAAATCTTTCAAGCCACTGAAATTTCACATTTATAAAAAGATGTCCTCTAGACTGCTCCATGATAAGACTAGCATCAACAGTAAAAAAGATATAAACATTAAAATTGTTACTGTGACCTTTACACTGTTAATTATTTGGTTTTTTAATAAGCAGTGTACCTTGATTAACAAGTGTACTGGAGTACCGTGCTACTAGTTGTAGATCTATTCATGTGAATGATGCTGGGCCAATTTTGAGTTGTTAGATGTGATATAGGCAAGATTTCATTCTAAAAACAAATGGGAACATCTTCTAAGGTATGGAAATCCAGACAGTGCTGAGACAAAGCAACTGCACATGAATGTGTGACTACATCTGCGGCACAGCTGTTGAGTGGGGTCTGCAATGAACCAGGCAAGCAGAAATTCCATTGTAGTATGGCAAAGAGTTACAGTAATACTGTTACCATAAATGTGCATGGTCCAGTCACAAAAAGACATAATTTAATCTTTGAAAATGTAACATTTTAAAATATAATATGACTGTATTACTTGGAAGGGAGGGCAAATAAAAGACGAGCAATATTAAATGGTTGGTTAAATAGATAACATCTGCTTGTGATAACAAGTGTTGTCATCAAAGATTTTTTGTCATTTGAAAAGATTTCTTGAACTAGACATGTGATAATTTTTTTTTAGAAAAGAACACTACTGTGTACTCTGTGCAATTAAACTATTTCTCTGCTGTTGCAAATGAGTGTTTTAAGGTCGCTTAAAGAGTCATCAGCAAAAGCAGGTTTAATAAAAAAGCAAAAGCACGACAAAGTTCATTGGCAAGGTTCACTCTAGTACTCACTGGATGGTTAAAGCACACAGAGAAAAAGCCAGCTAATATCTAAAATCAACGTATTTAAAACCAAAATCAACCCAAAAATTACCTACGTGGAGGCTGGAGGCATGGGGAGAAAAGGATAAGGATAGGAAAGTGTAAGGATAGAAAGGAATAAGGAAGACCCTCCTGTTGAGTCACAAGGCTAAACTGAGCCCCAGACTTGACCAACAGTTTAAGCCTAAAGGTTTAAAATCACTTGAACTTAACAGCACTTAACTGATAGCTCAAGTTAAACAATTTAATAAAAACTTCATGTAGATTTTACTATAGCACAACAATAACTCACTTACAGGCCTAACTTACAAATGTAAAGTACTTAAGAATCCAGGAGAGCAGCATTCCATTTACTAGGGCATATTCACACTTGCATGCACACAGACCTAAAGAGTATGTACAAGGTATACCTGTGAATAATTCCCCTTGAATTCAGTGAAGCACTCATGCCAGATGCCTTTACATCTTCTAAATGGCCATAGGGTCAAGCCTCGAAGAGTGAGGGATATCAGCCCAGGATCCACCATCCTTGTTTGGCAGTGATTTTCCAAGTATACCAAACCTGAGAGTTCGCTGGCTCTGAGAGATGTCCTGCTCAGAGGCAGATTGCTGTTCACCTCCCACTGTGGTCCAGGAAAGCTCAAAGGTCTCATGTAGGACCACTGTTTGTAGGGTCGCAAGAGGGTTGGCTCTAGTCATGATAATTTTTCATCCTGGCCACAATTCAGGTTGTTAACTTTCTTTGAACGTTCGGTAACAAAAATGTTACTCCACTTGGGTTGTTATTCAGGCAAGAAATACAAGTTTCCCAGGCTGTTCATTAAAAACAGGAGCTTGTTAGCATAAGTTCATGGAAGCAGACAGTGTTTCTGATAAGCTCAAGAGGAGCTTAGCCCAGGTGCTGTTTGTCAAGGCTGAGGCCTAATGAGCATTTCTCAGATCCCAGTGCGGCCTGAGGGAGTGGGGGGAATGCACCACCACATCTGCTCATTGTATAAACTAACATGCGATTAGAACATTAAAACTTGGAATAATTCAAACAACAGCTACAGGTCCCTTCCAACTTGAGACAGTCTATCATTCTGTGATTCTGTGATCCTATGAACATGTCTAGGTCAAAAGACTTTCTGTGCGGTTTGGGAGTCAGCAGAATTTACGTGTTTCAAATGCCAAAAAAAGGTCATATGTGTATCGACATGCTGGCATATCCATAACACTGAGAGAGCACTTTTCAGAGGATCCACAAGCGTGGCATTTTCTGACCTCTCTTACATTCAAGCAGGCTGGTAAATGTCTGGACTTCAGACATCACCTGTCTGCTTAAGGTGTATTGCAAACCATTATTTAAACAGATTGTATCTGGCCTTGAGAGGGGCCTGTCTGTGGCCCTGAACACGTGTTTGTCTTGATATGTCTCTGGTCTAGCTGTGACTGTGTTACATATCTGGGTACCATTTTACACTGGGTACTCATAATAAGGAGGAGTAGAGAGCTTAAACCCTCTTTAATCCCCCAGTAAATCCCTGCATTATTTACTTGTTACCACCAAAGTCAGTTCTCCCCACAAATGGGTTGATGTGGTATTTCAGCATGTAATTTAGAGAGAAAGCAGCTGATAAATTGATTTCTAATACATCAGCTATGCATTACAGGAGAAAGTCCAAGCTGATGGAGAGGCAGTGTGGCTTGTGGGCAGCATGGCACTAGCATTCAGGGGCTGTGAATCCTCTGCCTGGCCACAGTGCATTTTTTTTCCGCTGAGTGACCATGAACACATAATTTGCCCTGTTATATTATGAATAAGATGATTCAGACTTCAATTTAAAACACTTCAAAATCTATGCTTGAAAAGCTCTATATGAGTACCAGCTATTATTGAAAGCAGTGCTAGGATCTGCACCAGGTCCCCTCTGTTTCTGCATCTATTGTTCCTTATCTTCATCCCTCCTTTTGTCTTCACTCCTTTGCCTCCCACAAACCTCTTCGCATAAATCAACCTTCATGAGAATGCACTCAAAATAGACCCCTTCAGCAGCCTGAAATAACTACTTCAGTTCAAGGCAAGTAAAGAGATGGAGAACAAGTCTGTAAACAAATAAACAAGCTGATGATTTTCCCCAGTAAGCCAAAGCAATTGTATAAACTTACATATGATCCTTGTGCTCCCATTCCTCCTGCAGTCCTTCCTTTTTCCCTCTTTGTTGTTTTGCTATTATTATTGCTTGACGTGCTACACCTGCTCGAGTCCAAATGGCCTTAAAGGCAAGGGCTGCATCTTTTTCTCTTTACTGTGCTTTACATACAAATGTAGGAATGAACATTACATTTGAAACATTTTCAGAACACTTTGATGATTTACTGTTCTGCATCTTTGTAAACACTTTGTTTTCTCCCCTGCAGCAAATCAACTGCCTCTTTTGAATCTTTTGTCACTGATTCTTTCTGTGTGTTGCAGTTTTCTCTGCCGCAGAGCTGAGATGGCTTCTTTTGAAAGCATTTGCTTCACACTCATCTATTTCTTGCAGAGTCATATCACCCCAGGGCTTGATTCTCACTGCCTTTTGCAAACAGTTGCTCCCACTACTTGGGGCTACTGATGATTTCTTCCTGCTCTCTCTCTCTCTGAGGAGTGTGGGTTTTCCCTTGAGAACTGTACCTGATTTCTGAAGAAACTAAAGGTTGTAACTGCAACTGCATGAGAAGGAGCAAGGGGCTGTGTTGCTCAGTTTCTGACAGGCACAGCCAAACCCTTAAGGAAGATGACCGCAAGGTGCCACTTCCCTAGGACACCCTTGCAGGTCAGGACTTTCTGACTAGGATTTTTTGTAGTGATATAATGATGTTTTCTCTTCCTCCTCTACTCATGGATTCACTAATATATTACCAATATATGTTACATTTCTAATACACTGGGGATGGGGAAGGAACACTGTTTGCCATTAACCTCAGAACTAACACTTTAGAAGAACTATCCAGAAAGACTCCTGCAGTTCCAAGAGATCAAATTATTAAATATCATAGTTTGCATGTAAATCTATTCTTAGAATCATAGAATTGGAAGGGACCTTAAAGACCATTTAGTTCCAAATCCCCTGCCGTGGGCAGGGACACTGTTCACTAGACCAGTTGGCTCAAAGCCCCATTCAGCCTGTCCTTGGATGCTTCCAGGAATGGAGCATCCACAGTATCTCACCACCCTCACAGTGTTGGGGCCCTCCCCTTGCCATGTGGTCCTGGGAGAGGGGCCCTGGGGGGAGACGGTTTCCCTGCCCCTGGTCAGCCTCGTTCCCATTGGTTGGTTTGTGTTCCCTACGCGGGCAGAAGGACCCTCGGGTCCCGTGATTGAGCAGCTCCTCGGCAGATCCCGGCCATGCAGCTGGAGAAATAAACATCTCTGAAACATCTACCAAGAATCAGTCCATATATATTTCTTTCCATGGGCCTCATTGTCTGATATGTGTGTTGCAGTATCCCCGCTGTAACATCACAGTTAAGAATTTATTCCTAATATCTAATCTAAATCTACTACACTTCATTTTAAAACCATTACCCCTCATCCTATCACTACGGTTCCTGATAGAATGCCTCCATATCTTTTCTGGAGGCCCCCTTTAAGTACTGGAAGGCTGCTATAAAAAAAACGTTCCTCTTCATGGAAATCTTTAGTAAAAGGCAAGAGATTTATAGAACCTGAAGAGAAACCAGAGTTCACTTATGCCATCATTTCTGGATTGCTCTTAGTGATACTGTGGCAGATTTGAATCCTTTTGAATGAAGTGTTAAATACACAGATTCTGGTATAAATAGTAATAGAAAAGACCATGGAAATCTTTTTGTAGTATATTTATATAAAGATAATGAAGAGTAGAAGCTTCACTATATCATCTAGCCAGAATGCACTAGGTAGTAGACCTACACAGTTGACTTATTTCAGGCTCTCATTTGATCCACATAAGGTGCTCTTTCCCACTTTCCTTCCTTTCTCAGTATTTTGTTTTGAGTCTCAGTTTCCAATGCAAACAAAAGTTCAAAGTAAAATTCAGTCCAAAATGTCAGGCCTGTTTCAGGTGCTGGACCTCTTTGGGAAGACTTGCCTGGTTTTTCTGGCTCATTTGTTAGTCTTCAGGAATTCTGCCATGGGGTATTTGTCTACAGAAAAGGACAGAAAGAGGAGAGAGGATATTGGAAATATGTCAATATATAAAAGATTAAAACAGAAAAAGATATTAACTGTTTCCTCTCCTTGACCATGTATGGCCATTAGCTTAATTGTGTTAAAAAGTAGATTAGACGTTAGGAAAAGATGTAGCTATAAGTGCAGGGAAAACTGGAATAAACTACCAAAGAAACTGATGAAATATTTTCTTGGCAAATTTCTATGAAACAGAAATACCTGTCAGAGGTGATTTAGTTATATTTACCTCACTGCAAAGCAATAAACTGGACACTAGGAGGTCCCCCTCTGCTCTTCCTTGCCTTCAAATACAAATTGGCATGGAAGACACTTCATCACCAGGCCATAGCTCCCAATGGCATTGTATATGGCTGTAATTGGTTCAACTATTCCCAAAACCCACTTCTGCCCATATTTTTAAAGAGGCAGGCTTCAGAAATCTGTCAGTGAAATAAAGTCTGAAAGAGAGCATTCCATCTGGGGTAACCCTTTTTTGCCGTATGTCAGTCCCTGTGAAATGTTTTATGTATGTATTCTTTGGAAATCATCTAGCAGAAACAGCTGTGTATGCTGCCCACCTGCTCAAGCCTACAATCTAGTGTTATTTCAATTAGATTTGATTGCAGGAAAAGTTTATGAAACAGCTATCAATGATTTCATGCCATCTGGCTTCCGCTTTTCTTCTGTTTAGAGAGACCCTGTGTTTACATTGATTGGCCTTCTATATATACAAGCATGATTGAGTTTTATTATTCTTTTTATTTGTCTGATAGCAGTGTGCTTGGTGTCTTGAAGTGTGCTGTACAAACTTAGAGCGGAAGAGAAGCTGTAAAGATTTCATGTCATGAAGTTTGGATCAGACACACATCAGGCTTCAGTTGAGAACATAACTGAAAAGAATTGTATTTTAAAAATCCTAGTTTATTAATTAGTATATAATTTTTTTACAGAGGGTAAAATGACTTATTGTTAGCCATGTAAAAGCTAAGTTCTCAAACAAGACAGTAATTTGGTTCCCCTTCAGAGTCAACAGAAGGAGACATAAACTTTATCAGGAGGAGTGGGTCCAAACTCATGTCTCAAGTGAAGTGGATTGCCTCTGGAGACACTTCTTTCCTCTGTCCATTATCATGGGAACTTGGACACCTGGCCTAAGATGGACTTACCATCTCACCTGCTAAAACACAAATGAGTCACCCCTTGACTACTGAAGTCCTTGGCTACTTTTAAAATGCTCAGATTACAGAAATACTCTCTTTAGTTAATACGTGTTTTCCAATTAGCTATTTTTTCTTTAATAATGTTTAGAATATAATATATAATATAATAATGTTTACTCTCAGGTGCAATGTGAACATAAGTCTTTCAAAATGCTGACTTTATCTTTCTTTCTCCCCCCAAAAACTTGATGTTTCTGTTGTCTTTGAGGATTTGGTACATAAAAGTCAATCCAAAAGTGGGTGTTTCATTGGTAGAACAAATTAGTCTTCTAGCTTTGACCTGAATTCAGTTATGGCAGGCTTTAACCCTGGTGTAGTCAAACTTGACATTTCAAACAACAGCTGAAAGCTTCATCCCTGTTTGGGCAAACCAGCTCTAGGAAATGACAGGTCAAACTCACACTACCGTCTTGTGTGTTTGTGCCTCCTGAGAGGAACCAAATTTAGGTGCATGAGTTGACTTTGGAATTAACACCATCTGCTCACACTGTGCCTGTTTAAGGTTTGCTTGTGCTGCTTGCCTCTTTCTTTCCAGAAAGATGACATGCTGTGTGGGGCTTGCAAGTGGTCTGGGCATATGCTAGGTTGTCAAACTCAGTGGTCTGGAGACATCCCTATTCTTTGGAAATACTATAACCTTTAGAAACTCTGTAAAAAGGGCTATGATACCATTAGAGCATCCAAACCTCTTCTATATTGTCATTACAGTGTTTATTCCATAGCTGTGTGCCTGCCTGGAATGTTAAGTACCACGAGAAATTAAACTAAAAAGGCAGGATAAAACTGTAAATGCTCTGGTGAACACTGTATCCCTTTATTTTCTACAGAGCCCATTACAGTGGGGATTTGCTCCTGACTTTCATTGTTTTGTGTCACTGTGTTGTTTCTATTTAAACCTGTGTGCAGGCATATAACGAACCTTCAGTGGAAAGTAGCTGTTTAAACACCTTGCACCTGGCCTCTGGTACTGGCAAGCTGAGATCCATGCTATCTCATATGTCCTGCTATCTTTTAAGAGCAGATTAAGAACCTTAGTATTCTATATGTTTCCTTGCTTTCACCATGGCATCAAGTTTCACATGTTTTACTGGGAAAAGAAAAAAAATGCACAGGCCATCTGGAATGGAAAACAATGTACTGTTACCACATTTTTAAACCAAATATTTGAAGAAAGTGAACAATTCTCTTCAAGCCCAATGAAAATGGGGGAAGTGGCAAACGTATTTGCTTTTGCAGATTTCCTTATGAATTATTTACTACTTTAGTAAAACAACTTATGCTAATAATATTCTAATAAGCAGTGCAGGTCTGACTCATGTTCGGCTGAAGAGATATGTGAGGAGAACGCAGGAAACTTTGCTGTAGACTCCCATAATTCTCTGGAATACAAATGATATAATTACCCCAGTACTGCTGAATACATATGAATGTGGGCAGCTGTAAAGCATAGCTTCCACATACTTACAAGAATATGTTAAAAGAGTAGCTAAATACTGATTTTACCATTATTCTTCTATATTTTTATTATGAATTTGCGTGACCACAGAACCTAGTAGCCAGCCTAAACTGTAATCAATGCCATCAGTAAAAAGACCATGTCTGCAAGAACCTTTACATGTAAAACCAGTGAGCCCTATTCTGTGAGACACAAGATACTGAGGCATGGGTACCTGCACACTAACACCATGATAGATGTTGCAAGTTCATTGTTTGCAGGAGTAGCACCCTGCCTTACTGCAATCACCTGCAAGGTTTTTTATCTATGTATGTGCAAGAACATCAAGGCACCTAAATCTTTCAAACATTTCAAACAAGGGAATTAGGAAGATGAACGACTTTGGGTCTATCTGAAATGCAGTGATTTATTCAAACCTATTTCATGAGGCTGTGAAAGAGCCAGGTCTTGACTCAGACTTTCTAAGTCCCTATTCAGAACTTTGCCCCAGGATGAATCCTCTTGTAATCAGCAATTCACTTTGAAACTAACTGCTTAGAGTCTAATTATCACCAGATCAATTCCTTTAGGTTCAGAAATATTAAAAAAACCAAATGTTATTTGGGTTCTAAAAGTGCTAAGATATACACGTGCTTAATGCTAATCCTCTGGGCTCAGTGGGACAGATCACATGTTTAAAGTAAGGAACATGGTTAAGTCTTTGCAGAAGTGGGACCTAATTGTTAAAATTTAAAATATCTATAATAATTGGCTGCTCTCCATCTTGATGAATGCAGCCTCCTGGAAAAACAGAAGACACTCCATCACTAACACAGAAAATAACAACCCCAACAACAAACTAATACAAAGAGTCCAAAAGAAATGTGTTATTGTCATGGAAACAAAATCAGCAATACAAATGGCAATTTAAAGAACAGAGACATCATTAAATGAATACATGTGCAAAGCAGAGGCTAGTAGTACTGCCAAAAATAGACCTGCAGAATACAGAAGTGATTGAGCTATTTCATTCGAAAACTTCTTCATACATTGGGTGAATCTGATCTTAGGTGTGCAGTAGGAATAAGCAGCATTTGTCATATATATATGTATATATATGAGATTTTATATATATATTCTTGGACTCCATGCAGAATAAACTCAAAGTGGAGGGAAGTGGATAAGAATCAGTAAAATTAATCTTAGTCCATTATCTGTAAAAAAACAAGGCAAAAGTTTTGTTATAACCCTCAAGCCATGATTGTTATTTTAGCAACTTAAAAATCATCTCAGATTTGCCAGAATATGAAAAATGGTTTATGAAATATCTTGAGTAAGTGAAGGTTTATTTATAAATCTCCATTGAACCCATGCATATCTTTATTTTTCTTCATGGTTTCAGAGCCATGTGAAATAACAGTTTGTGGCTTGACACTTTGAGCTGTGTTTCACTGTAGGAGGTTTTGGTAGCCCTGGTTAGATTTTTAGCTGGTGCAAATTCTATTCCAGCTGAGCATCTGGTCCTTATTTTCACTGGTTTTATATTAGCCAAATTAATAACAAAACTGTGAAGAAATATGTTCATTAAATAAACATGGTATTCAAAATATATTGCTGGAGAAGAATTGCTTCAAAACAGATGCTGGATTGTCCTATTGAATATTTTCTCTATCTCGTTACATTAGACATACAAAGTTTAAGAGAATGGGGACAAATAGAAAAACTTGAGGAGTACAGAGCATCTGGAAGGCAACTGAGAGCAAAATTCACATGCATCTCAACATCTCTAACCTCCAGAATAACACTGGTTTCTACAAAAATATGTTGTGTGGCTCAGAAACTCTTAACTAATACAGCACTTTCTGTTGCACCTAGAATAGACTAGACTAGACTAGACTAGACTAGAATAGAATAGAAAAGAATAGAATATTACAGCTGGAAGGGACCTACAACAACCATCGTGTCCAACTGCCTGACCACTTCAGGGCTATGCAAAAGTAAAAGCATGTTTATTAAGGGCATTGTCCAAATGCCTCTCAAACACTGACATGCTTGAGTCATCAACCACTTCTCTGGGAAGCCTGTTCCAGTGTTTGACCACCCCCTCAGCAAAGAAATGTTTCTAAAGGTCCCGCCTGAACCTCTCCTGGTTCAGTTTTGAACCAGTGCCATGTGTCCTGTCACTGCATACAAGGGAGAAGAGATCAGCACCTGCCTCTCCACTTCCACTCTTCAGGAAGCTGCAGAAAGCAATGAGGTCACCCCTCAGCTTCATTTTCTCCAAACTAGACAAGCCCAGAGTCCTCAGCCACTCCTCCCAGGACATTCCTTCCAGCCCTTTCACCAGCTTTGTTACCCTCCTCTGGATGCATTCAGAGACCCGAACACCCCTCTTGAACAGTGGTGCCCAGCACAGCACGCAGCACTCCAGGTGAGGCCACCCCAGCACTGAGCACAGCAGGACAGTCGCCTGTTTTGACCAACTGTGTTTGGTGCACCCCAGGACAGGGTTTGTCCTTGGTGCTGCCATGGCCACTGCTGGTTCACACTGAGATGCTGTTGTCCAGCAACTTGTAAAACAAACTATAGATGGGCTGCAAAACCTTTGGCTAAAAAAATAACTTCACTCTATAATGTTCCTTCGCACAGGGTGAGGACATCTGAAATGCAGAACCAAGTGGAGGTGAACGTACCTGTCTTTCTAAGCAGTTAGTGCTTTTCTGACATGGCAGTGCCAGCAGCAGCTCCCTCTGGGAGGCCTAAACTGCAGTGTATGTTCACCCAGGCTCTCTGCATGTACACACAGATACACACACCGCATCACCAGAACCACAGCCTCAGGGGTGAAACATATAACGAGTTTGCACTGACAATATTAAGATGAAATGCAGGCATCATGCAGCCCAAATTTCTAGGAGCAAGAGGCAACTCCTTAGCAACTCAGGCACCTCAGAGTAACAGACCTGTTACTCTGAAGCCTTGCTTCTCAGGTAAAACTCAGCATAAGGAGAGATGTATGCAAAAGAGGCAGCATACTGAACCCCATCCAAACCCTGCCTAACAACCTACAGGGGATTCAGAGGCTTCTGGCATCTCACCTATACTTATTCGCAGTCTGTGGCACCTCTACTTGCCTCTCTCAAGACAGGGGAGATTCTCAGTATGTCAGGAAGGGCAGTGGGAGATGAAAATGCCTGAGATAAACCTTCAAAATTTTGATGGGCTTTTAGGAGCATTTCTAGAATTCCTGAAGGAATTTATGAAATTGCACATTAATTTCTATCTGAGCCCCCCACATACAATTCTGGTTTGATACCAAATGCTACCAGCTGAGTCTAGATTAAGTCAGTCTGCTCCATTTGACTTGCTGCTCCCCATATGCTGGCCGTGCCCAGCTCTGTTCTTGTCACTCACCATCCTCCTGGGGTCCGGGTTTTACACTGGAGGAAACTGTGTGTGGGCCAAAACATGTTCCAAGAGCATCTTGATGGCAACTGGGACACCTTCCCTCCAGTAGACACGTGTTTGGGACTTCAGCACGCACTGGGGAGGACCCTCACGCTGAATACATTGGTATCAGAGAGAGTTGCAGGTACTTGGATGGTAAGGTTTGCTGGAGTGGGCCAAGAAAGCATTTAAATGCAGTAGTTAGCATGGTCATTGATGGTTTCATGTGACTTTGCAGAATGCTGTCCCAAGCATCTAGCTCTCAAATTGCTCTGGAAATAATAGACAATCCTAGGCAAGTTTCACACAGGCATTTTCAGAGTGCACAGTCAAACTCAAGATAAACACGTGAAGGAGTGGCCTCATTTCACGAATGACCAGTAGTTTAGAACTTTAAATAATATTTTTCCTTTCTCTTTTGGTAATCCCTCTTTCTTTTAAAGAAACTATAGTGCCGACATTGTGTTATTAGCTCATGTCAATGATTTAATCACCTTTATCATGATGAACATCAAAAAATCATTAAACTCTTTGGTATAAATAGCATTATAATACATATATGCATGTATTTATAGTTGTCTCTCCATCTTTTGATGTATGAAGTGTATATTCATCTTGTACCACCTTTTAGGTTCAATTTCCACCATCATTTAGGGAGGAACACAGACTTGTAACTGTGCCTTGGTATATTTTGAAACACAACATGAAAAAATTTTACCACATGGACAACTGGGTGGGGGTTTTTTGTTTATGTTATGTTGGCGATTGAATCTCAGACCCAGACCAGCAAGGAATCTGAATCATTTATTCAAAGGAGTGAGTTGGTTTTATACACTTTTCTAAGGCACAGCATTTCCTTATACGGCATGACCTATCCCATGTTGCCACATCAGCAACACACACTTCCTTCTATGGGTGATCACTTGCTGTTCACTCTTCTGTCAGGTCCCAGCAGGCTCCTCTCTGTAGGAGTCTGCCTTGTGACACCTCCTGCCCCCAGGGTCTGGTGGAGACAAGCCTCTCTGTGCTGCCATGTGCTCCTTTGTTCTGCCATGTGCCTGTGCAGGCAGGTTTTACAGCTCACAACCCACTTCTGTCTTATAATTCCCCATAATTCCCCCTTTTCTGTTTTTTACAAATAAGAATTATGGCACTGAATACAGAACTTTGAGAAACAAAAAGTTGTCTAAAACTTTTACCATCACTCAGAGTCTGCAACTGCTGGAAGGTCCTGTTCCACAGTAAGGACTTAAGAGAGTCTTTCCAAGCCAAGACTTTCAAGTTTACTTTGAAAGAGGGTCCAGCTTTTGTAAGATCAAATTAGCAAGTCAAAATTACTCGATTACACTTTTAGGGCAGAAACACCTGGGTCTGATGGTTTAATTCCCTAGTCAGCCAGGGCTAGGGCTTGGCCAGAGCCTCAAGCCGTGACTGAGAAGGTTTCCCTAAAATACTTATAAAACTGCTTAAAAACTTTATTAGTATCTTGTGATCATTTTGAATGCAATTGAAAAATAAGGAACATGTAAACTTCTTTACAGTCTTTCGCAGGGGGCACACCCCATCTCTGCATTCCCCCTTTTCTGTTCTAACAGTATGTACCACGAACATTTTTCAACTTGTTAAATTCAGGAAAATGTGTAACATAACATACAGTTTTCTTACTATGAACAGTAAAATAATACATCTAATACAACAACAAGTGTGCATCAAGTAAAAATAAGCAAGGTAATATTATCAACTGCTTAAATACTTTACTGTTTCACAGAATACATATATAAATCTAGGCTTTGGAAAATTACAATTATAATAACATTAACTCTCTAAGTGGTTTTAAAAGGTTTCAAAAGGTAACAAGCTTAATTCTTGCTTAAAAAAATAGCTTAAAAATTGTAATTATTATTTATCACAAAAAGCAATTAGAACAATGCAGGGTATTACAAGGTGGTGTGGTAAAAAAAGCAATCTTTGAGATAGGGTCAACACTTTGAATAACGAAAACAGAAGAGTTCTACGGACCAGCTGCAGGAACATCATACTTAATTTGCAGCCATTCCCACACAACCTGGTGCAAATGCTGAATGCTGCAGCTCCCCCACCCCCGAGGAAGCGGCAGGAGACGGGAGCCCGGCTGTAGCGGCTCGAGTCTGGCCGTCCACGTGGGTCCCATTGGCTGCGCGGCTCCCGCGACTGCAGAGGTCCCACTGGCCTGTCTCTTCACCTCTCACATGCAGAGAGCTGCCTGCAGTCCCCACCATGCGCCAAGCGGAGCCACAGCCCTGCCAGCCTCCAGTGCCGCTGATCCCACCCGTCTGCAGCATGGGGACAGCTGCCAGGTGCGGCTGCAGCGTGGTTTTGCCACGTGCTCGCTGCCATAGGCTCGCTGCCATAGGCTCACTGCCATGCGTTCACCACCGCGGTGCGGCTCTGCCATGTGCAGCTTCTCGCCAGCACCGCATGCTCTCCCCTCACCGCATCTGCTGCCACCGCTGCACTCTTGCAGAAGGCAAACAGAGAGGGAACATGCTCCCCCAGGCTCCAGCCATTCACCACAACCCGGCTCCAGCTGATGCCGCGTGGCGCAGGGCAGCGCGTTCTTTTCTACAGTACCGTCTGGCTTTCCACCAGGGTCAAATGTGTCAGGGGAGGAGAAGCCATCCTCTGGTTCTCCTCCCACAGCCCCGACAGACTTACTGGTCGCTCGCTGGCAGCGCAGAAGGGCTTGGCACGGCTGCTGTGGTGGCACAAGCGTCTCTCTTGGTCTGGTCTCTGGGTGTCACGTGCTGTGAGCGCCTTACACGCAGTCCTCCACAGACACAAAACCTCCGCCAGCGCTGCATTGCCATGTGTAGCTCAGTTCCACAATGCGTCTTTTAAAGTGTCCCATGTCTGAGGATCAAAAATATTGGCCCTATCTAAAATTGAATCACAGTTCTTTGCCCAGAACAAGAGTCTGTTCAAATCTGTAGACTCAACTTTCTTGCCACGTTTCTTTAAAATCCGTTTTAACGTCTCTGGGACTTTCTGTTTCTGGGATACTGCATCCCCTATGTCCCCCATGGCTCACCTACAACTTGTAGGGATTATCACTGGCCAGTGTTCCTGCTTCTTGCAGCAGCACTTCAAGTCCCATGGGGCTCACCGATGGACGCACAGATAGGCGTATAATAAATTCCTCACACGGGGCACCATTTGTCAGTGATTGAATCTCAGACCCAGACCAGCAGGGAATCTGAATCATTTATTCAAAGGAGTGAGTTGGTTTTATACACTTTTCTAAGGCACAGCATTTCCTTATGTGGTGTGACCTATCCCATGTTGCCACATCAGCAACACACACTTCCTTCTATGGGTGATCACTTGCTGTTCACTCTTCTGTCAGGTCCCAGCAGGCTCCTCTCTGTAGGAGTCTGCTGTGTGACACCTCCTGCCCCCAGGGTCTGGTGGGGACAAGCCTCTGTGCTGCCATGTGCTCCTTTGTTCTGCCATGTGCCTCTGCAGGCAGGTTTTACAGCTCACAACCCACTTCTGTCTTATAATTCTCCATAATTTTATACCCATATGTAAAAATCTCTTACTTGCATTGAATTGACTGACAGATTCAAGTCCTGGCTGTCCTAAGAAACGACCCTGGGCTTTAGACTACAGGACTAGTATGACAAGTCATGCTATTCAGAAGTAGTAATTAATAGGTGGAAGTCCCAATCAAGAATGAAGCCTATTCTGACAACGAGCAAATTTAGGATGCTTAAAAATGCACGGTGAGCTTCATAATATGCTTGTGCAGATACCTAATGCTTACAAGAAGATTTAGCTAAATGTTTGTTCAGGTGAGTAAAGATGAGATTTCTTGGCTTTCTACATGCATCCCAATTCCCTTAGAAACAGACTGGGTTAAGGTACAGTGAGAGGATGAAGTGAAGGTGTCTCTACCTGAAAAAGCTTCCCATCTTCAGGTATTGACCCTCCTAAAAAGTTTGCTCAGTGGCATGTGAGAAACTACAGCTGAGAAGACATTACTCCCTCTCTCTTTCCTGGGGTGGTATCTAGACTTTAAGGCTATACACAGAGTAAACTCTCTGGAGCTTTTTTTCTCTTTGAACATATTTTTCTCATGCTTATAATGAAAGAGAGTTCCTGTTTACAGAACAGGAAACATTTTGTTTGCAACTGAATTGTTGGGATGGGAGATGCTTAAATACCTGGAGAAACTGTATTGCTCATTGCTTCTCATCTAGAACTTTTCCAGAAATGACTGAAGGAATCAAATTCCAAAACAAATCCAGACCAGGGAATTGCAAATTGTTCCTCATCTTCAAGACAAGCAAAACTCCTTACTCTTTATACCTCTACCATGTTTCCTTTTAAAAGTTGCCTGTAAGAAGGAACCAAAGAAGTTTGCAGTTCACTCTTCCTAATATTTAAAGAATTTCATCTGTTAAAAGTAAGTAAGACTGTCCTTTGATGAAAATGCTGAATGGCATTCCTTAAATCTGAGCTGAAAAAAATCAATTAACAATGAGAAAGGATAATGCTAAGATATATATTGCAGTAAGAGGACCAGCAGAGAGAGGGCAATTTAGAATGATAGCTACATCAAGCACAGCAGACTTGATTAAAAATTTAGCAGTTCTGCTGATGAATGTCCTAGTTCAGATCTTGAAAACATCTATGAACTTAATTTTCCACTGATTAAATAATCATTTTATAAACCGTGTATAATTCATGTAATGTTAACTCAACAATCTTGTGAAATATGATTGCAGCTAAACAGTTAACTCCTGCCCAGTGAAACAGGACCTGCAACAGACCATTAGCATGACAGGCTACCACCCTAGACAGGGTAAACCCCTTGATTTTGGCTGCCCAATGCCCTCACATTTGTCACTGTCACTGAACATAGAAGTATATATACCATCTGAGGTACTCCTTCTGGGCTAAATCCCCATTTCAAGTGTTTCCAAATAAGAGTCCTTAGCAGTGGGTGCCTGAATCCAAGGTTCTGCACCTTTATACAAAACCTGCACTTGAGAGATGCTGAACAGCAACTGATCTCAGATAAATCCTTAAGAAGTAAGGCATAATCATAATTGATTTCAAAGAAAATTAGTGCCCTCCAACGTGTAAAACTGAGTTAACCCAGGTTATTCTTCACTGACTTCATCCCAGAAGATTGTGGTAGGGAATTATAGTCTACCCTGGAAAAGAGCTCAGTTTTACTGCAAAAAATTGCCACTGAAGTATAGGATAGAATCATCTACACTTCTTAGAGAGGTAAGGGTATTGCCTTGTTAACATGTACAGAAGCAAAATTATGTATTGAAAAATAGTTATATTCAGGCAAGACAGATGATGAAAAGTAGGAATAGAGCAGGTTTTGACTTCCATCTGCTTTGATGAGAAAACTCAATGGGACTTAGCAGAAAAGTGTGAATATACACAAACTGGAGTCTAGGACACAATTGTTAATTATTAGAAAAATTGGGTTCTGGAAAGGTTGTCAAATCACTGTAGCAGAGTCTAAAATAAAGCTGAGTAGGTTTACAAAGTGAATGATACGGTGTGGAAAGACATGGTGAGGTGCTGGGCCCAGAGAACTCAGAGACTGGTTTTCACCCAGTATGAGGAGAAAATGTACAATTAAATTTAGTTGGGTTTAAATCAACAAGGGAAGAGCAATGGGAAAGTCACAATAGCAAGGATTCTGAAAGGCCAGAAAAAATGTATTTAAATTTCATATTTTTAGTTCTCTCTAGAAAAGCAAAACTTAAAGAATATTAGCACAAGAAAGAATGCTTTAGAATCTTGTATGATTTCAAGAGTTCCTAAATGTGATTTTTAGAGATCCTCTCCACTCAAATATATTCTTATTTATACTACAACTGATGGGGAGCGATATGACCTCTTTGGAAGAAAATGGGAGAGATTAATATCCCAGTTATAACTTTTCTAAGTGTTCTCGGTGTAAATCCAAATAAAACCCAACAAAGGAGGACTGGCTCACAGCTTTGAAATGTGCTTGAAATTTGCTGTAAATATTGAAATTACATTTGCCTTGCAGTTTTGCCTGGGTGTCATTATGAGGTGTTAGTTTCACTGATGCCACAAAGACTGTGAACTCTGATTAAAATTAGCGAGAACTTTGACACACACATTTACAAAAAATCCTCAGAGCATTGTAAAGCAGTTTTGGCTCTGCCTCGCACCTCTGAGGACCCTCATGGATTCCAGAATTGGAAACAGTAAAGAAGCCAAAAACACATTGAGAAAAAAAGGAAAATGTATGTGCATTACACTTCTCCAGAGGATGCTGCAATTGCTCATATGTGGGACTTCTAATGGCCAAGATTTCCAGCAGCCCCTTTCCTGCTTTCTTCACCTCTAATCCATGCCAAAATATCTTATTTTTCTCATGCTGTAGCAGATTTCATGGGTAATTTCTGTACTTGCCTTGCTCTGGAGGCTATTAAAAGCTTGGAGGAAAAGCATATTGACTGGGAGGTTTTTCTTGGCTGAGGCCCATAGTAGTGAAGTAGTGCACCCACGTAATCAGGATCCACCCTCACAAGTTTAAAGCTCAGTCTAAAATCTGCCAGGGACTCAAAGGAAAAGCACATAATTTAATGCATGTCAGAACTGCATGCAAATAGCTAAATACAGTGAAATATTATCAATGTGTGCAATGTGACAAGTGAGCCATGCTCGTGGAGCCCAAGCTGAGTCCCTGAGCAGCAGCTGAGTGCCCTATCTGCTTCTCCTGAGGACCAGCCAGACTGCAGAGTCAGGCTCCCAGCTCCCTTGCTCACTTGCCTCTAAGCCACATACTGACTGATAAAAGTTTATCCTCCATTCATTCCCCTTCTTGATAATGCAAGTTATCAAGTCTCCTGACTGTGATTTATACCCTGCCCCCTGTTCAGAGATGAGGAATGAAAGTGGTTTCTCTCCCTGAAGATGAGTGGAAATGTTTAGATTGCAGATGTTCCTTTGCTCAGATGAGTCCCTGCTTTCAAAATCACCTTTTTGCTCATGGAGGAAGCAACATGGTCTCAGCTAAATGCTACAATGCTTGTTCTGTCATCAGGTGACATCATGTTGCCATGGCAATGCTTGGCAGCATTTCATAGAGGATTTCTGCATTTCAGATAATGGAATTTAAAAGGGCTTTGGTCTGAACTTTTCAGGGTCATTTCAAAACAGAAGATCCTGTCCTATTATCTGTTATAAGGAAAGGTGGTGGCAGGAGGAGGTAGAATCCAAATCTCAAACTGGGCCATAGCAAGCAAGCCATGTAAACTTGAGAGGAACTGACCTTCAAGCTGCACTAGGTATCCCCTCAAACCAGTTATTTCTTTACTTAAGCTTGAGCTGTGATGGTGCTGGACTTTTCACTTATAAGCATATGCCCTACAGCACACACATCTCTTCACAAATTAATAGCTATCATCTGTCATGTAAAATGGTGTTTCAAATTTACATCACTGACTTTTACCAAGAGGTTTCCTCATCTCTAGCTGTCATTATCAGGAGGATCAGGAAGTACTCTGAAAAATCAATGGCTTCTTCTTAATAATGGGAACATCTGCTTTTGAAAGTGATGTAATTTCATCAGATCAACTTTTTGATACATGCTGTTTTGTACTCTGTTAGATGGCTAAAAATTGATTTAAAGAACAGTGATGGTATCTGAAACTCATAAAGCAAAATAATTATCATCTGAAAAGTCAGGTTGAAGTTTATGAATTTCAGCACAAAAGCATGGCATTGTGGGAAGTTTGATTACTTCTACTAGGTAAGAGAAAAATCTGTGTTTTCAATATTCAGATACTTGCTACATTATTGATCACACATGTACATTCTGGTTTTGAGAATAAAGAAAAAATTATTCAGTGTACATTTAAGGCAGCCAGAAAATAACAGTTTCTTACAAAAATTATTAGTAATTCTTAAATTCTTAAGCTTTTCTTTCAAAAGAGCCTTCAAGCAGAAAGCATGCAGGACAATTATGGATCTATAGATCTGGGCAGCATGCAAAACAAAATACATAACAAGCAATAACAAAGTTAATCACCAGAGTTCTTGCCTTTGGGTAACTGCAGTTTAGCTGCTTCTCATTTTTGCTAACTCTTAGAAAAATAAGGGAGACTTGAACAATATTCTCTCTTCAAAGTTTGTTCTGTTGTGGGCAAGTATTTGCAATTTGCATTAAATGACACTAAATATCTTTTATCTCCCACAAATAAGTATCAAGTAATCATTTTAATGAATGGGCACACCCAATGATACACAGACATTAATGTCAATTCTTCTAGATTTATTAAATAACTATACATTTTGCCATACATTATTGCACTAAAGTGTGTGATTCTTCCCAGACTCAGAGCACGTCTTGAACATTATTGAAAAATTGTGAGTAAACATGGGAAAACTGCAAGGCATTTGCACATTAACTTATAGTGGTTATAGTTTAAATAACCCCATTAATGTGTGATATTATGAAGTTTATTACTTAGAGCCATGATGACCATAATGAGTGAGCAAATGGGAGTACTGCAGAATAAATAACACTCCTTTGCTTACAAATATCCCCATAAGTTACAATAATAAAGTGTATAAAGTGACAACCCATGAAGAAGCATTGTTCAGTTGGCTACACTAAACTTTTCTTCCTAGGCAATAAAAGAGGCCACAATAAATTTTTTATGTGTAAAGTTAATTTTTCATTATACCAACTAACACAAACGCAATCAAAATGTCAGCAAAGGTTTTGGTTTGATTTAGCCCATTACTTTAAAAGATGTTACTCATCTCAAAGGTGGTTTTTGACACTCTTAATGTGTTTTTGAAAAGTGTTTTATTGTCTATAGTTAAGACATCCTGAAAGTTTCCACCTTTGTAAATCAAGAGGGAAGTAGAGGGGGTAAGTAGAGTTTTATAGGTTTGTTTTGCCATACACAAACACAGAGTCAAATGTCATTGAAACCTACTTTGATTGCATTCAAAAGTGCATCTTTTAGGGGTAAGAAGGGCAACAGTTTGCTCTAGAGCCAGTGCTGTCTTTCTCCAGTGTTTTTTCCAGGTGACAAATCACATTGAAGGCAGCAGATTTCACCACTGGAATGAGTGAACAGGATTTTTTCCTATAGCAAAAATAAGATTCCATGTTGCATTTGAATGTAATGTACAAGTTTAGTGTAAGCTTTGCTATCCACATTCCATGTGCTATGTACAGACAATGGGAAGAAAGCTAGGTCAGAGCCCAGCCTCTCTGCAGCCATTTCTCAGAAACTGGCCTGTGAGACTCCCTCCTTACACAGTGCTGCAGAACTTGAGTTTGCATAGGGTCAAGCATATGAATAAAATGGTGAGAAGTTAATCATGAGCAATTAGTGTTTCCATCCTGCAACATTTTAGGATAAAATATCAGGATCTGGGGTGCTTGAAGTTAGAAATTTTACTTCTCAAAAAAAAAAATCTAGCATTTCAATAAAGAATTATTTATTCCAAAGTGAAATTCAAAGTTAAATTATCACTTTTCTGATGAATTAAAACTTTATATGGAAAAAACCTCTGAATTTACAAGTATCAAAATTACTTAATCACTTTTTTTCCAGTGTAAATCCTTTATGTCAGTAAGGTCTCTGACTTTGGCTCACTTCCAGGAGGTGCAGGACTCTGCTGCAGCTGTGATATCAATTCAGCTGAATTGTGGTGCCTGTAGCACACCAACTGCTGTGAGGACAAAGTTGAGTACAATCTATTGGAGGTATAGCCATCCTGGTTTTTAAGCCATGTTCATCACTTGCCTTGTTCCCAGAAAGAAAGTTGTCCTTTATAGATTTGTTGAGCACAACTAAAGAAAAAACTAAACTGGGGAAAAAAATCGACCTGGATAAATAACCAAGATATGATGATTCATTTTTTCAAACATTTCACATTGGTATGATATTAGTAACTATCAGAGATGGAAACATGGGATTACTAAACTGCTCATTTGCTCTAGCACTGCCATTCTTTACTTCCATAAGTTAGGAACTTAGGAGTCCCAAGAGAGAATTAGGAAGGAATTCATCTCACCTGATTTCAGCTATCTGAATTCTAGGAATTAATTTAAGTGGTTTTTAGATTAAAGTCTGATGAACTGAATTCCACGCTCAGTCACTTGAGAAAACTGGCTAGTTTGGGAGTCCTGGGTTTCTGAAGCTTCTTCCATCTCCTTGATGCACCTGATGTTACAAGTAATAGACTGGATAAAAATATATTATCCTATCCCTGCCTGCCTAAAATTTAATTGAAAATAATGCTGTCCTGCATGAGTGTAGCATACTCTCATCATGATGCATGGGGAGTTTGTGGGAACAGTACATAACTCAGTGAGTGCTATGAGAATGCTCTCTGCAAAGTTCAAGACCTCTAATATCTTTGCTGGTATACAGTGCCTGGTGAGTAACAGCCATAGAGCTGGAATAGTCTTTCTTCAGTTTAGCAAGAGACAAGGTTTGATTGATAATAGATGGGGTGCTCAATTCCCTTTGAAACTGTTATAAATCAGTCAGATAGTTACAAACTGAAAAAAAAAGTCAGGATTAGCAAAGGATTTTTCAAAGACTTTTGCAGGCTGTAGGTATTGTATTGCTGAAAGTAAGAAGAAGAACTCGAAACTAAACTGGTTTTTTTCCATCCTCCAAGAAAAAACCTAGCAATCCCAGGTCTGTAAGGAGAAAAGGACCTGGGTACTTTGAAGATATGTCCCAAGCTTTCTGCACCATTTAGGTCCTGCTGCACTGCTTCAGGATGATTTGCCTCAGGGCCTTAACAGGAGAGGCAGAACTTGGGAATTTCACCTTTATGATTACAAGAATGGAGCCAGCCTATGTCTCTCCATTGCAGACCATGACTCTGCAAGTTAAGGAAGGAAATTATTCCCTATAAAGAAGGTATTTCAGTGTAACCACATCAATCTAACTGATCCAAGAAAATCACCAAGGATTATGAGGAATCTCTCATTTTAAACTAAGCACAGGAATGACCACAAATAAAGTATTGTCAGAATCAACTAGGAAAGAGCTGGTAGCAATGTCTATTATTAATGTTATCTAGCCACTGCCCTGAAGAGATCCCACTTTCTGTTGCTTACTCTCTGCCAAGCTTCAACTGTTCAAGCTGAAATTTGACTTGGCAGGCAGCACCCAAAGGGGGGTCACAAAGCTCATCTAGGGAAGAACAGAGACATGCTCTTGCATCTGCAACAGCAGCTTGCTCTTGTGGAACATTACTGCAGACAGAACTTATGTCTTGCCACTTATTATCAATCTGGCCAGAGCATACTCGCATTTCTTCTACAAAGGGTCCCCAACTTCAGAAGCAAGACTGGTCCCAAATGAAGATGTCCAGTAATCAGAACACTAAACAACTTACTGGTGGATTTCTTAGATGTGGAAGAATTTCTACTTTACAAAAAGAGTTATTTGGTGTGTTTTTTAAAGAAAAATATATTCATCAGTTTAACTTGGGGGTCAGAACAATGTACAGGATGATGATGAATCACTGGAAATCCTCATGAGAAAAGCACTGCATGCTGCATTCAAAGCATGCTAGTAGGTGTCACCATATCTAATGTGCAGTAAGAGCTGAACAAGTGATCAGGAGAGTCAATAGGCTCAAGGAGAGGGTTTCATCTCATTTAAATGCACCTACGATGCAGATACCAGAAGCTAGGCAAGTCACCCAGGACTCAATTTATATTCTGTGGTCAGAAATAGGCACTTTTAAGTAGTGATTCATCTGACCTATCTTACCTGTCTAAGAGGAATTGTACTGTGATGTAAGAGGTCCTGTTTCTTTCCAATAAGACAACCTTAAAGGGACTACCTCCCACATAGAGTAAGTCTCTGCATACCAGACAAATGCATTAGTTGCATGAAACCCATGGTCTGCTTTTGTGCTGTACACAGACCTTTCTGGAAAGTGAGTGAATGCCAATGAGAATACCACAAAAAGAGTGTTTTCACTCCAGAATTCACTAGGTTGCAAAGACCTAGTGCTGTAAAAAGAAATTCACCCCTACCAAGTGTAGGATGACTACAGTGTCAAGCAACAGTACTGGGAGCAGAGTGTCCACCATGAGATGGATAAATGTACAAGAGCTAGTAAAATAAAACTGCTTTGGGGTCTGAATTTGGAGAGAAAGTGGGAAGTAGGAAAAGGCTCTTCCCCAGAAAGGAGAATTTTTTAAAATTGTAGCCCAACTTTGGAAAAAGACTGGAACACCCTTTATATTTTGTCTTGTTGACAGTATGGAATTGCATTATTTCTGGGGGCATGTATGGTCTGTAGGACACTTAAGAAGATTTGTCACCAAGAAGCTGCAAATACATTATGCAGGAGCATACCTTTCCCACTGTGTTCAAACACAAATCCACAGTAGACTGAAGGTGCATACCAAATGTGCAGGTGAGCACAGAACATCCCTCCTGAAGGTGCTTCCTGTGAATTCAAAAATTAGGTCAACATTAAGAGAATCAAGACCCAGATGACACAGCTGAGAGATCCCAGAAGGCACTCCTGATTGCATGGCTGAACCTCTTTGCACTGAACCCTGCTATTAGGCAGGGGCTGTTTCTTCACATGTCCTAGAGATCAGAGACTCTGCACCTTTAAAGGCACAGTCAGCTGCTGGTCCTAGGAAGACACAAGGAAGTCTGGAGACCACAAAGATAACCAGATTCTCCATTGCCATTGGCCTAACCACAAAAAGCAGGAAAAAGACAACTATGGAGGATGTTGAGGCACATAGAATTGTGGAATTATTTAGGTTGGAAAAGACCTAAGAGCATTGAGTCCTGCTGTTGTAGGTAAATAAGTGATGATCAAATAATTAAAAATACCTATTCTGGAAGGTCTTGTGGGTAGTACTACTGGTTCCAAAATATATATTAATACTAGCCTTTAATACCTCTGCAGTGCTTGCTTTACAGTATAAAGAAAACAGTATTTTGATAAAATTTTTCATGTTAACAACAGGTATTAATATGTTGGCCACCATCTTGATTAACCCACCAGAGATTAAACCAGGAATCTTCTGCCATTAAAGCCTGAGCTGGTACAGGCAGAGTCAGCAATAAGAAATCATCCAAGAAATAAATTTATATCCTCAGAGATCAGACAGAAGAGGAGGTCTGGCGTGCAAGGGCCATATTACAATTTTGGTGGGTTTAGCAATATCAAAGTGTAGAAAAAGATATGGCCTCTTTAGATTTTCATTTTAATGCTGTCCCAACAGGAGTTTAAAATGGGGGAAATTATTGTGGAGCTAATTATTTTCCTCCAGGCTTGTACAAAACATGAAGTCTCTCACATGTGTGTATCTTATACTGTTAAAATATTGCACTTCATTTTTTTTCTAGATAATATTATCAAATAATATCAAGAGTAAATGTTAGCATCTAGAAAAATAAAAATTAAATTGAAAAAAAAATGTGCATTTGAAGAGTTGTAAACATATTTGAAATAAAAATGTGTATGTTAAACAAAATAGTTCTGGAAAAGAGTTCCCAAAAACTAATAACTAATGTCACCTGAAGAGTCAGGTATGCCCTGCAGTCATATAATATTTGATGTAATAAAATTTTTCTGATCCAGATTTCAGTGCAGTGTAACATTATCCTTTACTAAGATGGCAGTTCAAAATTTTACTATAATTTTCTATCTGTGTCTTATTAACTTTATCTTTAAGGTTGTTCTTTTATTCTCCCTACATACATAGCATTATGCTTCATATCTCAAACTTTTAGGAAATTGAATCCAGTATCAGTTCAAGAGAATTAAATTTAGATTGCTTGGTTTTGACTGGCTAAAAGATTGAACACTGAAGAAATCTTTAGAAATGCTCAACACTGATAATCAGTAACTTAAGGACAACCTTGTAGTTAAGGTGCAGAACTAAACATCATGAGATTTGGATTCACTGTGCTGCTTCAGGTCTTTTTTTGTAAGCTGATGCAAATATCCATGTTCCCCATCTGTGTAATAGGAACATTATTATTCCTCTGTCTGCATTGCCTAGGAGTCCTGCAAGCTGCTCTTCAGACTTGTAATATTCCCTCATCTGTGAATGCTCTGCCAGAGAAAATCTTTGAATGTATTCTTTTACAGGGCAGGAATGATCTTATTATGCTTTTGAACAACACTGTGCAGCACTGGGATCTGAATCTGCTTGTATCTCCTTCTGCTGCAGAAATACAAGTGTTAATAATAATTAACAATATTAGCACCTTTTAATTGTGCTGCACTTGTAAGCTCCTTCTAACCTCTTTGCTCTGGGTTAGGGAACTCCCCATTGTCTGCTTTAGCTGTGTTAAACACCAGTGTTGCCCAATATTATTATAGTTGTAGTTGTTAGCAATTTATTCAAAGAACATCTTATGATTGCAAACAAAACGAGGAGGTGTCTGCACTGAAGAGTTTATAAACTACATTAGAGACAGCACAGCAAGACATGAACAACAGAGAGGAAATACTAGAATTCAGTGCCTTTCATAGAGGTACAAAGCAATAGGCTTTTCTTTTCCCTGTTCTTTTCTCCTCATTTGCTTTCTTCTTGTTCTCTTGGGAGTCCTGGTGTGTGGGCAACTTTTGCATTCTCCAAACACTGGGCAAAACATGCTTAGCTGCTAAGTTTAGGCCAATACATAGGAAGTCCTGAGGGACATGGATGATGCAAGATGTTTTCTTTGCACATCCCAGAATAAATGCCACCTCTTGAAAACAAATCATGACCTCTTATTCATCAAACCTGCAACTGCTCACCTCCTTCCTTGTGCTGCACAAAGAATAGGAATGACCCCTTGGCTTCCAGCAATGTCCTATCCCAAGGCAGAACTGGCATCTTATAATATGCAAATCATTGCTCAACAAAAAGAAGAAGGAGTACATTTAGATCCTGGTATAAAGACTGTTAACATTGGAAGTGAAATTCCTATTGGGCATTTGACCAGGTCTCTTTCTTAGCCTACATAACCTGAAAAGAACACTTCTTCTTTTTCATTCTGTAGTTTGTTATCATCTCCTGTTAGAACTTGCCCCAGATGGGACTCTGGTTCCCACATAGGGTTGACAAGAAGAAATAGAGGCATGTTAAAACGCCTCAATCTCCCCTGTGCCAACAGCAGCTGGTGCAACATGTCCTGCTGCATCACAAAATGCAGCTGCTGCTGTTTTGTGAGGCATGTCTGTCAGAGCAGAGACTATCTGCTGGGGCAGGGGTGTTCATTCCTGACTGAGGCTTTGAAGTGCTCCTGTCTACCAATCCCTCACACACTAAATAAAACAAAGAAGAGTTAAGATGACACTGGAATACGACAAAAGAGTACAAGAGGTCATGGGATAGAGTCCTGGTGCACTGCACTTCATGGAGTAGTTATGAAGCCTCCACAAGAGTCAGAAGCATAAGGAAGGAGAAAGTGGCTGTAAGCTACTTTCATTATGAGATTTTACACTGGAAATGAAAATGTTACCCCAGAGCAAAATGCTAACTTAGTTACCCTACAGACAACTCCAACTGAAAAGGAATTGCAGGTTAAAAAAGAACGGGAAGAACCTGTCAGCAGGGCTAATAGCAGCTAGCATGTCTTCAAGAGTGGAAAATGTTAAAGACTGAACTGCTGCCAAAACCCATGATGAAGCCAAATCCAGGAGGGAGATTCTGTGTTCCATCAATAAGCTCTGGATCAGGCCCTTCATTTCCCCTTTTCTCACTGCAATGAGCAAGAAGTGGTGGAAAGAAAAATGACTCACTGTTGTAGGAGGCTGCTTGGCCCCTTTGCCAGACAGTTGGCTGACAGCACATTGCTCTGTGGGGCATGTTATATCTCTGCACTTTCCTTATCAAAATGTCAATACTTTCTCGTTGCCTTTGAGTGTTCCTAAGAAAGTACATACAGACTGCAGGAAATGAAAGTCATGAGACCCAAAGGGCTGAGATAGGTGTTCCTAGGAAAAGGCCCAAGCTAGAGGCAGGAACCTGAGAAGAAGGGTAAATAACTGGTGTTTTGTTTTTTGTTTTTTGGGGTTTTTTTGTATGGCTGCAGTTGCAGTTTTGAAAGGCAGGAACAGAAGTCTGAGACCTGTCCTGCCCCTTAGCAGTGTAATAAAATTTGTTGAAGCCAGGAAAAGTAACTAAGAAATCCCAGCATCAACTCTGAAGAATGCAGTACATTTTCCCCTTCACCATCCTTTATTTTGGCTTCTCAGCTGCTTCCCATGTTTGTTGAATAGCAGTGCTTTAGTCTAGGGAAAGAGACACATATGCAACGAAATAATGGTTGCTCTTAGTCCATGAAACATTTTCCAGTATTTCAGTGGGTCTGGGTTTCACCCCTGTGCTCCTACTCTGACTCAGCTTTGTTCCCATTTTGTCTGTGGCATTGGGCATTTTGAATTTGTAACATCAAAAGAGCAGAAGGAAGCATTAAAAGTTACTGTTTGGGTTTCTCTATCCAACCTCGTTCTCTCATCAGTGTCTCTATAAGCTCTACCAAAGACGTTGGTCTCCGGTCCCTACAGCCCTACCATTGTAGCAGGTATAAAACAGAGCTGACAGCACAGCACCCTGCTCCTCACTCTGACCCTCCCTTTTGCATATTGCAAAAAATGGTAATAATAAAAAATAATGTACCTAATGCTTGATTTATTTTAAAATGTCATAATTCTATTTACTATCATAGGATTTAAAAGTGGAAATTATCTGTTTGGCAGCAAGGTTGTGCCCCAATGCTGGGCCTGAAGACCCCACCTCCCACCAATGTGCCATCCTGTGCAGATTCCCTGAGGTCCCACTTACAGGGTTGTTCCTTGGCACAGCTGGACTATGTAGAAAAGAAAAGAAATCTTGGGCTCTGTCATGTTCTCCAAGCAAACGCTGTGAGCTGATTTTTCATGTAAGCAGTAGAAACCACAAAGTAATAAACTCTCTGAAAATGCAGCCTGGATTTGAGGCAAAAATGCCACATAAATTGATTGTTTACATAAAATGAGCTTTTTTTAAGTAACAAAAAAAAATGTAAGGTGTGAAACAGCAACAGAGAGTACTAACAGCAACAACAAGATAGTTACTAACAGACTGGGATTTTGGTTTCAAGGTAAATTTGCATTCACATAGATGCATAGGTTAGATTTTATACGAGACTATCAGTGAAAAGAAAAATTCGAACAGACAACAGACACTCATTATTCTGCCATATATTAATTTTATGTGCATGTTTGGTGGCTGATTACTTGGATAGAGACAAATCTGTTTTATTTCTCTCCCTGCAGCCTGTTCATTAAAATTCTGTTTTACTCCAGCAGCCAGCATTGTGCTGCATCCTGACAACTGTGCAGAGGAAAAGTGCCACAACGGACACATGCCAGCTGTCCCTTCCAATCCAGCACACTATTGCTTCCCCACCTGGAAATATAGTATTTACCCTTTTCCTGGGGAAATAATATATTTTGCAGCAAGACAATAGAAGGCAGCTTGTTCATGCACAGTTGAAGTACACACGTGGTAAACACAACAGCCTGATTTCTCTCTGCATTGCTTCAGTTTCTCACAGATGCGTACCAAAATGATTCCTACTCATCTGGCTTTTTGGCAGCCACAAAATCTAACTCCTGTTCTGCTACCTCTGACACAGCTTCTGAGTCTGAGAAAGGTGTCTGGCCCTGTGCTCAAGCCTGCAGTACATGGAAGATATGTGTCTTCTCAGGGAGCCGCCTTGGATGCCCAGCACCAGCTCTGGGCATGTCTCTGTAAATTCCTGGATGACATATCACAGCCTTATCTCCTGGATTAGGTACAGAAATTCCTCCTCTGCTTCAAAATACTGGCATTATGCCAAATTCCTGGAGACCTAAAATTAAGCTTCAAGGCCATGTCTAAACAAGGACTTAGCTGGACCTTAGAAGGAATTCAGGCACCTGAGTACAAAATGGTCACAACACAGTTGTGGAGTGCTGCTCTTCATCTATTTTCCAAGCCTAGATGAGCCCAAGGCACCGAGATGCTTTACTTTCTCAAAGTCTCTGAGCACCTAAAGCTGGGTTTGTGGTGCCGATGTAGTTGTTCCAGAGCTGGCATAAGTGGATATGGCAGTACCTGTCGCAGCGGGGATTACTGCAACAAGTATATTTCAAACCAGGAGTCCCGTGGAAAGAGAAGTATATATGGACAGATTCGTGGTAGATGTTTCAGAGATGTTTATTTCTCCAGCCACATGGCCGGGGCTCTGCTCAGGGACTCCTCAGTCACGGGACCCGAGGGTCCTTGGTGTTATCAGGGAACCCAAACCAACCAATGGGGAATGAATCTGAGCAGGGGCAGGGAAACCCCGTGCCTCCCCCCCAGGGCCCCTCTCCCAGGGCTCCATGGCAGGGGGAAGGGACCCCAACAAGTACCTAACTCCAATTTTAGAAACCCTAACGTTGCAAATTTACACTTGAGTAGAACAGTTCAATTTTCAATGGTGTTGGTGGCTTGCAGCACCAAAATGCTGATGGCCAGCACCCCTAGGGAGAAGGTGGGTTCTGAGGGTGACACTGGGTTCTGGTTCCTTTTTCTGAGTCACTAAATTTATAGTCTCATTTACATTGTCAATAAATCAATGCAAGAAGTTAAACAGGGTATTTTAATACACAAGAAAAGTATTTGCTTTTAAGGGTACCTAAATGTACCTATTGAATTCCACCATCTTTCAGGCCATATTGTTAGGCTATATTATATTTGAAATGCAAAGGGGGAATGTGCAGAGAAATACTCTCTGCAGCGAGTTATGCCTGGTTGACTTTCAAATTGACTTGGTGTTTGCTCATTCAGCATTAGAGAGGTATTTGGGCCAAGGCTCTAATAGGTGAAGAATCAGAACAGGAGGAGATTTTGCGTCAGTGTGTGGGCTGTGAATGCAACAAGGAGCTGATTAAATAGACACTGGCAGCAGAAGATAAAGTTAGCAATTATGAGGCCAATTCCAGGAACAGGCTGCCCAGAATAAAATTATTTTGCTAAAAATCAGCAGGTAAAAGTAAAAAAAGGTCTTTGAAAGAGGTCTGCTCTTGTGAAAAGATTGGGTTTTCTTTCCTTCTCCTTTAGAGCTGCAAACTACATGGTTGCACAGTTTCCCTTTGCACATACCTTGGTGATTATGTTTAATATTGTTACCCCTTTTTGCAAAGCTAGGAGGGCTCGTGTAGAACATTAGGCTGCAGAATGATACTGTCTGCAATGCTAAGGCATCAGGAAAGGGAGACTGTAAACTTTTTACACACTCTCACCCTGTCGCTGTGAGCGCAGCATGAAGGGGCAGCTATCTACAGTGTAGATCCCTACTGTGCTTCTCCATCCATAGGGTGAGGGGCAGCAACATCACCAGATGCTCTGCTTAGTGCCAGTTGTGATGTGAAATCATTAGAAACTGGGCAAAGATCACAGATTTCTTCCCTACAGGCTTCCAGATTCATGACAGATGACAACTCTTTTCATTTGTTCCTGATACGATTGGCTTCAAAATGCATTTCTGAGAAGTGAAGACCAAATCTTGTAAACTCTGCACATAAGTCATCCAGCCCCCTGCGCTTTGTTTAGGAATTATACATGCACCATTGTCATATTGCAGAGGTCATTTTATATCGATCAACAGGAGATATTGAATATGCATTTATACATGCTGAGAGCACCTCAGGTGTAGAGAAAATTATGTTATGAGACATAAAAGCATGAAATTCTGCTGTAAGAAGACTGATTTGAAAACTCAACCTCCTTTAAATTGTTACTTGTGCAGCAACCTCGCCGTCCTTACACATATCCACTGAGATTAAAACAGCAGATATTTTTGGAGATTTAAGAAACACCTGAGTTTGCAAGACTAATTTATTAAATGAAAATACCTGAAAGATATCTGTTCTGTTAAAGATTTCACATTTTTGTTTATATCTCAAAAATGTAGATACCTCATAAAGTAGTCTTTAAATACTTCCCTCTGCAACCAAGTCCATCCCTCAGAATACAGAGAGACAGTCAAATAATGTGCATATCCCTGCAACTGGTCTCAGCTAAATCATCACTAATGATAGAGTGATTTCACAGCATTTAAGGTCAGTGGGGAGAATTACAGTCACCTGATCTCTTCTGCCCTTTGTGTAACTAGGACCTAGCATTTTGTCAGTGCTCCTTCCATTTCCCCTGGCAGACTGACCTTCGGTGTCCAGCCTCAATTTTCTTCCATCACTGCAGGTAACACAAAAACCACAATTTCTATGAGTCACCATAGAGACAGATCCACCACTAAATCCAGAGCCTCATCCCTGCAGTCAAACCTTGATACATCAAGCCTGAACACTGAATCTGGAAGCTTTAACTTCTACAATGAGGGGATTGACAAAACTAGCCTGGAGCTAAGAAGAAATAAGATTACCGAGGTACAAGGTTTTACTCAATGTTAAAGAGCTAGCACAAGGAAGCTCTATCCTGTGCACAAGTAAAGGGGCAGGAGGATTTTGCTCCCGTGATTTCTTTTTAAGTAAAAAGTATTCTTACAAATCTATGCTGTGAGGCGAGGACACCATAGAGCCAATGATGCTGATCCAGGAAAAACTGTAAGATCTGTGCATGCTGCTGTTTCTTTAGTAGTGCTGCCATAGTGTGTTGGCATAATAACAACACAGTCGCCCAATGACTTACAAGAAGAGTGTGGTGTGTGGTTAGAGGACCCATGTTCTCCAAGGAGTGTTTTTGCACACAGAATTGAGGCATTTTATGGTTATGCTAAGTAAACAATGCAGTAGGTTTGCGTGCTGGGGTTTTTTCTGTGTGAAAAAGGTCCAAAGATATTTCATACAAGCTTATTCTTATTCTGACAAAATATACAAAAGAACAAATGGTTCAATCTTTTCCACTAAATACAGCTTCAGGCATATAATTAGCAATCTAGAGAGGATGATTGCAAGTGAACGGGCATGAAAAGTTACACTGTTATCACAGATGAAGTTATAATATTTCATTATCATTCCATGATGCATGAATTAATTGATATTTATTCACAGAGGTACACTGGAAATAGTGGTGCCTTTTATGATAATTATACCTATTTTTCAGTCTGGGGGGAAAAAAATCTGCCTTAAACACTATGACTTATGAGACAGACCTTCAAAGAGCAGCTAAGTTCTTGTACCTGCAAAAATACTGCAGTTATGTGCTTTTCTTTTATATATTCATGGTTCCCATAGCTATGCCTATGTATATATGCATAGTGTTTATGGCATATAATGATGTATGTGAGAATATGCACATACATCTTGAGGGAAAAATAGCGGGTTTAAGTGTCCTTTTTATGGGAAATAATTAATCTACCCTCTAGTGAAATACTCTCACCCCTCAAGTGAAATTACAAGAGTTGTTTGGCATCTTTGAAGGTTACATAGATCCTAAATAGGATGGAAAAGAGCATACCTGTTTCTCTCTAAGGACTATGTTGCTGCATCCTACAGGCTTAATATCAATCCTGGGGTTTAAACTTTTAAATTCTTAATCACTGGAAGCAAATAGCAGGTTGAGCTAAGCTGTGAACTTTGATCTATTTTCAACTGCTTTGTGAAGCCTCAACTGGCTTTGTGATTGGAGGGACAAGGGCAGAAGACAGGAGTATTTAGAAAGAGGTTTAGAAAATATTTGAGCAGATTTTGCCCTACACACAGTTAATATTTATTACCATGCTGAAAATAGGTGGTCTTGGTGCTGTGCTTTCCCTGCCTGGTGAGACTAGAAGTTGCTCCTCCCATATGTAATAAAAGTTGCTGACTCGGCCATGAAACCTCTGAGATACCAGGAAACATCAGGAAATCAAAGAAAGGCCAGATAGTATGTGGCCAGCCAGAATCAAGGTGAACAAAGAATTTGAAGAGAGGATGCCAAAACAGAAAAGGAGGAGTTCCTAAATACTGGAGGTGAAATGGGTGACACTGAATATGGTGGAAATGCAGGGAAGTAGAATGCTTGCAGACTCCAAGAAGGAGATGGCTAAGAGGAATTATATACATTTAGAAATATCCAAGTACAACAAGTTTCAAGTGGAAACTGCAGAGGATTTCTTTGCAGATGCATCTGATCAAATGAACTGCACAACAGAAAAACTACCTTGTCTTTCAGGGCCACTTGCAAGATGCTAAAGCTGGGTCCAAGAAGGACCCTTCAGTCCAAGATTACTATGCTAAAAGGAATGGAAAGAACAGCTTTTAAAGGAGACTGGACAATAACAAACTGTGCTGTCTTCTTGAAGCCAAGTCTCATGACATCATTCTGGGAAGGCATTTTGAGGTCGGCAGGAAAATTTTCACTACTGAAATTGAACATTAGCACAAATGACACTTCTCTACATGATAACAGGTGAAGAGTTTGAAGGGGCCTGGTAGTGAGGCAATTCACTGTGATCTTCTGTCCCTGAAAACTCTCAAGTTGAATAGCTGCATGATGATGTCTGATATAAAGAAATAATGCCCATAGTGAAGGAAACAAGAAAAACGCTTAGCGTCCATTGCATTAGGAAGAAGCTTTCTTCTGAGGAAAAGGTTGGATTACAAAAACAGAAAACTTCCAAAAGGCGGAAGGTTCAGAGTAACATGAACAGTAACAGAGTTACTCATGATAGAGTAAGTGATCCTATGGAACAAATTTCAATAACCAGTAAGTGGAGTGTCTGACATAGATCACTAGATCACAAGAAAAACACAGGAAGATCTTTAAGATTCTTTCTATGATAATGGGTGTGTGACAAAAATGCACACTATGGTGGGGGGGTCAATTTCAGTCAGGTGTGATAAATTGTCAACTTTGACACTGTTGGTCCTTGGAAATTTTTTAATTTTAAACATGAACATTCTGTAATACAAAAAGAAAGATAGAAATGCAGTAATTATAGATTTGAAAGCTGAGGCATATTGAGTGCCAAGTGACTGACTTTGTTGCCTGTGTCCTGTGTAAACAGAACAAAACTGTGTATTTGCTATCTTAATGGACCAATTTGCTATATGGGAAATATGAGCTGGCTCAGCTTGATTTCTTTGTAGCCTGCAAGAACCTCTGAAAGAGAGAAAACTCTGAAAATAGAGTGCCAATCAATGTATCAGACAAATAATCAAAAAGATCCATAGCTGTCGGATAGACATATTCAGACTAGAAAAATGATTCAAAGTTTAAGCTGAACCGGTGATTGGAACAATTTACCAGATATAATGTCTGGTAGTTCAGTGGGAGTGTGTGGTGTGGTGGTGTCAGAGTAACTGAACTATTTTTTCCAAGAGAAATCCCTCGTTTTATCTGTAGCTAGTGGATCTGAATGAGGAGTTAATTCAGGAAAATCTTATGGGCTACATTATCCAGGGAGCTGGGGTAAATTTTTAGAACCTTAAAATCCTAATATTTTTGTAAAATTTAGGAAGCAAAATGTCAGACCCTACAGGGTCACTACAACTCAATTCTCATTATCTCAGTGTCTCTGTTTGGAGCACTAGACTTGCATGGTTTAGAAAATAGCTGTCTAAAGTCTTGAAGTTTTAATTCTAATGGTTGTTTCTCCAACATTGTACAACTAATATATAACTACTTTCAAATGTATGCTTTTGTACTGATGTGACAGAATCCTTGGCTAACATAATTTTCACTTCTCTCTTACAGAAGTCCTTCTCTTACTTCCTATCTTTTCCTTGGTTTCTTCATTCATTAGATTTAAGTGCATTCCTGTGTGGCAGGGTAGCAGTATGATTTGTTTGTTTGCAGGCAGGTAGCACTTTGTACAAGTATTGACTGCATACTGCATATGTTGATTTGATTGATGAAGATAACTTTAGCTTGTCTCTAAAACAAACTGTACTTGTTATTGAAATGCTTTCTTTTAAAGAGCCTTTAAATATGCTAATAAAGTTACCTGTATACTTTTCTCTCAGCTCAACTGAGAAAGCTGCTGTTTTGGGATCAGCAGGACCCCATTTTGTGACTCTATCATGGGACACACTGAGGGGTCCCTGTCCTACTGATCCCACCATTCCCTTACCATCTCTATTTAGGAGGCAGCAGTTCTGTCAACACAAGCAACTGTCCCAAAGAAATTCAGAACAAAGAAAATGTGCAAGTTTTGAGGTCATTTGATGGTGATTTGACACAAAGGAAAGAAATAAAGTCTCACACTCTAGTATCCCCCAGACCTAATTGAGGGGTGCACTCTCAGAGCAAGTATGTCTCTTGAAGAATGCAAAGAGGACTGCTGACAGTTTCTTGGCTGTGTGCATGCACACTCGTCAAAAACCTAGTAATCTTGTGTTTAACATTCTTCCTTTGAATGTATTAAATGTAATTACGATTCTGAGACCTGCTAGCGGTCATCAAATTGAAGTGGTTATTGTGGTAACATCAATGCAGGGTCTTATCCAAATTCTGTTGGAGATCCTGGACTAGGTTTCTCTTGGAACTAGATGACTTGTCTATGGTATTAAGTAGGTGTTCAGCAAGAGGCACTGTTACCTGTGCTGTAGCTCATTGCTGACATAAATTGTAGCATTTGTTATTAATCAAATCCATGTAATGCATGATATTGAAGAGAGTATATACAGAGATGCCTGTTTGCTTACTGGACAGATTGGCATCTTTCATATCAATTTTCAGATCAAGACGGAATATTTTTTGAGCTGAGGCTTCAGAGCTGCAGATTATCGTCTCCTATCTAAGCAGGAAAATGCAGCCAACATCTTGCCAGCTTGTATCATTATTCTGTACTGCATTCCTCATTACCTTGCAGGTTTTTACCTATGTGTATAGATCAGCAAGGAAACAAGGATGAGAAGTACATCAGAGGTAGCCATCAGAATCCATCCATCCATCCATCCAAAAAACGAAGGATCAAGAATATCAAAAGTATCCTGATAGACCTCTGTCTAACACTGTATTTGTCAAACTTCTTCGTAAAAAAGCTCAAGTGATATTGATTGCAGTTTCTCAAACTACTTCAAGCTGTGAACTACCCTTTACATCATAAAGTCTTACCTAACATTGACCCTGAGTCAATTGGTCAGATCATAGTACTAACACCAAGGTTGTGGGTTTACTCCCTGTATGGGCCATTCACTTAAGAGTTGGACTTGATGATCCTTGTGGGTCCCTTCCAACTCGAAATCTGTGAACATTTAACTGGAACTTTTTTTGCTTCAGAGATTATTTCAGAGAGTTCAATTCTCTCTGAAATGCAGTCAGCCATTCACAAGTAACATATGGAAAGAGTTATTCTCTACTTGCAGAGTTATTTTACATATTTAAACACTACTGCACTTCTCTCCAGTTTCCTCAAGACTTAAAAATGTTATTTCTTAAAACCCCTCCTCATTGGTCATACCTCAATTCCAACTCACTGCTTTCCTTTTCTCCCTAAGAAAGACAGTTTTTATCAATGCTGACTAACATAGAAAGATTCATTCCTATATGACGTTTCCCTGAGTACCTTATACACCCCAGTGATACTGCATTTCAACAGTAATAATGGTGTTTTGGGTTTGTGACTCACTGGTCTTGCCAGGTTCTCCTCTCCCAAACTACTTCCTGGCGAGTTGTTCCTCATTATGTATTTGTACAGTTCATAATCTTTGATAAAATATATAACTTTGTACTTGTCCTTATTGAATTGAGTCCCATTTTTTCAGAACATTTCTTCAATTTATCAAGATCATTTTGCACTTTAATCCTGTTCTTCAATCTCATTACAGCCTGGCTGGTTCTGGATCACCTGCAGATTTAATTCATATTCTATTCCTTCATCCAACACATAAGTGAAAATATTGGTTGGGCTCAGGACAAACTGGCTGAAATCTACTTAGACATCCTTCTATTCTGACATTAAATTAAAAACAGCTTTGTATCCACCCTGTAGCGGTTTCACTTAGTTTTCTTGACTTGCTTATGAAAATTTTATGTGAAGCTGTATCAAAAGTTTTTGTAAGATATATAGCTTCTATGGTTTCTTCCTTATCGCTCAACCAGTTAAAACAGTTTGACATGATTTCTTCTTACAAGATTCAAATGGATTCCTCAGCCTAGAAAAAAAAATATAGTCTATAAAATCCTGGATGTTGGGAAGAAAGTATAAAATGAATGATCATTCACTGTCACTGATAAGGCAAATAAATATCTTCTGATGAGGTTTCGAGGCCACGGCTGACTTCTGCAGCTCTCCCAGCTGGGTTCTTATGTTTCCATGTCAGAAATTACTATTGCTCATCTCCTTCTTGCACAGGACCACCATTGTGGCAATAATTTTCTTTATAGTTTGGTGATAAATACAATTTCATATATCACAAAGGATTAATGAAATGCTAAAGGTTTCCTCACTTCATCCCAATACAGTATATACTCCTTAAGCAAGACAGGTTGCTTATTTACAGAAGAATTTCTGAGCCAGTGATGTTTACCAGGCACTAAAGAACTGTTTTCTGGTCTATACCATCTCTGATTGAAGAGATTTGCTTGAGTTCCCGTGAGAGCCACACAGCCTAGATGAAGACTAACAAGCAGCAGGTATGAGCAGGCTACAGGCAGTGCCTGATTTGAATCAAGAAGTGGCTATCTCAGAGTAAATGCATATCTCATCAGTGGAGAAAAAGTGTAGAGGCTACAGGGGAATGAAGTCTTTCTGTATCTCAGGATCAACTGAGTGAGGAGAAAAAGCATCTATGGACAGAGATTTTAAATGGTATTTTCATAAAAACTAAGGGAAGGCTTACAGGAAGAATCAAATATGAGTTCATGTTGGAGATAAAAACACAGACCAGTTGCTCATCAAAAGGCTATTAGTTTATGTTTCTGACTTATTCAAAATAATCAAGGGGGAAAACCCCCACTTTTAAGAGAAATCTTTCACTAAAACAAAGGCCTATGGGAATGAGGCTCTCATCAAAGATGAAGTTTTAAGTGGAGTTTCATTTTAACTTTCACATTTCAAATGTTTCCCACTGCACAGAAACAGGAGAACTCATTTCAAACTGCCACCACTCAGCAGCCACACAGTACTGAGTTAATCTCATTGTTCAGCTTTTTTTTGACTATCGCCTCTTTTGCTTTTAAACTGTAAATAAAATCTTTTAGGGAAATTATCACATGGTTTGTGTTGTGTGGATACATCGTATGATGTTGACCAGGCTCAGCTACAGCTTCTAGGTGCTGCAGAGAACAAGCAGATTGCAAGCACAGAAGCAGTAACACCTTCACGACTAATATTCCACCAACAAGACTCCTTTCTATTTTGATTTATAATCTTTTATCATATTCATGCCTAAAGTCATTCTTGTATATACAAAACTTTGTAGGAAAACACCGTATACTTTATTCTCTTCTGTTTGTTATTAATACATAGTGTGGGGTCCCAGAGAAACACAGAAAAGTCTGCAAAGCATTCTGGAGGAAAAAGAAAGGATTGCTTTTCTCAGACACTATTTATTCAGTAAAATTAAGCATATTCATCAATAAATTAATAGAGATAATTTTCTTACAGTCCACCTGAGTCATTACTTAGACTATTCCTTTATATTTCTTTTATAAGAATTTTGATACCTTGTTATTCTGAACTATTCAAGTAACCTGAAACCAAGAATGATAGGTCTTTATTTATTCTTCTTCCCTGTCAAGTCTCATATTCTCATTAGATTCTTGTTACCTATGCCAGGACAACGATATTCTAATTTATCTGTTTTTCTGTTCTCTGGTAATGAATTAACGATGATGGGAACCATAGCAACTGAAGCAAAAACTTCATTAAGCAAGAACAATTTTTCAGTTTACAATGTACAATGTGAAATTGTTTTCAGTAACAAAGTCTACCACAGAACAATTATAACTAGAACAAAGAAATCGGTTAAGCTGAACCCCAGTGCAGAGGATCTGTATTTCAAGCTGTGAAATGCTGACCACGTTTCCAGCTTAGAAATAATCATCAAAGATAGCCACTAACTGTCAAAAACCACTCAGAAATTTCATAGGTTTCAAGAAAACATTTGGCAACCTTCACTGTGATTCATCCTGAAATGTTATTCTAGGCAAACCAACATAGTTAACACTACCAGAGCTCTTAAAGAACACTTTCCCAGCTGAAATAAATGCAAATGGAATTAACTACCTACAGTATAGATGGCTGCTGTGAGAAAAGTAGCTGTTCCATTACCCTGTGTTCTTGCTATTGCCAGAAGTTTTGGTACTATGAAAAGACACAGCCATGGGTAAAAGACATAATGCCCTGAAATATCTGGAGTTAGATGACAGTTTACCTCTTCTAAATTAAATCTCACTCAGCAGGTTAGGATGAAGGCCTGCTTAGTAGTGCATGACGGGTGGAGTTAACATTCAGCTGTGACAAAATGATGTTAATGACATCTCAGAAGTTTACCATTCAAGAACTATTTTAGAAGAGAAAAGAATTTAGAAGTGAATTTACTGTGGAAGCAAACATCCTAGCCAGAAAAACCAGCAATCCCCGGCTTTCTGTAAGCAACAAACTAAATCATCTGAAACACATGAACTGGTATGAGGGCAACTCAATTACCCTGTCATTTAATGAGAAAGGAGGACAAGAACCGACCAACAGGTGCTTTAAGTGCATTGTGAACATTTCTTTTTTTATGTATTAGAGACCAGGAAAGCAGCCTTTTCTAAGTAGTAAGGCAGAAGTGGAGGGGTTTTCAGCCACTGGGAGCTGGCAGAAGGGGTTTACCCCTCACGTGCTGACACAAAGAAGCCCGGAGGTCAACACTGAAACCCCTCTGGAAGGCGGCACTCAGTGCCCAGCACACAATGAGAACAGGGTAGGGCTCCTCACCCAAAAGGGGCTGTATCTTCCTGTCGCTGTTAAGCAGGCACGCAGGCAAAGGTGAAGAAGAAAGAGAGGGGACTCTCCATATGTGCTCCACACAAGCTTATTCCCGTGAAAAGACAGGGAGAAAGAGCCCAATTGGTGCGAGGGTCCAGGGATCTTATACTGGGTACAGAATAGGTGGGGAAAGGGATCTCAGCCAATGGGATAGAGACAAGCAGATGGGATTGACAGCAAGGGGACCAATGGGAACAACACATAGGAGGGACTCAGGGAAGGATCCAATGGGGCGTCGAGGAACAAGGAACTTTCTAGCACTAATACATATTAAAGAAGGAAAATGAATATACACAACTTTATGCATAAAACAAAGAGACAAAATATTAACCAATGAGGGGAAAACATGCAAAAGACAAAACAAGGGAATCATGGGTTCTCACCATGACTGCAAGTTACATGCTAAACTTGGGTTGCTAACCACCACAGCTGGTTGTCTGAGTTTTCCTCAGGAGAAAGAGTAACTGCAGCCACTTGCACTGCCACACAGAAGTGATTAAAAACATGGTAGAGAAACAACTTAAAGGAACAAAATTGAAGAGCTTGTGATTCATAAGGGAGCGAGCAGCACAACAAAACCATTTAGCATTTGAGGAAGACTGACTTCAAGAAACTCAGAGATGTGGTAGATACTTGCCCATGAGAACCAAGTGCCAGTGTACATGGCACAAAGGAGATGTGAAGAGAAAGAAACAGACATCACAGGAAAACATCCTATCAGTAGTGAATAGATAAGACCAGGAAGGTATATTCTCTGTTGCTCAGCAGGGAGGGACACTGAAGGATGCCGAGAAGCCTGAAGTGTTTAGTAGCTCTATTACTCAGTTCTCACTAAAAAGGTCATCTGCAAGTACAGGACTAACATAATTAATACTGACAGCTAAAAGGATTCTATCTCAGGCTGGAATATATAAAGGACAGTGCATAGTATATGGCTAAAAAGGATGTTCTCAAATTGGCTATATTTGATAAATGTTATGTGAGAGTCACTAAAGAAATCTTAAAGCCAGTACAGGCTATTTCTGAGACTCCATGAAACAGGCACCTGCAGACAGCAAAAGAGCAAATGTAGTACCTGTCCTTTGAAGTAGGAAAAGGAGGCAGTGTGAACACGAAAGCACAAGAGATATTCCAGGTCTGAACAGAGGTCATTGAGCATAGCTAGTGTTAAATGTCCAGGTCGAAGTATAATAAGTAGAAACCAACTGAGTAGTGGTACTTCCCGGCCTGCAGGATCCAGCTTATTTAAAAGTCTATTCTAACAAGGATGAAAGATTTAAGTAAAAATACAGGCAGTGCAGAAGTTTCGAGTAAAAATTATGAAAATGTGATCAATTACATGCATTCATACATCCACATAAACAAAGGAGCTGTGATTCAGTTATTGCAATGTATCATAATAAAATTTCTTCTTGTCTTTGAAGTAATATGTAATACTAACAGAGATCTGATCTCCTGTCAAACTCCAAGATATTGGGCAAGATTCAACTTGCTTGCTTTGGTTCCTAAATTGGAGTGAAGGTGGAATTTGTGCAGCAACTCATTAAGAGTACAGGTATTTGGAAGAAAGCTGCAGAGAATGGCTGGATTATGGGCAGTAACAGGCAAACAGATAGGACTTCTGTCTGTTTTTTAATTCGGGATTTTCTCAGTTATTTCTTGAGACTTTTATAGTAAAAATTATTCTGAAAGAGTGGCTACTGCTATGGGAATATGAAACTTAGCTTTGATTTTCCGCTCCCAATACGAATTTACAACATCATCTTTCCTGGTGATGCTACATATCTATTGCATTGTGCTCACTGTATCAGGGAATAAACAATCTTAAGAAACTTAACACAGCGAGTTAAAAATCTGACTGTGAAGGTAATTAATAATCTTTTGAAACACAGAATATTATGTACAACTCTGCTTTTATCTTAGAGAGGAAAGGAAATTTCTCCAAACTTTTCTATAACATATGCTGTTTTGAAGTTTCAAAGTTAATCCTAATGGATAGAGTCTTTAATTTTTGGGCACACACATCCAGATAATATACCTTTTCTTTCTCTGAGGTGAGCTGGTAATGCATTCCCCACAATTACAATAAAGTAGCTGTGATTTCACCTAAGAAGACATTTCAGTTTCAAGACACAACACACCAATACTACTTTTTGCCTCTCTTTTTTTCCATTGCAAAATTTTTTTACCCTAACTTTTGTGATGACTCTATAGTGGTCAGCTGGGATTAAAAAAATTATAAAACACATAAATAACAATTATAATGTTTGAGAAATATTACTGTAGGTAATAGAAATAAATATAAATAAATGTGATTATTACTGATTTTGAGGAAAAACAGATCTAAATTGGTAAAAAATCTTAAATAGAGTCATTATGAAAAAACCTGAATTTTCAAGCAGGGCAAAAAAGCTGTGTCAAAAACCTCAGGAAAATGTAATGTTCTGAGACATAACCATTTGATCATTTCTTGCAATGTTCTTATGTTAGTAAAACAGAAGCTGTATAAAATAAAAGTAGAGGAAGAATGTGAACCTTTACAAATTTTTATGCCACTTCAGGAAGTCAAACTTAAAGTACAGAAGCAGAAGGCATCCAAAAATCACTAGCAACTGTATTCTTTACTCAGATGTCAAGCATATGTAGGAAGCTAACATGAACTCACTTAATTTCAGCATGTAGGTGCAGGTAAGATTTCATGAAAAGTTAGGAGTGAAGAATGTGTTTCAAATTTTGTGAAGATATTAATAACAAACCTGGTTTGGGTGCAAGGCTTCACCATGCCAATGGCTATGGTGGGTACTTTATCATGAAGGCATGGATGCAAAACTAATAAATTTGAGATTTTGTGCATGAATTAAATCCCATTAAGTTCAGGAAGATATTGAAAATTATGCATTTTGAGAGGCCCAAAAGCTACTTTCCACATTTTTAATACTTTGAAAAGCCAAAAGTGTATTGGGAGCATGTCTGAAGTAGACCTGGCTGCTATTAAGTCTATGACGTGAGAAGAAAAGACAGGTTTTCTAGGGAGGTGTTAAGCTATTCAAAATAGCGTATTTGACCTCCAAAAAGAGCTGGCTCATTGGAACCAACAGGATGCAAAAATGTTGAAAGAAGCCTACATCCTCTACTAAAAGCAGTGAAAGAAGTGGCTGTGACAGTGGGAGTTAGAAAACAAGCTGAAGGTTTTCTTTGGACCCAGAAGCTTTCCATGCTGGCCTCAGGCTTCAATTTTTTATCCCTTCAACCAGGAAATTTCTCTCACCAGATAATCACACCTCAAGCAGAAAAAGTGAGATTCTACCCAGGCTATTTGGAGGCTGCTATTTACATGCTGTAAACATTTTCTGAGCATTTGCTAGTGTTTGCTGCTGGAATATTAAGGGATCTCCTACTTTCAAATGGTCTTCACAAGTAAAGTCAGACTTGAGGAATTTACCCACCAGTTTTATTCTGCCCTGGATACATTAGCAGTTGTATTAAAGAGTACTCATGCAGCTAGAGTTCCTGCTATTAGTTTTATTACCTTTAAGAGCTACCGAAGACAGAGGAGCTTTACTCAAAATGTTAAATTGTGTGAGCATGACTGGGAGGCTGGAGTGTGACCTGAACTTGCAGATATCATGAAGATCTGTTTGGAGAAAGATAATGCCTCTGTGTAGCAAACTCAAGGCTAGCAAACAAATTTATAGCTATGATTTTACATGTCTGAACATGTCTGGAGCTAAGCTAACTAAGCTATCCTGGACACCTTGTAATCTGCTCTGAGAATCCTGACTTTCTACTGACCCTCTGTGAAACTTCCAGAGTTATTAGATGCTATGAGGGCAGCTTTTTACAGTGCCTTCCATCTCACACACCTAAATGATATGCCTGGTGGGAGAAGGTCACTGTAAACTTCTGGAAAACCAAATGTGATTATAACCTTTAGATCCAAATATGATTATAAAACTGAGCACTATTCTGTAAGGACTCCAGTTTTGTCCATACAGCCAGCCAGCTGCTGGCCAAGAGCATCACAGTAGATCCTTAATGAAGGCAGGAAAGGTCAAGGCTTCTTGTTTAGTGAACAAGCACGATGCATAGTTGTTTTCACTAAGAAATAAGGCATTAGGTTATGATGGCATTGTCTTTAAAAAATTTCTGCCAAATTGTTTCTGAATTAGTGGTAAAATCTACATAGGTACCAAAATACTTGATATTGCCCTTAAAGATTATTTCTATGACTTATTTGAATATGAATTTTTTATCTGCATTCCAAGATTTCTTGCAAATGGTTTAATATATTCAGGAGGTAAATGTAAAAACTTTTTGGAAGGGCTTTTCTCAGAACTGCTTTTGTGTTATCCATATGTGTCCAGACATATGTAATCTGTTACAGCTGTTACAGGAATAGTGTCTGAAGCCTTACGTGGCTTTCGTGGTATCTGTTAACCTCTCCTTTGGAGAGGGCCTGACTAGGTACATTCTGTCAGAACAGAATGACCATGTCACCAGAGTGATCAAAAAGAGGAAATCTGAGTGGCCTGCATGAAAACTAAAGGCATTCCTTTGTCTAAAGAGAAAATTGTGAAAATGAATTAGTGAAATTGTTACCTTTAGAAATTTGAAAGGTTCAGTCTGTTGCTTAGACGCACCACAGGATCCGTGTGTAGACAAAATCACCTAACAGCGAGCCCACATCAGGAACCGAAGACTGCTACTAGAAATTAAAAGAGTTCCCCAACATGTATTCTTTTTTCAGACATTTTTGAAGGTTAAGTAACTACATGAAACTTTTTTCTACAGAGAAAATAAAGTTAGAAAATATCAACCTGTCATTCTTTCTTCCTGGAAATGTGGTACCAGGCATTGCAAACACCAGTAATTTTTGCTTAAGGAGCCATTTTTTAATGGCTTTTTTCAGTTTATGGAGGGCTTTTATGGAAGACAATTGTTTTCACTCAGTGTGTGAAATGTGCTTAATTGTAGATGACTTTGATAGATGCTGCTTCTGAAAGTAATGAAATTCAGAAAGGACTTAGTCATTTGTGTATGAATATCATATTTATAGTTCAGAACATATATAGCCAGGACAGGGGAAAAAGAAAAGCTAAGCACAGTGGGTGTTTGGCTTTTAAAAATCCTTAGAAACAAGGTGGAGATCACAACCCCGATCAGCAAGTGAACCTGTCAATCTTGAGTTCTCTCCAGAAGCTTCTGAAGATGATACCAATGAGCCAGCTAGATAGCTTTTCTGTGGCAGAACTGAGACATTTAGAGCTTAAGAAGTGAGGTATTCCCTTCAGGCCAACTAGCAGTTGAGGCTTTGAAAAAATCAACAATAGAATATCAAAAGCAAGAACTTCTTTGTTGGAGGCTCCTGGGTCCCTGAAAACAGGGCTTGGTTCAGAGATGAGAATATGCCTCTTTTACAGCTCTGTATCAAGGCTCTAAAATACCCATGGCATTTGACTCCTGGCAATTTAAGTAGTGACCAACTCACAAAAAGCCCTTGGTATCTTCAGAGAAAGCTCTTGGTGTCTTACTTTCAACAAAATACCAGGCAAGCAACCAAATAAAAGAGCCAAATTAATGTACAAAAACCAAGACATAACAAAACAAAACAGGCTTTTTTAAAAATAAAACCTCTTTTGCAGCATCTGGCAGGATTTATCAGGACTGTTAATTTTTTGCTGTCCAATTAGAGGGCTTTTGACCAGACAGTGGTACAGCATAGAAAACAGCAGACAGTCGGCCTGCCTGGGACCCAGCCACCTGTTAGGGTAATTAGGGCATTTCTCCTGCAGAGGAAAATACCAGAGGACACACACTCTCACCTCCAGGATGCTGAAACAGAACAATCTACAAAGAACAGCATCAACTGAATGCATAAAAGCCAAACTTCCTACCCCAGTGCTTTGTAAATATCTGATGTATGTGAGGCAGGATGATCCATACAAAAGAAAAATGAATGTGCCTCTGCAGAGCAGGAGAGATGCAACTGCCAAACTCTAGGAATGCCAAGCAACTTCAGTTCTGTTGTCCAGGAAGTATTGAGAACTGTGAATAAATATTACAAGAGAAGGAAATGCTGAAGTACTACTAAATACACTGGGCTGATTTCAAATACATTTCTTAGAATGCTGAATGTGGTTCTGCACATAAAGGCTTAGTTGTTAGTGATTTTAGTGTACTCAGTTTGGGGTAGAATATTATCTAAGCTCTTTTCACTCCTAAAGTCTACAAAAGTTTTGTACAAATACTCTAACTTAGATATATCTTAACTAAATGTAACAATGAATGCACTCTTGGAACATCCAAAAAGTCTTTAAACACACATTAGACTGAGTGAGGATCACTTCTGTTCTGTCCTGTCTTCTCTTTTAAAATCTGAAACCTAGAAAAAGTTTTCTAACTCAGTATAAGATGTATAAGTTTTATGGGGTTTTTTAATATTGAAAATAAAACTTTGTTAAAATAAATTTATTCTTTCTGACTGCATTGTACAACAGCTTTGAACTAGTCTGTTGGGATAAAGAAACACTATGTCAGTGAAAGGTAAGCACAAAAAGTCTTTGAGCCTACCATGGAAGTTTTACGAAGTAACATGACAAAAAAAAGGATATCTTTTACAAGAACACAGGTCCAGGCTTTCTGAAGTACCTTTGAGCAAGGCTAGGCATACCCTATCTTAGTTTTATAAACTGTACTATCAGCCAGTTGTGCTGCTCAAAACCAACAGAACATAGTCCTTAACAGTGTTCAAAAGATAAGTCCTTGTCATGGTGATGTAGGAAAACATATGGTGATATATAGAGGCAACTGAGCAGGGGTTTTGCAATTGTTGAGTGTCTAATGTAGCACTAGAGGCATTTTTGTTTTAAATTCACAGCCTTTCTAGGAAAGGAAGCACAGGCTGTGAATGTTCATACAAGTCAAGATGTTTTCTGCAGTTGTTTTCTGCGGGGCACACAGCAAGCCACCCTCTGTCTGTGCATTCAAATGGTTTTTCAAGGCCACAATCAGATGCTGTTTCCCAGGTCTAACTCTGCTGACTGGAAGTGGTACTGTCCCTGCATCCCCAGTCAGAAGGCACTGCCCCACAGCTCTGCTGGCTGGGGGCACTTCAGATGCTTCATACCCGACCACAGGTAAAGCCACCGAACTCACCTCTGCTGGCAGGTCAAAGTCGCTGCCTGACTTTGCCACATGAGATGTGGTTAACAGACCCCTTCAACTGGGAAACCTGTGTGAACAAGAACAGTGCAGCAATTGCAGTCCACTAGAATGGTGCCATCTTCAGCTGCTACAGCTCCTTGCAAAATGAAGGTCTACCTGTGATTTCCAAACACAGCCTCAAAACAGTCTGGGAAGAGCTCTATCTTACGTGTCTTGGTTACTTATGCCAGGTTTGTATGTGATGGCTTTATATGTGGCTTTAGGCTTCCCATCTTATTTTAGAAGACTAGCATCATCTCCATAAAGGTCCACAAAATTAGTATAATAGTATAAAGTGCAAGGAGTTTTTAAGACAGCATTCACAAACATAACTATTCAGAAACCTAGTGAAGACCATTGAGTGATCCAAAACAAAACTGGCCAGTAACTGCTATCATAGAGGACTGATTTGCATCACCCTTCCACAAAATTATTAAGCTCAAATCATGAAACAACTAGGTTCTCCTCTTCTACTGGTCCAAAACCCCAGTGCACTCATGGTTATCAATTCTTCTTCTGAATTCAGTAAAGATTTCCTCATGCCCCGATGGAAGCCACTTAGCACTTTCAAGGAAATTTTTTCCTGAAACCAAGCTATAAAGATGACAGGTCATGTCCTAAAAACCCTTTTCCTCCCACTGCAGTTTTAAATTATTGTTCCTGGTTGACCAAAACTCTGGATAATAATGCAGAGAAGGTCTTAAAAGTGTGGTGCAGCACTGCCTCTACCTGTATCTCTTTTCATGTCTATGACAAACAATAAAGTATTAGTTTTTCAACAAATATTTTGTTCTTCGGAGACCCTGGAACCTTCATCTTTCTTCTTTGTGCCCACAGCTTGTCTGTTTTAAACCCCTCTTTCTTTCTCTTCTTGTTCATTGATTCCTGGGTTTTGTGCAAAAGACCAGCGTAAAGCTGTGCAGTGAGGGTGTCATCACTGTAATTGGGCATCGATTATTTAAAGAGCACAGTTGTTACTTTGGTTGATGAGACCATCTCTCAGACTGACATCCACTCTGACAACAGAAACTTGGGGTAATTTACCAGACCCTTTTTATACCCCCTACCAGGATTGGTTTTATCTTTTACAGATCTGCAATACTACAGTGTGGGATTAGGTCCCTGCAATGGGTGCTGCATTTGATGCTTTACTGAATAATAAAGACAATGTTGTGATGATAAAATATCCTTAAATATTGACCTGTAATGAGAAACATGTAAACAAGGCACAGGTTGGCTTAGATACTGAAAAAAAACCATGCTTGGCTGTTCTGGAAATAATAGATTTTTCTTTCATTTTATTTAATTTCATTTTTTTCCCAGAGAAAACTTTCTTCCTTTCTATCATACATCATCTTGATCTTCCACTCATGCTGACAGAGAGAGGATACAAATGATTTTTAGAGCTCCACAAGGATAAAAATCAGCAGGGATTATTAAACTCGTTCTGAGCTGGAAAATGCTATGCTTCAGCATCTGGTTAATAAATATTTATTTTGCTTCTATTTCTGTGTGTGAGTGAGATCCCATCATGTTTATTTGAACAGAGAATATTATGGCTAAAAGACACATTTCCAGAGGAGGATATGTTAAAGAGAATGTGTCACACCTTGGGTGAAACTGAAATTTTTAAAGAGTGAAACATCTCTCTTCTTTTTATTTTTCTTTTTTTTCACCAGCCAAAAAAATACAGAAAAACTTTGAACAGAAAGCAAATCACATCTTGACTTTTGGACTAAGATTCCTTACAATCTAGAATGAAAATAAAAGGCTCTTTTGTCAGAGGATGCACATTGGCAGGAGAACTGAATATGCAACAAGTATCCTTACAAAGTGGTGATGAGAAGCATGTCTTTCAAGGGATGAATGTTCTGTGTAATGTGCTTTGGCCTTGGACATAAAGCACAAGACAGTTTTAAAGTATCTGTAACCTTGAAAGCTAGTTACAGGATATTCACACATTTAGTCTGTTGTTTTCTGCTGTTGACTCAGTTGCCTTAAGTCAGCAACACACGGAATGGAAATGACTATTTTAACAACTTTAATATATTAAACAACAATAAGATTAAGGAAATATGGCAGAATGTGGAAAAGATGCAGCTGTAGCCCAGAGGTATTCATCTCAGCAGAAAGCTGGGTACAAATAGCGGAGGAATGGAAAGGCCACAACAATCCCATTATAGTCAGTAATGCTGAGCAACTTAAATACAGGGGTTGGTGCCAAATTCACCACAATAAATGAGTTAGATGTGTTTCCCGCTTGGGAAAAACTGGGTGGAAATATATGTACATCATATGAGTAAACTGAAAGGATCTAATCTTCAAGATACTACACTGACAGATCCTTTAGAGCTACAAATAATAGTGATAGGTGAAATTTTATCTTAATAACTGCAGCTGTAAATCTGTGGGTGGAACATTGTTAGCAGCTACTCAGATTTCTATTGATAGGGATGTAAAAATAGACCATTTTCAGCTGTTGTGTACTGCTAGCTGTTTCCAATGGACAAAGTGCTGAATCTGCTCTGTGGTGGGTTTTTTTATTTGTGATTGTTTATTTGTGAGAATTATATAGTGCAGTCATACTGACATTTAATAGTGGTTTTATTATGGTCCTGAAATACTTGCTCACCAGCTGCAAAACAACAACATTTCATTCACCCTCGCATGCTGTGTGGCTTCCCACAGATGAAATGGTATTTATGCTTGACAATATTCCAGTCAGTATCTCAGGTAAGCTGATGTGCTTAGCAAGAACTGAAGCCCATCAAAATGAAGGTTAATGTACACCAAGAGATGAGCTGTCATTCAATCATTGCTGGCAAGGCTGCAGGAGTCTCAGCAAGCAACAGAAATGACAGTCCTTTGGGGATGGTTGGTTTATTTGTTGTTCTTTATTTTCTTTTTTTTTTTCCTGAGGATGATGTGTAACCATGTTAGGGTACAGACACTTCTTAGCTGGTGGTATAAAATAAGCTGCTGCAACACCCTACAGACTTGTTTTTAGGAAAACAAACAAACATACCAATTCCCATGCTAGTCAGAGAAAGTCTGTTTAGATTGGAGTCTGGACCCTGAAACACTTGCTCAGACATCACAAATCTTGGAGTGAACAAAGAAAAGGCTGATGTTACAAGGGAGGAAATTGGCAGATGGAAACCAAGAGAACTGCTAGCTGATGCCTTGCTACTTGTGCCTGCCGAGCTGTGTATGAGAAAAGGCGGTTTCTTTGTCTACTACTACTTTTTATTGTTTGTTTTAGGGCTTACTGCAGGAAAGAAAGTGAGTGTGATGAGAAAACGCTGACTATGGTGCAGGTGAAGTGTTTGTAAAAGGGCTAAATTCAATGCCAATGTAATTCAACATAACTGCAAGCAATGGAACTAACCCAGGGGTGAACCTGGCATCCTTTACTTTTCAGCTGATTTGGTATATACTCATTAGACAGAGCAGCTTGTATTAGTCCATCAGTGTATGCCATGTTTTTAATCCATATGTATTACATTCTTTTTGGTTTAGAAGTATTAATTACTAGCACTGAGGGAAGCAGAAGAATTAATTTGCTTTTTAAAAATTCATTTACTCTGGATACATGTACATTTCCAGGTTTTTCTTTCTGCAAGCATTCAGTTTGTCCTAGGATCATCAAACCTGAGGGAGAATGGAGAGACCTTCTGTCCACACTGCAATTTATGGATCCTGCTCATGCTCTAGACTGGCTAAACACTGTCCCTGCCCTTTGACGGGAATCTGTTCAGGCTCAGCATTGTCCAGTGCAGCTACCTGCAAGCAGGCACATACCAGGTAATTAAGTACACCAACTTGTATGCTGTTACTTGTTACTGTAGGGTCCGTGAGTCTGCCAGGCAAAGTCAGGAGTAATAGAAAAACTCCTTGCATGGAGAAATTTTCATGAAACCTCCAGTTTAATCCCATGCTTTCCACTGGGGGAAGCAGGGATGGGGCACTCCATCTTTGCTATTTCAGCTTCTTGGTTCGTGCATGTTCATGTTAGGCTTCTTGTCCCTAAGCAACCCCTTTTCTCTGCTTGTTAGTCTATCCAATAACAGCCCTTCAATGAAACTTTCCAGCATCAGATTGCAGGGAGGATACAAATATCCTTCCCTTCTAGGATACAAATTTCTCTCATTTATCTGTCTTACTTTTCTCTAGCCTGCGGCAAAAGGCTGTTGTGATGTGTGCCATTAAATATGCTTCTCTGTCAGGTATTCTTGGGAGATTGTGAAGGAATTTTCTTCCTAAGTTTCTTCTGTGGAAACTTTTTCTTGTTCCATTCAAGTTTCTTCTTCTCCTTACTATGTCTGTATCTTATATTCCTACATTTTTGCCCTCTGCTTCATTTTCTATGCTGAAAAACACAGAGTGTGACAAGAAATAATATATTTTGAGATTTCTTTCCTACATAACTTTTAGTGGGTTTTTTTTGTTGGCAAATGGCCATGTTGGGTTCTGGTTCATTTGCAAAAGGCCCTTAAAGAAGCAGCAGAGATGAAGGGTACAAAAAAAGTTCCCAGTAGTTTTGAGATGACATCTTTAAACACCCAACTCATCAGTATTAATACATAGGGCCTGAACTCTTCCAGTCCTACCTGAATTCCCTTCTGGAAATGAAAAAGACCACCCTCCGTGCCAAATGCTTCAAGCCCATCAAGATTCACACTTAGACAGCACAAATGAGCAAACTAGCCTCATGGTAAGTTTACATGAAGTTTGCCTTGACTTATTCTTTCACAGCGATCATATGGTCTCATGCCATCTGATAAACCATGGACATAGTTGGAAACTCATGGAAATAGTTCAATCAGGAGCAGTAAGAAGCCAGAACAGTTTCATGGCAGGATGATTTATAGATCATTCAAAAAATTCAGTCTCCTTTTCCTGTTCAGATTCACTTATGTTGTAAAAGAAAAGTAATTCTGGGTAGTTTAGAGTGATTAGATTATCAAAGCCTTGTAACCTGGAAAGGAAAATGCTAGAAATTCAGATGAGTACAATGTAGTGTCTATTCATTACTCTTTAACTGGACGAATTATCTCATGTTGTTTACTAGTAGTATATTTAACAATAAAAGACCTAAGCAAGCTTTGCCAAGCATAAGACTCATTGGGTGAACATAGGGAAAATGCATTTATAAGAAAGTTTGTGAATTGTTAATTGTATTTTAAATAAATTTTTTTCCACTCTTTTTGTTCACTTTTTCCATCTCGTCAACTGAGGAAAGATGTTTTTCTCTAAATGTGCACAGAAAGAAAATTTTAGGCCGGATTATTGTTTAATTATGAAACAAAAAAGAAATTAATGGGAAAATAATGTGTTTGTTGGAAGTAAAGTGCAGAAGGAAAGTTGAGGTCAGCCAAATGAGGAAGATGAAGTCTATCTAGACTGACCTACCTCCATACAAGCCAGTTCCAGTCCTGGGATAAGGACAGCCAGGTCAGCACAGAGCTGTGCCAACTGAATTGAGCTAACTCATTTATACACCCCCTGGGAGCTGAATGAGTACACAGAGTGGCACCATGCCAGGCAGACATACTGTCCTTTTTCCTGGGCTATCTTGGCTATTTCTCCCATGACGTGGCATTGTGTAATGTAGATGTGTCCTTAGGAGATCAATCAGCACACTCAGCAAGCAAATCCCAAACAACAAATGCTCAGACAAAGGGCTGTAATAATTTATGAATGCTCTGTGAGCATTGATATTTGTTCAGATGAACTGCTAAATAACAAACAAAAGGGAAAAATCTGGGACCTCATTATAGACAAGATATTAGCAGAGACAGGAGCTAATTTCAACCTTCTCTCCTCAGGTTGTTTCCTGCTGGCATATCAGTCAGTTGCCAAAAGTATAACTCCATTATCTGAGCCTGGTTTTAATATTCAGAGGCATTTTATCTTGCATCATTTTTAAAAAACTCTTTCTTGCATGGTACCGCATGCAATACATTGTGCCCTCACTTTTAAGTGTGAAATATACAACAGTTGCTTTTGATATATTTCAAACACACTGTTGTGTTCACCCATACAGAAACCCTTCAGCGAGTTCTGCTGGTCTATTCTTCTTAATGCAAAGGCTTGTTTGGAGTTTCACACTCTTCAGTCATTACTTACATGCTGCAGCACACAGTGCATTACTCAGTAGTGCCTGAAGATCTTTCAATCTTGGCCAAAAAGGTTTATTTTTAGATTGCAAACATTAATAACAATTCAAATTGACACAAGCCTTTGACAATACCCTTGGAGGTACATGTATGTGTGCACATATTTTTGGAGAGAAGAGACCCGAGCACATGCTTGATTGCCATCCTTAAGGCCAGGTCTTTCCATTGTTTTAACAACAACATTTTGCCAGAAAAGGACTTATTGTTTTGTGTTGTAAATTGAAATAGATAAAACATATGAAATTTTCCTGTTACATCAAACTGCTTCATCCCCCTGGGTGATCCTCAGAAAGAACAAAAAAAAAAAGCCATGCAAAAAATATAATATATTGTTTGGAAACATTAGTCATAGAAAACCTTTCACACATAGTCTTTTCCCAAGACATAACTAGAAGTAGATAATTTAGAAAAACTTATTTCTAAACCCAGCAGCCATTTTTTTGTCCCAGATTTTTATAAATGGAGTCATGTCATACTGTTTTTCCCTAATTCAGGAATGAAGCTGCCCTGGTCCTGTCAACCAGTGCAGTGAAATCAGAAGACCCAGTTAGGTGAGGCATCACCTTTTTCCTCTGCCATTTTCTTTCTTCAGCAGAGGGTGATGGTTCTATTTCATTGTCTTGTAAAGAGCTTTGAGATTTGAGTATGACTGGAGCCTTGTGTAAGTGTCAAGTGCAACCACATTTCTAATATCTAATTAGACCAAATTCTACTCCTACATATACAAATATGATTCCTGTTAAATTAAGCAGAATGTCACAGGAAATAAGAGAGAAGTTTATACATTTAACAGCTGATACACAAATAAATTTTCAAGCTATATAATAAAGATTTTTACATCTAAGTAATACTTAACCTGAAGCATCCTGATGGACTGAATTTTGATGGAGAATTTCCATTGTTTATTGGATGCAGGGGGAAACAGGATGGAGAAAAGGCTGAAGTACTTTGTGCCTTCTTTGTCTCAGTCTTTAATAGTAAGGCCAGTTGTTCTCAGGGTACACAGCCTCCTGAGCTGGAAGACAGGGATGGGGAGCAGAAGGAAGGTTCCGTAATCCAAGAAGAAATGATCAGTGATCTGCTACACCGCTAAGATACACACAGGTTAATGGGGCTGGGTGGGATCTGAGGGGTTGAGGGGACTGAGTGCACTGACAGAAATGCTCATTGAGCCATCATTAGTTAGCAGTCCTGGAAAACCTGAGGGGGTTCAAGTTGGGTGGGTGATAGCCAGTGAGACACCCCTCTAGCAGAAGGGTTAGAAATAGGACCTGGGAAACTAGAAGCCTGCCAGCCTTTACCTCAGTGCCAGGGAAGGTCATGGAGCACAGATCTTATGAGGAGCAGCTGAGGGAGTTGGGGGTGTTTAGCCAGGACAAAAGGAGGTTGAGAAGAGATCTTATTGCTCTCTAAAACTACCTTAAAGGAGGTTGTAACCAGGTGGGGGCCAGTCTCTTCTCCCAGACAAGTTACAGGATGAGAGGAAATGGCCTCAAATTATGCTAGAGGAGATTTGGATTGGATATTAGGAAAAATTTCTTCATCAAAAAGGTTGTCAAGCTCTGAAACTGACTTCCCCAGGAAAGTGGTGGAGTAACCATCCCCAGCTGTATGTGAAAGACTTGTGGCACTTAGGGATGTGTTTGGTGCTGGATTTGTCAGCATAAGGTTTACAGTTGGACCAATGATCTTAACAGTCTTTTCCAACTGAAACCATTCTGTTCTGGTTTGGTATTTAATTTCTGTCCTGTACATTCTTATGAAAGTCAGTCTTTTAGAGGCCTCAGACCTTCTGTCTGTAATTTTATGACCAGTGAGGCTGTGGGATCTGCTCATATTGTGACTTGTAAGCAGAGGGGATGTCAGCCCTAGCAGCCCTGCTCAGGGCTCACCAAACACAGTACTCTTGGATGGAGTCAAGGAGAAGTCCCAGCCCTGCAGCTGCTGAGCAGCCCTGGTGAGCCTCTCTGGGTGTATTCAGTAGCCAAATCCCAAATGTAGAGAAAAGTCATGGTCCTGTGCTGGGAAGACAGTAGCTGCCAGAGCTATTGGGAAAGAGATAAAGTCTTTGTCAGCCCCTCAGGCAACACATATCTGAAATGACCAGCTTGATGTTTGTGGAATTGAGGCCAAAACTACATAGAATTTACTGCAAATCAATGTGTTGTTGCAAGAGCTATATCTTTCTACTCCTAGTGAAAAAATTCAAGCTTCTCTGACCCTGGTTTACAACTGTAAGGCAACACAAAGATTAAATTGGAGCAAATTTTTTCCAGTTTGGATCAGTGTTTCTACAACAGAAAAATCTTATGGACTTTTCCCTCTATAATATGGAGAAATTGTTATTAATATTATTTAGGTTTTCTGAACACTCCCAGCAATTCCTCTGCTTCAGCTTATTTTCTCAGAGCAAATAAATATTTGCAACAAGTAGAGCTGTGTGAGCTAGCAGAGGGGAAAAAAGACAAAAAAACCTGGCAAGCAAGTTCTCTGTTTCTTTGAAAACTCTCCAACACCATGAATCCTGTGAGAGCTTAATTAAAATGAAAAGGGAATTTTCAAAGGGAGAAAACAAAATAAGCTTTTTTTAATGCTATTTTTGTTCTGAGCTCAGAAAATCTCTTTCTGTTTTTCAATTGGTTTCCCCAAAACATAAATATTGGCAGCTTTAAGGTTTGTTTTTCATCCTCTTGAGCAAGAAGCAGTGAGTTCAAAAGCTTTTTCCAGCGAAGCTTAGAGGGTTTGCTCACCAGAGCTTGGATTTCTGACACAACTAGTGAGTCTAGAACAGTAAACATTACCATGAAATCAAAGTTGCCATTTCAAGGGAATTATGATTAAATGGTAATATATTCACTTTGCTGATAATTAGAGGAACCTGGTTTTTTCCAGACACAGCAGAGCACAAGGGTCAAGGTCAACCAAGTGCAACACATCATAGGCTCACATGATTAAAGGATACTTCTGCAGTCAATCTCACTCAAGAAGCAACCACTTCTCACTCTCATCCACCTCTCTTTAACCAGTGGCTGGGCGTTGCTTTAACACAAGTCCAGATCAATATTTGATTATTTCAGTCCATATAATACCTGCACCAGCCATCTGCTGGTAAGACACTACCAGTTGATATTTCAAAGTTTTAGAGACAGAAATTGCTGAAACTTTAAATGGTCTTTTTGGGTATCCACATTCTTGGCAAAAAATGCATGAGCCCTTTCAGCCCAAAACAAAAACAATTACAAGCAAATATTTAAGTGTCAAAATTTTCAAGCAATCTGAGTGACAAAATGGTTCATATTTATCAGTTTGCTTCAGCCACCTCTGCAGTAGACTGGCATTGAAATGTGGAAACTTGCATGTTAACTATTGATGCAAACACTTTTGCAGAATCCTGTGTGACCTGCTTTAGGTGACCCTGCCTTGGCAGGGGGTTGGACTGGGTGACCTCCAGAGGTCCCTTCCACCCCTAACCATTCTGCGATTCTGCGAATCCTTTCCAGCTTCAAAGGTATAAATCAATAAGTGATTGCAGTTGTTGTGGGTTTTCAAAGGCTCTGGATACACATGGTGATTTTCTACTCAGTTGTGAGCTGTTCTGACCGCAGTGTTCATGCACAATGTGATTGTGTGTGAGAGCACAATCACAGCACGTGCAACAGAGAGGCTGGTGATATTGCACATTTGATGTAGTGTTCAATCTTCTGATCTAAGCAATGCAACATAAGGGCTTGTGGGAAAGTGTGGTGCCAGCTTTGAGGTTTGCTTTTAGACAGTAGTGTTACACCCCACCAAAGGCATCCTGCAGAGCTCGGTCTTACTGCCTGTGACATTGCACTTGAGCAGATCAACTACAGAAACACATATGCAGAGTCATTTATGTGTCCACTGTCAGACACAGTAATTAACAGGGCAGCTTCTTTTTTAAAATTAGAGAGGGACCTGGCCCCATGGACTCATTCCTCTAGACAGCACTGCTGCATTCATTCAGAAGTTCCCTTAAAGTGCTTTTAAGTAAATGTATTTTCCTGTGCACTGCTTGCCAGTCCTATATGTGGTGAACATCTTTCCACTTGTGGAAGAAAGTGCTGTGCATGTGTTTTTTTCTTCCAGAGGTCATTTATGGGACAAAAAATCAGTCTTCTAGATGACTCGCCTAGGATTTTAAAAACATGGCTTGTGCTAGACTTATTTTAAATATTGATGGCAAGATTTAGTCAAGGTTGTCTGAGGATAACGGTGGCTTATGCAACTAGTCAACACACAGCTATGTGCTGATAGATTTCTCTATTTCACAGGGATTTTTTTTGTAGCTGGTCCAAAGGCCAGCCCATTCTTTCCCCATTTATTTGTAATTTAACCTGGGTATTTAATGAATTATAAAAATGAACAGAAATTAGCTCATCATCCCATAAATAAAATACATTTCTAATTAAAAACTATGTATATGGGTCATACTTTGCAGAAGGAAGCATAAGTCAAGCATCATTCTTCTTGATTTGTTCCAGGTCACTGTTTCTCTCTGCCTGGCTGCAAAACACTAATGGATTGTCATGATAAAAATTCACTTTTGTACCCATCTGTTTCATTGCACTTTTAATGTCTATGTTACTTGATGTATCTTGATTCTACCCCACTTGCAGCTGCAAACACACCACATTTATTAGAATAAAATTTTATCTTTTCGGGTGCTGTAAATGAGAGAAGAATATGTGGAGAGTTTTCTTCTCAACACTGGCAGTTTTAACATATGTTAGCATAATAAATTCATTCAAGACATGTTTTGAGTGCACATTCCTCTCAGAGTCAGTTTTCTAGACACTGCAATTGGTCCCTCAAATCTAAGTTGTTTTTATTGGCATTAAGAGAAAGCTTCTATAGCAGAAATATTTTAAAAAGACAAAGTCAGTAGGGAAGATTTTTTGTGCTTCAAGGAATATTGAGGATGGGTACATGAAAAGGGAGCTGGAAATGGGACTTGAGCAGATGTCTTCTAATATAAGCATTGTTTGATAACCAATGAAAGACGAGATTTTGGACTACTCTGGCATTCTGTTGTTAAAAAAGAAAATATTGAAAGAAAGACGTGATAATAAATGTTGAAAAGAAAATGTCAATAGAATACATCTCCAGAGCAGATGATCTAATGCCGTAATTATCAACCTTTTTTCTGTTTCTGACTCTCTTGTAGATCAAATATTTTCAAGCAACTCCAGATACAAGTATCAATAGTAGATTAACAACCCTGTAGACACTGTGATCCTTAATTTGGGACCAATTGGTCTGATGGAATCAATACTGTGGTAGCATCTTGAGGCATGAGGTGGATCACTGTGTTACCTGAAATAAGGAGAAAAATATTAGCTCAAAGAGCTTCCAAATCAGGCTGTACCAGACTGACGGGTAACACCAAGACAATCCTGACAAATATAAAGCATGACAGTTACACTACCGGTCACCCTCCTATTGCCAAATGTTTCATAAATTTTGTGTGACTAATATATTGAATGGCATTCTGGTTTTTGGCTCTTCTTAGCACGTTCCATGATCTTTTAAATCTGTGTGTTCTGTGGGTGTTTCACCTATCATGGTGCCTGACACCTCTGTAGCTAACAGCAGCACACCCAAGGTGCTGTTTGAAAAGCCTTGGAGCAGAGGAGGGGGACACAGTAACTCCACAAACACACTGCTCACAGTAACTGAGTTTGTGGCAGGGCTGTTCATGTCATCCCTGTGACTCATTGCATTCCTCTGCTCTTCACCTCAACTTGGGTTGGACTTGAGTTGCCATTGTATGCTACAAGCTCATACAGAGCCCCTACACCTGCCAGCTGTGTCATGCCTTGTGACACATCTCTTCTTCACATAATGTTCTGAGGCTTAATCGTAAATATTTCATCAAGGGCCCATCCTTTGGAAATCCTAGCAACTGTCAACTCTATTTTAGTCTTGGGAATGGTAACACTCCCTCAATTCAACCCACTCTAGAAATAGTTTCTAATTAGCAAATCTAGTGAAATTGAGGCTCCCAAGCCAACAAAGTGCTTTTGAAAAATCACTCTGACAAATGGAATTGGTAGGTAAACTCCCTAAACTTCTTTCTGAAGCTTTTATTTTAGGGTGGGAAAAAAAAGTAGCATTAACTTGGTCAGGCACAGGGAGAGAGTAGCTTCTGGGCTAATAGTGAAGGCCTTCACCAAGGATAAATAAAACTAGACTGCTACGCTCTACTTCAAAGGACAGTTTTCCTAATTTACATTGCATACATTTGGGAACAGAGATTCATCCCTTTAAGGTGAATGTCCTAGCCAGAAAGTTGTAGACTTGAATATAAGTCACTTTTTTTTTATTATCTCTCTCGATGGATATTTAATTAAACCTATGCAGTCTGGGAAAGTTCAAAGGCAAAGGGCTAAGAATACCTCCATCCATAGATTTCCTTAAGTTGTCAGCTTTGGGCATTTCCCAAAGGTAGATGGGAGTTGTGGTTTCACATTCCTTGGGAAGAAGGCAGGTTTCCTTCATCATCTGTGAATAATTTAACTGGCTAACTTTTACTGAATAAAAGGGACATGGGACTACTTTTACTGTATTCCAAAGCTTTGGTTGACTCAGTAGTAGCTTCTGAAAAAAAAAGGCATTAGGCACCCTACTGCAGAAGCAGGCTCAGGGGTGAGCAGTGGGAAGCTGCATCACTCAACCCAGGCTATGGGACCTATATTTAGGGCACATATTTTTCCTCCTGCACAATGTGTGACCTTTTGGCGATCTGACTCTTAGCAGATTAACTTTTAGATGCATGCTTAACCAATCCATCATTCTTGGAGCCTAGGGCTGTCGTTTGAGAGCTGTGAATCCCATTAAGCTTCCACACGCCTAAAGGTTAAGAATCATGAGGTTGTGATTCATCCCATTCCTTCTGGAGTTATGTTATTATGGAAAGAAGCAGTGGTTGGAAGGGGGAAAAGCAATGGCTGGGAGGGGTTGTTCCTTCAAACTTCCAGCAAATTGAACATAAATAGAGGAAAGAGTCATTACCCAGACAGACAGATGCTGGGGAAAGCCAAGAGACAGATGGATCATGAGGCAGATTTAACATATTCACCTAGTCTTCTTGGAAATACTCCCATACCCAGCGGACAGCTTTAGCTGAATGAAACACAATACCAGTGGGATCTCTGTCCATCTGTCCTGATGAAGTAGGACCCCCTGGCAACAATGAATGCAAGACAAATAAGATCAAATTAAATACAAAGAAGGAACTTGATTATCTCATACCTCTGATGAAGGCACTGCACTAGAAGGATGAGAAATAATCTTGGGTACTAGACACTGTTTATGAATTTCATTCTAAAAAACCATTGAATAAAATACATAAATAGCTTTGGGTGCAGAGCTGAATTCACAGGCTTTCCCCCCACCCGTGGCTGTGAACATTTAACAGCTTTTGGGGTGGTGGGGAGCACTTTCAATTTCATGTGCAAAAGGGTGCAAGTGAGGTGCACATTTTTTTCTGCCAATTTTATATCCTTTTGAACTGTCCTTGAATAAAAACATTCCTGATGTGGTATAGAACAGTCATTCAGCCTGTCAGAGTAGGTGCTATGCATTGCTTGTTCTGAAAGCCAGCAGTTGTGTTACTTCAAAACCAATAAAACAATTGACATGTTTTATTTTAAAAGTAGCTTTCCCAAAGTGCTAGATTCTAGCCTCAAGAGCATAATGGATAGATTACAATAGAGCTTGAAAATCTGACCATCCTTTGTATAGAAAACCTACTTATTGGGGATTTCAGGTCATGCAACTGTTTGTATACATTGCATATCTGAGAGTTGAAGTTGGCCTTGAACTGGAAAAGGATTAAATAAGTCAGTCTCATTTCTTGGTAAAACCCCAGGCTCCTTGTGACACTACTAGATCGTCTGAGTCATACCTTCATATTTATAAACCATGGCTAGTGTTTTCACACATTTCAGGATAAAAATAAATGTATTGTAAGACATTTGTTCAAGGAAATTTGCTATCTTCAAAGTCCATGCTTTTGCTCTTCTGGTTATCAATTGAAATGAAAGGTTGCAACAAGACACTGACAAGGTTTCTGGTTTTTCTAAGTCGTGTGTTTTGGTTTTGGGGGATTTTTAGCATAAGGTTGGTCTATTGCATAAGGTTCCAATGTTCTGAGAAAAATACATTTTCAGCTGAGAAAGATACATTTACAGCACTTAAAGACATTAAATGTAAAAACTATTTTTCGAAGATGTTCCAACCTTATGTAAAAATAAAAAATATCTTGTCAGTTTTATGTTGCAAATTTAATTTCATACAGTAAGTACAATAATGTAAACCTGTGCTTTGGAAATGCTGCAGTTCTTTTAAACAAATGGCTGTTAAATCAATTTGTATAAATTCTGAGACATACTGGGAAAAAAAACTATGGCTTATGAATATGAAGGTATGACTCAGCCAGCCTATTAGTATCACAAGGAGCCTGAGGTTTTATGAAGAAACTGAATTAATATTTGTTCAGCACTTTGAAAATGTAAAGAGCAGTGTAAGTGATTTCTAATTGTTTGCTTTACTATTAAAAATTGGAATGAGTGCCTGTGCAAAATTATTATATTTTGGAGTAATTCATGGGAGAGTCCACAGGTAAGATAGAAACCTAGTGGACGCCTCACATTTCATAATCTGAGTAGAGCAGTTGGTGAAACTTGAACATTGCACCATCATCCGCAGTTCCCTTGCATACCACTTACCTGAGTTGCAGTCTTGTATCAGGACGCCCCCACTGAGTGCCATGAACACATACCTGAACATGAGGGTTGTAAGAGAGAAGGAATTAAAGACCAAAGCATTTAATATTTAGGTAGTATCATATTTAATATTTAAGGACTTGATCTACACTTCCTTAGAGTTCATGAGTACTCTGTGATGCCTCTGGAGAACAGAAATCAGGTGAATATCCATAGCCTTCAGAAAAAAATGTGAGGCTCTTCTTGCATTTTATATCTCCCAGCCAATCCTGAATTCTTCTCTGTCTTGTGTTCCAGTTACAGTCGGATTAGTGGAGCATATCTACTCCCCAAAAGACTAAAGTCTGATGATCTGGGAGTGTCTTGAGTCACCAACAAACCCTTGACCCTTCCTGGCCTTCAGCCTCTTAGAGAGGCTGAGAGGAGAGCAGAGCCCGGATTGGCACCTTTTTGCAAGAGTACTGTGACCATTAAGATAGGAGAAAAAAGAAAAAAAAGATACCAGTGGTCATATTCAAATAGAAAGAATAATCACACCTTCTAGTCGGGTCAGCCTTAGCTAGTGTCTTAAGGCCCCTCTAAGGATTTAGGCAGGGGAACTCAGCTTATGGACTATGGTTAGATGCAGGAATGAATGACACACCAAAATGTTAATTAACTTGTGGATAAAGACTGCTACTGCAGCAGTTCTAAGTAGTGCATTATTCAAGACCAGATACATTGAAAATGAAAATAATGAGCTTCTGAGGGAGTTTTAACACCCCTTGGGTTAAACAGAAGCTTAGACAAAGATTTTCAAGATTACACTTTTCTGTCTAGCTACCTCAGTTCTGCCTAAATTCCATATTTGGCATCAAAGTCCTTCTTGGACTTGGCTCCAGGTACTTCCTGCACTGGCAAGTTATACATATGGTTCTTAAAATACAGCAGCTGATGTGTTTGAATTTTAGTGGCTAACTGTCAATGATTATCTGATCCCACTGTATTGATAGAAAACACATGCTTCAGGCAATACCATAAAATTCACAGCCAGTGAATTTTACAGACACCAAACAAATCACCCAGATAAATCTCAAGTATTTAGTGCATACAGTAAGTAGCTGACTTCATTTCTCAGCTGCCATAGATTTATTCATCATAAGGATATTATTGAAAATAATTGTGAATTATTTATGAAGGTCATATAGATTCAGTGTAATGTTGAGAAAATGCTGTTAGTTTATCACAGAGAATAGATGTGGCCCAAAGTCTTGCTTGCAGAATTGTTTCTTTTCTTTTAACACACAAAAACCATGTCAGTGTAGAAGACCTCTGTGCTTTTAGCCTTTCAGTAGAGAATTACGACCAAAATCAGAACCTACCTTGCTTAACTGACCTTCTTAACTGACTACTGCTCTAGCTGTGCTTTTTTTGGGTTGGATGGGTGGTTGCCATGCCAGCATCTTTGTGCAAAGCCCTAAAGATACTCCCAAACCATCAAAAATTTTCTGTGGCAGGTTAATAAATGCAAACCTTTCTTAAGCAGCCAATACTTTAAAAAAATGTCCAGCCAAGCACATTGTCATAGGTTAGCAAGCACAGTCCCGGAAGGGATGTCCTTGCTAAGGGGTGCTTACAGTTTCCTCTGGGACCTGATAGAACCTATCAGCTGGCCAGTTTGGATATGGACAATTCTCTAAGCCACTTAAAGTTGTGATCACCTCTGTGATCCACACTTAAGAATAGGCAAACTCCCCCTCCAAGCTCTCTCTCGTTTCCGGCGCTGGGACAGGTGGCTGCAGGGCCTGTGTGGGGGCCAGCGGGCCCGGCCAGGCCCTGCTTGGGCCAGGCCAGGCCGGGCCACGGCCATCCTGAAGCCGATGGACCTGTTCCACCTGTGGAACGCCCCCACTGCCTTGCCGTGGGCAGCCAGAGCGGCTCGGCTCTCCCCCCTCTCCACTGAGATAAGAAAAATTCAACATTCCAGCTGCAAAGCTGCAAGGCCGAGGTGAGAGTAACCCTTTTATTGCTGTGAAGAGCTGAAAACCTGAGGGAAGAGAAAGAGGAGATGCTTAAAGCTGAAATTCTGTTGTGAAGCTATGATATATCAGAGTATCCTGTTGTAATTTCATGAAGATATGGGGGGTGGAGTGTTCAACTCGTGAGCAAAAGCACCTGTGCTGAGATAGGCAGATGCTGACGCAGCTGTAATTTCATGAGAAGTTTGGACAGGGAGAGATGAACCAGATGAGGACTTTTGCTCCAAACGGGAAAGGAGAAAACCTCAGTCCCTAGAGATGCTCCCAGAGATAGTCTTAACGATGAAGATGATGAAGACCCTTTGCTCCCAGGGAAGGAGAAGGGCCTCTGTTTTTGTTTCTGAACGGTTCAACCTTAACATTGTACCCCAAAAAACTTCAAGAGTGGACCCTCGAAAGCAGTTGCAGGAAAAGCTGCAAGTTGGGGGAAGGGACTCACACGCAGGCAGAGAGACTCCTCTTCCTAAATGGACGGAACAGTATTTGGAAGTGGGCGGCTGTCTCGTTGTGATAATGTTTCCATAGCACGAGCAAGAAGAGACTTCTCTTTCTAAATGGACTGAACAAGGTTATTATGGAAGTGGTAAACAGACTGAACATCTTAAGGGTTGTCTTTTTACATTGGCAGTGGGAGAAGGGAGGAAGGTGGGGGGAGGAGGAGAGTTCTGAAGGTGGTATAATTTTTTTTTTTTCCCCTCTTTTAGGTCTGTTAATAAACTTCTTTATATTCTTTCAAGTTTGGTGCCTGCTTTGCATTTCTCCTAATTCTTATCTCACAGCAGATAAACAGTAATGAGTATTTTGGACCAAACCACTACACACATACACTGATATCTCCAGTAGTGTTTGTTCCATGAATGTTTTCTGGGGAAAATCAATTCATCCAGGAGGCTGAGCAGAAGGAGTGTATCTGACTGCTTACTCTCCCTATCTTAAGGGTCAAGTTCAAAAGAGCACTTTGAGTGATGTGCTTAGGTTGAAATCTGCTTCCAGCTTTTGAGCACCCTACTCATCTCCTACCTGCATCTTAACAAATTTGAAAGTGGCTTCTGTGTGAGTACAGGTAAATCTATCTGTGCTCACATATTTTCTGCTTCAGGGACTAAGGCTATTAACCAAAGTGCCAGGAACAGCAGGATTTACTTTCTGAACTGATCATGCATAAGAGCAAGGACTTGCTCTCCACTGGCAGTGTCAAAGTATTGAGAGCCAGATTTTAACACCAGCTCCAACGTTCTTTGAGTAGTTAGGGGTCCCAGGAGTGGAGGGGAATGCATGTGGGGCCCTACCACTTGCTGTTGGGATACTGCTGTTGATTTCTGAGATTGTTAATTGCTTAATTGAACCAGAAGGAGTACCTGTGCCAGGATGCATTGTTTAACATATGCTGTATAACTGTCGTAATTTACTTAATTCAAATATAGAGAATTTTATCAAAAATATCCAGCACTAGCATTCATTTTATCTTGCAGAACTTTTTTTTAGTTCTAATATTGCTTCTCAATTAAAGAGCTAATTATCATCCTTGAATATCCATTAGAGATTCTGTTCAGCTTGCCAGGAACCTTCAGTTTTTTATAAACTGAACTAAATTATCTGCTGGAATTCTTTGCACTCAGATTTTTAAATCACTGTCACAGTTCTCAGGGGCCCTTCTAACTTCCCCGTGCCTCTGTTGAACTAACCAAGAATCCCAGTGGACACCCAAAGGCATGGTGTCCTCACCTAACCAAGTCTCCTCCACATTCCTACTTTTGCTAAAAAGCACACTGGGCCTTATTTGAAAAAGAATTGGCAATATTAGTTCACATCATTCTCCAACAAAGGCTCTCACTCAATCGTGTTTCCATTCAGTGGTTATTGGTTTAGAGTCCCACACACTGTCTGGAAGTTTATGACCCTCATTCCTAGGACAAAGTTCAAAGAACTCTGGATCACTCACTTGCAGACAGTTGCTCATAACTTATCCAAACTATACTAACACAAAACATGTTTTACTCTGCTTTTACTTGCAGAGAAGATGAATGATGGCTGTGCTTTAACTTTTTTATTTGCTCTCCAATATCAATAACATTTAATTTGCCAGGAATACTGTCTTACATTATTATCCTTCTAACATAGAAGAGGTTAATGATTTTATCAAAAGCCAGCCAAGTCGAATGAAATAATACTGTATAAATGAAATAAAATTGTTCTCTTGCCATTTGCTTTAAGAAAGAAATGTCTTATATTGCCCAATAATACTACTTATACTATTGCAAAATATATAATTCTGAAGATAAAGCTGACCAGATAGGACCACACTATTTTCTCTCTCTTTTATCAGCTCTATAAGCATACATTTATAGGGTCACAATGAACTGGTGACCTGCAAATTGCAATTGAGAAAACTGAAACTGCCAGTAGAGAAATCAACACGTTTGTTAATCAAGTTTGTATAATTAAAACTCATCTAAACAGAACAACTTAGAACAAATATCTGTGCCAATGCACAGAATACATCAGTGTTTAAGTTACACCTCCCTCCAGTCAATCATAAACACTCTTTGCACATAGTAGTAGTTTGTTCTAACTCATGACACTTTTAAGGCTTGAGATATAGCACTGGTGGGTTGTTCCTGGTGATCATTTCACCCCAAATGAAGGGCAGAAGTGGCTTGGTCATGTTCTTAGTCAGAATGTCCTTAGTCACAACCCCAAAACAGTCTCTCCTTGCCTGTACCTTAATTTTATAAGAACCATCATCCGCAGATTAGTTAGGGCTGACTTCTCTGTGCATGCCAAGGTATCTCTTACAGCAGTGTCTCTAAACTGTGCAATGTCACCTTATTTTTACTTGTTGTATTGCTTGTCTTATCATCACTTTCCATTGCCCCAAGAGCAAGCCAAAGAGCATCCTTCAAAACTGGTAAAGTCAGCACCATTTATGTTGGGAAAGAAAGGATAGTCATTTATATTTAATCATGGTTTATTATCTGTCTACGCAAGGTTTTGTACTGCTCCTGTCATTGCAGGAGCTGAGTGTTTTACACATAAAAAGGTTTGGCAATAGTTTAATTCCCAGAAGACCACATGGAGCCCCTGGCTCTGCTCCCTGCTGTTATATTCAGTAGCTAGGATTTCCAAGGGACCTGTGGGTTTAGGTGCTTTACTCTCACAGAAATTGAATGTAAATTTTGCAGTTCAGTCCTTTAGGCTGTTTTTAAAGACCCTTCCCATACCTTTTCTAGAAAAGAAGGAAACTGAAAAACAGCCGGTGTGCAACACAGAAACTATTAGTGAGCTGAGGGGTTTCCTATGTGCTTCCATCATCTCTTGCCCTTAGTTTTTGTTCTCCCCTGTGGTTCTTTCTGAAACCTGTGGAGAGCATATGATATGACAAATGAAATCTGTTCCTTTTTCACAAATGGCAAAGTAATGCTCATTCCTAAGTCCTTGCTCAAGGAAGATGTTGCTTACACTGGAGGAGGAGGGCAGTGCTCTCCGCACCCTTCCTTTGAATGGGTCTGGCCCCACTCCAGACTGAAGAGTCAGAAAGAAAAGGTACAGAGAGTGCCAAATAAGCAAATTTAGGCTACATGTTGCCAGTAGAAACTTTTGGGCATGCTTAAGGAAATAATTTAATAGCGCAAACCAGCATTGCACAACACATCAGAAGAAGAACAACCCATATTCCACTGAAGCTGCAGGAGGATATGTAGGTAAAAATAATGTAATTGCCATAGCAGTAATTTAGTCAGGAGGTTAATACTCCTAATCTCAAAAAAAAAAAAAAACCCAAAACAAAACACCAGCCTCACCCCCGCCCCCTCCAAGAAAAAAGAAAACAGCCTCACATCCTCAAGGGATATTAATGAACAGAAGTGGTTAAAACCTCAAGTTTTATGTCTCATTTGAAAGATCAACACAGTTGTTGTGGGCTAGACAGTGTAAAACTTTCCATAAAATTAAATGACAAACAAATCATTATTTGATTTTATATCCACTAGGAGCAATAAACAGTGAGGCCTCACAGCTTCTGCAGCATCTGAGAAATCCTAAAAATTTCAGGATTGCAGCATGTAAGTGGTAAAACATCTGTTCAGTGTGGAGGGCTGTATACATTCTTTGTAGTTGTTTTTGTCATCTCTTGCTGATAAATAGTTTTGGGGCTCCCTCTGTAAAGAAATGGCTAAATGGAGAGTTTACTTTTTCAATATCTTGTTTGACTCTTTAAAGTGGAACTATCATGTCCTCAGGCTCTTTTCCACTCCTAGATCTCAATATTTTTAAATTGTTTGAAAAGCTTTTTACATTAAAATATTATGTTAAGTTTTATAGATGATAGACACCACATGCCATGACTTGACCTTAGGAGTAAGTCTTTTGGTATGATGTTTCTAAAGAGCTAATATTATTATCTACATAGGCAGACCCTGAAATTGTATAACAATTTAAGAAGCCTGTGTTGTTTCTAGGGCTGGACAACAGGTTCAGGTTCTTGGTTGAGAATACTACACAAATATTGACATAACTTTTTAAGAAACAGGTTTGGTAGTGGGAAGGCTATCACAGATGCCTAAGGTCTTCCTATCTGTCTGGCTTCAAGTTTCCCTGAAAAGAGGTGGGTTAGCTTGGCCGTTGGTTTCATAGCAGTCTAGAATTTCTGCTTTGCTAGCTATAGAACCTGAGTTTGTGTGACATTTCTTTATGGTAGAAATGGAATTGGTCAGTGTCACCCACTGAGTTCATTGAAAAATGTCTCCACTACACTAATGTGATCTCGCTCCGAATGCAGATTTTATGTTTTTTCATTGAAACAATTACATTGTCAAATGCCAAACTATACTCTGCAGACTAATAAAGAGGTAGAATTTCTATTAAAAATTGCTTAATTTTTCAGAAAGGAGACTCAGCATTTTAGTGAATCAACAACTTCGCTTTTCTCCTTCAGATCTCATTTTACATTCACAGCAGATAAAAAAATGAAAAGGTGAAGAAAGAAAACACTACCTTTTGACCTCAAAAGAATTTTTCACCTAGAAAAGGTACAGTAAGCCATTCCTTTCCAAGAATTTGTAGTTTCCTACCAGGCCCCCTCACAAAATAAGTGCAAAATTTTACACCCTGCAGAAGGGAGGTGGATGCAGAAAGGCTTGCCATAGTTGCCACATATATTCCTCTTTCAGAATGCTGTAGTACTAACAACATGGTTTGCATGGCTGTAAAGTATAATACTACACAATGTAGCAGACTTCCTTGCTTCTGCAGCAGGCACTAGTGACATATGTTATGTCACTTGAGACAGATGAATTAAACTTATGTTGCTATTTGGAAGTTGTTCACATCTATCTGAATTGTTTACAGAGGGAAAAAAAAAACAACTTCTTGCAATAAATTTGTGGAGCAATATACAGCTATATAGGACAGAGGGGATCTGTCTTAGTTTCTCCTCTAGAAACTGGAAATACATTGTACAGCTGCTTACAAAATTCAGGCTCTATTCTTTCAGGATATGCATTGTCTTTCACATCTTACTGTTTGTTATTTATTAATTGCAGTTTCTCACCAAGGACATTACTTAACAGTGTGGGAGCAAGTTTTCAATATGAGACTGACCTGTGATTTACCAGGGTGAAAAGCTAATGAAGTCAGCAGGAGTAACCAGAATGAGGGGGGACTTCTAAAACTCACACACTTTTAAAATCCTCTCAGAGTAAAATTAATTCACTGGCTCTTCTCACCTCTGCAAGCCACATTGATGGCAAAGAAATTGTGGGTAAGAAAAGGAATATATTTCCTGAGGTTCTGAATTGGTTTATACACAGGACATGGAAATTTATGTAATCTGGGCATACCACAGGCATCATATTTCAGAAAGGAAATCTGGAGTATCAGAGGCTGTTCTTGATACTGTGGCACCCAATTTTTTTCTAAATTTTTCTTGGGGAAAAAAATACATCGAATTTCCAAAAAAGGAAATCTAGAGTGTGAAGTGATGAGTGGATTTTTTAGGTTGCTTTCAGTGAGAAGAGATTTTAGGATGGGAATGTTGTGAAGTAATTTCATTATCTTTTGGGAGCCTACTATCAGTGGTATTCAGGTTATAGTCAGATCTCATGCTGCAGATGTTTCATTTGAGCAAGAGAAACAGCTTTTATGACTCCAGGAAAGGAGAAGAACTAACTGGTTCAGAGTGAATGAGAGCACCATCAGTGGGACAAGCCTTCTGTAACCTGAATATATATCCACCATGCCACTCTCTCCTAAAGAGAATATCGAGTTGTTTTTCCTGGATGCTAATTCCTCATCTTACTCTCCTCCTCCAGCACTTTCCTAAAACTATCTCAAAACATCCAGATTCAGATAGTTATAGCACAAACAGATGCCTTCTGAGTGACTGGAACCAAAGAAGTCAGGGACTTTAAGTAATCAATCTGCTTATTTTTGAGATTTTCAGAGGTTTAGTGTAGGATACAAAGAAAGAAAAGAACAGAATACCCAGCACCAAGACTTGATGACAGTCAGTTATCTTCTAAAAGGTAGTTAAAAGTACTAATCCTATTTTCAGCACTTTGTGTAATCACCATGAACAAATGCCCATTAGAGCACCTTTCTAAAAGAAACTAATATGGGAAATAACCATGCAAACTCACTTCTTCCCAGACACTGTGAATACTGAAAAGCAAGAAAAAATTGCTTAAATCCTATTAGGACAATGATCCCTATACATTCCAGTCCAAGATTAATTCTTTCCCACAAGGGTATATAGTACATGACTTCAACCACGTTTTCAAAAGAAAAAAGAAAGGCCTTTTTTAAGAAAAAGGAGATAAATCCTGATTCCTTAAAGCCATTAAACATATGTTTAACTTTAAGTACTTGTGTAATATTCAGCAAAGCAGAAGCATAAAGTATAGATCTGATTTTTAATCATTTGTTGATTAAGCTGAATGCTGTATGCAGACATGTGAAGAAAAAAAGCAAGTTATAGGGGTAGCTGTTTAAAGGGCCAAGTTAAACAAGATGTAATTATGGCTTCTCTTAGTCTTTTCATTATACTTCAAAGCTTCCATTTGTGGGAAGGGTTTGGTAAGTTAGAGTCAGCTTGGTGTCTCGTTTAGCTTGACTTTTATTCAATGACAAACCCTTTTGTAATAAGCCTATTTCTTTGAGATACCACAGGACAAATTCAGCTTACCACCTTCAGAGAAACCACACTGATACCAGTTAGCCCAACCTCTTTATAAGGTTGAGCCATTATTTTCCTAATTTGGATTTTATTACTGGCATAAAGTCTTTAAAATTACGGACAGAAACAAGCTTTAAGGCATTGTGAGAAAAGATAAAGGACCAGGACCATATACTCTGAATCCTTTATCTTAATATCTAATAATAAACCCACAGGTAATAACATGGCCAGTGAAACCTTCTAGCTAGGTGCTTAATTGAAAAGCAAGATCAAAGGTCATTGCTTCATTTAGAACACAAATCTCTCTCTTTGATACTATAAGGGAGGGGGCAGTGGGCAATAGCCTGAAATACAAAGGTTTGGTTCATCGGTCCCATGCCAACCCTACCCAAGGTCACTGAAGCTGGAATGCAACAAGCGCGTTGACCTGTCCCTAAGCCTTTCTAAGGACAGCATCTTGCACTTGTATTGTCTGAGCTTGGTCTCACAAGCCTCACACTGATACTGGCTGTAGGCAGTGCTGCAAGATCAAGGCAAGTGTGATCAGCACCTGGTGTTATCCAGGAAAAGTGGAACCCCAGCACTTGAAGGGTAGGGCTAGGGAAGGGTGTTTTACAACAAAAGTTGCCTGCACAGATTACTATAGGAAATACTCTCTTTCTTAGCCTTTTCCTAGTGTAACATAAAAAGGAAAGCAGGCCATGACAATATTAAAAATTTTGAGTTTAATGGCAGATGTAGCATTGGTAACATATTCAGAGGTGGGCAGGATTCCATTAGGCACAGGTGAAAAGTAAGACTATGCTTGTTGTGATATTAAAAACCAAATCTCCATGTAAAGTCTGTTCCTCATGTAACTTGGAGTTGTAAGTGAGAACACCCCAAATATGTTTAAAAACTTGAATTTAACAGGAATTAGTATTCTCATTTAACTCAGACAGACTATAATACAACATAAACCCACAACCTTAATATATACAAAATCAAAAAAAAAAAAAATCTATCTTTTTTTTCCTGTGTGGTGTCTCTGGAACCTTCTACTTCTACAGCAACTGCCTGCTGATGTTGTTCTCCCAGTGAAAAACAAGCACAAGTCATGACACAAAGATTAGTGATTGAAAGTATCCGTAAAATCCTCAAATAAGTTGATCAGTCATAGCATTAATTACCTCTGCCATGATGTACAACAAAATTTAAATAAGTGTAGACTAACTTTGTTAATGTGCAAAATCCTGATGATTTAGACCTGTTGTCATAGAAGTAGATTTTGATCCCTGGGATTAATTTCCTATGATCGCTGACAGAACTCACAATGAAAATTAATCATCCTCAAAGCAAATTATTTGCTTTCAGGGATTCTAGAGGAGTAAGCCTTTGGGTTGGGCTGAGGCTCACCCCATTCCTCAAGGTGGCACTTAGGGACATATTTACTGGTGGTCTTGGCAGTGCTGATTAACAGTTAGACTCGATGGTCTTGGAGAGTTTTCCAACCTAAATGATTCTATGATTCATTGTGAAATAACACCTCTTTCTGTGACATTAAAATCTGGGGAAAAAGCTGACAAGGGGTATAATTTTACCCTGTTTTGCAGCTCTTCATCCAGAGAGATGTTACTGCAATGAGAGCATGTTACTGCTCTCATTGCAGTAACAGCCCAAGACTAAGGGTTTATGAAAATCTGACACAAAACCTCTACTAATTTGATTCATTTCTAAATACAATGAATGAAACTTTTTTCCCTTCCTAACACCAACATCACTTAATTGCCAAATTTTTTAAAGTAGCATTTTGTATTCACTGACAAACCATGCCATTCTCTTGATCTTTACATGTAGAGTATCTCTTCTAATACTTCCTAAGGATAGTTGGTCACTGTCAATGTTAGCAGCAGCTTAGTGCTCTTCTTCATTTTTTTACATTTTTGGCAAATATTTTCTTTTATGTTTGTCTTGATACACTCTCCCATCATTAAAATGAATATATAGAGGTTCATATTCTATGGTATCAAATAAGTCATCTGAATAGCTAACTGATGATGTCTTTATTTGTCTTCAGCATCACTTTCTGTGGTTTGCACAGTTCTGGGCATGGATGTTTTATTTTAAATAATAATTGAATTCACTGAGTAAAATTTGTGATTAATGTAGGTGTGAATTATTCCAGGAGCACTAGACACTAGTGAATAATGGAAAAATATATTTTCTGAATAATTTATTTGAAAGATAAGAATTGTACAATAAATTATTCAACCAATATGATTGAACTAGTCTTTAGTAATTTTTAGGGTAGCATGCACTCCCTCTACTGGAGTGCTTCCACAGGAACGAAAAAACTGTAGAGTCATGATTTTGGATTATTTTTCCAAATATCTAAAAATACTTGGCTACAGGGCAGGGGGTCTTTCAATATTCATACATACACTCAGAAGGGCATACTTTGTTGGGCAACCATCTTTTAAAAGACCAAGATTTAGACATAATTACTTGGCATTGTAGGCTGATTTTTAAAAAAAAAAAAAAAATTATAGATTTCATCCTTAAGTACTGCGTGACACTCTGTGATGAACTATGTCTTGGCCAGTGTAGACCAAGGCATGAGACACCTGAGAAGTGTTTATCCAAATGATGGCTGGTGGCATCATTGACCATGGGAGTCCCAGGGTGCATGCAGCACTTTGAGATTGGCAATCTTAATGCTGGTCAAAGTCTTCAATAAATATTTCACTGTATGAGCATCATCTATTAAAATATTAATGATAGGAAGTGGTGAGTAGATGGTGGAAGATGGTTGATGCCATCAGATAAGGGATGGGCACTGATAGCTCAGTCTGCTCACTGGGTGAGCACTTAAACACAAGAGAAAGCATCCTGTCCCCACTCTAGTCCTGACTGTGGCAGTGGCTTTGATGTGCATCATACATTAAGAAAAACGCTTTCATTTTTTGTCCTGATTCAACTGGAGAAATCAAGCATGGGCTGCCTGGCAGGATTATATAATTTTTACTATATTATATTCCTTTTCCAGTTACTTAGCCTCTCATTTCCCTGACCCAGTCTCCTCACAAATAAACAACTCATCCGCAATTACTTTTTCTGTACCAATCCTATTTTTGTTATATCAATACACAAACTCAAGGACATTTTTACAGTTTTCTCAGTCATTTCAGCCTTGTATGATATTTTTGATGTGCACTGTTTTCATTGCAAGGTACCAGCCTCAAACGGCTGCCAACAATCCCCTCTAAACTCCCATGAAATTCAGCCTGCTGTCATGTAACTCGTGCTAACTCTAGCGTTTGACAGCCTCTTACATTGTTATCTGTTTCCTAAGCCATGTCCAGCAGTCATTCATAGTAATAATAATAAAAGGCTATGATCTGGTCATTCTTCCTCAGCATAAGATGATCATCTTTTCTTGGCTTCCCCTTCAGATCCCTTGATTTCTGACTGTGAAAGGTCCCAGGTCTTTCCAATAAAGCTCATCAGACTCCACCAAAATCTCTCTCAAAGGCTCTCTAGAGACTTCTGTGGAGAAGAATTTTAAAGTTTGTGATGAGCCTGATCCAGCACATATTGAAGGACAGTCTTTCAATATTCTTTTTCTCTGAACTTCGGTCATGTCCCTTGAGAATAATTTATTCTGGCAAAACCAAATTCAATCTAATTCTTAACTTACATTGAAATCAGAATAACTTCAGCAAAGTGACAGAATACAGCTACGATAAATGAAAGAAAAATCAAACCTGTTTTGTGTGACAGCAAGGAAGAAAATTCCATAATTGCCAACATTAAGATTGGTGCTTCTAAGTGATGGACATCAAACAACCAAATATATTCATTCACTTTCATGTTATATTCTTAACCTCATATGCCAATAAAATAGCATCACGCTGCCAATCACACTGCTATCAACGGTCTTTAGATTGCAGCTTTTATGGTGAGAGAATGGATGGCATCCCTTTGGAGAAATAAAGAGAGCAGGAAATATATTCATGGCTTCATAAGCAGAAATTTAGAGCGGAAATCTTGAATTAATTTACTTAGTTCAGATGTAAGATTGTATAAATGTTTGTCATTATTTCTTGTGTAAAAATGAAGAAAGATTCATATAAAGAGGATTTGTCAGAATACTCATCACATTTCCATTATCCAGGAAAAATGTGACTTGGGATCCATTAAATACAAAAGAGTGAACAGCTAACTCACTTCCTGATAGTTATATCAAGATTAGTTAGAGTAATATAGCTGTACAGTACCTAGGAAAGTGTTATAGATTTATTTATAATCTCTCTAAAAATGGTGTTGAAGAGATATTTTTATCAAAAAGAAAAGAATGCAACTTAAGAATAAGGGGTATAAGTTTTTACTGTCAAAATGATCCTTTCTTTTTGTAACTAATAGAAATATTCTCACTGTTATTAAGATTCTAGAATTCAAGCATCATTAAAATGGACCACTTTTTTCTCTTTCATTCTTGTCATCATTCTTGTTCTTGCCTTGATAAGTTCATCAGACTCTTTTCAGTGATGCCTAGTGACAGAATGGGGGGCAAGTGGCACATATCTTAATATGAGGGAGAACTTCTTTTCTGTGAGGGTGACTGAACACTGAAGCAAGTTGCCCATAGAGGTTGTGAAGTCTCCTTCTCTGGAGATATTCAAAACCCACCTGGACACGATCCTGTGCAACCTCCTCTAGGGGAACCCACTTTAGCAGGGGGCTGGACCAGATGAGCTCCAGAGGCCCCTTCCAACCCCAGCCATTCTGTGATTCTGCAATTAATATCACCAAAATTCCTACCCATTATTTCCTTCAGCCCAGTAACTAAGTGCATCTTGTGTGCAAGTATTTGTAGATACACAGTCTTATTGCCTCTTCAAATAATTCATCTCTAAGAGCATGAGCACATTTAAAACTGAAAATAATAACTGGTTTTTCTATTTAATTTGATTTCTGTTAGAAGCAAGGAGGCCCATATTGGGATCAGCAGTTTTGGTGTCTTCAGACCTAGCACAAAACCAGATCCAGACACCTTCAAAAATTACTAGAGACTACGTGCATGGCACTTGTGCTTATCTCCAGTGGGCCTGGAATGTGTTGGAGAGATTGTGTATGTGCATTTTTCTCTGTGCATGAGAGAGAAATCTGATGCATTTGAGATCTATTGCAGTTGTGATGCACAAACAGGTCACCTGCCAGGCACATGTCCATTGAGCCCATCACACCCGAGATGGTGTGGAACTGGCAGGTTCAGTTACCCCACGAACAGGTGACAGGTGACAGGGCGAGAGTAAAGCCATGTCAGCTAGGTAGAACCTGCCAGGTGGCAGGCTGGCAGTTTTTACACTGTGGTAGCCATCTAACAGATAGGAAAATGCACCAGAGGCAGAGCAAAGCCACCACATGGAGCATTTGCTAAGCAGGCACGGGAAATGAATTCATGTGCTCTAAATCCCACTTGAATGCCTTAAGGTGCTTGCAAGACCCTTCTTCAGCTCAAAAAAAAAGATCATGTTAGGAAAATATTGTATAGAAAATGTAAAGATATAAGAACACTCTTAAAGGTCCTAGTATAAATAATATTTCATTTTTTCCAGGCCAGCAGCAAAATTTTGGAGGAATTTAGACCCACCTTTTTCTCACTTAAATCTCTGAATTTCAGGAAAAAAATTCTAAAATATTTAAAGGAATGAAATTTCCAAACCTGGTCTAAAACTGAAAATTCTTATAAAAAACACAATCTTATTACAGGTTTGAGAAGCAGTATTTTTTATTTGTAAGGAACAGAGAAGCATTCACAGCACAAGGCTTTTTTTCAGGACTGAAATAGAAGTCGACACGACCCCTAGTTTATCAGGCACAGCACTTTTTTTAGAGTGCTCTTTGTCTGAAAGCATCAGCTGTTACTATGGTTGCTAAACACTGCAGTAAAATGTTCTTGTTTGCATGTGAATTGTCAAATCCTAATAATACAGATTGAAATGTTATATGTCCCATGACTGCCTCAGACTGAAGTTTTGTGGAGCATTTTGTGTCTAACCATTCACAGTGTTTCTCTGAATGAGGCTACGTTTTGTGTGTGTTAGAAATGCTTCTGACCTCATCTTTCATAAGCTCTTGTCCTTAGAGAAGACACTTGAAATTTGGCAGGAAGGTGAAAAACTGAAGATTCACAGCTGCAGTGGACGTTAAAAGAAGAAGAACTCCAAACATGTGAAATACCATATCACATTACATACTTGAAGAAAACCACACCAAATTATTCTCTTTTTTGCTTTATTTGCTCCACACCTTTGTTTGACAATTGCAAAATGCAGCTGATAGTACTTATCTTTCAAAAGCATTGTGAAACTAAAGGAAAGTTTGTGAAAAGCTAAAAGTCTTTACTAATAAGCTCCACTAAAAAAAACATGAAAAATTAATGATTCTGTTTGTAGGAGAGGGTTTGAAAAATGTATGGTAAACAAAGTAGGAGCCACAAAGAACAAAGATGAAAAGGTTTTCAATTATTGCTGTCTAGAGGAGCCTCATCCTCTCTGTGTACGGAGGCACAGGTTTAGGCAAGAAGACACAGTAGATGGAAACACTAGTATGTTATGAAAACATGAATAAGAGGTTTCATCGTACTACTTAATATATGAGACAGGCAAATGAAGGTAACACAGCTTGCAGAAACTCTGAGAACAAAATACCTGGTGTTCTTCTGATGGCAGATGGAGTTCCTAGGTATAAAAATGTCAATTGATATTTCACATGGGTACTGCTTTCAGCGTCTCATCTAGTCCTCACCAGCCTTTAATGTAAGTAGGGATCTTACCATAAATATGAAATTTTTTCCTGATGTCTTCTCTTTAATAGATCTGTTCAATTCAGCTCCCACAACACAAGCATCATTGAAATTTGGAAAAATTTGTATCCTGTTTCAATCATGATACATTAGATCTCCCAGTCTCTTCCAAAAACTGCAATTTTTGAAGCCTACTAGTGAGATAATTAGGCTCTCAATGTTTTCTTGAGCAATTCCACAGGTTTTATTAGCCTTTATGGAAAGACTATGCAAGAGTATGAAATATATGCAAACTAAATATAGCAGTGTAACCACGTTAGCTCAGATGCATACACTCTGTGTGTATGTGTGTGTGTGTGTGTGTGTGTATAGTTTGCCACATGGAATAAAGATAAGTGTTGAGATTTAAGGTTTCCATCTGTTATTGCTTTAGTATCCTAAGTCTGAAGATTTAAGCATCACATTAGTTTCTCATCAGCTGCCTTACAAGAATCGTTCTCTAAGGACCCAGGTTTATTCCAGTAGAATCTTCTGGTCCCGGCCTTGCTAACCGTGTGGACAGCTGCGCACCCATCATACTGCAGAGCTGCACAATGTTCTCAGCCAGGAACTCCTCCGTTACCTTTTTTCTACATCACTCACAGAGGATTGGGACCAAAAAAATAAGGATTTTTTGCAGTGATGAGGTAGCCCTCCCCACCAAGGGATGAGGACTCATGGAGGGCATGGGAAAGTCAGGTTTGTCAGAGCAACAGAGCACTGTGTAATAAGGCATGTGTTTCTCTTGTAGGCATTTTCTAATGAAGACCTGAAGCTTTCTGGAAATCCTCATCTCAGGCAACTGCAATCAACTGTCAACAAACACCACACAGCAGAGTGTGACACAAAGTTCATGGGGACCCATTTGCTCTCGCATATATCAAGGACCATAACTCTTATTTTGGACTCAGACCACCTGTATGAAGCACAGTCTGTGAATGCCATGTTCAACTGCAAAGAGAGCCATCTCAGGCATATCTACTTTAATTGATTTGCACTTTACTGCTCTCTCTTCTGCTATTGTGTCACCAGTCAGGACAGTTTATAAGCATCAGGGTGTCCTGCGGTTTCTTAGAAACAGAAATTATCCTTTTCTTTAAACTTTATATGGACAGGCATACTTGACTCTAATACTGTATGAACCAGAAAAGTCTCTGACAGGATTTTTTGTCTGCAAGTAGCAAATTAAACTATGTATAAATATAAGAAAATGGTGTAATATTTATATGATAAGAATGATTTCGGATGAGATCTGGGGTATTTTCATTGTAACCTTTCTGATGCTCTTTTGACATTGCACAGTGGGTATTTTTAAGTTATTCATGCCACCACTTACTAAATAAACATCTGAAGTATTTTTTAGATCTAGGATAAACTATATCAATTTCTCTTTCATCTGCTATGAAGTTGCTTATATTAAGAGGCCCTGTGACTCAGTTAATCTTTGCAAAGGAACCATTACACCGGTAATAAAATGGGAAATGAGCACACTGCAAACAACACTTCTATTAAGAGAATCTAGAGGTGCAAAACAATTTCAGAGAACTGTAGCCATTAGCAAAAAGAGCAGATTACCTGTGACAGCCAGCCAGATATATGCACAATATATTTGATAGAGCTTTCACAAAGAACAAGCAGCTCATTTTTATAGAAAATGCACAATAGGATTTAAAAGAATGGTGACCAGGATGATGACTTTGGGACTATAAACACCAACATCAACCTCCCAGGCTACAGAAAATCCATGGAAACAGCCACAGTGTCTCTGGTGGGTATGGTCCTAACTGTGCTATAAAGCAGCTCTTCTTTGTCCCCTCTTATACCAGTCAAAGGTAAAAATGAGACAGAAAGGGACAGGTAAAGCTTTGAAGAGCAATAGCTTGAGTAGTCTTTGGGGATCACTGGCACCTTTAGATGCTTTAAGTTTACATGGATGCCGTCAGAAAAATTAACAGGAGAAAAATCTATCAGGGGTTTCCAGCTGTGCACACACCTTTTCTCATCCCTCAGGTTCCTGAGACAGATGTGTCCTGAGGCTGGGAGATCACCATGGGGAAGCATCACCAACACACCCATCCTGTGCTTGTGTTTCCCGCTAGACATCCCCTACACCACACAGCTGGAGCCCAGACACTGGAAAAGGGGGACAGTGGGTCCCAGCCTTACTGAAGAGGAGCTGACAAACACTCCAGTAGACTGCAGGCTTTTATAAGCTATGGCAATGTCAGGGTAAGCAGCAAGGCAGCCACAAGGAGCACATAACCATGCGTCCCCAACAAGCTCCTTCGCCACAGGAGCCAATTACCTCAGCAATTCTGGACGAGGAGCCCTGGAGGAATGTGTGCCCAGGCACCAGACACTGCAGTTAGACGCTGCCTCCTAGGGACAGCAACAGAAACCTGGGGTTGCCAACAACCTGTAGAAATCTCCGTCTCATGCCTTTTGCATCCCCAGTGACTCTGGAGCTCCAGCCTTTGTGGCACTCTGAACCCAAACCCTAATCCTAATAAAAGCTGAGGAATGAGGCTGAGCACCCCAGCACTGTTGCTGGCCCACATTAGGATGGTGTTGAGAGACGAATATTGGTGCAGTGCCATGCCTTTTCCAGGCCCAGTGTTCCTGCAGGTGTAGGTTCCATGGCTCTCTGAATCCTAATTCTAACCATAATGACAGCAGGCAGCTGAATAGGAGCTATCCAACAGCATTGGTGGTCCAGACTGATACAGGGTGGATGCCGGTTGTATAAGGCTGAATTTGTGAACTCAAGTTGCAGGGTGAGCCTTATGCATGGCCAGGACTGGAAGACACGCATGTTTTAGCAGACAAGAGATATTTCTAGGCAGCATAAGAACTCATAAGAAGTCTCAAATTTTGGCTAAACTTTTTCTCGAAACTGTGTCATCCCCCACTGAGCACAGAAAGTGAAAAACACAGTGGTAAGGAAAAGCAATCCTTGCTTCTCTCCAGGACTTGTATTTCTGAGGAAGACAGAAGAGAAACAATCTCAAATTCACAGTAAATCTCCCTTCCAGGTGATTCACAGCACTGTGTTAAATCTGATCGAGTGTAAATGTAGTTACGCCACACTATTTCTCTAGATTCCTTCAACAAGTCACTGGAGACAAGCCCGTTCAGGGTGTGATTCATGTCATCCTAAGGTAGGTATCTAACTAGGCCAGCTAAATCACAACTTGAAAATGCCAATCTCTTTTATTCAGATATAAAATTAGGTCATGATGATGTGTTAAGATATAAACATCTGGAGTACAGACAGGTAAACCCTAACTCCCACCCATCACCACAGAGCTAAGGAAAAGGCAGTTGTAGTGTTCCATCTCAAGGCAGTTGTAGTGCTTACAGTTTGCTCCATTTTTTTGGCAGCTCTGATCTTGCCGAAATCCTGGGGCATGAAGCTCTAAGGGGCTGGTACCTTTTCTTCAAAACCACCTCCAAGATAAAAGTCTGTTCTCATGATGAAAATTAGCAATGGGGCTTCATGTTGCAGCCCTATGCAAAACACCTTGCTCATACATAGCTACAAACCCTTTTTAATGAGCCTCACCTTAATGGGTCTTCTAGTCACAGAAATACAGCAGGGAACAGGAGAAAATCCATATATAAAACTGTTTCTGAATGCACTGCCACAGTCCTAAACCCCATTTGTTTTCTCTTCTCTTTTAATTAGGTTTTCTCCAGGCTCCAGCCATTAACTCTGTTTTAAAACAAACTGTCCAAGGCTTTTCTTTGATAATGGTTTAATTTTAGCTTTTTCACCAACCTCCGAAACACAATTAACTCTCATGCCTGGTATCTCTCATCAGATTTTCCTGCATCTCCTCCCTTGGCAGCCCTCCAATGCAGGTTCATTTAACACCCACAAAGTTCCCACAATTGAATCCCATCTTTACAGATCTCACTTTCCCTGCACATCAGCTCACCATGGAGAGCAACAGCTTCCTGTATCATTAACATCAAAGCCATCAGATGCTGTGAGCAGCAGTGCTTGTATGACACAGTTGAATCCAATCCTCACTGCTTAAGTGCCCAGTCAGGACATGGAAGGAGATTGCTGCTACTTGTTCTAAATGAGCAGCACAGATACATTGCCAGTGCTGCCACCATGAAAACAACGGCATGGGTTTGGGCTTAGAGTTAATTACTTTCCCTTTCCACCCGACACAGGCAAGAGATGATCAGCTGGTTTAGATTGTTCACTGAGTGTCGACACAGCCCCATTACAAGCTGTTTTTTCCTGCTATCTACAGCCAGCTGTGCAAAGGGAGACAGCACAGCCCTTGCTCCTTGAGGCACACGTCACCAAACCAGCACTGCAGTGCTTCGGAGGAAAGGAGTGGGTCTGATGGGGACAGGAATACTCATCATCATTCCCTGCATTCCTGGAGAAGCTGTCATCTGAAGGTTTCAAAGAATATACCTTTTCCCAGCATCTCATATAATGCATAAACCTTACAATACCACTGACAGGCTAGGCAGCTGCACCGTGTTCCAGCTTGCTAAGTCCCTGGGAGAGCTAACACCTGCATCATGTAAACCAGAGGCACCTTCGTTTGAAGCCACTGGGTTCTCAGTTGTGTGGGGAGCCAAGATACTTCCTTTGAGCCATGCAGTTCTTGGCAATCAGGACTGAAAATCTGGACCACTAGGTAGCAAAGCACAGTACTGATTTTTTACAAGGTGCCAAAATGCCTTTGCTTAAGAAGGCAGAACAACCACACGTAATGCACCATGGTAGAAAGTTGCATGCAAACCCTCTATAGCAAGTGGGCTGAGGACCTGTTCATAATTTTTGAACACCTACATCTCCAATTTAGGGAATGCATCCCTGTAGAGCCCTGGCACAGAGGTGAAGTATACACCTCAGTCCTCTGACCATCAGTCTTATTTTTGTGGGGTAAGATTTCTTTCTCCTGATAGAGAAGGGCCCAATGTACATATTCCTTCTCAGGTTTGCTGAGACTCTGAAAGCTCAATTCAGTGTTATAAGACTACTTTGCTCTCAAGAGTTACATAATATTTGGAAAAAAAATAAATAGACAAAGTTAAAAAAATAACACTGAAAAAAATTCAGACTAGAGCAAAGGAAATTAATGTAGGCCCTAAATGTTACAGAGATCTGCATGACAGAATTTATAGACATTCTGTCTTTTGGAAATGCAATTGGAAATCTGTCAACATCATTAGATGCCTGGGCATTTTTACAAATCTGCCCCTGAAGGAGCTGTGGCATAAAATAAATGCTAAAACAAGGGGTTTATTTCCAAGAATGCTTTCAGCAATGGATTATGGAAGCTTAAAATTATTTTTTTATTCTCCTTAGCTTTGTGGAGAGTTGGTAGGACAATACATTAATCCATGCATACAAAACTATATTCCTTGTGTATGAGTCAGTAGTTCAGGACTCTAGCAGGCTGTAAAGCAATCTGCTACAGGGCTGCTGTGTGACTGTAGGCAAGTATCTTCTTTTTATATTCCTTTTTCTATCTATTTTCTGAATTTAGGTTCTAAGAGTGTTGTGCTGGAGCTCTTGGCCATAGCACAGTTGTCCTGGGTTGCAGTGTATTCTATTACCATCCTCATGAGCTGTTGAAACCAGGTGGGGCAGTGTTCCCTTGCCTCCTCCCCCCAGACCATCTTTCTGTTAATGGCCCATCATTGTCCTGCCGCATGACTCAGAGATAACTCCCTCCGGACCATCTTCTGTTAATGAGCCTAATCAACACTTGGCCTCATGACTCATTACCCCATTGTGAGATGCTCCACCCAGAGGGAGGAACCAAGCATCCCATCGTGGATATAATCTGAGATGCTGAACACCAGAGACAACCTTCTCACTGGATTTCCAGAGGACAGGAGCTACACAGCTACCACTGGAACTCCTGAGGAAGAGCAGACCCTTTTCTACAGGATTGCCACTTTGGGAGGACTGCAGCCACCATTCTACCAGACTGCTACCACCACCCTGACTAACAGGGAGTCAGGTTGTACCCTAACTCTGTCAGTTTAACCCAGTGTTATCTGCCTTTATTTTTTTCCCCCCTCCTTTTATTTCCCTATTAAATTGTTATTCTGCCTTGGTGTCTCCCACTAGTTTGTTTTCAAACTAGTACAACAGTATTCAGAGTATTCCAGGCAAAACTGATGAGACGTCCATATATATTCTTGTATAATCTTCTGTTCATCCATAACCTGAAAATTCTTGATTAACAACTTTAGGACAAAAGGTGCCTTTGGAAAACTATGGAACCAGGAAGTGAAATTTGCACTGTACTGTGGTAGCTCTCCTCCATTTTGTTGCCATGAAAACTGTGCTATGGGCTGACTTATCTTTGTGTCCATCAATATGAAATATCGATGGACACAAAGATAAGTCATCCCTGTTGGTGTAGCTGGACACAAGAGGCTTTAATAGAGCAATCAGTGTAATGAGTCAATGTAATGGGGCAATTATATTTGTGGTTGAGACTGAGAGACTGGTTGTAGATGGCAAGAGAGGGAAAAAGGAGGACTTTTTGCTATAAGGCAGGACTTAGAAGCAGGCAAATTGAAGAAAGAACAAGCTTTGGAGAAGGGTGCAGCTGACAGGTTCAAAATAGCTGGCAGACTTCAGAGAACGAGAATGGAGAGCTGGTGAGGGAACAAGACATATAAAAGTCTGTAAGAGCTCTGACAAAAATGCTCAGTCAGTGGAGTAAGAAGAGCAATAACTGAATTGGTGAGTGAGTAGCTAAATAAAGAGATTAGGAAGAGAAAATAAATAGCCAGGGGTTAAGACAGGTCACTGGTATAGACATAGCCAAGGATGGGGGAGAGAAATTACTCGTGAAGAAAACAGGGAAAATAAAACAGGTAAAAGCAAGTGGAAATGTTTCTATAAAACTGAAAGGAAATTTTTTCAGTGTTCTCCTTTCTATATTTTATTCTATTTTATTTAGATTCGGAACAAGTCAAGATTGAAAAGTACAAAATCCTTCATGAGATGGGAGGTCTGTCTCCTGCACAATCTTCACTGCAAGCGAGTTCTGGCTAAAATCACTTTCTGCTTTCCATGTTTATCTGATATCAGATTGCTAAGTAACTTGAATATTTTTGGTTGTTTGAAACCTCTCTACTTTTGTATAAAACAATCTTGAAGAATTGTGAACCACTCAGTTCTAGAATAATTCTTTTATTTATTTATAATGTATTCAATGGCAGTTCTCCATGAAAACTTTCAGGTATAGATGGGAAATTACATTTCTAGAAAATTTAGAAACTACTTTATTTCAGTCTAATTGCTGGGGATGTGAGTCCTTTAGTTGTGATGCCATGCACCACTTGCCACTTTTAGTCTTCAATTATATCAACGTAAAATTTTTAAAATATGGTACAGTTTCTTCCAGAAAGGGAACACACTTCACTCTTATAAACTCATCACATGTCAAACAAGTCAGCTTCCTTTTTTTCCCAGGAAAAGCTTCAAATTACAGATGCTTTTAAGTGGTAATCTACTGACTTTCATTGTTGTCATGACAACATCTTTGAGCATTTTTCTGCACATCTTTTCCATTCAGGTTTTGCTTGTATATGTACAGTTTTCTTTTATGATCCTTTAGATGGTGATATCAAACTATATTAAAGCTGTATTAAGACAGTCTTTACACTGACATCTCTAAGGTTGCTATCATATTTCCGTAGGTGCAAACTGAAATATGCCATATTTTTCAGCTGAGATAAGCCTGAGAGAAACAAGGTCCTTGGTTTTGTCTGGAGTAGAAATCAGCTCGTAAAGTCTTATGCCACTTTCCCAGGCAGTAAGACAAACCTTTCTACAAAGAATAGATTCTCATATCTTGAAAACAAGATGGTGAAGTTCCTTTAAAACCTCCTGTATTGCATGTGAGCACAGCAAATGTGTGGACAGCTGGTCACCTACCTCAAAATTTATGAAATTTAACAGTGATTAAGTTTTCAGTTGACACAGGGACACTGTTCCTGCAGCAGTAAAGGGTAGTGATGGGAGGATTGCATGGAAATTGAGGAGTAGTCACTGACTGTAGTGCTGGCTGAAGAAGAGGAAGGAGCATGTGAGCACCAGAAGCAACTCTCTGCCAGCGGTGCTGAGCCACAGGCTGCCAGTGTCACAGCACTGAGTGCCTTCACATCCCCTCCTTTGGGCAAGTACTGCTCTGCACAACAAACAAATTATAGTCCCTGACTTGTCACAGCATATTCATATTTCTTAAAACTTCCTGTTTTTATCTCATTTCTGTTCCTCTTACTCCCCTGCTTCTGACCACATCACAAGGAAAATACATTTTCAGTACCAAATCAATTCTAACTGCCAAGGATGCATTGCTGAGCCACTTTTTCACACACTCTTAGTTTTGTTCTTGCTCTGGGTGCCTGGAACCAGACCCCTTTCCTCTTTAACCCCTTCAAATCCAGAATCTGATGCAGATTTTTAACTGGGGTAATTTTTTTCCTGCTAACAGTTTTGGCTACATCCTCATGGGTACTCTGATTTTACTTCATTAGAAACACATTGAATTGGAAAAACCCTGGAACCCCACAAATTTCTTACAGCTCAGCTCTACTCCCAGAATTTGTCATTTCCCTTTCTCCAGGGTATTTGGTAGTCCAGAGCATTGACCTGTAATGCCTGCTAGTCCTTGGCATTTCCAAACATTTCATGGCTTCTCTAATTGTATTGCTTCCTCCATTCATCTGCTCCATGTGTCAGGAAGAGCCCTCAGGGCTCTTGCTCCCCACTGACTTCCAGTTTCTGGCAAAGTACTAACAAAGTTTCATATCTCTCTGTTCCACTGGCAGCTGCAAATAAATGCTCCTATTTTCATCTGCTCTTTGGGGAGCATCATGCAACAATTTCTATTCTGTTCAATATGCAAATACCCTGGCTTCCTTCTGTTCCCTCAGAAAGTGAATAGAGTTTCTAAGGAGAGACAACATATTTTATTAGATTAATGGAGTGAGAAGAAAAAAGCAGAGGAGCTTGAGAGCACACAACTTTTTCTTTATTTGCGAAAGAGCTGCATGCATGCTGCTAATATATATCTGTAACAATTTCTTAGCTGCCTCACATCAAGAAATATCTTCAGACCTGAAGGAAGTGAAAATCCACCACTGAGTGGGAAACCTGGTGGAATTGTCAATTTAAGGTCTCTGGGAAGGTTGAGCAGGGTGTAAGTCCTGTCAGAGTACAACACAGATCCTCTCAGGTATCTGAAACACACATGTTTTGAAATAATGAATTTTAGTAAAAATTATGCTTGCTGTGAATATTCAGTCATATTTCCTTGTTGCTATTCTTCTGTTTAAAAATAAAAGAGCAGAAATTTAGGCACCCAAGTCACATAACAGGAGTAATGAACATTGGTACTGTGAGTGGATGGTTTGTAAGCAGTCTATAGCTCAAATGTTACTCACCCAAATTATTCAGAAAATACCTATGAATAACAAATACAGAAAATAAGGGCCAATTTAATGAATGGTCCCATCTGCACTTCTCAGAGCTAGTTATTCAAAGGTTCGTGGCAGTGGCAATGTTAGTGGTGAGTTTGACAGTATTGGAATCACTGCAATAAAATCCCTTTTCAAACACACTGATGGTAAAGAGGGTAAACTATATAGGAGTGCAGATGAGACCCAGAGGAAGGCTCTCACTCACATTAGTTTATGTGCAACAGTGGCTCTGCTAGTAGTTATTCACTTCAGAGTAAGGTCAGAAACCAGCTGATCACCACTCAGGAGTCCTTTATACAATCTGTAAGCAGCAGAGACATCTTGGTGAATGTTTTCTACAAGGACAGAACAATAATGAGGATGTATGCTCGTGAGGATGTGTACCTTAGTGAGGTAAATAAATAATAGAAAAACTAACTTAAGTAGGATGCAGAAACAAAATCTTTGGCTCAGACTAATGATTGAGTCTATCCAACTTCATAGTGGAGTGGGATACAGGGATCCTAAATACCTGCAAGCTTGTGAGCTCTGGACCCAGAAGCCACATCAGAGTGACACAGTGCTTCAGTTAATTAACTCAATTAGATGGGACTGACATGTTCATGTTGGTGTAGATATGCCTCTAACTGCTTCTAAATGGGCTTTAGGTGTTATGCTCAAAAGCGCAATCTAGAAGAAACTGTAATGCCACGAGTACTCAGGTGCCAGGTAATTAGAATGAGGGGGCTGTCCCCAGGCAGGGGGCAGTGGTGCAGACAGTGCAGCAGAGCCCTGGCCCCAGTTCCCATGGGAATGGAGACACCTGCAAGGGCTACTAGTTTCAGTTCTAGTAAAAGTAGGATTTATAACTGACTTTGTGCAAGATTTCTTTTTATCTAGTACTAAATTGTTTTCTGCTCAGCTGCTTATCTGAATCACTAATTTTATGAATTAATTATCTCCTGGGTTTTTACATGAAATACATGTCTTTCATAGAGTTCCAACTTCCCTCCAAAGACAAGGAGCTGACTTGCCAACATCTTTATCCTGTATTATATTAACTCTTTTTAACTATCTAAGGGACAAATTATCCTCACTAACATAAGTAGATTTTAGAGATTTTTGACTGGAAAAAGGTATGACAAAGATCTACATAAAAAAGAAGACACAATATGGACAAACACAACAGTGAGTGAGGAAAATCTTCACCAGGAGCCCCTGTGTATTGCTTCTGTGACACATGCCCGGGGATCTCTCTTACTTCTCTCTTGCTGCTTCCCAGCGCAGTCAGGTTTTCTTTTAGAGAGGAGATATGTTCTGCACATGACAGCATTCAGCTTTGCTCATAATCTAATAAGCAACGTGTTCATATGAAGCCATGTCTGTCATGTTGTCACATCAGTCTTACAAAGTGATACAGCAGAGCTCTCTCACTTCACTTCATAGGAATCAATCTCTTTGCACAACCAGAAGCAACCCGAATCCATTTTAAAAGCAATCAGTACGTGCAGTCTCATGTTGAAGGAGTAGCTTGTAACAAACGCCATTGAGAGTTGTCTTGTAGTTTGTGATTCCAGGATCTTGCTGAAACACCTGAATAGCATCAATGTGGCAAATTGCCACTGCGGTGCCCAAGAAGATAATGTACATTATTGTGTATACATTATCTAGTCGACAGCATACAGAATGTTAGGGAAGCATTTTAAATCGTACCCTTCAATTTTTGCTCCACACAGTGCACCAAATATTTTGATCATCGCTTTTCCCTAAAATCATGTCTTTAGCTCTTCTCCCTATCTTGCTATCAGCTTTCACTAAACACAAAAGATAGATTAGTGGAAGTAGGATCCCATGTGGTTCTGAGTTTAGATAAAGAGATGTTGGAAAGTCTTAAACAGAATGAGGAAATAACCCAGGTGTTATAGAAAAGCAATAATAAAATACTCAGAAAAGGAATGAACTCTCTTTTTTTTGTGCTTGCAGTGTTTATGAAAAAGCATAAAATACTTGGACTTTCACAAATAAATTCTAAATTTTATTACTATTTATTTTAAACTGTGATTCCCAGCATGGTCATCTTAAGATTATCTTGTTTGCAAAGAAAATTTTTTTGAACACTCTCATAGAAATACCCATTTGTCATATGAATTTTATCTATATCTCACTTTGTTTCCTAATTTGCCATAGCTGCTGCATTGAAAGCAGTGTTGTGCTTTTTCTTTACAACCTCCTTACTCCTATAAAAGTCACTGTGATGTCAAAGTGTTAAATTTGTGACAACCTCCTCTGCTCCAAATTTCACAATAAATCACAGAAATCACCAAGATAATATTGCTTCCATGGAACGGGGAGAAAAGAACAATGTAGAAGGTATGAATGGCTCTTCTGTCTCATTCTGACTGTAGCAGCCCAATTTCCCTGGGGGTCACCTCTGTCCTTGGTCCCTCAACATGGTCCCCCCTGTCTTCTTACAGTCCTTCAGCAGGAGCAATCCTCAAGGACTGCCACTGCCCTTCCTGTGTCAGAGAGGATGCAGACCTGACTTCTCACCTTAGCATCCTGCGTAGCTCCGCCTTGTTCCTTTTGTCTTTTATGGGATATGTTCCATCAGCTCCCCTAACCACACCTCTCTCCTGCATTGGATGGTAAGCCTGACGAGCAATCTGATGAGGTTTCATCACAAAAACTGTCAGGGCTGCTCCTCAACTTCAGTCTCTCCTCAAAAACTATGATGTTTGTGAGACAGGAGCCAGATGAAGGAAGAGTTGGGTATTACTTCAATTGCCCACAGATTTATTAGTGACAAAAATACTTGGCTTTCCCTCAGGCTGCCCAGCTGCATAGCCTACATTCATGCTTTTGGGTGTGAATGGCTTCAAAGCCAGATGATCCAACCACTTACATTGCTTTCTGCTGTGAGTGACCGTTCTATAAACTGCAGTTGGAAGATCAGTGCTCTCTACATGCACATTGTGATACAAGGTACAGCAGAGGCAGTAATGACAGACCCCAGCACGTCCTGCTGGCACTGTCAGCTCCTTTTATCCAGGAATCCGTACAGGATGACTTGACTGATACCAGGCAGATGGAATAAATAAATTCTTCCTGGAAGACCCCAGAAGTCTTCTGCTGAAGGCAGTTGGTATTTGTTGGGTAGGTTGCAACTGGTCAAAGTGTGCCCATCAACAAGATAGGTGTGTGAGAGGATGTCTGGGGAGAGCTTGGTGCAAAGGACATTTCTACACACTCATGCCTGGTAACTACACACATAGCTGTACTTTCTACAAGGCACCTAAGATGCTGAACACAATCTCCACCAGCTGCATGCTGAGCAGCTCCATGTAGTCTCCCTGACATATTCATTCCCAAGTATCCATAGGAGGAGGCAGAGCAGCCGGTGTTCCAAAGGGGAAAGGTTTGGTACCAAGTTTGAGATATTGGAGAAACATTTATGCGTTTCATTTCCCTTGAAATTAGTAGCAGTCAGGCACCCAAATATTGTAAAAACACAGAATCTTGTGATTTTCCCATCACTACTGCAATAGTGGGTATTGGAGTAGAGAATTAAAATCATATATCTTAATTTCTGTGCTACTTCATTAGCGATGGGACCATTCTCCCACTGTGTTTAAAAATATGGTCTTATCAAGGTTACCCTCATCCTACCACCACCTTCCTGACTTGTTGCTGCTTTCCCCTCCCCTCTTCTCATGGGGGTGCAATAGCCCAGGGCACTTGTCACTGGTGCTGGTAGATGACAAGGAGTGATCTCTTTGTTTCTTCTTGTGATCTTCTTATTTCTTGCATGGTGTTTTATCCAATGTGTTGAGGCTAGAGATGTAAGGTCTAAATGTGCATGTGCAGTTGGGGTTCAAAAGAAAACCACCCCTGAAAGAAATCTTTGCAGTTGAAACAAATAACAGCCTTTTCCTAATAGTATTTTCCCCTCTTCTGTTTTCCTACAAGGAAGTGGGGATCTCAGCTTGCTTCATGTTAAAATAAGACATAACCTATGCATCTCTAAGCATCTGTTCTTCTGAGTGTATTTATATAAAGCACATTTCTGAGTTAGAGCAGTTACTATGGTGTATGTTCCCATGCTGCCATTTTACATCTCTCTAGAACTCTGGGGGGAAAAAGTTAATTTCCTATAAATACTTTCTTTTGCACATCTGCTCCCATGCAAAATGGCCTTTCTGAGGACTCTGTATAGTTCCTGAGGAGTTCAACAACAATAGGAATGCATTCTTAATTTGTATAGCCAGGATGTGGATCCATTATTTAGAAAGTATTTCAATTGTCTGATGTCATTCAAATTTTCTCTTATTCAGTGCTGACTACCTAGCTCTCTGTGGTGGGAGAAAGAAAACAACCGTTCATCCAGGGGTAATCACACTGCAATCAAACTGTGCAATATGATTAGGTCTGCCTGAGTCCTTGGTGCATTCTCAGTGCATTGAAACAGTAATCCCAGGGGAGCTGGCCATTGTATATCATCCCTCTCAGTACCAGAGGCTGATAGAAGTAATAGCCTAAAGAAGCTGCAGAATCTGAAAAACAAACATACTAGCAAGGGAATGAAATGGAAAGCTGAGCAAAGAAAAACAGCATGAAAGAAGAAGATATAATTGAGAAGAGGGAAAAACAGTCCAAAGGAAAAATGCATCCCAAGTAAACAGAAACAGTGCTAAAATAAACCCAAAAACTAACTAAAAGAAATTCTCAAGAAAGAAAATCTTACTATGAAAAGAAAGGAAGGGCATAGAAAGAATAAGCTTTACTTTCTTTCCAAAATCAGGCCCAGAACTAGAGAACACAGAACACAGAGAAAATTTAAGAGAAAAATATTTCAGGGAAAAAAAGCATAGCTCCTATGTGAAATCCAGTAGTCTGCAAAGGTGAAGATGTCTTCAGTCTCGATATCTTGTAGGATATACAGCCTATAGTAAGGACTGTTTGCAAAATGTGCAGTTCAGAAATACAGTTAGTTACCTGGGTTTACTGTGTTTTTATCATTAAAGACGGAGCTGGTTTTATTTCCCACAGAGGGAATATGGTACCATTTCTGTTTCACATTGGTATTACTACTCTTCAAAGCAAGTTTCGGGTGCAGATAGCTGATCATGACTTTCAACCTGCTCTTCTCAGGCATCTGGGAATGTCAAAAATGAGGCCCCATTGAGTTCCTGGAGTTGAATTTCCACTTATGAAGTTTATTCTTTTGGCAAACTTTCCTACCAACAAAAGCATTCTCTGGAATTTTCATAAAAAGTAAACACAAATAAGACAAACCCAGTGCTGAAGTGGAGACATTTGAAATGTCAGACAGGGAGCTGCATCATTTTTTTACTACTGTCACTTAGACCTACCTGAAAGTAAAAGCAATTTAAAATGTAGGTTTTCTTTTTTTGCTTTGCTTCTTCGCTTGTTTCTTCTACCAAATCAATTTACTTCTGGGGTTAGTGGTTTTTAACACAAAACTACCATCAGGTAAGCCTGTCCTCTGTTGTGAGTAATTTCCTGCCCCTCCATCCTCCTAGTTTTCCCTGACTTTAATGTTTAGATGTTCAGCAGTAGGCCACTCACTAGAAAGCTAATTTAGAGGGGAAAAAAGTGTCATGTACTATTGCAAGGAAACCCTCAAGGATTTATTAGGAAAGCTTTTGAGGAGTTTTGTTGACAAAAAGTGTTTTAAAAGGTTTCTGTTACCACTGAACTGAGGGCTTTGTGAGCTGTCGCTGTGATACATAGCTGGGAGCTCTGTTTTCCATTTCAGATACTGTACAGAAACTCCAGGAGATGATAATTTTATAGTGACAGAACCACACTGTCACTTTCCAAGTCTAATTTTGTAAATCAAATGAGAGCAAGTTTGAGCACTGACTTAAGGCATGACCACATCACTAGTTCTGATTGCTTTAGTTTAAGTATTCCCACAGAAGAGTTGAAGGTCAGCACCCCAATTATAGACACCTTTGACAGCTGAGTCTTATCTTTGTCTCACTCGCAATATAAGAAAGATGTTGACAAAGTTGAGCAATCCCAGCGTAGGACAGCCACGATGATAGGGGCAGGAGTGCTTGCACTGCAGGCAAAGACTGGGGGTTCTGGGCTGCTTCAGCCTGGAGAAAGAGTGGTTGTGGGAGGACTCAGCAGCAGCTTCTGCTACCTATGGGCACAGCATCAAGGAAATGGATCTGGGTGGTTTACAGCAACACATGGTTGGAGGATGAGGAACAGTAGACTTTGAAACAAGAGAGGTTCAGAATGGATGTAAGGGGAAACATTTTCCCCATGCCAGTCCAGCAGTGGCACAAATTGCACACAGAGATGGCACAGTCTCCATTCTTGGAGGTTTTCAAGACCCAACTGATATAGCTCTAAGCAACATGGTCTGGTCTCACAACTGAGTCTTGTCTGAGCAGGAGGTAGGTCTGGAGACCTCTTGAGGCCCCTTTCAATATGAATTTTCATGTGATTCTGTTTCATTGTTAATGGCTAGTGACCAAATGGACATTAGGACTTACAGTAGGTTTTACATGAATAACTGTGAGTAGAGCACTTACACGCTACTGATTAGTGATAGCCAGATCTGTTTGTCAAGTACATTGGTAGACTTTTAGGACACTTAAGAGCTTGAATTATCCCCTACCAGGACCTCGACTAGGACTTAAACAATGCAACCTTCACCTATAGGCTTGTAATATAATAATTGTCTCCTAGGGTTACAAGGATCTCTGACAGAAGTGCTAAACTGTTCATTGATACAGGTCATGAGGAAAAGAGAAAAAAATAAAACCCAAAAAAACCAGCCAGAGTTGTGCAGCACAATTATACAACATATGTAATGCTTGATAGAGAATACTAGACCTATAGCCCTATGCAGTGGTGGAGGTGAGATTATTTTAGCATGGGTATCTGAATGTTCCATGGTGTTGTGTATAGCACTTTAATGTTAGTTAACTACATTTGTTATAAGCACCAGTCTGACAAATGTTGACTTTTTGTATAGGCTTGAGTTGAAAGCTCTGAACTGCATCCCTGGCCTGTGACTACCTCTAATGGAGAGGCATAACACACACCGGGTATAAATCATGACACGCTATATGTCATCTGGCTTCTAAGTTTGCCTCCAAAGAGCCCTGCATGTTACAGTTACTTTTGCAAGTAGTGTACAAATCTTTTCTTTGAGCTGTGAGGAGTTCAGCAACCCTGGTAAACAGCACACAGTGGTATAAGAGTCAGTGCAGTCACAACAAAAAGTATGTGTTTCTTCCCTAACAAACAGCTAGCACAGTCTTCAACTTGACAAAGGAAAGAAATTGCCCAGGTCAGCCCTAAGCACTTGTTAACAAAATTTGTATGGGTATTTTGTTGACAGAAAAACCAGTTTGGCCTACCTAAAATTCCCCTACTGAATAGTTTATAGAATTTCATGATGACAGGGTTTTTAACTGGTTATCATTAAAGTTTTCTTTTTAAGTCAATCACTATTATGCGCCAGTGTAACTTTGTCATATTTTGAGTTGTTCTGTGTCCTAAGGAACCGATTACAGCGTGTGTCACACACAGACTACTGTTCCACTAGCTGCCCTGAATCACCTTGTATTACAAGCCTTCCACAGAGATGAAGACAAATGACAGATCTTTCTGACTGCACCAAACCACAGGGAAACTAATACTGTCCCTCCCTGGCTCTGTGGGGTCCCGCCTGCACCCACAGACGCACGGGTGGGTTCAGTATTTTAGTCGGTAGCAAAGAGTCAAGAAGGGCATTTGCGTGTGTTCCGGCAGGAGCATTTATTGCTGCTACACTGTCGAAGGGTGCAGAGGCAAATACGAACATGGTCCCAAAGCTCACAGTTTTATCCAGGGGCAGGGAAAAGGCAGGACTAGGGAACGGGGACCAATGGGGAAGCTCTGGGGGAGTGATGAGGGGTGGAGGCTAACGCCAACTGGGGAATCCAAACTGGGATAGATTAACATAACAGAACAAGCATCCTGCGAGATGCCTTTCTGGTCACCCCAAAACAAAGTGGCTTCTGTGGTACTAGGGACCCATCTTACTGAGAATTTGTCCCTTGTAATGTATGTTCACCGGCCACCACATGAACCCAGTCACAGAGGAGGGGACCAGATAAGCTTGAGAAGTGGGCCCATGAAAACCTAATCAGGTTCAAGTCCAAGTGCAAGGTGCTACACCTGGGTCAGGGCAACACCAGACATAAGTTTAGGCTGGGAGATGAACTCCTTGAGAGATCTGTGGAGAAATATTTGGGGGTGGTTGCGGACTAAAAGTTCAACATGACCCAGCAATATTCACTTGCATCCCAGAAAGCCAATCATATCCTGGGCTGTATCCAAAGTAGTGTAGCCAGCAGGTCAAGGGAGGTGATTCTGCCTCTCTACTCTGCCCTCATGAGACTTCCCCTGGAGTGCTGTATCCTCCTTTGGGGCCACAAAACAAGAAAGATATGAACCTGTTACAGAGGGTCCAGCAGAGGCCATGAAGATTTTCCAAGGAATGGAGCACCTCTCCTATGAAGACAGGCTGAGAGACCTGGGGTTGTTTAGGCTGGAGAAGAGAAGGCTCTAGGAAGATCTCATTGTGGCCTTCCAGTACTTAAAGGGGACTTATAATCTTTTGAGGGAAAGTGGCTTTTTACATGGGTGTATAATGATAGGACAAAGGCAAACAGTTCTAAACTAAAAGAGGAGAGATTTAGATTAGATATTAGGATGAAATTCTTGACCAAGAAGGTAGCAAGGCACTGAAATGAGTTCCCCAGAGAAGCTGTGGATGCCCCATTTCTGTAAGTGTTCAAGGCCAGGTTGGATGGAGCTCTTGAGCAACCAGATCTAGGCAAATGTGTTCCTGCCCATGGTCGGGGGTTTGGAACTAGGTGGTCTTTAAGGTGCCTTCTAACTTAAGCCATTCTATGATTCTGTGATATGATTCTATGAGTTAGATATCATGAAAGACCAGCAGACCATCTAATATCCTGACCTGTGTCTGATACTGACCAATATGATCTGTTTCAAATCAAGCAAAATAAGTCTTTTAATAGAAAACTATGGAATTGCAGGTCAAGAGTTTTTAACTCCCACTGTTACTCATTATTGCAGATCTTGGGCCAGGAGACATTTATATCCTTGGTGTTCCTGTCCTCATTTAAGGTTCCTATCCTTCTCTAGGATCTGAAGCACAGCAACTTCTTCTGCATAATACAACAACACTGAGTACATCTGCTCAGCTCATGAACTTTTTTTAATAAACGATCATGCAGAGCACAACTGCAAACAAATATTTTTGCCAAACTGACATTGTGGCATTTCATCTTGAGAATCTCAGGCATTGTCAACTTGTGATGTCAACTTCATTCTGAAACATTACAGTAGAGGCACTTTTTCTTAACTGTTATTAATACAAATATAAATTGTCTACATTGAAAACAACATTAATAATGTGGGCAGTAATGTAATAAAAATATCAGAGCAAACAAGTGCTTGACTGAAAACTGGCTATGATGAATTATGGACTGATGATACACAATTTTTCTAACCCTTCTTGATGGTCAAATATAACTTTATCCCTAGCAAAAATCTGAGAGAGAAAGAAAAGGATAAGCAGTCTGGTTAGATTCATATGTGCAGAAAATACCTATGTATTTAATTTTTAATTTTTTTGTATTCTTAGAAGTTAAGCACTCAAATACACGTGATGAGCAAGGTGCTATGTCTTTGAGTCTCTATCTCACAGCACTGATGTGTGTATTGAAGTCACTAGTGACATACTCAGATTAAATAGCATCTCCATGAGCTCTTGTGTCCTCCTTGTCGTTTGGAGCTGCAGAGGCTCAGTAGATCCTATCTCTATACAGATCACTAAAATGTGGGCTGGCTCAGATGCAAACATCCAGATGAACACTGTTCCCTCTGGGCTGCACAGTCAAAGCACTGGCCATTGAGGATGTTCAGTGATGTTATTGTCACATGGGAGCCATTTATAATTTATGGTTTGAATCTGAGCAAGCCAGCTCTGAACTCCAGGCCTGAGCCACTGGAGTAACTTCAGCCGATCAAGAAAGATAAACAGAACTTTGCTGTTGATTTCAGCATAAGGATTGTCTCAGTCTCTTTTTTGGGCTATAAACTAGATTGTTTCCGGCCATGAAAGTGCCTACAGTCTCTAAAAAGTCACACGAGAGTTAATGCAGCCGAGTGCTCAGTTTCTGTAAGGGTTAGAAAAATAATAAGTGTTTTTCTACCTTTCTGTTATTTGTCATGAAGAATTAAGCCACCTGGAATAATTAACCCACAAAGGCTGCCTGTGTAAGTGCTGGCAAGCAAAACATGTTGAGCTAGGAAAACTTCCATAGCAAACTTCATATTTGAAGAATATGAAGAATATTTGAAGAGAATTTTTTCAGTAGATTTGTATAAAGACAAACAGAAAAGAAGACAGCAGTCATAGAAATGTGTATATTACAATCAGAAATATTTGTAGTAAAGATGACATGCACTCTACAGGGAATAAGTCATTGACATTTTAATTTACGGACAATTTATGTTTTTCTCTTTTTTCAGGAGATTGTTCTCTCTTTTCAGAGAGAAAAATTATAAATCTAGTTTTTCTTTCCATCCTCTCCCCTAATCCATTATTTTTCCTTTGAGTGATCCGATACCTTTTATTACTGTTGGTTTTTCCTTGAATACATTGCATTGTTCACACATGGAAACCTCTGTTTTATTTGGATATTTGAAGAAAGAAAATGAGGAGAGCTGTAAATAGCAGCAACAGCATGGCAGGGTAAGTGCCAAGGAACACCAGGCATCAGGGCAGGCTTGAGACTTTCCATGGGAGAAAACAAAGTCTTAAAGTTAGGAATGCAGCTGACAGAGGAACTGAAAATGGGAAAGTAGTCCTATTCTGACATGTTTGCTGTGTCACAGTAAAGAAGGTGGTTTGTGTGGGCAAGAAAGCAGCTCCACAAATGGGGAGCTGGGATGCACCTGAAGGAATTTGGCAAGGCCAGGGCAGGGTTCACATATTTGGACAAGCAAACCATCTTCATTTCTGGGACTATGTAATATCAGAATTCTACCTCCAGTTTATCAGCCAGAGTTTCTTCTACAGATAGCTCTTTCTTTCCAATACTCCTTCCAAAATGAAATTCTGGAGACTTCTATGACAATTTTTATTTTCTCTGCTGACTTATTAGTCCTTGTGGCCCTTCTTGTCCATTTTGCTTTTCTTTCTTTTCCTTTCACACCATCCTTGCACACCACAACCTCCCATGCGCAGCATGTAGGCATTTCTAGATTATTATTTAATTATGCCAGCAGCCAGATTTTCATATCTCTTGCAGGTGTTTATGAGAACATCTCTCTGATGATGAAAGTACAGTTTCAAATTTGCCCTTGAAATGTGAAGCAATCAATGTTGGCAGCATTTATTCCTTCCTGTCAAATATTTTTCTCTTTCTAGACTCAATAAACAATTTAAGAATAATCTTTTATGACAGTGGTGCTGCAATCCAATAGGATCTCCTTTGCTTTCTCATTTGTCTTACATTTGTTCAAATCAAGGGGTAAGGAATCTAATGGATAGCAGAGACAGCATCTGGTTCAATAATCTCATCACTAATTGGTTCTGTGATTAGTTCAGACAAGCAATGGAGAAGGTAGATACAAGTTTCTACCATTTCTAGGTGAGGGCAGCTTCCAGCCCATCTGTTATATGAAATAACCACTAACTTATTCAGCTTTTCATTTTCCTGATTTTGAGGAATCCTCCTCACTGACAGGTTAGGGTTTTTCTGGGGTTTATTAAGGTGACAGTAGTTTGCTTTTGCATAGTTTGCCTAAACTATAATGTTGGCTCCCTGCAGTACACACTAAACCAGTTTGCCAGGAGATTAGTGCACATACCTCTACTGGCAACATTATCAGTTGAGGCTGACAAATAAACATTTAAAGAAATTTAATGCTCATGAGAAGTCCAAGAAAAGGTATAGGAAACTTCCGTTTAGCTATGGAACCAGTGCAACAACACAGTCTGAATTTCCTACAAACACCACTGGACAGACTAACTAAAATATGGAAAAGCGAAGACATTTTACACATCCATTTAATTTTTGGGCCTCTCTGCAAAGAGGAATACATTTACAATGGCACTGTGTGTTATCATCTCTTTTTTCATCTGAGTGAATTTTTGGTTGAAAATCAAAGCTTTGGCACTGCCTCCAAGTTCTCAAGAATTTAATTCCAATGTCGTTGGTGTTACGGCAATTACTTACAAGAAAAACATATAAAACCTTGTTTCTCTGAAACATGGTTGGAGCCAAGCAGCTTAAAAGGCTTTTGCTCTGAGTCTAATTCAGAAAATTCTCAACACAGAAGAGCACATCCAATCCTCAGTTCAGAGCACCATATATATGAGCCCACGTTTACTCCCTGCTTTTCTGCCTCTGTCCACCCATACCCCAAAGCAGTACTCAGTGAATCTACTGACCTTCATGGTTGTGATCTGCTTTGAATGTTGTTGTTTACAGAATTTTCTTTTTTACTGTCTAATAGTTTGAACTCAAAAACCATACTATTTTGAGGGTAAATATGATTCATTAGCTGTTTAACTACAGGGCTTAAGGGTATGATGTAGAAACAGATATTGTGAGAATTTTACAAGCTGTTTCCTGTAGTTCCACCAAAAGAACATTGGCCCATCTACAGAAAACCCTGTTTTAGCTCTATATTTCCTACAAGTTCAATTTGTTAGCAAGCACACTTAATTTGCCAGAAGATGTGCCTGGTTAGTAAAGTGGATAAAATAGTGTTATAAATGTCAACTAGATCTGATGCTCCTTTTTCTGAGGACTATGTCTGCAGGACTTTCTCCTCCACAACAATACTCAAACAGCTAATTTTTCTCAGTTTTAAGTGGTTCCAGAAAAGTAGAGCATCTGATTCTGGCACGTGCTTAGGAAAATCGTTGGGAACAAATAGCTAGGGTAAGGCTAACACAAGTGAATAAGCCATGTTGCTCCACAGAAACCTACCATGCTTAAAAGGAAGAATGGTAAATTCATAAAGAGCATTGCAAGTCCTCATGGCATAGGATTTGGTTCACCATTGTCCTAGTCCTTCAAAATTTATGTAAATGTACAGGGAAAACCAAGTAGAAGTTTAATTTAGTTTGCGATTTTGATCTGCCATTCATTTTGACAGCCCCTGTGGAAGACATGAGTGCAACTAAGCTACCTGATATTTCTCTTTTTCGGAGGATCAAGAGCATAAACTGGTCTGGAAATGCTCCCTACCTTTCAGCAGTAGTATGACAAATGATGAGGCAGTATAACCTCTGAAGGAGTGCTGAAGAACTAAAGTGAATGCTGTGGAGAAAATCCTCAGTAGTTAGACTGCCTGCTGCTAGTCCTAATGCATTTCTCTGCAGTAAGGAATACTCTGCTGCCCCTCATGAATATGCGTTAAGTGCCATTTTCAGTACATTACAGCATTTTAGACAGCTGATCATCCTTATTGTTGTGCCTATTGCAGTTTCATTTGCTTTCCATGGCCTATCCTGAAAAGTTAAATATAATCTTCTGAGGTACAGCAGTCCTGCAAAAAGTACCACTTGTTGGACCTGCTATGTGCTTTTATTCTCATCACTTCCTCATTCTTTTTGAACCTGATGTATAATCCCTCTTAAATGGGTCCCTTTATGCTATATTTTGGAGCTGTTCCACTTGATAATTTATGCTATCGTCACTAGCTAACATGATCCCTAATCTCAGTAGCTTTTATCGAGCTTTTATCAGAGGTACTGCTTTGAGATGTTTGTATTAATAATAGCTAAGAGCACTGACTTGGAGCAGCAGTGTGTGTTGCCTCCATGCCCAGCTGCTCCAGGGGCTGACCTTCCTTCACATATGAAGCAGCGACTAATGAAAAAGCGCCTCCGCCTTTTCTTGTTTTCAGGTTCACACATCCTTGAACATATACTAGTTTAAAGTTTGTTTGACATCTTAGATCAGCTGAAGGTTGTAAGTAATTTAAAGTCATTCGTCTAAGTCAGCACCTAAAATGAAAGCAGTAATGGTTTATTCCATAGGGAGTTACTTGTGAGCAGCTAAAAGTGTGTAACAGTCCATTGCACAGTGCAAAGCCAAGCTCAGTAGAAAGTAGATGAAAACCTATACAGAGTTTAAAGGGCATCAGCAATTATTCATTTTACCCCAGACAGTCAGTACAGGGGCCACTTGTCTTTTTATCAACGGTATCTGATAACATGAAGAAATTAATAATTTACAGAGGGCAGGCAGTACTTTTCCATTAGAAGCTATGTGGAAAGGAAGAAAGAACTGCTGGCACAGGCCAGAATGCTTCCCACAAGGTCGTTCTGCCTCTGTGCTGCAAATGAGTTTCTTTTTAACCCTTTCATAATCAAGAAAAAATACAGCTCCAAATTACATGCATATTTACCTTTACTGAGTGCAGAAAATAACACACAGCCATGGATATATAGATATCAAAGGACTTCATGCCTTTGTTATCCTCTGGTCTTGCAAGTTGTGTAGCTTTGGATCTAGAAATACCTTAGGTGGGAGATCTCACAAGAATCCTGGATGCTTTTGGGACAAGCTGAAGGTCTTATTCAGTCCCACTGTCACTGTGGAGCTGGCATAGCAAAATTCAACAGTTTACTCAGTGGCCAAAAGAACAATGAAACGTTCTTTTCAAGGTGTTTGCCCACCAGTCTTGCCTTCCCACTCCATCCCTTCATGCCCCTTGTGGCATGCCCTGCTCCAGGGGACATCTGTGGGTGGCTGGCAGCTGCCTGTGTGCCCACAGCCTGTCCCATGCACACACATTAACACTGGCCTGCCAAACAGGATGCACCACCACCACCTCCAAACTGCCTTTTGCTTGGTACCAGGCTGGATCTCTTCCTGCAGCTCAGACACAGCTTCTTGCATAACATCTGGGGTTGCCATTAGCGCTATGGCTTTCCTGTTCAGATTACAGTTTCTGAGAGAGGGAAGGGGGACAGACAAGCAGATCCACAGCACAAGGACAGAGGTTTGATATAATGTCCAAGAAAGGCAGGCTAAAACATTAAAAAAGCTTACCCGGGCCATATGCTGATGAAATATTAGAGCCATATACTGGAAAGAGAAGGAAATTATAACATTATGATTCCTACAGAAACACTGTCCTCTGCTACATGCATAGTCTTTGATTAAATCTGTTAAATCTGTAGTTTATCACAGCTCCATCCACGTTGTAAAGAACAATCCATACAATAGAATAGATGTGCAATAGTGCAAAAGACATTAGAATTTGTACAGCTTGTACTTAGATTAAATAATTGCTTAGAATATGCAGAAACTGTCAAAAATCTAGAGACATGTTAAAATTGCAAGATAACAATTTTATGCTTACATATAATTTCTTCCTGTTCCTGATGAAAACGTTTTTGGAAGACCACCCTGAAAAGGAAGTGAAGTGGGGATGAAATCTGCAGGATTGCTATGCATGGTGTTTATGAATTTTTTTCTTCATTTTGATAAACCATGTTTAAACCATGTGCATTTCCAGAAGAATTTTTAATGAAAATTTTTTAAACAGCAGTATGAGAGCAACATCAGACAGCATGGAAAGTCTGTGCTGAAATAGCTGTGCTGAAAACTAACACAAGAAGGACAGGATTTCATCAGGCTTACTTAAAAACTTCCACTGATGCCATAGGAGCATTCTCAAAAGTACAGTCATTTATAGTTTTATAATTGGCCAATAAAAGTTGGATTTCTTTTCCTTCCAGCTTAGTTATTGAAATGTATTTTCATGATTCATGGAACTCTCTTTATATGTCAAGATTTTTCCCCTGATGATATATCAGATTTCCTTGTAGGCTCCTATTCATCTTCTATTTTCAGTCTGCAGATAGAGTGAAGGAGGAGAATTATGAAGGTGCCCAGCACTGCTCTAAAGTTGAGGCTGAAATGAAATTTTCACTTAAAGGAGGGATCCAGTCACTTTACTATGCACAAAATATGCTCCATTGTTCCTAAAATTACAGTACTTACAGAGTATGCAATGGATTTTCTGAGAATTTACAAGTAAATCCATTATTTAGTTTGAGCTAGAGTTAATTGAAAATAGGTACTTTTTACACCTTCTGTCAGACTTTTATTTATCCTTAATGACTTCTGTTATAAAATACAGACTCTTCATTATTCATATATCATCAGAATTCTTTGAAGTCTTTCCATAGGACATTTTCAAAGTAATTATTTTAGGAATTATGTCCTTCTTTGCTGTTATTCATCAGAGCTGTGAGTTTCTAATTTATCAGTGAGAGAAAGGAAAAGTGTTGCTTGAGGGAATCCTCAGGAGATCTCTCCTTGGCTACCCCTGGACGTTGCTCTTGCTCTGATAGTCCTCAGGGGACAGAAAAAAAGAATCTGTTTGAGTCAATGACAGTTTAAATCCCTATAATTCCATAATCATATTGTTATTACACAGTGTCACACCAGGACTAAGGTTGTCCAAACAGACAGACATTGCTTGGTGACCTAATATTACTGCATTTTTCTGAAGCTGAGGGTAGCCCTAAGTTTCTGCGATGTATAATGTTTGTTTGGGAGATAATTCTGCCTTCACTATCTTATTTTACCCTATCTGTAAGTGTTTATTCTTTTATTACTGCAGGGTCTAGGAATTCACGTCCCAAAAGCCTTGTACTAAATGCTACACAAACAGAGAACAAAAACCTCTCCCACTCCAATAAGTTTGCACTTTAATTGCAAAGACGAAATAAAGAATAGAAAACCAAAGGGAAATGTATGAAAAAGATAAGATATTTCTGGCCTGGATAATAGGCAGTGACCTCAGTCTACTCCTGGCCAGACTAGTGAGAAATAATATAAGCCTTGCAGCAATCTTTTAAGGAAGGATCTGTAAGAGTCCAAGGATTTTACTATGCAAATACCCTGGCCAAAGGGGCAACAGGAGAGAAGATATACGTGAGTTGGTTAAGAAATATATGGAAGATGCAGGGAGCTGGATAGCTGGAGATGGGCAGCAATATTCTGATGCAATTAAAAGTGCCAAAGGAAGTACAAGTGATTGGAGGATGTCAGGTGAGACAAGTGACTTGCTTTCACCCCACAGGGAAAGGGCTGGAAAGGGAGTGGCTGTGTTACCAGTAAAGAAAATAAATTGTCTTTGCTTCACTTAGGAATTGATGGGAAAAGAAGAGAAAGAAACATCTTACAGCAAACTAGATGCAAGTATTTAAAATGTGGAAAGAAGTTTTTTCTCAGTTGATGCACAGTTTTGATATTTTAAAGGAAATTTCCGGTTTCTGACAAATACCTAAAGGAAGATGGATTTATTTGGTTAGTGTACTTCATCAGGATAATTTAGATCTGTATGCAAAAACCAACTAACCCAATGCATTGTCCATTAGTTTCCATGACCACAAAATCATAGCAAAATACTGCTCTGTTAGTCAAGGGATTGAGGCTTGGTGAAAGCTCTGCAGATCTGGTTGGTATAGAGAGGAAAAATTATGGAAATAGAAAAAAAATGTTTTATGGCTATCAGCTTGTATCCTGAGTAGTGGTATGGCTGTAGGGAGTAAACTACTCTTGTAAAAAGTGGGTTTGACTGTATGTGAAGGTAGGCTTTCTTCATGTGCCTGAGGTAGAAGAATGGAGGGAAAGACAAAGCAGTAAAAAAAATGGAAGGAGGTTTGGATTGTAATCCTGTTTGAATGGAAATACTCCAGGTTAAGCAATAAGAAGAAAGGGTGGGCAAAAATATGTACTTTTTTCCCTTAATAGAAAATACTAAGGTTGTGTCACAATGAGTAAAGATCTAATGTCAACTTAATTGTGCTGCCTTTAAAATGTATTTCAGCACTGTGACTCAGACCTTGCTCATTGTCCCATTACATCCCTGTACATGGGTATAAATACCAATATTCTTTACCACATGAGGCCCTGAGCAACAGGCATAGCACGTACATTGAAAGCTACACGTTTTCCACCTGTGGCTGCAGAGGGCTGGTGGCCCATTGAGGCCAGAGCAAGTGACTTATGCCATGCCCACACTGCACCTGCTACCTAGGATAGTCACCAGCTCTGTGACAGCACTGGGGTTTCTTCCTCAAAAACTTTCTCATTCAAACAGAGTCACTGGCACCAGGGTCTCCTGATTGCATGACAAACCAAAAAGAAAAGGAGTTGGAACAAATACCTGTGGTCAAGATAGCTTTGTCCTTCAGTCAAATAAGGAAAGAGATCTCAGTCGTTCCTCCTCACCCAGTCTTCCTTTCCAAGGGAAATTTTGAGATGTTTTTCCTTCCATTCTGAATTTCTTTTTGGTTTTTTGGAATTGTAGAACAGAACACAAATTGCAAATTTCAAAGCAGCTGTATTTAAACTCAGTCAAGAGTATAATGCAAGCAACCCTTTTTCAGTAAAAAAAGAATGATAGAAAATTAAAATGCACATAGTCAGTGATTGGCAAAATAGTAGATCATCACATAAATTTGCATTAATTGCACAAAAGCTGAAAGTACTTCATTAAATACTCTCATAATACAGTAACCTCTTTAGAAAATTATTTCTGGTATAAGCATGTAAATAATTACATACTCTCTGTCCCATGTAGTTTTATCTGCCCAAGCAAAGGGGAACAGAGTGTTACAGCTCAAGAACACTCTGATTTTTGAGCAATTGATTAAAAAGAACAAGCATTTTAGTGATGTTCATCAAAAGTGCTGTACGTATATGAATTGTATATTCAAGTATCTGAGAATTTGAATTCCTAAACTCAGTTCAGTAAGGAAAAATCAAGTGTATAAATGATGTATTGTTAGGAATCAGTGCTGAAGGTAAGGATTTGAGAGTAAATCTGATTAATTTCAATGTAAATGAGCAACGTGATACTGCACGTAAGTATGAGGATGTAATTGGTCCATGTAGGTCCCTGTTGCAATACTTATAGGAAAACTTTGTATTCTTAATGAAAGAGTTTATTCATGGTGCAGTTTCAAATTAATGTCTATTCTTAGGAATTTTTATTTCCACAGTATTTGAACATTTTACAATAATGAATACTGCTATCCTTATAACTCTAGTCTGGCATTAGACCATTTCCCTTTTTGCAAAATGTTGGGATTCCAAATTTCCCCCATTCTAATCTAGGAAGAAAAGTCTCCAATTAATGAAAAATCAGATAGCATTTCTTTGGAATGGCCCATAGGTTACTGTGAATTCATCAGGAGCCCTGAGAATATTTACCCTTTTTTTTTTGCCTGGAACTTCTGTATCCTGTAACTGAATGACAGGTATGCCACAGCTGAAGTGGGTCTCCACAGTTCTCTCCCAGAGAAACCAACTGTCCATGGTTTGCATGGATTTACCCTTTGCTGTGTAGAAAACAGGCTGGATGTCTGGGTCCAGAGAGTGATGGTGGGTGGAGTTACAGCCATCAGGGGTGTCCTCAGGGCTCACTATTTGGGCCAGTCCTTTTTAATATCTTTATCAGTGACCTGAACAAAGGGATTGGGTGCACCCTCTGCCAATTTATAGATGACACCAAGTTGGGTGTGAGTGTCAATCTGCTGGAGGAAAGAAAGGCTCTGCAGAGGGATCTGCACAAGCTGGATCGATGGGCTGAAATCAACTGTATGAGATTCAACAAGTCCAAGTGCTGGGTCCCCCCCTTGGGTTGCAGAATCACAGACTAAGCTGAGATGGAGGGCACACACAAGGATCATCTAGTCCAACTCCTAGCCCCACACACCACCATCCCCAAGACTCACATGATGTGCCTGAGAGCATTGTCCAAATGCTTCTTGAGCTCTGGCATGCTTGGGGCTGTGACCACTTCCCTGGGAAGCCTGTTCCAGTGCCCAGCCACCCTCTTGTGAAGAACCTTTTTCGAATATCTAAACCTCCCCTAACACAACTTAGGCCATTCGCTCCGGTAGCACTACAGGCTGGGGCCAGAGTGGCTGGCAAGCTGCCCAGCAGAAAAGGACTTGGAGTTACTGGTTGACAGCTGAACATGAAGCAGCATGTGCCCAGGTGGCCAAGAAGGCCAATGGCTTTTATCATAAATAGCGTGGCCAGTGGGACCAGGGCAGTGATTGTTCCCCTGTATTTGGCACTGGTGAGGCCACACCTTGAATCCTGTTTTGGGCCCCTCATGACAAGAAAGACACTGAGGTGCTGGAGCAAGTTCAGAGAAGGGCAACAGAGCTGGGGAAGGGGCTGGAGCACAAGAGTTATGGGGAGTAGCTGAGGGGTCTGGGGGTGTTTATCCTGGAGAAAAGAAGGCTGGGGAGACATCTTACTGCTCTCTACAACTACCTTAGAGGAGGCTGTAGCCAGGTGGGGGCTGGTCTCTTCTCCCAGACAACAAGCGGTAGGATGAGAAGAAATGGCCTCAACTTGTGCCAGGAGAGATTTAGATTGAATATTAGCAAAAAGGTCTTGCAAAAAAGTTGCCAAGCTCCAGAACAGGCTGCCATGGGGAGTTATCATCCTTGAAGGTATTTAAAGGATGTGTAGAGTGTAGATGTGGCACTCAGGGACGTGATTTAGTGCTGGACTTGTTAGTGTTAGGTTTGCAGTTGGAGTTGATAATCTTAAAGGTCTTTTCCGACCTAAATCAGTCTATGATTCTATGATTTTTTTTGTTTACTTTAGCAGTACTATCTGGATCTTCTTGACAAAACGTTTGGTTAAAGGATTTAATTCCTAATGCAATGAAGACATGCACAGATTCCTGAGAAAAGATTCATTTTTTCATTTTTATCCAAGGAAGAATTTCATTTATCTATTTTAAATATCACCTTTCAGAGGTGGGAGTTTGCCATTCACCCAAATTATAGATCAGACTTGGGAGTGAGCAGTAATTATAAATTTCATCCAGGAATACAGAAATTATTGGCAGTCTCCCAAATCCAGACCATGGATCTTCCCAACTTTGCTGTCCTGTTAATACAAGGCAAAAAAATATAGCTGCCCACGTGATGCGTATTGCAACAGTAACTTTTTGGAGACAATGCAGAAGGACTTTTACATTTCCAAATGTAAACAGAAAACCTGCTTTGGCTTTCAATTGACAGGTTCTTCTAGTCTTCACTTCTGATTTTGATTCAGCTGACTACAGGAAGGAGTCATTAGCTTATAGGATGCTTGTTAACATCTATTTTAAGACAGCAGTGGGCAGAATGCACTATCATGGGTTAAACAGCATTGGTCAGAGGAGTTTGCTTTCAGAGCAGCACTTTCTGGATGCCTTGCATCCAGAAGGATCAGCTGTGCATGGGAGGGAATCTGGAATCCGAGTGCTTTGGAAAGAGAAGGCATCAGAGTATACTTACTTAAAGATCCATACATATTGTCACTACAGTAGTAAACACTCACTAAGTGTACAGTAAATTTGCTGTTTTCAATCATAAATCCCATTTCCTTTGTGAACTTACAATGAAATTTTATCATATATTAGTTAGATAGAAGTGCCCCACTCTCTTTAGTGATAGCCAATCAGCAACCAAGAGATGCACTTCAGACCCAATTTCCTCCCTAACGTGAATGTGTGAAATGTCAGTGTGCATCACTCATCTGTTTGTCACTTCTGAAGAGCATTTTTTTACTCCTCACCTACTTGTAAAAGATTTTTTGTTTCTTTTGGTAATGTTGGCCCCGGCACTTCATTAATGAATGAAGCCTTTAGGCTTGTATTTTTTCCTAGGTCTAATGACAAAGATACAATTCTGTTAGATCTTTTCTCTCCCTCTTCTAAAAAACGACAAGTAAACACTTAACTCAGCTGAATTACAGCTTAACAGCTGACTCTGCAGGCCCATGCAAATCAAATGAAATTTTAAAAATGCAGATGTAGTCATCAGAGTGCTAATTAATAATTTGACTGCTGCCTCTCCACTCCAGATCTTCACTGTAATTGTAAAACAAGGGGGAGGAAGTATCTTAGGGACATATTCCACCTGGTCTTCCCAGGGGAGTGAGCATGAAGCATTCTTTGTGTGCCTGGATAGGAACTGTGCCACCTCCAGGAAAGCAGCACAAAGGCTCTGTTTCCAGGACGGAAATACCTGCCTGAAGTTCCTGGGTCATGGATGTGCATCTGCAGTGCTGACTGATAGAGGGAGGTGCAATTGCTTTCCTGTCTCTGCCAGCAACAAGAATAAGGGTACAGAGGTCATCATGCACCAACCCCAGCAGAACAGGACATGCCTCGATGAGAGATGGTGATTTTCTCATTCCAGAGATTATCCATGCTAGTACAGACTTTGCATTCTGGCATCTTATGCGAAGAAATATTCTGCATTGAGGGAAATTTTCCTTGAACTGTCACAACCCCAGCTGCCATCATCTCTTCACCATTATGAATGGGATCTGCTATCATTTTTAGTACTTTTGCAATCATTCCTTTCCTTCATGAATGAAAAGTTTAATAATGCTTTAGCAAACAGTTGTGCTGCATCCTTTAAATGAATGATGCTGAGATTTGTCTTGTAATCATGACACTTTGGGGAAAGAATAATTCTTCTTTAGAGGTGAGAAGCACTGTCAATGGGGATTCCATTCTTTACCCACTTCCTTCTCCTCCCCAGCCATGAGCAGAACATTCCCTTATCTTGGCTGTCATTGCTATAGTTTTGATTATGTTTTCTTTGAAGTCATGGGGGTTTTTTATGTTAAAGCTCTGTCTTAATTGCTAGGTAACCATCATTCCAATTTTGCATCCACCTATAAAAAAGTAGCAAAGTTTTTTCAGTTAATTAAGACACTTTCAAAATTTCTATAATGTATTGATTCTGGTGTAATTGTGACTGTATTGCTAATGCTTACATTATTTGCATATAAAAAGTACATAACTGACATTAACATATATCAGTGTTTGTACAATGGTGACAAAACTGTACCCTCACCATGAAAAATTCATGTGGTCTGTTAGAAAATCTTTATTGTTCAATTTATTAGAAGATTTACCCAAATACATGCATTGTATTTGACCTGTACATTGCCAGCTCTCTGTGCTTTTTCATAAGTCTTGCAACACTTGTTTTCTCAAATTATCAGTTCTTCAGTTGTTTTATTCCTTTAGAATCTGAAATGTTTGTATCTGTAGAAATATTTTCTAGCCCTCATGATCAAAAAGAAAAGCATGAAAGCAAAAACACTAGAGCCTCAAAAAACAGAGAGACCTTAAAACTTTTTTTTTTTAATGGTGAGAGATACAGGTAGAAGTGAAAATTTGAGCAGGTTGCACCACATTATTTATAAAAAGCTAAGAATTAATCCTCTTAAGTGAAAATCAATGTGCTCTTAATGGCACATCTGTAATTAAGTTCTTCTGAGTCTGCTGTGCATTTAGAGTATGACCATTTTGTGTAAGTCTGGTAATATAGAGAAGTCTTAAAGATGTTGTCAAAGGGCCAGAGACAAAAAACAATTAGATGTAGCACATTTAAATTATGAAGTTATAAAAAGACATGGGTATAAATGTTCCCATTTTCAGGACTGCAAAAGAAATTTCTGTTGAAGTCTAGCAAAAAGGAAAGAGAAAAAACAGAAGACAGATTCCAATGAAAGCACTTGTCAGATTAGCTCTATTAATTAACCATAAAAATGCAGATCAAGGATACTTGAGATAGCATTAAATCCTCCTCACACAAAACTCTGGCCACAAAACCTTATTCAGCAATATGGAAGAGAATTTTCTTCCTGTCTAGATACACATTTCATGCTTTTCCAGACAGCCCAGATTGTGGACTTCTGTGTATATATCCCTGTGAGTGATTTTTCTAACTTAGCTTTTCTGAATGTGAAACATTTGGAATTCAATATACACATACAGCAAGCACTCACACAATACGCGCCAGATCAATATTTCATGTTTACAAAATTTTTTTTTTCAGCGGTTTGACACTTTATCTCTTCTAGTCCTTCATCCTCCCTGTCAAATTCACAACACAGAAAGTCATTTTTAAATTAAGAAGTCATTTCTTTCTCCTCTAAGATACAGTAATAGTTTCTAGTTGCGATGTGGCATGACTCGGTATGCAGTGAACCAAGCAAACCCGTGCCTCTCGCTTTGCTGTCGTGCAGTGGGCTAGTTCTGCCAAGAACCCTGTGGCTTTCCTCATCTTAAGCGCTGAACTTTTGATCAACCCTGAGGGAAAAATGCAGGGAAAAAATAATGGGCTCTGAGGTCTTTCTTAGCTTGGAACAAAACCTCCTCTAGGCAACAAAGGAAATAAAATAAAAGGCTCTAGTAGTAGCAAAAGAATTAGCTTCCTTCCAATTTCTTTGCAGGATTGACTACAAAATCTTTATGTGGTAGGTGAGACCAAAACTTACCTTGATAGAAACACACCCTACAAATTCAGGACAGGTTGAGACACATGCTTGGATGCAGAGATTTACACAGATTTCCTGATGAGGTGTGTCACATCTTACAGCTGAAAGGTCAGAGCGTGTGGATGTGGTCCCCCAGGTGCTCCTAAGGGCAGCCCAAAAAAGACTGTGGTCACTGCTAGAGAACCTGGGGACTTACAGGACCATGCTGTGCCTCAAAGAGATGGATGGAAAAGCGAGTTAAATATTTACTCTCCCTTTAGCACCTTCTGGGCAGTGTGGAGGGACATACACCGAACATTTTGGTTTTGGTGTACTGGAATGAAAAGTTTTTCTCTACAGGAATGATCAACAGAACACAAAAGTTTATGATTAGTTTTGTATGATAATATATAATTTTTAATGTTTTTCTTGATCTTAAGAATGAATGCATTCTGAGGATCTGAAAAACTATAGACAGTTTCTCAAGCATACATGATTATAACCGGCACCATGCTGCAAGTCTTTAGATGCAGATGCACTAAACCAGGCTTTTTCAAGCAGTGGCTTTAGTGGCATTTCCATAATGCCCCAGTAACTTTTGAGCCTGGCTGCTCATCTATGATATTTTACACAGATTTTCAATTGTGAATTCAAGAATGCAAGAGCTGATACAAAGTGAGATCACAATAATGTTCTTTCTTTGCCAAAACTTCCGTCAGAGGTGTTCTGTTAGAGAGCTTTTCTGCAGAATGCAGCTTTAAGGCAAAAACTCTGTCTGAATTTTAGTGCTTGGGTTTCAGTCACATGACAAAGCCTTCATTTTGTAAGCAAACTTCTAAAATAACTAATTCCCATTCTTTTGTTCTCTCCTTCTCAAAGTTGCAGCACTTTCTTGCTTCAAGTTTTCAAGGAAATCTTTCCAGAGGAAAGCTCTTTAATCATAAATTTAAGCATCACCTGCCTCATACAGACCTCAACATTGGAAACCATCCATGTAACCTTCTGATTCTGTGAAAACTATGTTAGTTTCAAATGTGGCCTCCAGAACAGAGATAAACAAGATGCCTTCAGCAGGAGGAATAGGAACTTGCCAAGAAGTTGCAGTTTAATATAACACATGAACAGGTCATTGTGAGATAGCCACAAGTTTTCATTGTTTATTTGTTTACCTGCACTTCTGTCTCGGTTTTGAAAGACAGGTGTCTGCTAAGGAAGGCAGAGGCCCCCCTTGAAGTGGCAGATATAACCCCTTTTCCCTCCAAGTTATTATATTTTGAAATCAAGGGCCTTTAGGCAAAGATGTGGGAAATAGGAGTAACAGTTCTTTACTATTATATATCTATATGTGTATAACCAGTCAATAGCAATAACTATGGCAGTAACAGCAATCACAAACCCAGTCCCAGCCTTCTCGGCTGTCGGGCCCTTTCCCCTCGGGTGCAGTTCCGCTCGCAGCCGGCAGGGGCGCTGGCGGCTCCCGGTGAGCAGGGCAGGTGCGATGGTTCCCCCGCGGCTGCAGGGGGCGCTCCGGAGCGAGCTCGGGAAACACGCGGCACCGGTGCCCAGGGATCCCGGGAAGGGATGGAACAAAGGCTTCACAAACCCCTGGGCAGCCGATCCCGGACTCTCAGGAACAGCAGGCTGGAACGGCAGGCTGGAACGGCAGGCTAGAGCGGCAGGGACGAACGCAAATCCCGGATGGCAGATGAGATGTATCCAGATGGGAAAAAAACCCCACGGAAGCCCAGGCAGGCAGGGCGAGCAGGGCTACAGCGTAGCGAAAGCTCGAAGCAGCAGCGGGGCAGGGCAGCCACAGCCCGGTCTCCAGCAGGGCAGGGAAAGCGGCTTTTGGGGTCCCGGCGTTGTTTCCAGCAGGAAGAAAGAACGGCCAAAAAGAAAGAAGCAGCAGCTCCTTTCTCTGCAGCTTCTCTCTCCGGACGCTCAGAGCGAACTGACCCCACACCCAGGTGTAGACAAAGAGTAGCCAGGCCCGCCCCACCCCCCTTTTTGTCTTTCTTAAGTACAGCTATTTGTCCCCTAGCAACATGCATATGGGAGAAAATTCCTTTAACAGGAAAAAAACCTAAGACTAAACTGAAACCCCAACAACTTCTGATTCTCTCACCCCTAGTGTCACTAAGTTTATATATTGAACAGGGTTACACATTTTTATTTCATGGTATGATACTTGGAAATAATCTAACAACCCAGAAAATAAGTAATGGCACTGAAGTAGACTGAATTCCGAATACTTCAGAAGGGTCAGAATACATGATATATTGCTTTTAAGGAAAGCACAGTATTCTAAATCCTCCAAAATTACACTAACTAGTAAAAAAAAAAAGTCGTTCTTTCAATTCTCATGGCAGTAGAAATTCTAGACATAAAAGCTAAGGAAAATAAAAATAAGTTAGGTATTTTTAATCATTCCAGCATACTTTTTTTTTAAATATGACTTCTTTAATCTCATTTGAAGTAAGCCCATTAAACCTAATGCACTGAACACTATGTGATCTGAATAAATTGTGTCTATAGAGCTATCCTCTCTAATGCAAAGTCATGAGGAAAAAATATAATAAACTAAGTCATTAATTCACTGCATCATCACTTCTCAGTAGTTTGACACTTCCTGAGTGCTATAAATTTTTGTTGCTTGTTTTATCTGTCTTGACTGATCTTATTGGCATAAAAAACTACTAGGATAGCATAAGATTTTTGGAAGCCTTCATATAACCATAACAGGTTCCTTACAAACTCACAAGTAATCAACTTTTCTGTTTAAGAATGATACAAATCTGGTTTTAGATCAGATGCCAGACTTCCTTTCAGATATTTTCTATTTGATCTTCAAATGTACCTGGATAGTATAACTATGTATATGACTGTTTCTGAGGTACAGTGAAGATTCAATGTTATTTGGATTGGAAAGATAGTGGGTTTTATTAAGAACTACTCTTAAGTGAGTGCCCAGCCTGTGCTGGTACTTGCACTTATTCCTCCCCAGGTGCAGGACCCTACACTGGCCCCTGTTGAATCTCATTAAGTTTCCCTCTGCCCAACTCTCCAGCCAATCAAGGTCCCACTGAATGGCAGCACAGCCTTCAGGTGTATCAGCCACTCCCCCAGGTTTGTACCACCAGAAAACCTGCTAAGGTTCTATCCCATTGTCCAGGTCGTTGATAACCAAACTGAGTAAGACTGGACCCACTATGGATCCCCATGGACTACAGGACTCCTACTCCGCTGATCACAACCCTCTGAGCTCTGTCATTCAGCCAGTTCTCGATCCACCCCACTCTCCATTCATCTATCCCACATTTCCTGAGCTTACCTGCAAGGATACCGTGGGAGACAGTGTCAAAACCCTTGTGAAGTCAAGGTGGACAAATCCACTGCTCTCTGCTTGTCGATCCATCCTGCCATGTCATCACAGAAGGTTGTCAGATTTGGTACGTGTGATTTCCTCTTGATGAATCCATCCTGACTATTCCTGATGACCTTCTTTTCTTTTATAGTCTTGGTGATGACCTCCAGAATGACCTTTTCCATAACCATTGCAGGAATGGAGGTGAGGCTGACTAGTAGTTTCCTGAGTTCTCCTTCTTGCTCTTTTTGAAGACAGATGTAACACTGGCATTCCTCCAGTCATCAGGCACCTCTCCTGTTCTCCATGATTTTTCAAAGGTTATGGAGAGTGGCAGAGCAACAACATTTACCAGCTCCCTCAGCACCCATGGGTGCGTTCCATCAGGGCCCTTGGATTTATAAGTGTTAAGTGTGCCTAGATGATGACTCACACAACCCCCAAAATACTGATTCTTCTTTTTTCCAAAAAAAGGATAACTGTAAGTCTGTGATCTAATTATGGTAGTTGACATAAAATGAGAGGAGGACAAGAAATGTCGTCTAATTTCCAAACCCTTCCACATTATATGGAATAATATTCTTCAGGAAGGAAAAGGAGACCAGGTGTGATTATTAATGTACTTAGATTGTACAGAGGCCTCCCTGTGGCACAAAAAACCCAGATTCCAGTTCCTGCTCCTCCTCTGCAATTTTTCTTCTATGCCATTTTGCAGTTAGCATTCAATGTCATTGAAAAACTCACCTCAGTCTGATACCACAGGCCTCTCTCTATATAGGTGGATCATATGGTTGCAGAAGTATTGGAAACACTGTCCCAGCAGGTCTCCAGATAGCAATGTCCTGGGAAACTTCTGAATACCAAAGATTAAATAACACTGGACAGCAGTAATTTATTACTTTTAGTTTGGCTGATGAGTGTGAGGAGAGGTGATAGGTAAAGGTGACTGTACCTGTTACAATAATATTCTGACATGTAAGTTTTCCTCTCCTCTTGAGACTATAGAAGATGGATGACAGGATATCAGTTTTTGTTTGCTTCAGAGATTTTTATTGCCATACATTTTTAGAGAAGCTGAGCAGCTGTACTTCAAATGTCCATGATGAAGGAAGGTGGAAGGGATGCTGTGAACTGGTGGCAGACAAGTGTCAATGCATGTTCAGTGAAAATGTAAGTGATGAGCAGTGAGGGTCCTTTCTGAACTAATCTGGCCCACTTTTTCTTCTCTCCTGCTGACAAGACAAGCGTCAGAAACTTTCATCAAGCCTGCCTACACTCAGGGAACATCAGCAGGAAATTTAGCAAATAATTAGCAATCAGAGTTTACTTGTGAAGAATCAAGTTGCAGGAATTCTTTTTTCCATCTCAGGATAGTGGGTTGATAATGAGGACTTCCAGTCTGACATAAATCTCTGGTTTTTTATTGCCTCTTTTTCTGTTAGTCTGAAGATTACAACAACAACAACAACAACAACAACAAAAAAAAAAAAAAAACACACCAAAAACAAACAAAAAAACCCACACCAAAAAACACCCCACTCATATTTATAGGTTTGATTTTTTTTTTGCTTTGATGAGGACACTCAGCATGGTTAGTCTAATTATTTTCTTCCCACTGTCTCTTATTATCAGCCAAAATGACAAGTTTGCATAGGTAATGGTTTACACAAACTGCTTGCTCTCTCAGCCATGCCAATCTAGGGCTTTCAAGGGGCCACCCCAAGTGGAGGCTGTGTAAGAGATCAAGCACCCACGATTTCCACTAAGTCATTAGCAAATTACAGGTATATATTTTCTATCAGGAATAGACCCTCTCTGTACAGCTCAAAGCTTAATACATGAAACCCGGACAAGTGCATCATTCTCTCAACCTCATTAAACACTTAATTACTTTATCTTGCACCCAAGATCTTACCAGGAGAAGGAAATGATGGCTAAACACATTTAAAACCACACCAGAATTTTGATGTTGTTGGTACTGGAACAGCTATCTATCAATCCTGCTTTTCCAGGGAAACCAGGAGGGTGGCAAACTGTCACCAGTATGACTGGTGGTAATCAGCTCAAGGAATGATGAGAGACCGATTTCTACTACAATCTTCAGTAAGATTCCCATTCATTTTAGAAGGTCAGGGATTTCTGCAAATATGTCCATGCATTTTTCTGCACATTTGCTTACATAGCAGGCACATGAATTATAATGCCAAAAGCATAAAAATGACTGCATATATCTATGTTGAACCCTTGCCTTGGAGTTAATGGTCTATTTACAGAGCGAATAACCATGCGTCAGGTTCATTGCCTATCCAGCTCAGAGCAATTTGTTTTAGGTTCAGCCTAAAGTATGGAGAAGGTATGGAGAAGGAATGGAGCAGAGTTTACTGGGATTGGGAGTGGAGTCATCTGGAGCAATTTGGTCCTGGGAATGTGTGTGGTGTAGAGCTATGTAAAATCTGGTTTCCTGAGGATTACAGATATCAAAATTGGCAGAATTTGCACAGGAATTTCTGAAATACATAATCTGTTCTTTTCAAACACATTTTGCAGAATATGATTCAGATTGTGATTCCTGAGATGCCTTTTTCTCTTGGTCACAAATAAAAATTATTGTTAAAAACAAAAGATACATTTAGATTCAAGGTACACTGTTGATTTTACTTCATGTTCCCACTAGCCTACATTTTAATGATCAAATAAACATCAGAAAAATAAAATCAAGACAGGTTCAAATAAAAACTGTAATAACTGTCATTACTGATCAGGAGAAATTCCATTTTCTTAAAAAATAATGTATTCACTGTATTAAATTTATTTCATTTTCTAATTATTAAAGATAACAAGAAGTAGGAGGGGAAAGGGAACACTTGTACAGGACAAACAAGCTGACCAGACTTGCATCAGTGAAAGCGATGGTGCATGCCCTGCCTCCTCCAGAAACACCACTGCCAGCTTTATATTCAGCATTTGCTTTTTCAAGATTATTTGTAATCATATAGTGTCTTTCACCTGAGGGTCTCAAATGGTTTTAAAACAATTTAATCTATCATTGCTCACTTGGTGCTGGAAGGCTTGTTCCCCACTCTGATCACTCCAGCTGCCAGCCTGCAATCCATCTCTTGGTAGACTTTCAAACCGGAGCTCTCATTCCCCGGCCCAGGATCTGTTCCCTGAACACAACACTAAAGCTCCTTCATTGGTCTCCCTCAAGGCCTCTTGGAAAAGCACCTTTGCCGTGATGTCAGTAACATTAAAACAGAGATTTGGCAAATGCATCTGTTGCTGAAGTGCTGAGGCTACTTCCTGTTATACCAGCCAGCAATACACTCCTGGACCTTCTGTACCACCCATTTGCTCACTTCTCCTTCTCCTTGGACTGTAAGTTCCTTGAGATAGGGATGAATTTTTTTGTTCTGAGCCTGTGAACCATTAAGTAGTTTAGGTCCAGGTACGTAACTTCAGACTCCTAGATGCTATGACCTTGCAAATATTCTAGAAATAAGTAATAAATCTGACGAATGTAAATGATCCCTCCAGATGTGAGGAAATGAGAAGCCAGGCTCTTAGTTAACTTACTGAGTACTTAATCACACAGTCTTTGAGGATCCTTGAGCATACCCAATATAGCTGAAGGTGCAATTTGAGTGATAAATTATGGAGTGCATAACAGTAATTTTTAATATTCACAAACCCAGTCTATTCATGTTCAGAAAATCACTCTCTTTACATGAGAGAGAAGTAAATGACCCCTTGGATACATGACAACTTTTACCACTCATCTAATATATTTCCTAGGCACATAACACTGGAGCATTGAGGACCAGAGGTACCATCCAGTGAAGTGACTGGAAGGACTCCCATTGAAATGAACAGAAGCCAATTAAGAAAACTGGACATTGCTTGACCAGCACAGCATTTATGCTGCTTTCCAGTGTCTGACCATATTCATTAAATTTTAAATGGAAACACTTTTAAATTGGTGCTGACACTGCTTTAGCACCATAACACTGTGAAATTTTCACTTACCATTGGCTTTTCATTTCTGTGATATTCCCATTAAGAGTAATGTCTATTATTTGGAAGGGTAATATGGAAAGAAATTACACAGTTTGCATTAACTCTGCTGTTGTGAGCTGGCAAATATCAGCAGATGCCTTAATGAGGCAATGGCATGAATCCTGCATGCAACTATTTATTCAGCCCATTCATTATTGACTTTTTATAGTTCCTTGCATGTATTTAAAAAAAAATCATCTAGCACACTTACTTCTCTTGTTTAGTATCGTGCTCTAGCAGGTTTTCGGGCTTCTACCTTCCTTGACTCACTACCCCTCCATGACAGAGGAAGGCTTTCTTCCTCTTTCTTAATTCATGGTTCACAGCAGATAGGTGAAATTTTTAATGAAGAATATGTATCTTCTTAGCCAGGTTGATAGGAACAAGTAGCCAAAAGGAGCAGAGGTCCAGAAGCATTTGGAAGGTACTAATCTTACTAAAAGGTAATTACTTGTTTCTTTTATCTTTAAATGCCCACATGCAACCACCCATAAGCATCCCAAACTTGCTGTCTGCTTGTGAGTAATTGGAGAAAATTAATTTGAAAAGTGCAGGTGGGTGTCTCATCACAGCTATAAAAACTGCCCACACAACTGACCATGAGAATGACTAAATTAAATAACTGCCTGAAAGAGAGGCCACTAATCAAGGGGTTTTAACATGAACTGAAAAACAAGGTAATCATAAGTCTGCCTGTAAGATTTGTTTCATCTATACTTCAGAGGTGATGCCTCATTTATTTTGAAAATTAAAAATCCAGAGCTTTTAGAAAGTTTGGGGATTTTTATTCCATTTTCTCTGTTTTAACATATCTCGCATCCATTACTATCAATGATGTGTAGGTGAACGACATGAAGACAGCAGGGAAGGAAACTTATCCTTTGAAGGGTGCTGCATCATGAAATATTTTGATCAAAATATTAGTTTGTTATTTTGATGTGTTTTCTGCCCCACAAAATTGTGCTCACATCTGCCAGGACATGTGTGAACAAAAGTAGACCAAAACAAAAAAGGAGCTGGTGGAGGTGGCTTGCTCAGCACTGCAATTTTTTGTTATTACAAAAATGTCTCATTCTCTCCTGAACTGAAACCAAGACCTTTTCTTCTCTATTTGATTGACTGGCAGAAGGCACATAAGTGGTCACAATGCTGATATCAGAATGACCAGGAATCTGAGCATCCAGGCAGTCATCTAGGAAATGGGTATAGTGGCTTCTATTTTTATTTTAAAACTTGTTCTACTGGAACTGAAATTAAAATCCCCACTGGTTATAGCTTCAATTTCATGTATCTTGTACTTATTTTTCACCCTATTCATTAGCTTGTTTAGAACCTGAAGTCAAGGGGAATTTCAACAGTGACTTCAGTGGGAGCAGTGTCAGATCATTAAACCTCAGTACTTTAAAAAGTATCTTTTAAAAGCCATCCAGAAGGAAGCCATGGGAGAGAAACTAAATGAAGTGACTTTACCTTACTTCAAAGCTCAGGAAAGGCAAAAAAAAAGAAAGCAAGCCTGCTCTTTTTCTTCTTTAAATGCAGAATCATGTACAGCCTGAAGGAAATATTTTAGGAACTCAGAGAACTGAAATCCTGCTCTGTGATGGTGTTCAGTATGATATCAATGTCCGGTCTAATCGATGGCATGCTTACATCAGCTCTACTACCTGATTAATTAATTTGCCAATATCTGGTGCTCTCCAAATCAGACTTGTTTCTTCCAGTCCAGATCTGAAAATCTTTATTCTTTTTCCTTAAATTATTCTTGCTGTCTTTAGTGTACCCCTTTACTTCTAGTATGGTGCCAGCTTGCAGAGCAATCCTAGTCTTTTTCCCTTGGTCCTTTGCACTTCCTGCTTCCTACTGCTCTTCCTCTTGTTCACTGCAGTCATTATTAATCATCTCCCTTCACCTGGCTTTTGCTCTAATAATAATTTTGTTGTCATATATACTTGAATTGTCCGTGATCATGTCTTATTTCCCATGCCATTTGCATCTTCTGTAGTGTTTTGCTCTGTACGTAGCAGTTCTAAGCTCACTTGCCTCTGTCTGTTGCTTCTGCATCTGGAAAGAGTTGATGCCTTTATGAAGCCAGAGACCTCAAAGCATTGCTCAACCATCTGAACCACCCAGCTATGTAAAGAATATGAAAAGTTATGTTGAAACAACCTTCCTTCAAAGTGCTTTACATGCTGAGCAGTGACTTTGATGGAAGAAAACCAGGGAGACCAGAGATCATCTGACATCAGCAGGGCTTGAGGGGAAGTTAAGTTTTAGTCTGTCCTTTCAGTATTTCCCATCACCTGGGTAAAAGGAATGCCTCTTGCTGCCAGTGTTCACCAGGTTTTCTATTGAATGAACTCACTGGTTTCCCACTGCATGTCCAAAGAGAAGATAGAAAAGCAAAATCACTGCTGCCTGTTCCCACTTAGCAGTTAACACTACTGTAGGCCCAGGGAGTGTAGGCAGACAGCCACATTTTGAGCTTCATTTCCTTTCTGCCCTCTGATGCATATTTATTTATGCAAGTGCTCTTTGAAGCAGCAGCCCATCACCTTTAAGTGCTTCCCTGATCACCCGCTGATTTCTCCAGCCTGTCTTTTCTCAACAGTAAGGGCAGCATTAGACCTGCGAGTGATTTAGAAAGAAAGGAAATGCTAATGGGGAAGCAAATACAGATGAAGATATTGGGCCTATTTTCTCCCTTCCCAAACCAAAGGTCAACCATACATTATCAGTCTGAGTAACCTTCAGATAAAGAAAACCACTAGCTGGGAAAGCACAAAATAATGCCTTTAAAATATTGCCTTGACATCACCTTGCAAAATGTTGACTAATAGGCCTAAAGATACTTCTGAATTTCTGTGTCATATCTGAAGGAAAAGGTCTTAATTCCTCCGAACCGACTGAGGGCTTGTCAGCCTGAAAGCATTTACTGCCTATGAGAACAATTTCTACAAATTGAAATAGTTGGCCTAATGAAACCTTATCTCTTATATACCTTGCCAAACACTGCAAGCAATGGTTACAGAGAGGTGTATGAGTGCATAGAGCTGTATGCAAAAGGCACACCAGCTTAAAAAACCTGCAAAATGCTATTTTCTTTATAAAGCTCTGTGGAGATTTGCAATGGGAGACGCTGATAAGAAAAGACCAGTTGGTATAAGTGCATCACTGTAATCAACTACAGCTTAATATTATGGTCATCACTGTTACCCAAATGTTGGATCTGGATGCAAACCAGGAGACTCCATATTTCTTATTACGCTACAAAGGTCTCATCAGAAGCACCTACCTCCCAGACTAGACACTAGACTGGCATATCTGGGCCTGGGACGCTGCCTCCTGATAAGTGGTGGCAATCAATACTTGTTGCTTTGTTTTTTCTGTTGAATGCCCATCAGTCCTGCTCATCTTGTGTTTCCTCTGCTGATAAGTACCAGGAGTAACTCCTGCAAGAGGCACATCTCAGCTGTTTCAAAAGTTGGATTAAAGCCAGTTAAAAACATTTCTGGAGCTTAAAACAAGACCTTCCTTTGGATTTCTGAAGTCATAATGAATTGTCCTCCAAGAACACACTTTTCTAGGAGCAATCACGGAGTTTGAGTCAGTGACAGAAAGTAAACTCGACATCAGTGTGATACAACAGCAACAATATTTCTAGATGATTGATAAGAAAAGCACTTCCCGGAGGTGATTTTGGCAGGTGCTCATTAATTCAGTTCTCCGGCTGCCACTTTGACTCATAAACCTGCCAGGAAGAAGGGACCACAAGTGGCCACCTACTCCCTCCTCAGAAACAGGCTTAAGCTTACACTTTGACCAGACTAAGTGTGCATGGGCTGCTTTTACATTCCCCTACTGTACAGGATTCTCTTACAGCCTCTTTGGTTTTATTTCTTACATTCAACTTAAATCTTCTTTGCTGCCAATTTAGTCAATTTGTTCTCTTTTTGTAATAACTTTTTTAGTTATTCAAAGACTGCTACCTTGTCCCACATCTATCCTGCTTTCTCTGACCTGTACAAAAGCATATTCTTTTAATGCGTTCACAGGCCTTGTTGACAGATTATCTGATATTTTTACTGTTCTTTTTTGGGCTCTCTTCAACTGGGTTTTTTTAATGGACACATTATTCCAGGCAAAAATTTCTCAAGACAAATGGAAGAGAATAGACCTCTCCTCTGTCTTCTGTATGACAAACTTACAGTACCAGTCCTATAATTACAATGTCCAATATGTAAATGCTGCTTTTCTTCACTGTTTTCCCAGTCTCTGTCTTAAGAAATGTCTTTCAGTTTAATCCTAGAATAAAACAAAATCTTAAATTGTATCCAGCAGGCCTATTTTTAAGTCTGTTGGGAAACCCCAATTATGTCTTTGTTATGCTTAAAGTCTTTGTGAAAATTACAGTAATTCTCAAAATGCCATGGGAGAATTCTGTGTTGTAGGATTTTAGGAAAAGTTCTTTCTATTACCATTCTTTGACTTGTTTAACAAAAGACAAGGGTGATGGACTCTTTGTCATCAAGGGCAACAGATCCCATCCCATGGCGAACATGTGTCTTGTAAAGTCAATATTGGTAACGTGGTATAAAGTCAATATTTTCTTCACAGAATCACAGAATGGATAAGGTTTTAAGGGACCACAGATGGTTACCAGTCCAATTTCCCTGCTCAAGCAGGGCCATCTTAGAGCACATGGCACAGGGCTGCATCCAGATGGTTCTCGAATATCTCTAGTGAGGGAGACGCCACAACCTCTCTGGGCAACCTGTTCCAGTGCAAGGTCACCTGACCGTAAAGTTCTTTTTCATATTCAGGTGGAACTCCCTGCAAATCAGTTTCTGCCCATTGCCTCTTGTCCTATTGCTTGGCAGCACTGAGCAGAGCCTGGCTCCATCCTCCTGGCAGACGTTGATGAGGTCCCCTCTCAATTTTCCCTCCTCCGTTAAACAGGCCCAGGTCCCTCAGCCTTTCCTCATAAGAGAGATGTTCATGTCCCTTCATCATCTTTGTAGCCCTCCCCTGGACCTGCTCCAGGAGCTCCAAGTCTCTCTTGTCTTGAGGATTCCAGAACTGGACACAGCACTCCAGATGTGGCCTCAACAGGGCTGAGCAGAGGGGCAGGATCCCCTCCCTGCTGGCAATGCTCTTCCTAATGCACCTTAGGATACCATTGGCCCTCTTGGCCACAAAGGCACTGGCTCACGGGCAGCTCGTTGTCCACCAGGACCCCCAGGTCCTTCTCCACAGAGCGGCTTTCCAGCAGGTCAGATCCCAGCCTGGACTGGTGCCTGGGGTTATTCCTCCCTTGGTGCAGGACATTGCATTTGCCTTTGTTGAACTACAGACTTCTTTTCTGCCCATCTCTCCAACTTATTGGGGTTCTTCTTAAGGGCTGCACAGCTCTCAACTGGGTTTATTTACACTCTGACTACTGGTTCACCAAGAAAGACTGCCAGACAGCGTTTACGCAGTTTCAGTCAGAGTATCAAGGGAGCAGTCCTGCTCAAGGTATTGGCTTGTGTTAAAGAGATAAAGATTAAGACAAAGAAACTATCCTGAGGCTGTTCTTGTGTTACAACCTTTATAAAAAAAAAATCCAACAATCTTACATTTCGTCAAAGATGAAGAGTAACTGAACACAGGAAAAATACTCTTGGGAAGATGGATGTAATGGCACAAACTGTTACCTGTTTCTAGCTTGACCCAGGTGTCAGAATTCTTCCCTGAAACAGTTCCAATGAAGAGATCAGCTTTCCACCATGTCTATCCATGCAAGGCTTACAGCTGAAGTAATTTAATTTCTTCCTAAGGGTGACCCCAGGATCTGGTTAGATGCCATTTTGCCTGATACAGACAAGCCTTTAGAAGTGCTTAATTTTCTCTGTCTGGACAGACAGTGAAAGTTACTGTTTTATTGAAACTGTAATGAGGATGGAATTGTCTATGAGAGGCTTTTGTTGAGTAGAAGCTATACATTCCCACTTTCCTTTTGCTCTGCAGCAAACTCATTACTGTGGCATTGGCCATAGAGCAAAGTGTAATCTCTTTTATCTTATTCTTTGTCTCATTAAGACAAAGCCCCATGTCTTGGCCATTATTTCTTCTTTTTGGACTATGCAATTAATACTGAGGTCCTTGCAATGTTGTGTTCTTCAGATCGTATTGGAAATCAACTGCCACAGCCACAGTCTTGGGCAGAAATCCAGGTCCCATCATCCACCAGCAGGCCCAAAAGCAATGTTCATCACTACTTTCTGCTCTTCAGTCACTTGACTCTGGTTTCTCTGACTTTCTTTCTCAAACAGTGCTCAGGCCCCTGCACCATGTATTGCTCTGGCTCTGACAAGCCCTACCTCATATGCCTTGAACTTGCTATTGGCCCTAAAATTTCCAGCTCCATCTTTGTAGAGGGTCAGTTTTTTTCTACTTAGCTGGTAAGAAATATGCCATAGGCCAAAGCCTTACCCTGTAGAACCTCTTCATATCTGAACAAGCTTCAGATGGCCTTTGGTGCCAGAAAATTGTCTACCTGACAAAAATATTTGAGGAAGGAAAGAAGGAAGCCACAAGTAGGTGGAATGAAATCAGTAACTCTGCATATTCAAAATTATTTGGGGTACTTAGAAACCTGCTTGGAAAATATAGGGTTACTTTATATTCCAAGTGTTAATAATTTATTATTTGATATGATTATTAATCATATTAACATATAAAAATCAGAAATGTGCTAGCCGGCATGTTTTAAAACACATGCAATTTCCCTACCCAAAGGAAGGTATGTAAGATCCATGCAAGGTAAATTTCATGTGAAAAGAAGGTCAGTCTAGGCCAGAAGTTTACAACTTCAAAGGAACTCACTATTTCACACTGGCAACAAAGCTGTTTTTCCAAGTTCCTTGCAAGTAATGCAAACAGAATTAACCAAATATGTTTGATTAAAAAGCAAAGAAGTGGAGCATTCCTTTCCTAAGAGACGCTTGAGAATTCGTGTGTCCATTGAAGGGAGTGGTTTCTCCCACATTTTTTAAGGTGTTAGAAACAAGGAGAGACAGTCAGACAGATTTAAACTTAACTTGATAAAAGGACTCAGGTACATAAATCAAACATTTTGTGTGAAGCAAAAAGCTAAGCTCCTTCATAAGGAGATATTGCTCAGTTTGGCACTGTAGGAGAAATTACACAAACCATTGCCCACAGAAAACATGGCATAATGAATAAAATTTGTCTTGAATTATTTATTTTTAGTGCTTTATTTTATCTCCTCTATCTTGCACGGCCTGGAAATTGTTCTTGATGAGAGCTTTTTGAGCATCTGAGTCTCAAATTAAAACAACACATTAATGTCTTCTATACATAGAGGTAGAAAGATTAGAGTGGAGTGCTTAGAAATGCACGAGATTCAACACTTTCCACTAATGGGACCACTAGTGTGCACCACTTTACTGCCTTAAAATATATCCATAAGATACAGTATTCTTGGTTGCATGATGACTGAATAAAAATTAATAGATGCAGAAGTGACAGAGCAGAACTAATCCTTTCCAAAGTACCAGCTCTATAATAAACTGCATTTGTTTTGAAATCTGATTAAAAACATGCCTTGCAGCACTAGCAAGACCTTAGAAAGCAGGAAATCAAACATAGTGTAGGCCATAAATTTCAAAGGGACAGATCACCTGTAATTGAAGTGATTTTTTTTTCTTATTGAAGAAGGTTTAGTTGTTGGGTTTTTTGTCTTTTTGTATCAGAGCCTTTAATACCTTGCAAAAGCCAAGCCTTCCTGTCTGTGGTAACAAAGAAAAAGCAATCCTCCTGAGTCTGTCTGTGCTAGGCTTTAATATCAAAAAAGATGATGAGTGGTCTTCAGTCCAAAATGTCACCACACCTTAACAAGAGATTGTGTCAGTGCAGCTTGCTTGTGTGCTCTCAGCCCATCCCAACTGCCACACCAAGCTTAGCCCTTAGTGAAAGGGGATTTAAGAAACCTGTGCCATGATCTAAGAATCTACCTGTGAAGGGTTACCAGAGCTAATGATGGGTAAAGGGGATGACAAAAAAAAAGGTAAATTCATTACTCATTTAAACCCTTAGTCTATCTACAGTGGTCCAGTCTACTGCCAATCTGGTGGACTGATTTACACCACTCCATTTACACTCATTACAAGTAAGCTTCCTCAAAGAAATGAGAGTTAAATAGTTGAGAGAAAGAAGCAGGCTTCTGTCTTACAGCAGGCTTCTGTCTCTGAATCAGCATATGGTGCTGAACAGAGGGTAAACATTACCAGAGGTCTACTTCACCCATCCAGAGAGGGGAGGAGCAGGAATCACAAGCTTCAAAAGAGGGAGACAAATCTTTATGATTGCAGGGCATCTTCCCTGGGATGGTGGGTGCTGTAAGGGAGAAAACCCTCCTGCTTTTCCTTAGACTTTCATTGGACTTTTGTTTCTCTTCTAAGATATCATAATGTTGCAGCGGGGATTACTGCAACAAGCATATTTCAAACCAGGAGTCCCGTGGAAAAGAAGTATATATGGACAGATTCGTGGTAGATGTTTCAGAGATGTTTATTTCTCCAGCCACATGGCCGGGGCTCTGCTCAGGAACTCCTCAGTCACGGGACCCGAGGGTCCTTGGCGTTATCAGGGAACCCAAACCAACCAATGGGGAATGAATCTGAGCAGGGGCAGGGAAACCCTGTGTCTCCCCTCCAGGGCCCCTCTCCCAGGGCTCCATGGCAGGGGGAGGGACCCCAACATCTCACCCGTTTTATTTTAATAAAAGGAGAATGAAAACAACTGGATAAACATAACAAGAACAGTTTCAAGACAAAACAAGCCACCCTCCTGAGTCTTTAAATGTCCAAACAGATTCTGTGGAACATCTTAGGGCTGACAGAAGGGAGACAGAACTCTCCGAGCATGCTTTCTGGAGAAACTGAGGCAGGAGAGGGTTTAATTTCTTCCCTCCCTCTTTTCATCCCCCCCTTGGCATCGGAGAGGAATTGTAGGGAAATGGAATTGTATATGGAAGCCATGGGGTGAAAAACGGATTAGGAATAAACTGGGGATAGGGCAAACTTAGGAAGGGGTTCATATTGGGTATAGGGTAAAAGGGGAAAGTAGGCTGTGGGTAGGGAAATTGCAGGGATGGATATTGTTTATAATTTTGTGCATAACGGCTGCCTTTGACGGGAATACCCCCAGGCCCAGTAACATTTGCTGCTTGTAAACCCTTCTTTCCTTGCACTATATCAAACTGTACAACTTCTCCATCTCCTACACTTTGCAGGTAATTTTTAGGGTTATTCCTTTTAATGGCAGTTCTATGGATGAATAGATCTTCCCCTGTATCATCTCGTGTTATAAATCCATAGTTGTTTTTTACATTGTACCATTTCACAGTTCCTGTGACTTTCGTGGCTACAACTCCTCCTATCACGTGCTTGCATGTTCGTCGTGGCTGCTGGTCCCGCGTGGCCGCCGCCTCGCCGGCTCCGACGTCTCGGCCAGGCCCCCGCGTTGCGGCTGCTCCGCGCTCTCCGAGCGGCGCTGCTCCGGCGTGTCCGGGCTCTGCGGTTCCGCTCAGCCAACTCCACGCTGCTTTGAGTGCGGCCCCGTTCCGGCTCGGTGCTGCACTGCGCGGCTTCTCGTGTCGCTGTGGAAACCGCCGCTTCTCCCTCTACAGGGCTCTCCGAGCCGTGTGCTCAGAGCAGGCTGCCATGCCGATGCCCGGTTCCTGGCTGCTCGTGGCCCACGGCACCCACGGCACCTGCGGCATCGCTCCCTCACTCGCGGTCGCGTGGCCGGGGACCCCGAGGCAGGGATGGGGTCCGCGATAAGGCGCGCACTCCCAAGGGGGCCGGGCGCATCCAGCGCAGGCACCTCTGCCGGCGTGTGCCACAGGGATGGCCGCAGGACTATGGCCATCCTTTGCTTTAATAGGACCATATAAATGCTCTTGAATAGCTCCACTGACTACCATGGATCCACGCAAGGGTTCAATCACTAATACATGTTCTGTTTGATCTTTCATCTCCCACAAGATCTCGTCCCAAAAACACCCCTGACAAGATCCAGGAGGTTCAATATCAAAAAGTAAGTCTCGAGAAATATAGGAGAAATTTTTGAAAAGCCAGTTGAAAAAAAGTTCTAGATCTCCCGGTTCCATTACTTTTTTGTTTTGTTGTTCAAGGATTCCTTTAACTTCTAGGTACATTTCTTTCTGTGGCTCAGAGAGCCCCATTTCCCACGATTCTTCCATAGTCCAGAGAGAATATCCAAACCAAGATGAGGAGAGGTCTAGAGTGGTTATTTTACTCACGAATTTTCCTCAGGGATAGGTATCTTGCTCGCATTCCTCCACCAGTTTGTTGAAGCGGGGATTACTGCAACAAGCATATTTCAAACCAGGAGTCCCGTGGAAAAGAAGTATATATGGACAGATTCGTGGTAGATGTTTCAGAGATGTTTATTTCTCCAGCCGCATGGCCGGAGCTCAGGCCAGGGACTCCTCAGTCACGGGACCCGAGGGTCCTTGGCATTATCAGGGAACCCAAACCAACCAATGGGGAATGAAGCTGAGCAGGGGCAGGGAAACCCCGTGCCTCCCGCCAAGGGCCCCTCTCCCAGGGCTCCATGGCAGGGGGAGGGACCCCAACATCATAAAGGTTTTATTCTTAGGTGTATGATTTACAGGCTACTTACAGATCTTGTGTAAACCCTCTGCCTGCATAACCAAGTCAGTGTCTACAGATAGGACTCAGTCTGAGGTGTGGCCCCATTTTATACTCTTGTTGTAACCTTCTGCTTCCTAAATACCTTAGCTGAGAGAAAGAATCAATTGAAATGTCTTTTCCACAGATGGAATTTCAAGTTTTTGAAGTAATGGACATTTTCACATATAAAAGATCTGCTTTTACTGAAAAAGATTTCTTCCAATAAAAAATGAATCAAAACAACCGGGGAAACAATCTCGGCATTCTGTAGTTCTGTTACACGACATCAGCAACTTAATTGTGTGTTTGGACTGCAGTGATAACAAAGGACATATTGAAGAAAACAATGACAAAAATTATAGAAGCACATGTGTTTGGGCCTTTTATGAAGGAATAAGCTTTCAGACGACCCCTGTGGTCACCTTTTCCCTGTCTGTTGTCAGAAAGATGTTCTCAGCCTGTCTTCTGGCCTCTTCTGCAAGCTGTAGGGGGAAAACGAAGAAAATGCTTAAGGAAATATCCCATATGGCCTATTAGGCATAGTAGTGGGAGAACTTAGCCTGAACTACATTCACAAGACTGTTTGCTGTATTCAAAATAAGTTTAGAGTTGGTTCTCTTTAACTATATCACAGTATGCAATACATGAGCACAGGCTTTTTTATTGAATTTGTGGCTTTTCTTACCTTTACTAATTTTAGATAGTGTTTTCATCAAGATATTCAGTTTCATGTAGCAAAACTTGTAGCACCACACATAGATACTGATAAATGTTTTGCATTCAAAAGTAGATATGTCTTGCATCACTTTTCCTATCCTCTTCCCCTTTATGAGATAGTTCTATAATGTAGTCTGATATGCAGAAAAGTACTGAAATAGAAGAGGAAATTCAGTGATTTAGAGTGACATATCTGGCAGGGAATTCAGAGGGCACATTATCTTTAAACCCGTACCTCCAAAATCCCATCTCCCACAGCATAAGAGGGCAAAGGAGAAATGTAGAATCCCAGGCCAGGTCTGTCTTACATCTCAGTTTCATGGTTTTAAGTTTTATGAGCCTAGGAGCAACCAAACTCTTTAGAGACCTTCTAGTCATGTCTCACAGGCACTGAAATGCTTTATCAAATGCTTTTTCTTCATCTGGTCTTTCCTTCTTACCTTGTCTAACTCTGTGGCAGCACTAGAGGACCATATGGATGAACAGCCAATTTTTTACCTCAAAATCTTCATTATTAGATGAGGAAGTCTTCACTCACTCTCTTTGTAGAAGAGAAGTAATCTGTCTCCTTACCCACCACTCTGTCAGACACTGCTTTTTGTGCTTAATATTCTTTGAGAAGGATGTTCTAATTTCAGTTTTGGCAGGAGAAAAGGAGAGGAGATCCTGTCCATAAAAGCCACATGCAATAGGTTGCTGAACTCTTACAGGGAAACCAGTCAGACTGCAAGATGCAATAATAAGTTTCCCTCAAAATACATCTGATTACATAACAGGTTGCTGTATTAAAAATTAAATAAGGCTTGAAATATACAGCAATTTGCAGGCACTAGGGAGCATGCCTAATAAACGGAGTGCATTAGGTGTTTCTGCTTTCTGAAATCCAGTCTATAAATACTGTAACATCTTCCTATTTACTTCAGTGTGGGAGGACCATACTTTGTGAACCTGCTTGTTAAAATCAGCACTCAGTTCAGTTTGAGTGACATTTTTTTAGCTGTGCTTTGGTGTTAATATTGGTCTAATCAGCATCTGACAATTGCTGCTCAGGCTCCTGGGGACACTGTACCTTGTGCATTCTCTAAACACAGCATGAATGTGGAACTTGATCCTTCTAGGAAGAGTAACAGGACCTGAGCAGGATCCTAACCTCTCCCAGGGGCCACACAGCAGTTCACGAGGCTCAATAGAGTTACACTAGTTTGGCAGAGGTTATGCTAACGCCTCTGTTAACCCTCCAAGCACAGTCAATGCAAATCAGACATTTCTCAGAGCTATACAGAACTGCTTTCCAATGCAAGTTAGGGAGACAAAGACACTACATAAACATTCTACTTGGTATCACCACCACCAGCTTATGGTTGCCAAGCAGACTTAAAAATCAGGCCCCTACAGGCACAGTTCTCACTGAAAATCATACTCTGACTTTAGGTGAGATATGAATTCACATGGACACAATTCAAAGAAGGCCCTCTAAGATCATGTTTCACTGGAAAGGTGAGAGGGGAAAAAGGAATCAACAGACAAGCTCCCAACTTACCCTTAGGACGAAGTTCCAGTCCCTCTCACAGCAGCTGTTCAAGTATGTTACACAAAGAAAAGCTTTACCAAGGAAGACTGAGAGTCCCTTGGTTGGTGTCCAAGACACCTTCTGAAGATGTGGGTGCCCTATTCTCTCCAGGAGCAGAAGGCTTTGACCCAAGGGTGGGCTCAACCCATGAGCCCTTTGGTTAAAAGGAGGCATTGCTGCAGGTGGTATCCTGCAGGGGCCTCTGCCTGTGCTGATACCCCACGACAGCAGCCCAAAGAGGGTGAGCTCAGCCAGATGGTTTGCACTAGACAGGCACAGAGGATGGTCTGAGGGTCAGAGAGGGACCAACATTCTCCCACCTAGCTACTCTAATACTGGATTAAAAATTTTTAGGGCACTGTCATGTTATTCCTGGGGTGTGTATCTACATCATTGCTCTTCTCCAACCATGCAGAAAGAAGTTGTAAGTCCACTATTTTTCAGGAGTACTTTGCCCTTTTTTTTTTTGTAAAGCTGCATGGGAAGTGGTAGGTATATGAATGTGTCTCAGAGAAGTTAAATGAAACGACTGTGCATTGGACTTGTGCAGTTTCCTTCCTGTCACATTCAAACCCATCAGCAGCCCAGTCCAAGCACACACTGGGCTAGGCTAGCGAGCTCATCAGGCATGCTATCCTCGGCTTCTGACTTCCTCTTGGAAATAAAAACGGTGGTCCTAATGAGAATTAATTAGGGTTGGGGGTGGAGAGGGGGATCCATCATGGTTTTGTTTGTGTTATTTGTTTTCTGTAAACCCATGGAGGGGAAAAAAATCATAATACTTCTCTATGCAATATAGTAAACGTAATAAAAAATGAACACATGGTAATTAGCTTCTCCATTAAATATACCAAGCATAGACAATAGCAATCGTGCAGTGCTGATTACAGACATTATCCTTGCCTGGACTATTTTTTTCCCACCATTCAATCAACACTGCTAAATAGAAACTTCAGTGTTCAATATTATAAGACACTAGCTGGCAGTTATACAAAGATGCTTTACACAATGTCATCTGGCTGCTTGCCTGATTCTCATATTACCTTCCTGTCTTGCCTTATACACTAATACGCATGGCTGATTAGAAGAAAAATGCAGAAGCTGCTTCCTTCTCGTCTTGCTTTTTTCTCCAGCTTCATGCCTTGAGGGAAAAAAGGAATCACATTTGCTAATTTTGCCAGCACTGCTTAACCTGGGAATGGAACAATTCTCTTTCAATTCTGTATTAGTTATAATTCATACACAAACACTGCCTTGCAGCCTAATTGGGCAGTCTTTGATTCCAGTCTGAGAGAAATGGTGATTACTGTTGTTGTACAGGAGTCCTCTAGTAGCCTCAGTAAAGAGGGTCTCAGAGTTCAAAATAAACATTTTCAAGGGCTGTACAGTATCCAGGGGTCAGATGTCTGGAAACAGGATTTCAGACTAAAAATCCCAGAAGCTCAAATTACTCTGGAAAATGCCAAGAACTCCTTAAGTGACTGCTTTTGGGTGGATTTGCTGATATCAGTAGATCCCCTGGGGAGTCATGGTAGAGCTTACATCAGTTTCTCGAGGAAGATAAGCCTTCTTGCAGGAAAAATAATTTTCACACATTGAAAAAATGTGGGGGTTTGTATTCCTGTTTACATATTTATGTTTTACTCTTTGATTTCTTATGATAAAGCTATATCAAGGCAGATTTTGTAGAGCCAGGTTTCTCAGACAAACCTTCATTTTTCCCTGGCTATTTTAGCCAGGTTGAATTTGAAGTCTAGTCAGGTGTCCAGGATTTCCAGATGTCTAGCAGCCACATCAGAGCAAATGCTTTGTATCTGAAAAACCTGGGCTTGCATATGGACATGCTTTATAGCAGAATAATCAGTGCCTAGGATGTCTCAGACACATGTTCAGGTGCAAGTCACCTTCATGGCAAACATATCACAAGTCAATAATTTCCTCAGTGAACCTTTCAGGAAAATCATGGGGGAAAATATGGGACCTTTACATTAAGAATAGGAAATTTTTGACACGCTTAATTGATATATCTCTGCATAGGTATAGATCAAAGTCTACAGGCTGAAATCTTCCCTTGCAACTTAGCAGTAACTTGAATCAGGCTGGCTTGTGAAAATGTGGGTCCTGTAACAAATGACCTGAGGGCACACAGGGCAGCTGGCCCTGTGTTAGACAGGATCTCTTCTCTGAGGATTGGTCACTAAGCACTGCAATCAGCCAGAAACTGAAAGGATGAAAAATAATTTTCCCAATTTATTCCATCTTCGCAACAAATACACTTCAAAGTAGTGTAAATTCAAAGAATTTAACAATGGACCTTCAAATTAACACATGTATACATAGGTATGCATATATAAAATTTATATACAAATGTGTTAGTACACATTAAAATGTGTGCATGCTGCACAGATTGGAGAAACTTTAGGCCACCTGCAAACCGCCTCCTTTTCTAGCTTTGTGACTGCTATACATGAGCTTATGCCAATGACATGATATACAGGCAAAGTACAGGACTAGAAACTAAGCACCAGGGGACTGAAGAGGCTCCTTGAAATATCTATTTTTTTAAAATATGAGGCTATGAGTGTAGGATTTCTGTGACTAGAAGGTGAATCCTACAACTGCCAGGCACTACAGCAGAGTTTCAGCTGCTTCTGCAGCTTGAACTCAATGGCACAGAAAAGTTGGGCTGAGGATACCTCTGCTCATCTGCAGTGGCAGCAGCTCACAATGCATAGAATTGTACATCTCTAAAGAATATTTAAAATATCAGGAAACCTCTTTCACATATTTAAGACTTAAGCTAAGCAGGTCTGTTTTGCCAGAAACATGTTCCTTTGATAAGTTCCCCACCCATCAGTGAGTACACAAAATGCAGTTTCACTGCTGGTGCTCTTCACACATTATGATTGGCTAAGAAGAAAAGGTAAAATACAAGTCAAGTGCTGCATTTGAAAGTATATGTTAAATCCTATCCAATTTATACACTTTTTTTTTATCATACACTTCAGAGGGTGATACAAAACCCTGCCTGGTCAACAGCATCTGGACTTGCTTCGTTCCCATAAGCCGAGCAATAAGCAGGACTGCAAACACCCCACCTGCCTCCTACTGTTAGAAGAGAAACAGCTCAGTGCTTATAGAAATCTTTAAGGGATGTCAATCTGCTGTGTCAGACACCAAGTGCTGGTTTTTTTCTTAAGAAGACATTGAAGGTATGCTGAGGGATGGAGAACTCATAAAAAAATAGGTTCACACTATGGTTATGAAATGTGCCTTTTTACTAATCTCTCACTTCCCTCAGCATCTCTGGCTCTTGCAAAGACTGTAGCACTGATCATGAGTTCAGTCTCGTCCTCCATGCAGGTCATTTTCAGAATTCAGAGAGTACATTTTAAATACAAGGCCACTTAAATATATGACCTCTTAACCCAGCATGTGAAAAGCTGTTGATGTCACCTAAGAATGCTTCAGACCTCAAACCCAGACTTCTTCCCCCAAAGAAGACATGATCAAATACCCAGCTTTCATATTTTCACATGAATGTATGAGTGTGCTCCTGCAGAGGAAATACCTGGTGCTATGGTGCTCTTCAGTGCAGAAAAAAGAAACCTAGGCCTGGTGAAAAGCTAATCTGATGAAAACCTAAAGTGACTTTTTTTTTAAAGCAAAAATATAACAAACTATTAAGGAAATTAGTATATTATCCCTTTACATGTGTCTTCAAGTTGAAGCTTGATACTTTTCAACAAAGAACAAGTTACTGGTCTCAGAGAAGAGGTAACTGGGTAATATTTTGTGGTGCATGGAAATGATTGTCTCCAGAAAGGTTGGATTCTGCTTAATTCTGAAGAAAAATATATCTATTGCATGTGTAGAGCATGAATGAATAAAAACACATGTTCACAGAGACCTGGTCCTTCAGCACATGTCAGACACCTTGCACTGTGTTCCCCCTGGCTTCTCTACCACCACCACTGCTCACATCTTCTTGCATGTACCCAGAAGGACAGGGAGTAAAACATGTCTCATACATCACCAACCCCTCCAAAAATACCTTAAATAAATGTGTTGTGAAGGGCAGCTGTCGCATCCCTCAAGTTCCATAGGCAGCTGAGCGCATGGCACCCTGTTCAGCATCAAGCTTTTGATGATGTTGAATAAGCAGTTACTGTTCCTGCTATCTACAGGACTTACTGTGATTTGGATGTCTTGTAGGTTCTTGCTTTGGAGCTTAGGGGTTAGTTCTTTTAATTTAAGTGGAAAAGAAAGAGAAAAAAAAGAAAAGGAAATAAAAACTTATCCTAATTAAATCTTTTTGTTACCTCATACAATTCCTAATTGTGCTTTCCTGTGCAAATAGTTGCTTCTTTATATTAGCTAATACTTCGAGCAAATTTCTTCAAAAATCATTTTACATGTGCATCAGCGTTTATTTGGTAATGTATTTTGAATCTTCCCGCAGACTTTTCATGGTGAAATATCCTGCTCTTGTACATCTTACAGTAATCTTATTAAGTGATTTGCACCTCTGATTTCTTAAGTCAACACATGGCGTAATATGACATCAAATTACATCTGACCTTCTCTGTTCCTTCAAAACCACACTTTATCAGAGATATGTGCATTTTACAGTAGATATCTTTTACTTTAAAATGTGGTCACAAGAAGCCAAAGGTTGCCAGTATTACCTATCTTATCTGCAGAGCAGCTGGTAAATGCATACCCAGATTGTTGCAGTCATTTTTCTTGTCCCTATTTTCAAGCTAAAATAACATTATAGCTTATAAACTACAACCAAATAAGGCAGTGAACTTAGATAATGCTCAGGGGAGATGAGAGAAAGCATATCTCAGCACAAATTAACCACAGTCATTTAGGATCTATAATAAAATCTGGCATTTTGCCAGTTTGTCAACTATTTAATAAAGGGTTATTTAAGCCATGATTTAGATTTTTTTGTTTGTTTATTTTAGAGAAATAAAGAATGACTCAGAATTCTTGAGCTTAAATCATTAGAAGACACATCTCTGGGTTAAAAGAGGTATTTTTGTACTGAGCTGGCATGGGTACTTTGTCCTGACACACTGTTTTCACAGTGTAAAGCATGTGATTAAACCCCCAGATTCTTTTGGGCAGATTTTAGCACAAGGCTTTAATGTATCGGGCCATAGACAAAAACACAGTGAGGCAATGCCATGGGATAACACTGAGATATTAGTGAGGTGGAAAGCTGAGAGCTGGCAGCCTCTGCGTCAGGCTGGGGTTTTATGTGCATCTGGGCAGACTGAAGGGATGACCAGTGCCAGCAGGCAAAGCATCACCCTTTCTTTCTCCTGCCACACAGCTCTCCCTCCTCACACTGAATAGGAAAACGTGCACAAGGAAGTGTTTTTACACCTGCCATTTAAATAATTTTTGTCTTGTGCTGTCCCAGCTCTGAGCACAGATACCTGACCCTTCTTTGCCCTGGATCTAAACTTAGGTTACAGCAGTAAAGGAGCCATTCCCTAAGCAGGATGAGCCAGAATCCACTCCAGCTTAGACAGTTCCCTTTCCCAGCATGCTCTGAACATAAGCAATTGGTGGGAAAAGGGACATAAGGACAGTAATTCCAGCTCTGTGCCAAGCAGGAACTTACGCACAGAGAAATGGAGTAAACACAGCATTTATAATAGGAAGATGCAGTGCTACAGCTGGTAACAATAAAAGAGGCTTTACTGTATGAAAAGATCAAGTTTTACATCTGTATCATCTAAATCAGGTTGGTTTAAATGCTAATGTCTTCAGTTCTGCAACACATTTTCCCCTTAGTTTAATATTGCCTTGGTAGTGTGACCTTCAGCTTTTTTCACAAAACCCCTTTCTCTAGTAATTTGGTGAGAGAAAATTAAGAATAAAGCTTCTGTGTAGGAAGACTATTGGTATGAATAAGCTTTTCATAATGTAGTACTGAGTTTTTCCCAATTTGCATGAATTTCTCAGTGTATTTTGTATATAGGCCCAGAGCTTTGTGTGTATTTTAATTACATCTCAGGATATAGAGTGCTGGCTCTTGTTGTTAATGTTGTCAGGGCCATAAAGTTGATGGTAGGCAACAAAAGACTGAAGGAAATTTACCACAATTTTGTGTTTCTCTATTATATATATGACTCACTTGGTTCCTTGCTCTTTCATTAAAGGTCTTTTTTTACCAACAGGGCTGATAAATTTGATGGCCTGAAAACCTAAAAGAATGAACAAATATGTTAAATTATTCATATGAGGAATGGCTTTTATTTTATTTAACAGCTTTCCCTCTCAGATAGCTTATTTCTAAGAAATTTTTTTGCATAATTGAAATAGTCCGAAGAGAGGAACAGTGAATTTCACAGTTGCTTTTATTTTGTTATTCCCTTTCTTATTCTTTTTCCAACTAACCTAGTCAGATTCTCACCACATTTGTTTATTTTTATCTTTTATTTTCTGTGTCAATGCCTTTGGGTTCAGGTGCTACATTTACCCTGCACAGCACCTAACACATCAGGGTACTGACCTAGTGAGTTATGTCTTATAATTTGAATCATAGACTTTTAGAATCATCAAATCATTTAGCTTGGAAAGGGCCTTTAAGGTTATTAAGTCCAACCACTAACTCAGCATTGCCAAGCCCTCCACTAAACCATGTCCCTTAGAGCTACATGTCTCCTAAATACCTCCAGGCATTCCACCACTTCTATGGAAAGCCTGTTCTAATGCTTGATAACCACCTAATGAAAAAAAATATTCCTAATATAAACATATCCAATCTAAACTTTCCCTGGAAGAATTTGAGGACGTTTCCCTTTGTCCTATCACTGGTTGCCTGGAGAAGAGACCAACCCCCACATGGCTACAAACTGCTCTCAGGTAGTTGAAGAGAGTGATAAGAGCCCCCCCAAACCTCCATTTCTCCAGGCTAAACACCCTCAGCTCCCTCAGCTGCTTCTCATAAGACTTGTGCTCCAGACCCTTCACTAGCCTTGTTGGGCTTCTCTGGATTTACTCCAACACCTCAATGTCCTTCCTGAACTGAGGGGCCCAGAACTGGACACAGCACTTGAGATGTGGTCACACCAGTGCTGAGTACAGGGGAACAATTACTGCCCTAGTCCTGCTGGACACACTGTTTCTGCATGATGATGAGTATGATCCTGAAAGGAATATATTTTCAATGCTCTCACCATTAGAAGCTGCCTGTGATGATTATTCAGCTCCTTGTTGCGAGCCTCTTAAACACCCTTTGACACCAGCTTAATTCAGGAGCAACTTTTGTTCATCTTCAGAACTGAAAACTGAACAAATTGCAGTGAATATCATAACAAATATTGAGGCAGAACTTTAAATTTGGTAAGGTTCCAGCCACTTTTCCAAGCTGAAGTACAATACTTTTGCTTATTGCTGTTTTTATTAAGGAACAAATGTTCTTTGGCAATTATATCAATTTGATAGATTATTTTTTTTAGTTGTTGCATAATTTATTCATGAATAATGATTTTCATTACCCTGGTCATGACTCTACTGAGACATTAACAGACATTTTTCCTTGAAGAGTACAATTTGGTAAGCAACCAACTGTTAATACATGAACTAGAGGAAGTGTAGTTCAGAGAACAGAAGCTGCTGTATGGCTGGCAGCTATAGATGTACCTTTGAAAGTGAATTTGCAATTCGACTAGATAATCCATGCAGTTTTCTGTCGCCCCAGGCCCAGTATTTCATCCAAATCATGGTTGCTTACTCAGCACTTGCAACTGAGCACGTGTGCATGTGGGATTTCAGCAGAAATGTGCCAAGGAGCTCGCTCAGCCAGAAGTGTCAAACGAAGGTTTGTGATTTTGGCCTTTAATATGGCAGGGAAGTAAAAAACAAATCAGGATACCTGTCATGTAAATATTTATGTGAAGCTGACTAATTGCAGATGAACTGAGCACAGGAGCTGAACTATGACTTAGTCAAAAACAAAGCTGGCTGAAGGACGCCGACGTTATTATCCTACGTCACCATTACCATGTAGTCACCATTACAGCCATAGGGAAAAATCACCCTGTGAGTGAAGAAGTACTCAGGTACTGAGTCTGGGTTCAGTTCCCTGTTCTGCCACAGGAGCTGCATGTGACAGGATTAGATGATAATATCCTGGCTCAGTAGGGCAGGTGATTTTTCTGAAAGAAACAGGAAATAAACAGGTCCTGAATAGCAGCTCAGTGTAAGCAGGGCTGATTGTGTGTTAATGAGATGCTGAAATAGTTATTCAGTGTATGCAAAACCAGACCTGTCCCCAGATGAACCTGCATAAAAGAAAAGCATTAACAGTGGTATTAAAAACAAGCCCTTCAGTTCTCTACATACTTCAGGTCTTCATTTGCAAATAAGACTAATATACTGCTTTGAATAATAATGTTCTGTTTTGTTGATGTGAACACTTTGGATACTGTCTTTTCTAGTTTTATGAACACTGGTAGCGCAGAAGTCTTGATTTTAGCTGAGAGATCCAAACACTGGCAAGGCAAGGCAAAGCAAGGGGTGCAATCCACAGTGAAAGTACCTGAAATCTTGGGAGAAAGACCTTTCATCCAGAATTTTCAACCTGCCTTGCTAGAACTGGAAGCTTAAGATGATTCAGTTAATATTGGAGGAAACAGCACCTTGGGGGCATAACTCTTCTGTTCCCCCTGTCCCTCAGTCCTTGACCACAAATTGTGAAATCTCCAATTGAATTCAAAGAGTTTCTTCTGCCCACAAAAAAGTCTATATTGCTTAAAACTTTAACTTGAATCTGAATTCTAGACTTCAGGCCTTTTTTTCTTTTTGGTCTTTTTTGGGATTTTTTTAAAGAAAAAAAACAGACTCTCCTTTCCTTACAGGCAATATTCTAAAGCCTCGGGGTATTTATGACCATTCCTTTAATTTTATCTGGAAGTTATCAGAATTGTTAGCAAGCTTACAGAATTCTTGGCTTCACACCTAATGATAAATAAATGTATTTTGTCTGTAAACTAATGAAACATGGTGTCTACACTTTATCCATTAAAGTTTAAACAAACACCCCTTGGCATGTTGCAAGCACTTCTGCCTGCAGAATAATAACATTTCCTTTGATTAAAGCTTGGACGTCTTAAAGATCATTGATTTATAGGGAAAAAGTGTGACAAGACATTCAAGGAGGGAGTGGATATTGAATGGAACTCAGATTTTGCAAAACACTCACATTTTTCTTTTTTAATAAGGACAAGTTTCCTGGTGGAAGATGGAAAACAAATCAATCAATTATTTTAAAGAAATGTTCTTTCTCTCACTGTGATGTGTGTCTTTATATAAATACAATGTTGTTTAACTCTCGCTAATTCTCCTGCTAAATTCAATATCCTTGCAAGACGAACACAATGTTTTTGTATTAACCAGTCATTTCATAAGTCCAGAGACATTCCCCTTTTCACCTGATCATCTTTCTCCCCATCTTTCTCCATGTACATTTGGGTTGGCTGTCTCAGAAATGCTTCGTGGTTTTCTGACGCACAGCCTTTGTTTGCCCAGAAGTCTTTTAAACTGACTCACAGGTGAGCACTCAGTAGGCCACAAGTGTTACACTGACCTACTGACAGCAACAGAAGGTGCTAATTTTTCATCTTTTTGAATAGCTGGTCTTTATTCAGCTGCTGGAAGAGATGTTTCTTGTTGTTTCTACAAAAGGGTCCTCTTGAGACTTGAGGGCACTTTATTTCTTGGTTGAATTGTGTACAGCCCTTTTATACCTTTTTTGCAGCCAAGTAACTTATATGTATTTCAGTACTACATGCACAAGAATTCTCTAAAAATCATCTAGAGATTCATTACACTAAAACCCAGAAAGGACCATTAGACTGTCTAGTCTTTGTATCACAGGCCAATTACACATCAATTTTACATGGAGCCTAAAGACTTGTTTCTGACAAAAGCATAACTTCTACAAAGGTATCAAATCTTGATGAGTATCCTAAGCAATGGAAAATAATCCACCTCTCCTGAGAATTATCTGCTGTAATGGAAATCACTACTAAAAAACTGCACTGTGTTTTTCAGATTACTTTGCCTGCATTCTGCTTCCAGGAATTGATTCCAGAGAAGCCCTTTAGAAAATCTTTTGTTTTTTCATTAAGTTATTTATACACTGTCACCAAGCCTTGTGTCTGGTAGACCAGCCGAGTTTGCTGGGTTTTTCTCTGTGAAGCATTTCCTCTGCTTTTCTCATATCTTTCTACCAGTCTCCAATTTCTCAATTTTTTTTTTTTACATGAAGGTGCCAGAACAAAAGGTGCTATTCTAGCATAAATCCTATTCTACCTCATGGAAGTTAAAATAATATCCTCATTTCTCATCAGTGATCTCCACGGTATACATCCCCAGATGACAAGTCTTGGCATATTTTGAAAACAGTTTTGGAATCAGGACTTTTAACCCTTAAACCCATTGAAAAATCCCATTCAGTGACATTTCCCTCTGTGCATTGATTCCTTGAGGTCTATTATTTCGCCATTGTTTAAGTCTATTTCACATATTCAATACTGATATTAAAAGAAGCAATTTTTAAAATAATGGTAAAATGCAGCGCTCTCATAGTCCATCTATCTTGATAAACCAAGTTTGAATTAAAAATATTTTTCGTTTGTTTTGTTTTGATTCACATGACATCTTTGCCATAAAATCATATTGGTTTATATTTACATATTTTATCTTTTATTTCTTTTCAGATTTAAACTTTCATCAGATTTTCTGCCTTTCTACCTTCTTCTGATGACAGGATGGCAGGTTAGCCATTCTCTATGTATTCTATGGTATCCCTAGTTTTTTGGTTTAGTATCATCATGAATTTAGTAAATTTAGTCTTTTGTGTAGGTTTCTGTGATATATTTCTAGCCAGCTCTTTTGGAGAATTTTGAAAAATTCTCTCATTTTTAATACATTCATCTTTAATAGACACTACCATCTTCCTTAGCCACAAATGGACTGGGCAGTTATTCCCAGCACTACTGCCATGAAGTACCTCTTGCTCCTTCTTTCCAAATTCTCTGGAGCCTTTTTGCCTTTAATGGTCCAGAGAAGTGTCAAATACTTTATAGACCACCTGCCCATTTTGTCAAAATACTCTTCCCATGATTCTTTTTGTTGCTGAACTTATTGGGTAAATACACAGAGTTAGGTGTGTACTGCTGCAAGTACAGAATCCCAGGGTCTTATGTTTGTTGACTAAGTCTATCAACCAAAAACATTTTTTATCAGACATTGACTTTCTTGATTTGGAAAAGAAAAATCACACACCATGTAACTGGAAGTATAAACTCAGACTTGTATTTCCCACATCCCTCTGGGTGTTCTGTCCCTCAGTCAGCCGTCCTTGGACTCACACAAAGGGTCACAGTTATTGAGAGGGTATACACAAGTGTATGCACTGCAGGCCCAGCTCTGCCAGATTTACTACAGGTGGAACTACCTAGAATGCTGTTAGACAGAGAGCTGAGACAAGCCATACAGGAAGAGACATGGAATTTTGGCTTGTTTTGCCCTGGCAAAAGAGAGTCTGAAATTAAATTTAATAATATGGTGTTTAATGAATATATCACGGGAGACGGGCCAGTATGTCTGAAGGAGAAAAGCTGGTTAAAGTAGCAATATTGACACCAGAATAAATGTATCTATATTGGCTAGAAATGGGTGTAGGCTCAGGTCCCTGATGTGACGTGGCAGACTGCAGTATCCTGGCCCCAGACCTCATCCTCAGCAGTTCCTTTCAGTGCTGTGTCCCGTGTTTTCATGCTTCTGCCTAAAACCCACGCTTTTTGAGAGTTATGCCAGTTTACATCATTCTCAGTTGTCCTTGAAGAAATAGCCCCAGCTGCAAAGCACTTTTTGTCACTCTGCTTATCAAATGACATAAAATGCATTTGGGCAGAAGATAATTTCTGAGCAAAAATATCAAGAGCACACAGTAAGCTGTCTGAGCGCTTATGGAAGGCAAATAAAGATTTCATTGGGGAGGGAATCAGGATTGCTTTTCATATTATTTCCTTTTGTTTGCTTGTGGTTTTATCTTAAACTAAAAATATTTTTCCTCTCATTTGAATAATCATGATTACTGCAGTACCACCTGTGACAGCTGTAACTATTACTTAAAGAGAAGGTAAGAACAATGTCAAATGGCTACTGCAAATATAAAGAAAAAGAAAAGAGAGTTCTTTTGCACCAGGTGAGTATGAACAAATGAGTATTTCTTGTTTCAATATGCATTTTAGAAGTGACCTTTCTTCTTCCAAAGTTGTACCTTTGCTCTTGCTGTCCCAGAAGGCAATATCAAAAAAGAGTAGCAAAAACAATCAAACTATCTTACAAGCCAGCAGCAGGAAGCACTCAGGTTTGAGTCCTCTCTTGCTAAACTTCTGCTAAAGCAAGGTTAAAAACTCTACTTATCAAAAGGAAGAGAATATGCAACTGCTTTCTGTCAGCTGTAAAACAAAACTAGATTTTCAAAAGCTGTTTAGCATGGATAGGAAAAGGAAGGAAGAAACCTTCAGAAATATCTACAAGCAGATTTTAACTTATTGTAATATATATATAATTTTTAATCATTCATTGGCTAGTTTTCTACTGTAGCTTTTGGTCTATACCTCACTTAGAAGCTGTTAGCTACAAGTATTAGAGTTCTGAGAACTTGATGAGAAACAAACCCCATGTTGTGAATAAGAAGAGCAGAGTCCTTAACATTGTAACCACTCAAAAAAAATGGTGGTTATTTCTACTTTTCATAAAACACCATATTTCCAAGATGTGAATATCCTGACATGTCAAACATTTTAGTTTTTATGCCTCCCAAAGTCAGTCACATCATCATGACTTTCAATTTACTGACAATGGACTTAATTAGATTAGAACATCAGCTAGAATATTAAGCTACCACAAAATAAACATGTCAACACAATGGGAAGAACCCTGCTTGCAGAGTGCATCCAGCACCACTTTGTTCTTGGATTCAGTCTCCAGTCTGGCTTCACAGGCCCCTGTTACTGGTTGAAAAGGCTATGGAGCCCCACAAAAGAAAGCTGAATATTCACTATCTGTCCCAGTCACCAAAGATCTCTGGGCTCTAGAGATGGTGTTCTGTCAGGGGAACACAAAATGAACACTAGAAAGCCTACCAAGCTACAGTGCAGCTCAGTAGTGGAGTGCTTACAAATTTATCCTGCATCCTGACATTTATTTTGGCCATTAAGACTTTTTCAGTCAGCTAAGTGATGCAGCTATTTGCAGATTTGAAGGCCAGAAGGTATTTCCCTGTTTTTTTAGCTGTCAGCTACAATGTTGGTGAGGTATGAGGGTATAGCACAAAGGCTGTACCTTCCAGGTGACTTGTAGCTGTAACACATAATTCAGGGCATCTAGCCTTTTGAAAGACCTCAAATGGGGGAAGTCCATCTACTAAAGACTTGTCTAAGGTTCCAATACATAAAGAAAATACCACCCAGCACACACAATTTCTTCTCTGCAGAGAGGCTGACAAAAGAATGAACAATATGTAATGTTTATCATTCATGTTGCTTAATATGAAGGCAAGTCTGCTGGGCACTGAGCAGTCTTCTGAACAGAGACACTGAAAACTTCAGTAGAAAAACAGAGAAGCAAAACACATTAGTGCTCACATAGCAGCAGAATCTCGGGGTTAAGCTTTCCACTGTGTGTGTGGATCTGCAGGATTTACATTGGGTACCTGCGTACAGTGATGCCTTGTGCTGTGTAGAGGCTGTCTGAGAATGGCATGAGATCTAACAACGTGGAGTTAAAATATACCACTACTGTCAAAGGATTCTAGCTTCCTTATAACTTCTGACTTGTCCAATACTCACAATTTTTGCTTCTTTCTTCTCCTGAGACAATGTATGCTGGCACCCAGTGCTCAATCATTCCTCTCTCAATAGGCAGTATAATTATCAGACTTTTCCTTCCCAATATATAGGCAAGTTATCTTCATGTATTAGAAAATTGTTCTCCTGTTCAAACATAAATGGGGGGAATATTGAACACTGCAGCACAAGAGACAAAAGTTGCTAATATATTTTCCATTTTCACCCATTCTCCCCGTCTTCCTAAATCTTACATTCAGCAACTTGCAGGTAGCAGAATTTAATTACTGAAACACATCAATCACCAGTTTAAGGTCCATTGTGGAAAGCAAATTAGATTTCCTTGTGTAATACAAAGGCCTTTCCATTGTTTTGCAATAGAAATGACATAGCACAGGCATGAAAAGCACAGATAGGAAAAAGACAACAGGGAGGAATTGGACTGTGAACATAATGGACATATTTATACTGATGGACACAAGAACACCTAGGGAAAAGGAGCTGCATTGGTCTGATACATAAGGGTACATTAGTACATAGATCAATTGGAGTTAAATGCAGTCTAGCAACTGCATTATTTGGAAAAAAAAAAAAGAAAAGAGGTAAAGAACCGTAGAATCATAGAATCATTTAGGATAGAAAAAAGACCTTTAACGTCATCAAGCCCAACCATTAGTCTAGCACTTCCAAGTCCACCAGACTTGAAGAATCCTCCCTTTGCTAGGTTATTGCTTCTCAATGAACATAAGAATAGCCGAACTGGTGAGAGCCAAGGCAGGATTTGAGGTTCCAGCTGCCCTACAGGGCTTGACCAGGAAGAACTAAGCAAATTTCAAGACTAGACTACAGCCCTCCATTACACTTTCCCAGTCACCATCTATTTTCAGCCCAGGGACTTCCTGGACTAAGCCTGGCTACTGCATATTGTATATTCCCCAATGTAGTTCTCTTCCATTAAACCTGTCCATTCTCTCTTGTTCCCCCCTAAACCTTTAGTATTCACTGCATCCCTTGGCAGGCAGTGTCACTGACATATCACCTACTGCATGAAGAACAACCTACTTCTGCTTGTTTTGAAGCTTGTTCCTACTATCTTACTTTGATGATCCCTAGTACTTATAGTGGAAGAGACAGTGAACCATCAACTCCCATCCATCCTCCCCACCTCACTCCTGATTTTATAGCCTTCTAGTATGTCCCCTGTAATTTGTCTCTTTTCCAGAAAGAAGAATCTTAGCTTACTTAGCTATTCCTTGCACAGCACACATCCCATATATTGATAGGCCTTGACAATCAAGGACAATTGAACCTTTTTCCAGTGCTACCTATATTCTTTCTGAGATGAAAAGAACAGAACAGTATAAAGGCACAGACATGCCATGCATTTATATAAAGGCATAATGAACCCTGTTTTGTTCTCTATTGCTTTACCAATAGTTCTTAACATTTGCAGTTTTGTTGTTGTTGTTCAGTGCTGAGCACTGGGCTGTCGTTTTCATGGAATTATCAATTGTTTCCCCAAAGTCTCTTTGAAAACTGGCAAAGGTTAGGTCAGAACCCCTCATTTTACAAATGAAATTTGGGTGATAGCTTTCCTACATGCATCACTTTACTTTGACATGCATTTAATTTCACCGTCCACCCTGGTTGTGCAAAGCCACATTTTCATTCTGAGCTATCTTTTCAGTTATGTTCCATTCTTAGCAATACTTCAATAGCTGCCAGGAGCACAATGCACCAGAGCCTGCACATGGAAGCTGGTGTCTCCCATCCTGCATTCAACAGGACACATCCAAATTGAGGCGTCTTACTGAAACATCAGTGTGAGCAAAGATGAGACATGGAATCCTGAGAAAAAATTTAGACAGGGAAATACAAGAATGAAGCTGAAAGAACTTTCTGTCTGTCAGTAATTAATAATGCACCTGGTTCTTGGAATCTAAGTTGTAACTTGTTCAGTTGTTTTACAAAGAAGGTGAAATTCAGCATCTGTGTGTGCATGTCGAAATGTTGTCTAAAGTCTGGAAATCAAAGAGGGAAAAAAAATTTAAAGGCTTACAGCAAAGTTTCCTCTGGACATATCTAGCCCATGCCACTGCTTTCCTTGTAAAACTTGATAGTGTCTTTTATTGAGAATAGAGGAAGTGTTTATTACACAATTCTAAATTGAATAATTTTTCAGCCACAATAAAGAAAGCCTAGAAGATTGGTAAGGAATACAGAGAACAGAGAACTTGAACTTGTTTAGTCAGAGTTTAGTGAACAGACATTGTCATATACAATTTTATAAGTTTGTGCAAATTCACAGAAATTTGGGTCACACAAACCTATCCTATCATCCAAATTCTGTTTGAAAGCATGATCTTGTTTCTCGTCCTAATTTTGTTGTTGCATGCAAGGATGTTACCACTTACATATTGTTTCTTGGTTTTTTTGCTCATAAACATTAAATGTCTCATCCAAAAGGCCTGGGAAGAGTATGTTGGAGGTTTATTTCCCACTATTATCTGCATACTTGTTTTACCTCCATTTTGGCTCCAGATAAATTACTTCCACTCTAAAATGCCATCAGACAGCTTTGTGACAGAATTTAAATGTGACAGCTCAGGCAAAGAGAAATACTTTGAAACAACGGTTGCAAAACAATTTTTTACCCAGCAGGGCTGTTTTAGCCAAATTCCACTAGGCCTGTCTATACACCTTCCTCCCTCTGTCCCATCCCCTACATACTTCAGAGGGTCACTTAACATTTCATTTGTCTTGAGTTATTGTAGTGGCACTGCCTGCTGTTATAGTTACAGCATTTCATCTTTTTTTGCAGCTTTACTGAACTCTCTCTTATATTAACACAAGTAGCAACATTTGCAAAGTGCTTAGGGATCCATCTGCTTAGCACAGTAGACATGCAGGATCATTACCACCACTAATAATTAACAACATTCTGATTCCTCCCAGAAATACCTGTATTTATTTTGTCTAGAGCCCATCTTCAGAAAATAAGATGGCACAATTTGTTATGATACAAGTGTGCACGGTGTTCTTAGGTCAGGGAAAAAGTGATGGAGTCTGGGAAGTCATCCCAGGAGCTTCCTGTATACAAATGGTGGCAGGGCTCCAGGGGCTGGCAGGGCAGGGCTTTGCCAGCTGTAGTACATCCCAGTGCTGCAGCAGGGACAGGGCAGCTGGGGAGCGGCCATGGGAAACCCCAGCCCAGGAATCAGCCATGTCCCTGGGGCAGGGTCGAGGGCTGGATGGGATATTGGTTGGGGGCCAGTTGAACTGAAATGTAGTCCTGGGCCATGAGCAGGGTTGGAAACCCACCAGGAGGGGCTGGCAGGATTAGTCCATCACATTAGTGCCCTCAGACCATGGCAGTGTGCCCTTGGGTGAACTCCAGCTACATTCATCCTTCACTGTCTTCAACCTCCATCCCCCCCACCTCTTTTAAAACTCCTGGGAACTGGTACCAACAGGTTGCAGCATATTAATATACCTCCTGGGGTGTTGGCAGGCCAAGCTTTAACTGGTGCATGACTGAGTGTTTCAGAGTCCTGGCTGCATGTTCTGATATTAACTGTGTTTGTCATGCTACGTAAGGGCCATGATCAGCAACTGGCCTCAGGCAAAGGGAAAGTAATCAGTCTTTTGGAGAACTTTTCCAGTGGCTGCCAAGAATTTTCTGCTTGAGGAAGCCTATTAACAAGCATCATGTGAGAGAGTGTTTACAGAAAGTCAGAAAATGCTGACCCAGGATGAGAAAAATGTCTCCTCTGCGTAGTTTCACAGCTGAATAACTCTCTGAAATTTCATTGAAGGGACTTATAGATAAGAGTTACAAAATAACTGTACAAAAATGCTTTTAAAACATGTTTATATCAACAACAGCCTGGTCCTGTATGGTAATATTTGAACAGAGATTATGTTGCAAGGGACAAAAGAAGGTTGCTGAGGAGTAATACCTGTGCAAAGTAGGGTCTCAAAGGTCAGGTGGAGCATCTGACCCCCAAAGCTCCTTACTCACTGCCTCACCTTGTGACTGAGCCAGAACAATGACAAGCCTGCAAAAGCCTTGTGCACAAGTTAACCTGATGTGTTCCTAAAGGAAACTCAAAACCTCCAGTCATGTAATGAAAATAAACTACACCATTATGAATGGTAGATATTATTTATTACACAGAAGGAAAAGGTCATTTTAAAGTTCCTTTCCAGCAGCTTTGTCAGAGAAGCAAATATTCACATAAACAATGTCTTTTAATTCTGTTGCAATTTTGCTTTTTTAGGCTATAAATCAGTGTCCAGAGCTGAAACATGGGATGTAAGCATTTAGCCTGACAAAGTCATTTCCCTGACAAAAATATGTATCAGAGAATTTTTCTCAAACCAAATAGTCATTAATGACATCAGTTCAATTATTTTCTTCTTCTTGCCTCTAGACTTTCAAATGACTAAAGCATAGCAGCCTCTCAGGTGATTGTGAGCTGGCTGCCCTAAGCCTGTCACCAGGGATTTACAAAACCTGTGATGGAGCAGTGACGATGATCTGTCATATCATATTGAAGCATTTCTGTCACCTGTGTGATTCCTCTCTTGTTACTGAGTGGGGGCAGGCAGAGGCTTCCTGCCCCATCTGCTGCTATTTGTGCACAACTGCTGAGAATTTTTTATTAGTTTTATTTAAACCAAAAATGGGGAAAAAAAGGAAAAACCAAACCTGTTGTGACAGAAGAGATTAGTCCAACTTGTTGCCACATGACATGCCTGAAGTTAATACTCAGCATTGTTGCTTTGAAATAGGGACATTTCCATTAAAAAAGCTAGTAATCAAATCACCCTGAACCAAACCGTCTGCCTTTGTAACTGAGATTCTATCTACAGTGGCATTTAACATAAACTGTAAACACAGAAAATGAATTTTTCTTTTATATATTACCTTGTACTCTAAGCAGATAAATTTCAAAAGGTTGTATGTTTTATCTCTTTTTCAAACTTCTCCACCTTGTGCCTGTCTGTGCCTATGGAGACTTGGTTACATGCTCTATGTACCCATAGAGCCGTGATATTACAAAAGAAGTTTCAGAGCAATTTAATCTGCATTCTTTCCCACTGCAGGTGAGCTCTGCCAACTAGTCGTGCCTGCATGATTGCCTAACATACCCAGTTTTCATTCTGAAAAATCAGAAAAAAAAAAAATGTTCCTGCTTTTCTCAAAAAGGATGTATCTGAAATTTTATCCAAAAATTATGCTGGACTGAATTTTTCTTGGGTTTTTCTCTTTGATTTAGGTAAAAAGAGATACCAAATTCAATCTTTTATGGCAAGAGGAACAAACTAAGTAATAAAATTGCACAGAACTGTGCTTTCGTGACCTTCCTTATGCATCTACTGATGGAAAACAGATTAAAGTATTTATACCCCACACTGGCCATGCAGACAGTGAGTAGTGTTTTGGTAGGCAAGCAGCCACATGCTGACCCAGCTCCTCCCAGAGCTGTGAGAGCAGAGATGACAGTCAATGGCTCATGGGAACACATCCCCAAAGGAAGATTCCTTTACCACCTCCTGAAGAAAGGTGTCCACCAAGCAATAGGCTGTGTTCCCTGCTCTGCTTACCAGGGTAAGCACACCCCGGGGTTGTTCTGCTTAGAGAGTCAGGCAAAGCTGAGCTCAGAGTTACACTCTGAGATTGACCCACATGGATCTCAAATATCTCCAATGGAGACTGCACAGCTTCTCTAGGCAAACTCTGTGTCCCACTGCTTGCTTATATGCATGGAGAAAAAGGGTCTAAAGCACAGAGGCTTGTGGCTATGGATTCCCCTCAGAAGCACTTACGTAAATGTTGTCAGAAGCTGAGCTCCCCTTTCCATCCAGTGTCTTCAAAAGTCATATTCTAACCAACCTGTTTGGCATGCTCTGGACTGAGCTCCCAGTCCTGTGACCCCTGTGTGGCAGCTTTTGGGGAACTGTGGCCAACAGCTGAGCTGTGACAGAAGCTCTACACACCCTGGCAAAAGAGGACAGGGTCAGTGGTCATCATATCTGAAAAAATCTTTGGTGCCAAAGCAGTTAAATGAGCTTGACCAAGATCCTTCCCAGGTGAAGCTCGGTTGATTAGAGTATGGTGCCAACAGTGCCAAGGTCATGGGTTTGATCCCAGTATGGGCCACTCACTCAAGAGTTGGATTCAATGATCCTTGTGGGTCCCTTCCAACTCAGAATATTCTGTGATTCTGTGAGCCTTGACCAAATTCTGAGCACCTAATGAGATTTTAAGGGTGTTAAAGTTCTGCTGAAAAAGCATAGCAAGCACAGAGGTGATATTTAAGGACAGATGCTATGAGGATGATAGAAACTTGGAGGCTATAAGGCTCAGTGCAGTAGGTGTATTTTCTCTGCTTTGGAACAATAGCTGAGCACTGTAAGAGAGACTTACTACAACCATTTGTCACAACCTTGGCAAGACACAACTGAAGGAGATCCACAACAATCTGACTGACCTTTTGCAGCTAAGACAACACAAATGTATGCAATGCAATTACCTTGTGTTATAGTGATGAAAAAAATTCATTTCAGCTCTGGACCCAGACTACAAGTGTTCCAATACTTTATTTTTTTTTCCAGTAATGATGTCTGAGGAAAGCTCTGAGTCATCCAGACAGGAAAGAGATTAATAATATCCACCTTGAACTCTAGACAAAGATGAGAGCTTTCCAACCTCTTGTTGGGAAGAAAAGGTCTGTTTACTTCCTATAAAAGCAGGGTGGTATTTTGCAAGAAAAATTAGAATGCAGGATACAGAAGCCATCCCCAACCTACCTCACTTCTCAGTTATTGTGCAGCTATATCTTCCAGAGCAACTGGTTTCAGTCATTGTCACAATATCAGAATAGTAAATCCTCATCTTGATTCAGTGTGGCATCTCTCTTACATTTGAGACACACTTCAGGGCAGGCAGATCCATATGAATGTTGGTAACAGCAATCTTTTTCTCTGTACACACTGTGTCACAGGGGCTTGAAAGAGAACCACAAAGCAGAACACTGATGGGCCTGTTGGCCAACATGAGAGCAATCCTGCAGGCAGCTGAATACCTCTCCTGATCAAGAGCACTGCTCAGGCACAGGCTGTGCAGCAAGTATGGGTTTGAGATGAGTGTTTGCATAGGCCTTTTTGCTACTTAGTTTCCTTCTGATTCTTAGAATTAAGGAGAAATTCAGAAAAGGTGGATTGAAATAATAGCTAGAGCACAGAGCAAACCAAGTTTGCCCAAGGTCAGTTCCCACAACCTGACTGGCTTCCAGTGAATGCCAGACAGTTACCAATGAAACAGTTGAATGTGTTCTATTTTTTAAAGGATTGAAGACAGGATTTTGAGCATAGAGAGATTGATTTGCCAGTGGAAACAATCCTTGCAGCATCCCAGATTGAATGGAGCTCTTGTATGTGTGCAGAAGATATGAAAATGTGCAGCAAGCATTTTCAGAAAAGCTTGGATTTCCAATTGCAGAAGTAGCAAGTATGAGGATAATGCAGGTCCAACAAACTATTGACCTAAAAGTCTGAGATGTTTGTGCTGTTCAAAAGGAAAAGGAAAGAAGGCTTTCCCCATTAGAATTTCTAGACTACTTCTGTAAGTCATGCCCAACTGAATGCCAAAAGAGAAATGCCAAATGCTATCATAGTTCTCATGATTCTCTCCATTTTAGGATTGAAAATCAAACTTGACCTGTGGAAGAGAGTCTAGTGAGCCTTCCATGGTGAAAGGGATACCAGCATTGGGGCTGAGCCTCAGCTTTGTGGCTATGGTACTGCTTTCACATCCAAAGAAAAGGAAGGATTGTAGCAAAAAGAGTGGTTACCAGAAAACCTGCATCTGGAAGCTCTTGCTCTCTTAATCAGCCGAATCCCTGCAGGATGAGGGAGAACAGTCAAATAGTCTTCAGCACATGCTCAAAGCCTGATCTGGGGCTGTCTGTGTAATTCATGCCCATTAGCACTCACAAACCCCACTGAGGTATGGTCTGTCTCATTTGGGTAAGTGCTGCTGCTCCTTGGTCACATCATCTGTTACTCCAATGCACACTGCAACCTCAAGCTTTATTTGAGATATTTAGGGGTGGCTGCAATCCATATATGACTCACTGATAATATGAAAGCATCAGTCTACCCTGTATGGTCTCCGGGTTAAACTGATCCAATCCAAATTACATTTAAACAGATTCAAATGCACAACTCTTGGCTCCAGTACAAATGAATAACATTGAAATAGTGCCTATCATAAAGGAACTGCTCTTGCTAGATTCTTTAAAAAGGCCATGCTTGATGCTGATTTTACCTCAAATGTCACACCAAGAAGCATCTAAAGGGAATTCAATTTTAAAAAATGCTCTGAGTTTTGAATGCATTGAAATACAGTGCACTTACACCACCTCAGTCCAGAAACAAGTAATGGCCTGAATGGTTCTGCACCATGCTGAAGAATTTGAAATCTTCATTGATTCAGCAAGTCAGGCAAGGAGCATTTTAGACTATCCAGTTAGAAATGCCTCCAAGAGAGGCAGTGCTGGGGTCTGCATGGCCAGGACAGCAGTAAGCTGGAGATTCAGCACGACCAGGTGACAACAGTGCTAGAGCAGAGAGGAAAAATTACACCCCTATTCCACCCCAACTTTTCCTTGCTGATAGAGACCAAGTCATTATATTTGCCATACTAAGAGTTATTACTCTGCCTATGGACAGACAAGCTATACACAGTCAAAAATTGATAACTCTATTCATTTTGTCTTTTCCTTTATAAACCCTTTATCCTTTTTCTCACTCTGAAAAACAATTAAATAGGATTTACCCCTTGGCAGACATAGAACAAAGCCATTTCCAAATCATAGGAAGGCTGAAAAACTTTTCTACAGGCTTTGTAGAGCAAAAGTAGAAGACCAAGGGGGTGGAAAAGGTTTACACACTCCTGAACACTGGGCATAATTCAACTGAATGAAGAAAATTCCTGGTAGAGTCAATACACTCTCCCTGAACTGTCAAATATTTCGGTTCACTTAAGCTCTGTGTTTATGTTACTATTATTTTCTAAGTTCACCTTGGTAAAAGCTAACTGACTCTGTCTTGATACAATGAGAAACAATTGAGCAGGATAAACTGAAAGAGAATGAACAATGACCTTTCCTTCTGCAGAGCCCATTGCTGAGAGAGGCAGGAAGAGATCTATCTGGTAATGTTTATCTGACTAAGGCAATTTACTGGATGATAGCTTTCCCCATAAGATCTAAGGACAAAAATGGCATAATATCAACTCACAAGGGACACACTAATATGAGCCCTAAAATGAAGCCCTTTGTGCTGAACCAACTGTATATTTCACATGTAAGCCATGCCATTGAGATGTTTAATGTTCCTCCAGAGAGCAATAGACCAGTGACAAGAAAAATAAACAAGAGCTAAAGATGAAGATGTCCTTGAACCAAAAGTGCTTCACTTTAGGGAACCCAGTAAAGTGAGCAAGAAACTGTGAAGCATAGTTGCATTAAAATAGGCAATATTTTTTGTGTCTTCAGTGGGATGACTTGGGTATTTTATACTGTAGGTCTCCGTGCAATTACGAAGACAATTGTTTTAACTCCGTATGTCCTACTGAAAGGTAGAACTCCATCTCCTGATGAGAAAAATCATTTTGGTGGGAGTGGAGGTTTAACCTGTGACCTTCTGTATCTGTTCAGGTATCCTCACCACTGGGCTACAGTGCCCCTTTATCTTTTCCCCCTTATGCATGTGTTCCCTGACATTTCAGCATGTCAATAAAAGTGTAGCTGAATCTGAATTTTTCCTTTAGAATGTCTGATTTTTAACCAAAAATTGCTTTGTGAGAAAAGCCCTGCAAGCACCACATGAAATGTACTAACAATCAGGTTAATCTAATAAATACCTTTATTCTAATGCAGTTCATGGCCACAATATCCCAAGCTAAACAATCTAAAAATACATCCAAAGGTTTGTTGACTTTGTTTTCAAATTGCTGCCTAAAAGGATCAAGCCACTGGATCTGGAGTAAATATAATTAAGTGAGCAGAGGTGCAAGGGTATGGCTGGTTTCATAAAGCATGTGCACAAATGAACACATATAATGACATCTAAGCTCTAACTGATGTGAAACAGGAAACACAAAATGTCCAGAGGCATAAAATGATACAGTTTATATAACAGCAAGTTCTTCAGTGAAACTAGTTTCTTTGAAGTTGCAGAGTGAAAATGCATTCCTAAATATTAAATATTATCTAGGTAAGTATATTTTTCCTAAAGTTTGATATTTCAATAAGTATTTCAGCATATCTGACCCAAATTTGTTACAGCTTCCCATTCTGTGAGGTAAAATATATCTCCATTTGTCCTCTATACTTAAACAGAAATCAAAGTGTCAAGAGAAGCTTGAGTGGTAAAAAATTCAATTCTTTTTCCTGTTCTGATTTTAAACTTGGAACTTGTGGCTATTCTTAAAATTAAGATATTGATCATTATTTCCAATCAGTCATGCTACAGCCCTTATTTTCATGCCAAGGTCCTTTTTTTGAGTGTGTCAAAAAGTAATCTGCACTATTACTTTCAATTACAGTTTAATAATTTATGAAATTACTTAGTATCATACCTGCAATATGTCAGACAGGCTTCATTACATTGCAATGAGGTCTGATTTAACACAGTCATTATTGTTGCTGTTAAGGGTTTGTGGGGGAAAGATTCCTGCAACTGTATTAATTTTAGCCATTTTAGACTAAAATAAGCAGCTACAGATAAATGACAATATACAGTGAGGTACTTAGGCATACCTAAGACTGCCATCTCCTAATTGCAAATACCTGCCTCTTGGAATTGCTCCATGTTTTGTACTCAATTAGGGAAATACTCTCCTAATTTTTTACAGCAAATTGTTTTACAAGCAAGGATGAGCTATGAAAACTCATGAGGAAGGTAAAGACTTGCATAACATTCCCTGGCAGCCAGGATGTGGGCAGCTTAACTAGCACAAAAACTCCTTGGAAGTGTTGATAAGGACATCATCTTCATAAAAAGCATGCTCAGGTCTAGCCCTGGCCTTGGGCTGGCCCCATGTTGTGGTTACACTGACATATGAGTTTATACCCCTGATGTATGAGACTATCAGTGGTACCAGGCGAAGCAGTGTGCCAAGTAACGAGGAAAAAAATTATTCAGCTCAATTAAACTTTGAACAAGACAGCATTTGGGAAGCAAGCACATAAGACTTTTTCATTAGCATTAGTTCTCAAACTTACCTTTAGGTGGCCATTACTGAGAGTTTGCCAACTTTGAGATCAGGGGTTATTCCAGATTTTGAAATGAAGTCAATAAAACAGATGTCTGGGTTTCTCAGGGCATGTCCTGTTTTGTAATGAAGCATGAAATCCTGCAAACACATAGTTCAGCCTAAACATCATGTAATGTTTATAAATTTGCATTTGGTTTTCACTACTAATATGAAAAGCTACTTTTTCAGGTCCCAGTCTCCTCTCAAAAATCAATCTAATTTTCTTGATCACGTGTATAATGCCAGGCCAGGGAAAGGACCACTTTCTTTTCTGCAGGTACTTTGAGCATAGATAAAGTAGCTGTCATACATGAAATCCCTAATTGTGCTTGGTCTTTGCATATTAAGTGCTTTAATTAATTAATTTTGAGTTAAATATTTTTAAATTGAATGTTAAAATTAACCCATCAGCCCAGGTACAAAAATCAAGTTCCATTATCAGTGTTTTCAATTGTTCAAAGTAGTTTATTAAGAGCGTTGCACCCTTCCCAGTTAAAAATTCCCCAGTTAAAAATCACCAACTTGCTCCCTTTTCAAACTTCAAACCACCTGTACACCGTAAGAGTTACCTTTCCTGTGTTTACTGTATACTTTTACAAGTGTTTTAAGATGTGTTGGATGTATTTTAATACTTTTTTAGGTGTTTTTACTTGCACTTTGGTTCCAAGGCTAACTCCAAAAACCCCAGTTCTAACAGCCAGCAGCTATTTTTAGCCCCATAGCCATTACCCTGTAGGCAAGCTCCATGGCAACCTGAATTTTAATGAAGGTATTTTAGCGCCCTTATCTGATACCACCCCTCTGACAACGATGAGCCATTGGTGGACAGAGATGATCTATCAAAGGGAAAGCACCAATCACTTTAAACCGAAGGGGCGGGCTGTGGGTGGGCTGTGGGCGGACTGGGGCGGAGCAAAGGCACTATAAAACAACGAGAGGCTTCAAAAAGTACAGAGAGGAGTTCTCTGCAGGCTTGCTCTGGTGGATGTCAGTGCTGGGCATTAAAAGCCTTACTACTATTAAGGAGCCTTTAATAAATTTTTCATGACTTTTGGACCAGCTAAAAGTCAGCCCAGCACTCCAAGTCCTTTTTCTCTTCCTGAGGTCCAGTGCTGTCTCAGCCAGGAGATCTCAGATCCCTGCGTTCCTGGGGCATACCATTTATCAAGCCATAGGATCCCAAATTTTTATATTTTTCTAGTTTCTGTAATTTTTCAATTTTTCTGTTTTCAATAAATTATTTTAACTTTTTATTTAACTAAGAGTTGTCTCTTTTCTCACTGTAGCAGAAACCAAGCAAAACAAAACTCGACTTCATTTACCTGGGATTTCAAAGGAACAAAATTTAACCAAAATTTAACCCTCCCAAAAAATTGAAACCCTCCCAACATTTACTCGAAGGTTAGTACTTCTGACTGCAAGCCCATGGGGGAATATTCTGTTTAGTTTGTATTTAATACAGCTCCAAGTGCAACACATGGAAGAAATAATCAGCATAATTCTTGCTGCTGCTTCCAGCTCATTAGGAGTTTTTCTGTGACTCAGGTGCTGGTGGGTGAAGATGATTTGAGGCACCAGCCCCAAGGGCCACTTGGGTGCTGTGCTCTTGAGGAGCTACAACAGCCTGGCAAGAAGGGAAAGTTTAACTGAGGCTTCTGCTGGGGAGGTAGATGGCAGACTGGCATGTAAAATTAGAGTAGGAGCAAATGTAGGGGGAAAAATGAATCACAGTATTGATGTCTGGAAAGAACAATATTATGACTATATGGATTTAATGACTGCTGATATCTAGTTCAGACAGGTAGTCTCATCTACAGGGACAAAAGTACACAGTGTGCTTCGAGGAGACCTGGAGGCAATCCTTCAACTCAAATCCCATGACAGGATAATATGCTATGGCTTCTTTTATGCTGGAGGTGGCATCCTTTCTAGATCCCTTCTGAGTATGTCAGTTGATGATAACAGCATAATTTGCCTTAGAAATTTTAATTCCCCACACACACACCCTTTTCCTTACAAAGAAGGAAAGCGTGAACAATTCCTTTGAGCTGTCCTGAATAAATACTTTAAGAATATTAAAAATGAGAAGTGGATTAAAGCTTTCTGAGTGAATTCCAAACCATGTAGGGCACATTGTTAATTTTAAAAGGAGGTATGTTATAACCTTCAGTGTTCACACTTTGTGATAGACAGGCATCATCAATGTTAAAAACAGGCAGAGTATATCTGTGGCTGAAGCCACATGTATAATCTCTTCTGGAACAACATCTGCCTGTCCTTCCTTTTTCATAGAGAAAATTTAGTGAGGAGCAGGTAAGGCAGTTCTGTCACATCACAGTTGTTCTACAGGAACTCCTGGATGTCATTAGCTGTTGCACTTTGTTTCCCTGTATTTTATATTCAGCATGCATTAGCGGTTGCTTGTTTTGAAGTTCTCCAGGGTATTCTACATCGAAGTTGCCTGGTAGCAGAACAATCTGTGTTCCTCAGATATGCAACTGACTAATTTTCCATCAATCAGAGATGAGATTTAAATAAATAAAGGTACTTCATGGGGCTGCTGTGCCTAATGATAAGCAATTATATAAAGTCAAATTAAGGCAGTTCTTTGTGAAGGTCCTGTGAAATTGGTTAAGCAAAAAGAATAACTGCACCATTTCAGTGATTCATCCTATTGCTCATTTCAGTGGGAGCATTATCTCAGTTAACTGATGCAATTAATATGAAAATGAGGAAATCATTGTTTAAGGAGATGAGGAGAAAGAGGGGGTCTTAACGCAGCAGCAGTGGAAAAAAAGAGTCACAGAGATGGAAATTTGCATAGGTCAATGGTAATGTAATACATTTAGCACATATTCAAAGCTTAACTTGCATAGTAATACAGATCCATTAAATTCTCATTATGATGACCTGTGTCCAACACAATTCAATTTTTCTGAATCCTAATGATAAAAAGTTAATTATGTAAGGTGAAAACCTTTTGTACTTGGTCTTAAAATAAAGCATTGAAAGGGCATTGAGACTATCTTTTAGATATGACAGGTAGTTTCACTTCTGCTTAATTCAATATTTTATTAAGCATGACAAAATCTGGAGTTTGGCTTCTGTGTGTGCCACAATTTTTTTATGTAGTCAGTAGCAATAAATAAGCCTTTGTCTGTAAAACCACAACTTAGTGCTAGTCATCTTCTACTTACAAGCTCCAGTTACAGATTGCATTTCCAGTTTATCCTGGTTTTCCTATTTTTAGTAACCAAAAAGCCTATCCAAATTTGGGAAAGGGGAGAAAAGACATCCTTTCCCTTTCACCACTCTATACATATTCCAGCTTTTGTTTGCTGGATATGTCTTTGGGCCAATGATATGGTTGAGTGCGAGGTCTCCAGCAGCTGTTTCTGTTCATTACCTGATTTTGCTTCTCACCACAGCTACAGGTGGAAGGTAAGAGTCTGAGTGCTGCTCAGCCTCACACCATTTCCTTCCACTTTTCCCACATTCAGAGATAATGGTCATCCTTTGACTTACTCATCTGAAACAGGGAGCAAATGTGCCAGTTTCCTGGTGCACTGAACCACACTTTGTATTAAGTGGAAGGTGCAGAAATCTGCTGAAATCAGATCCAAACAGGCAGGCTGCCATGTGAACAGGCTGTTCTGAAACGACAAGCATGTCAGAGTGGCACCTTCCTTACTCCTTTACATTAAAGCCACCATATATCACTCAGGCCATGTCAGGTTGTTTTAAATTGTGATTAATTTGCATTTAATAGATGTGTAAGGCACCTTTATTAACATCTCTGTAATGTAAGTCAGGTTTAGGGCAAATGAAAGCCAAGTCCTGTGCATATTATTCTCCTTGTCAGGTTCTTTTATCCTGAAATTTGCATTATACTTACAGTGCATGACTGGTGTTTGTGGAGGCGATCCAAGTCATGACTTTACCCACCTAACACCAAGCCAGGACTCAGGATTCATTTGACAAAATGCAGACACCTGCAGAGCAGATGCCTGTACCTGAGCTAGTCATGCGGGGCTCTCCATGCAAGCAGTGAAGACACCCAGCCTTAACACTTTACAGAGCAGATGGCTGCATGTGGTCCTGGGCATGAGCCTGGCCCCAAAGATGCAAACCTACATGAAAAAGCCAGTAATTCTAATTCTCTAAACCCAAGCCTGAGATCTGACCTTCATAGTTTAAATTCACAGTAGCTTGAATTGCCACAGTCCCCTGAGCACACCTAAGTTCTATTTTTTCTCTGCTTTAGTGCTTGTCTGTGGAGGTAGTGGACCTTCCAGGGAGATAGTTAAGCTCTCCCAGACAGCATAAGACTAATTCAGCCGCTGCCCCTGCATACACACATGTATGAAAAGGGATTTTTCCCACACATAGAATGGGCATCTGTCAGAGTAGCACCAGTGCTGGAGCAAGGCAGGGCTCAGGCTCATCTCTCCCAAGATTTGGCTGTCATATACCATGATTCAGTTTCTTGGCACCATGCACAAACTGCACTTCTAAAGCTATTTCAATGTCTTTAAATACAGATAACAAGGGAAAGTGCCAGATTCTGCCCCTGGAACAGGGCAACCTTGGATGTGCAGACAGAGTGGGGAATGAGGTGCTGGAAAGCAGCACTGCAGATAAGGATCTGGGGGGTCCTGGTTGATGGCAAGTTGAATGTGAGTCAGCAGTGCCCTGGCAGCCAGGAGGGCCAAGGGTGTCCTGGGGGGCATCAGGCACAGCATCACCAGCCAGGCAAGGGGCGAGATTGTCCTGCTCTGCTCTGCTCTGGGGCAGCCTCACCTCGAGTCCTGGGGACAGCTTTGGGCACCACAATATAAGACATTAAACTATTGAAAGCATCCAAAGGAGGGCCACAAGTATGGTGAAGGACCTTGAGGGAAGCCATACCAGGAGCAGCTGAGGTCACTTGGTCTGTCCAACCTGGAGCAGAGACTGAGGGGAGACCTCAACCTAGTCTACAACTTCCTTGTGAGGGGAAGAGGAGGGGCAGACACTGATCCGTTCTCTCTGACCAGTGACAGGATTCAAGGGAATGGCATGGAATTGTGTCAGGGGATGTTTAGGTTGGATATTACAAAAAGGTTCTTCACCCAGAGGGTGGTTGGGCACTGGTACAGCCTTCCCAGGGCAGTGGTCACAGCACCAAGCCTGACAGAGTTCAAGGAGTGTTTGGACAATACTCTTAGGCACATGTGTAACTCTTGGGGATGGTGCTGTGCAGGGCTGGACCTTGTGGGTCTCTTCCAACTCAGGACATTCTGTGATCTAAAAGTAAGCAAGAATTAGGTGACTAAATGTTTTGTTGGGCCAGAATCCTATTAGACAATAATTGATCTCAGTAAAAAGTAAATAGCTATTGCAGTCTTAGGCATCTAAATACTTTTACAGATTGAAGTATATGTGCTTCAAAGGTCTAAATCTTTATGGACATTTTTCAGACTACAGTTTTATGTTTTAGAAAAGGTAGTAGATACAGTACACAAGCTCAAAGGTCATACAGGAATTCTGGCTGCTCTGGCTGTGTTCGTCAGACTCCTTTCTGGCAAGGCAGTCACTTGCTGACCCCCATGAGGGTGCTTCATGTGTTTCTGGTCAGCAAACAAATCTAGTTGAAAAATTGCTCAGAAAAAAAGAAATCACTCATTAATACCTTGGTTTTAATTTTTTCTGGCTTGTCATTTCCCAACATGAAAAAATTAAGAAGTGCTGGATGAAACCATGTGATCAGCCTAGGAGTGTGTAGAGAATTATAAGAAATGGTTATATATAATTAATTGTGATTAAACCTAGTAGAAAAATAACTTGTAGATCACACTAATCTTGCTTAAGGGCAGCTACTTCACAAGTATCACTCTAATTAATAAGCTTCAGTTAAAGAAGGATCAATAAATACTGCTATTCATAGAAAATGGATATTATGTGAGGAGGAAGATTGGATTTTAAAATAGGCTGGTTCCCTCCAAGCACAAATTAAGATTCTTTTAGGGAAAAGAGAAATACCAGGTAGTGACAAATTGAGGAATAATCCAATTAAAGTTTCATTGGTTTCATTGTTTATGAAGATCTGACAAAAGTATTTTATCTCAAGCACTGATATTTACCAAAAGAGGAATTCTGTTTCTAAAAATAGAGGAAATCTACTTTTCCACACAAACACCAACACCAATGTGTATTGCTAAAAGAACCTCTAATGTGCCATATAAACAAAGCAACAACAGTGCTAGGAAACCCTGGTGACTACATCTGGATAGCAAGAAATTCACAGCAAGAAAAACATTCACAGTTTTGTATGAGACAAAATCTCTGTGATTAGATTAATCTTCTTTATTGTCACTACCTAACATTAAAAATCCAAGGTATTTCCGAATTGGAACAGGCTATAGTAGAGATTACCATTTTTTTCAACAAACACAGCAATATTTTGCCAGCAAAAGAAGATACCTAAATGCTGTTCTGTGATTCCCTGAAAAAAGCGGTCAAAAGGAGATATTTTTTATAAACCATCAAAATCCATTTCTTTATATCATGCTTCTCTGAGCTGCCAGTGTTGTGTGACAACATCGTGACACATTGATGTCCAAATTCACTTGCAACCTTGTTGGAAAGGGAGGGTCTGAAGCCAAATGCTTTGTTGGTATAGGTGATCCGCTAGGCATAAGAAGCTATAAGAACATGGGAAGAGTCTTGCAGCCAGAAAGGGAAAGCCCAGGTGTTTCAATATCGTGATTGCAATCACAGACTGTGGTCAGGGCAGTCAGTTTGAAAAGAAAAACAATTCAGTTTACTTTTTACAGATTTACAGGTTTCAGAGCCTTTTTGACATGGATCTTGGCACTGGCCTTCAAGTACAATTAGTTCTGTGCAAAGGTTGCCTGAATCTCCAGGAATTTGTCTAATCCCTTTGTGAAACACTTCTCACCCTTGCAACATCTGGAAGCAAGGAGTTCCTCAGCATCTGTTTTAGGCCCTATAAAGGTCTCTTTCCACCTCTGTTTTGGAGTTCTTTCCACTTTCTTCTGCATCAAAAAGCCAGCTAGGTATCTTTTCTCTAATCACCTTACGGTATACAAGTCAGTCAGGGACAATAGACTATTCCACCATGCCACAGCATTGAGGAAGCTTTTCACAGCGTGTCCATGGCACATCAGTTCTTTAGTGCTCACCAGCCTGCACTGTAATCTGCAGTTGTTTTTTCACAGAATAACATCCAGGTCCATTTGTACTTCCCACACCTGTTAAATATCTGTGATTATCAATGACCTCAAATGGATTTGTCTCCCCTAACTTCATGGGTCTGAAATTAATTTGTCTGCACTCTTTATCTCTGCTCTGTCTTTTGTCAGATAGGTTCCTCTAGAGTGGTATTCAGATCACTTATCTCAGGCCCCCAGTTCAGAATTAGATTAATTGCTGCCTGTGAATGCCTTTCCCTCTTCATTGATGAGGTGACTGGCTTAGACTAGATGCAGAGGTTTTGATAGTTAAACTCAGGTGACATGACCCACATGCTGAGTGCCTTACAAAAGGCAATAACAGCAAAATCCAAACCAACCCTACTTTTCATTTCCACATTGTTACAAATATTAGAAAATTATGTAAAACCTTGGCATAGGCCCACCTTCCTGTATTCCCTTAGCTCCTGATTCTGCCATAATGAAATCCACACAGGCTCCACGAGAAATTTCCAGTGCAAAAGAGGTGATGTTATTATTTATATTTCAGGACCAACAGGACAGACAGACCCTTAGCGTCTAAGCAAACCCTGCGGAACTACCCTTCTTCCAGTTCCTTCAACAGCAGCTCTCTGTAGCCCTAATCCCCGACAGTTTGCCCTGCCTGTAGACACAAAGAGTTTGACTAAGCCATTAGAACCACAACTGGATTTCAAACCTCCTCAGAGGTGAGGGGACAGGTCCACAGACTTAGATGAGACCCAATCTGTTTCTAATGGCACCAGTAAAATAGAGCTGAAAGATGCCGTCTCCTATTGCCACTCAACAATGCCAGGCAGTGCCTCTCATGCAGCTCTGTAACCTCTCCCCTGCTACCTGCCAGTACCCACCCTGGGAAACCAAAGCCCTTGCAATCAATGATTTTCAGGGAAGCATCTTGTAAGTCATAAATAGGGTATCTAGTTTTCTAAAAAAAATCTAACTTGCCTCACTAGTGAAGTCCTAGCAAATCAGGGAAGACAAAAATGGCATCTTGCCAGGCTGTCAGTTCCCTTCTCTGTTTGCTCCCAAGCTTTTGCTGTTGGCAAGAACACATCCCTCTGCTGCAGTGATCCCTGCATAAAATTTAAGTAATCATCCTGGTAGTTTGCTAGACTAAATTTTGCTGGATATTCATACAAAAATGTGAAAAGCTATTTTGGTGTAACAATCTTGCTCTGTCTAACTCAACAGAGATGAGGATAGAGAAATGGGGAAAATGTTGCTGCTGTGGGAGGGGCAGGGGGTCTTAATATTTCCTTTGCACCAGTATAATGCAGCTGCTTCTTTTGATAGCTTTAATGCAGCTCCTTCTAATTTACATCGGTGTAAGTGAAATCAAATAAAGCCCATTATGTCTCTGAACCCCAGTAGACGATCAATGTAATGCAGACTTTTACAACCCCAATTTCTTTCTGTAATAGCAAAGATACAATATGGGTTTACAGAAGGGCCAGGCTAAAGATAAACCTCCCCTCCATTCTCTTTCTCAGGCTGCAATCATAAGAATCTAAATGGCCATTTGATTGTGAAGACTGAGGTCAAGAAGGACAACAAAAGATCAAGTGAGTGCCTGGGAGCTCAACCCAGAGATAATCTTGAAAGTGAAAAATGCTCAGTGCACAGAAGATCATCTACCAATTATGCAAAGATACAGAAAATCAGAACATTAATTAAGATTATTTTAGTAATAATCTTAAGTAATAAAATAATTACTACTTTATTAATAATAAAGTCAAATTGAGTTATAACAAGTTAGAATGTGAAGATGATTTCTTTTATTGTTAAATGACTTGTTTCAATTTTATTACTTCAGAATTGCAGTAAAAATGTATTTCAAAAAGAATAGATACATTTATATTAATTATATGATAGGAGCACACTCAAAGAACTTTTAAAATAATGCTCTCTAGACTTGCTTCAGACTCTTCTCTCTGCCCTTTTCTCTCTATTTCTCCTTTCCTAGCACTGTGATCTTCATTGTGAGTTGGCAAAACCCCCACCATTTCTGGTGCCAAAACCTCATCTGCAGCTCTGCAAGTTAAAGCAGTCTGTCTATAACTCCCTATCTCAGCACTTTTCTGATCTTCTATGAAAAAAATTAAAATGGATTCTTGTCTGGAGAATCTGCAGCAGAACTCAGGATACCATTCCCCATTCTCTTTTCCTCTTTACCTTCTTTGGTAATTTTTCATTCTGCTGCTCTATTTAATGTAAGAAGCATTGTAGGGACACTGTTTGCATAAAATATGTGATGTGAAACAAACTATATGCTAATCAGTCAAGATAGAGATGATCCTTCCTTCCATACATATACCCCTGAGTCAGTGGAAATGGCTGTGGTAGAGACAGAGAGAAGTCAGCTCTCTAATACAATAGCAGTTCACTTGTGTTTACAGAGATCCAGTTTTCTGGGGCTGCTAATGACTTGTCTTACAGTATGAACTGGCATGAGATGAAGGCATCTTAAAAGTCGTGACTTTCACAGATGGCTTGCAGTGTTCTTTTTGACTATGCAGCACAGGAGCATTCTAGATGAAGTGGTTTTCCCTAGCACTACTGCATGGAAGAAGGTACCTCAGAAAGGGTGGTAGCATTGTGCATGGTCCCCTCAGCCCACAATTTTACCTGTGCAAATGGAGAGAGAGAAAAATCCAGCTCCCCAGTGATGAGACCCAAGTACACTGAGGAAAGAGATTTCGTAATTCTCAGACTTAAATTTCTTCTGAAATGAAATGCTGTCTACACTCACAATCTTCTGCTTCTACCTCTGCATTTCACTGCAGATGTTGAAATCACCATTCTGTTTTCACACTCAGAGATGCTCTAATCAGTATCACTGGAAATGTCATTCAACTTTTCACTTGGATGAAAGGTGATGCTGACATTCTACTTTTCCTGAGTTTCCCAAGAGAACATTTAATCTCTGTGACATTGCAGATATTTAAGGAACCCTTCACAAGATAACACTGTATTGTGACAGACAGCAGGGACTTTCTCACAGACAGCATTTGCCAACAGGGACCACAGAAATATTCTGGATTCAGACAGGAAATAGTAATTAAAAAGGAACACATTGTTGTTCATCAGTATCACTCAGTGATATATTATTATTTCTGCCCATTGGAAGCAACATTCCCATATTTCTAAAGCAAAAAGACTATGACCTAAGAATCTGACAATGGGAAACTGTGGTGGTAAAAGCACCTAAAATTTACATGTTGCTGAATGAAGACCAGACCCTGCCATCAATATTAGTCTCCTCTCTTGTCCTTTTGGAAGGAATGCGAGTGTACTCTATGGATGTGCTATCACATTCAGGGATCAACAGGGATGGCAGTCACTGAAGCTGTATCTAAAGATCTCTGGCACAAGCCTCCAAGGAAAGCTGCTTTGCAAAGCAATAGGAAGAGATACAGGGGTTAAATAGTAGAGATCAGTGGGACCCTCCTGAAGCTGCTTTGGTCTGTCAGGTGTGGGCACAGCAGAAAGCAAAATAAATTAAACTCCTCCAGCTGGAAAATAAATATGAAACAGCAAGTGAATTTGTGCACTTCATGACTGAGTGAGCAAAGCTTAATTCCCTAATTATTACCTCTATTCTACCCACTGAGATAAAGAGCAAGTTAGGAGACATAATCAGGTTCTAAAACACTGTGCCCTCTTGAATTCAGCCCAAATGTAACATTTAGCAATCGTTCCAATACTGATGCACTCTCTTGAAAGATCTATAATAATGTAATATTTTCTGTTTTGCAATTTTATATATCAGTACCAGGTGAAGAGATGCTTCATTCTTACTTATTTTTTAACCGACTTTTCATTGCTTATTCAATAGTTGAACTACAGAACCATGCATCTATTGCACAAAAGTTTGTAAGTATTCTACATTACATTATTCTAAATATTCATATTGTTTTAATTTAATATAAATTCTGCTAATACCACCCACATGTCATCTTGCCTTCACAGTCTTTAGTTACATCAATGGCAGATCACATTAGAATTGATCATAAAACTCCCTCATTTCACAAAAGCACTCTGTACATGTAGCTACTCTACAACACAAAGGAAGGGGGGCAGGGAGGTCCTTTTTAGGTTCTTTTCAATAGAAAAAGAATAAAAAATATCAATACAATAACTCTAAATGCTACTTGCAGTCAGATTATGCGTTAATTATCCCATGACCCCTAAGAGTGCCTGATAGCTAAATAACATTCTAATAATTTGTTTCAGCACTTCAAGATTCAATTTTATTCATTCAATACCTGCACTAGATAAAAGCAAAAAAAAAGGAAGATATTTGATTTGGGTTCATACAATTAAGAAGGATATCAAGGAAGCTGATCTGTTCCTCCTTCTTATCTTGTGCCTTTCTTCCTGAAAAAGAAAAGAGCAGCTAAGAAATGAAAGTCTGACTGAATAGCATCTAAACCTAACACAAAGAGGAAGATTGTCAAGTTCACACAGGAGATCGTCAGCCAGCAGAGTGAGGTACCGCAGCAGCCGGGCAGCAAGTCAGCTGGCACAGCTGAGTTTTGGAGAGGTGACGCAATTCTGAATGTGAACAAACTTGTTGCCACAGTAGACACCTTTCCAAAAATGGCTGTTACCGTGTGTCATGTGCAGGGAAAGGGAACAAGGGAGGAAAGCATCTCACCTCGATTGCCTTAGGTGACTGGAAGGACGATCGTCACTTCCAGGCAATGGCCGTATAAAGGGTCAGGGTCCCCAGCTGCCTCAGCAAAACCATGTCCATTCATGGTGCTCAGAGCAGCACAAGGAGCTTCTTGGTGAGCTGGCTGTAGGAGGAATGAAGTCTGAAATGGCTTTATGAGCACACCAGAAGTGGATCTGCAGATCAGTGCTGCACCATGCACGTCTCGGTGTTTGACTTCAACTCTACTCAACTCTAGGTTGACCCTATAGGTTCAGCTCTAGCATGAGAATGGGCAAGGTGTGTTTTGGGAGAGTGCTTTCCAGTTTAGTTTCATTTCAAAGGAACACATTTTTATATGCCTCAATTTCACTCTGTGATATTAATCAAAGTATATGGAATAAGAACAATTGGGAAATACAAGCCAAAAGGATGTATAGGTTTCATGACAGACATCTTCAAATTATTTTAAATATTAATTAATACAAATAGCCAAATAAATGGTCATGAGTTACTTAGTGCAGTGTTTGGTAGGAAATATTTCTCGTATGTTCTCCTCAGCACACTAAGAAGGCTTTTTTTTCATTTCACCCTCTTATTGATGTACACTGGTTTCCAGAGTCAGATAACTCTGAAGTCTCTACTTGTTCTTTTGCTCAGTACTTCCTTTCACAGATTTCTCAGGATTTTCCTGAACAGAGACTGAAGCAGAGCTCCCCAAGCTTTTCCCACTTGTTGCCCAGGGCCTCCAGCTGTGGAAATACAGACTATTGTAGAGCAATCCACAACACAGGGAGTCAGGAGTAAAATAGAGCTAAAACCAACACAGTGCTGACCATCAGCTCGCCCAGTTATAGTAAGGGTTGTGAAGGCTTATTCTGTTGCCTGGGATTACAATCCACAAGCCTGGAGCTAAATGTTTCTACCCCATTTGGAAAGAGAAAAAAGCAAGGGAGGTTCCACCTCACAGGATCTGATAATCCAATTAGAGTATCCCTGCAATGTCAAAGAGCTGAGTTCAAACCACTCTTCTGGATGATTTCATTTTTGCCTCCTCTGTGCTGGGGATTCCTCCTGTGGGAGCTATCCTTTGTGCACACAGCATTAAACATTTAGCAGGGACTGAGACCTCAGCTTCCTAGATCTCAGCTGAGTACACTTACCAGAGGGTACAGACTCAGTCAGACCAATTGTTATTTAACTTAGAATTAACCTGGATCGAAGCTAGCCGAACAGCTCCAACAGGAGGGATACCCATGGAGAATGGCTGATCGCCATTTGCCTGGCACATGAGGGATCAAAGCCTACTTAGAAAATTGACATTTGAGTCAGGACTTCCCCATTCCCTGAAAGCATTAGGTCATTTTGAGAGGCAAGGACTGCAAGCCATGGGTCACAGGGGATCTTTGTATCCGTAATGCCTCAGGAAATATTGTTAAGTGTGTGGAAATGGTTATTCTGAGAAAGGTACTGTGGGCCTGCATGGGCAGAGGGTGTGCTCCAGGTGAGGTGATAGAGTGTCTATAGCCAAGTGCACATCACTCCCACATTTTGGGTGAATCTAGCCCTGCTGTGCAATCCAGACTGGTCTGCTGCTCAGCAAATAAACAGAGCAAACAAATTGGACAGAAATCAAATTCTTGCCTCAGTAATGATATAATTCCCCAAGGTTTCTGGTGCTGTCAGTCATTTGAAGATTACAGGTTTTCAGGACAAAGCAGGTGGATGAATATGACATCAGTGTAAAGCCATCAGTACCTGTTCCCTGCTGTATTGTTGCAGTAACAGATATGCATTTCTGTCATAAGAAGAGTTACAGAAACAGACAGGTTGTGCTGAGAGGACAATATGTATATTTTGTGGGAGAAGATAACAGTTCCAAAAATATGATCCTGCTATTTCTTTAAATTTGAGTGATCACACAGATGATCTCATGTCTCTTTGAATCACAGTTTACAGGTCCTCACATCATTTGATGATAGCAAGCACTACATAGTTCTAGCATCGTGGTGGGCATTTTCTCCCTGGCATATGTTGAAATTCAAATTCAGTCCCTGCCCTGTGCAAAAAAAAAAAAAAAATCTAGATTATGAACCAGAGCTGTTTATTTGCCATTATCAGCTGACATTGGAGGCATGTTACAAATTTTCAATGTATGGATTATAACCAATGCATTCACATGTCAGCTCTGCAGTGGGGACAAAACCATTCTGAAAAAGCGAAAGTTCTCCAATGACTTTCTGTTAAATTTGTATTTTGTTACTTTAAAATTTTTATACATTTCCATTTCTCTTCTAACTTTCAAGAGAAAATTATGGGATCACAGAAAGCTGCTGCTTCAGAAATCAGGAAATCTCAGCAGCTGAAAGAGCGAGCTTTGCTGTGTGATGTATTCAACTTCACTTTCAGACCCAGAAGTCTGAAACAGCGTGGGATGTCTTTGGACTTCTTAGTGCTGCTCATTAAAACTTAGTATAAACTTTGTCCCATTTTGAGATTCTTCTCTACTAGGGCTGACTGAGGTACTAGGCAGCTATAAAATCTGCCATATAAGATTTCAAGTAATATAAATAAACTACTAGCATATAAAAATTCGCATTCATGTAACCAAGGTTACAAACAATAATGATTAAAAATCAGGAAATAGCAAATTTATAGCACACTCAGACATTAATTCTCTTCAATTTGCTCATTATATGGATTACAGCGCAGGATTTTTCTGCCTGTTATTTTATTCCATCTTTATTCCCAATGACTGCTATAAATTAAGAGCATTACAGCAAATTATCTGTAATCATAAGACTACTTATTTTTCCCTCAAATAAAATAGTATAATCCCATAAATACAGCTGGGCATGCAGGCATGCAGTTGATTTCTCTTGTACAGAAAAGTCTTTAATTAAAAAAATCCTAATCCAAGATAGAGTGAAAACCAAAATTATAAGAGAAATTAAATTCTGAAAGAAAATCAAATGGCATGGGTCTTTTGGCATTAAAATTAAACCATTTTATCTGCTATTTGACTTCCTGCAGGATGTTGCAGCTGCTAGAAGTTAGTAAAAAATGCATTTCAGTACACTTGCAGAAGAATCTGTTGAGGTCCATTCAACACAGAGATACCTACTCTTTCTGACAAAGTTTCTGAGCAGAAAGCTGTGAGAGGCTGCTAAAATGTTCTGAGAAAGCATACCAGTGTTTCCTGTAAGTAAACATTCAGATTTTTCCCTAGATATGTGATGTCACTATTGCCAGAGACAAGACACAAAGCTCTAGTATCCTTGGCTGGGATTGGCGTGCTGTTCCCATGCAACCAGGAATGCTGGTCTACCATAACTTTCTGATACTTGACATTTCATTAAATTAAAGCAATTAGGGGCAAAAAGCAGTCAAAACACTGGAGCTGTTCTGTGCTGAAAGACCAGAACGTTCCCTTCTCAATTAGCTTTCCACAGCTGAATGGCAGAGCACTTTCCAAAGTTAAAGCGTTACACCAGGAAGTATCTTACATCCAATGCTCTCTATCAATCAGCTTTGGTTCATAAACCCAGCAATTAGCAATACAAAAACTCTTGGAGTGAGACAAAAATTAACAACAATTTTGTTTGTATAGGACTGCATTTCCTTTGATCAATGTTTGTAAATGACTGGAAATGACATGAAAATATGAGAGGGCTTTAAAACTTCACAAATAAATTTTATGTGCTAAGGCCAAAATTAAAACTAATCATACATCATTCAAAACAAGAATACCCAGATTTAAAACTGTACTTTCATAGTCTCTCAAAGACAAGGACTAGTTTTGTTAAGGGGCTGTAGCTGCCATTCATCTGCACATCCATTCTGAAAGATGAAACTACAGACCATGGATAGATGGCAATGCACATGCACAAAATTTTCAGATTTTGCAGTAGTTGTTTCAATTACAGCTACTGTGTATTAGGACAGAAAATGTGCTTAATGCATTAAAAAAAAATGGAAACAAGACTTAACCTAAACATCTTAGAGATCAAAACTAGGATGAAATAAGCATTCTAAATGGAGAAACAGCTTGGACTATTTTCATTTAGTTATTACTTTTAGTCTTGTGGGCTCTGTGGAAGATGCGAATGTTTAGGGATCTCTAGTATTCTGCTTTAGTCATTATTGATGAGTGTTTACAATTCTCCAGGTGGAAATAAAATGATAGGCAATAGCCAGTGCCATTGCCCTATCACGGGATAAGGTACTTTCCATCTCCAGAATTCAAGAGCATTACAAATGGATAACAGCCCAACTTTCCATAGGCAAGGATTTAAGAACTTGCAAAATATGTAGGGTTCTCTCATTGAAGAATGATAGCATTACAGCTAGCGGAGAATCAGAATGTTCTGTTAGAGCTTTTGGGAAAATTATTTCAGCTATAAATGTTGAAGGAAAAGAAATTGAACTAATTAATGTAAAACTTTCTATGCAACTATAGAGTTGTGCCTCATAGTGCTATTGCCCCAGCAAATGCCATCTTCAAGAGAAATTTATACTCAGTTGCCCAACTATTTTTCTCCAGCAGATGATGATGGAAGAATGAAAATGTATCAAGTTGCAGTCAAAACATTACTCAGATGTCCACCTTAAAGGGTTCCTACCGCACAATAAAAGAAGAAAAGCAAGAAGCAAAATAAAGTGTTTTTTCACTTCAACCCTAGCTGCTGGACTGTTTCTGGGCTTGTTCTACCCACTATTTCAGATGAAATGTATTTTTAAAAGCCTTTGAAAGAGGAACATGTACACAGGCTTCCTTTGACTTGGAGACCAATGGTGTTCCTCAGGGCTGGTATTGGGACTGGCACTGTTTAACATATTTGATGGTGACGTGGACAGTGAGACTGAGTGAACCCTCAGCAAGTTTGCCAATGAGAGTTGTGAAGACAGTGCTTTTTCAGGCTTAAAAAAAAAGTGATACTCTAAGGAGGGGGGGAAATCCTTCATTAGTGCAGCCAAACCTTACACAGCAAGAAGAAAATAAATAAGCAGTTGACATTTTACACTTTTCTGGGTGAATCCCCATGTATAAATCACCCACAAATAAAATTTTCACATCCATCTTTAACTTCACTGTTTTTAGGTGCTGAAACTTACTGAAGCAAAAATATAGCAATGAACTAAAGTAGACGGAAGCAGACTGAAGTTGTTAACAGCTAACAGCATGGGTGTTGCCTAAGGCCAGAAATAGCTGATGGATGATACAACAACAGTCAGCAGACAAATCCTCACTACAATTGTAAATTTTGTGTCCCAGACAATTTACTCTCTTCACTATCATCCCTACACTCACTTTTTGCAGCAGCTGCCCTATCACTTTCCAGTGCTGGCATGGCTCTCTTATTCTGTATCCCTGGCACAGACCATAAGCTCTGAGATTGCCACTGTCAAAGTGAAATGATGGGTTTGGAGGAAGATTGTGGCAGAGGGAACAGAGGTAATGTCCAGGTGTGTACTGGCCAACCTACTGCATGCTGACAAGGAAGGCTGCCCAGTGGAGGGTTTTCTGGGGAAAATAAATAGGGGCAGGGAGCACCTGCCCACGAGCAGATGCAGCACACATTCCATATCGCATGGAAGAGAGAGGATGCACAACCACAGTGTATCTGGCTGAACTGTACTCCCTTGTCCTTAGTTCACAGAAAAAAGTCTTCAAAAGAACACAATAGTACTTGAGCAGAAAACTGATGGAAATACTAGGCACTCATAAAAAGTCACAAAAGAGTTTGACCCAAACAGCCATCCTCTTGGCGGTCGATGCATAAAAATACGTGGTCATGTGCTTTTCTCCATCCAGCACATTTTTACATTTAGTCACATCATTATAGACTATATCATAAATCACACACAAAGGGATAGAAGCAAAGATGCCTGAGCAACCTTTACGTCTCCTTCACTAGGAATCTGGTGGGTTTATTTGCAACTTAAAGAATGCTTTTTGTATGTAGGATCGGTGTTGCTCACATCGCAAATAGGTGAAACAGAATGCAACATGCAGCGCCAACTTCCAGCTTGCTGTAAACTCACTGGAGCCACTAGACTAACACAGGTTGCAAACGTGGTCTGCATGTAAACAAAGAATGTTTTTTTCTTGACTCATGTATATTCTGGCTGGGCACTGAGACAGAAGCAGCTCTACAGGAGAAACTTAACTCCCCTTCCTTTAAAAGTAAAGTGGTGAGGGTAACTATCTAGCTGCTTGATTAATGAAAATAGTCTTCAGTGTGAAATCTATGACTAACATGTTCAATAGGTCTCTCTTTATTGATAAATTACCATATATCTCCAAGCGTGCTATAATTAGGTAATAGGGCAGAGTTGTAAATCTAATTCAATTTTTATTGATGTACCTCAGCTTTGTATCCCATCCTGTGGGACCAAACCAATGGGTTTGTTTTATTCCTTTCTAATTTCACAGAAATACATCCATTGCACTCAGAAATCTTCTGTCTACAAGCTATTGCTGAGTGCATTAAACAGGGAACTCATTACCTTTCTACCATTTTTTGTTACTTTTTCACCTCTTTCTGTTTGTTCCTGTCTTCTAAGCTTACATGAAACAGAAACAAAATAGGAAGGTACTTTCTCACTGCTTAGATGTTGCTGTCTGAACTTCTATTTCCTATTTTATTTGAGCTTGGATTCAGCTCACCTATAAATTCATTGATACGTTGAATCTGTCTGACACACAGAGAAATGCCTCTGAAAGAACGGGGCATCTCAGCTTATTAAGGTCCTAAACAAAAAGGTATCAGCCTCACTGCTCCAGCTGGGAGGATTGAGTCTCCTTTTTTGTTTTGGGTTATTAGTCTTTGATTTATAAGAAGTGCTACCATTTGCTCGTGTGCTCAGCAAGGTAACTTAAAAAGAATTAAAATTCTCTGGTGGGATCTAATTATCTCATCCTGCATGTTATTTTCCACAGTTCAAGAGGAGGAAAAAATAAAATAAAATAAAATAATATAAAATAAAATAATCAAAATTTTCACATTTGAATAGAAAAGTTACTGATGCAGATATCCCTCAATTTATTTCATATGGAAGAAGTAATAACCTGAATAATTTTGAAGGTGGAATTCAAAGCTGAAGCAAACTTTTGTCTAATCCTTGTTTTACATATTGCCCCAACCTATGAACCAAAGTGTGTTTGTCACTCAGGTTCCCTCTACCAGTGGTTCAACTAACAAACATTTTTTTCATTACTATCCATGGTTCTTTTGCCTTTTTCTATGCTTGTGTCTGCCCACAGCCTAATTATCTCCCCAGGTTGCTCTATGGTTAATTAGGGTCAGACACTTCGACAGTGTAAAGTGACTTATTCTGTGGACTTGAAAGAAGCCAAGACGATGTCACACAGTTACCAGCTGAGAATACCAAGGTAAAGTCCCTTTTCCCCTTCTAACCATGTTTGACTCTTGATTTTAAGACCAGGAAAAGGCATAAGTTTGACTGAACTAGCCTCTCAAATGTTACAATATATTGATATTTCCTTACAAAGGCAGATTCCAAAATTTAATTTCTGAATGTTTAAGTTCCCTCTGAGAATTGGATGGAAATAATTTTCATCTCTTGCATGAGTGTAAAGAGGTCATTTTAGCAAAGTTTGTACCACCAAATACTTAACTATTCCTTCATATGACAGTGAGCAAGCTGGAGACTACTCAATAAACCTGGATTTCTTCAGAAACCTATAGATACTCTGATACTATTTCACTTTAGATATTGATTTATTTATTACTCTGAGTTATCTGTTGCTTTTCCATTTCCATGCTTCCCTATTACTCTTTGGGAGTCTTGCATACTTTTCCACTAATCAGTTAAGTTTAAGGGTTGATTCACAGATAAGTGGGACTTTTCAAAAGCTGTTGGCCATCAAATTGTCTTCATCAGAGCCACCAAAACTGTGTTCCCTTCTGTTGCTGTGCCTAACTGCTTGTGCACAGAAATATAGGCTCCTTAAGTTATGAGATGTCAGAAGGCATCAAAGAAAGGGATTATAGGTATTAATAAGAAGCTGCTGACAAGATGGCCATTGGCAGAAAAAATCACCCTTTCACGTAGAAGACATGGGGAGCTGGGATTTTACCTGCCAGATAGAAAGACATATTAGAGATAAGAAATAATTTTTATTTGCCATTTTATGATCCAGATTCTATTATTTCAAGTGTTGTAAACTGATCAACAATAGCAATAAGAGAGCACTGGGCATTTTGAATATTACTGCAGGGCTTATGTTATGACTTTCTTAGTTTGCAGGAATGTATGTTATACTTTCATCATGAGGTAAATCGCAGCCTTTGCCTAATTTATGGAAAGATAAAAACATCACAGGTTAGAACCAGCAAGCTTTTTCAGAGGGCAACACTATAAATCCACAAAACTGCATACTTTTCAACCAACAATACTGCATCATTTGAAAAAAAAATGGCTGCTTCCATCTGGTCAGCATCTGTTAAACTCCATGTCACTACAGGATGCATAAGATTTTTTTTTTCTATAGCATTTGCTAAGTTCAACCCAATTTAATTCCAAAAAAAAAGCAGATGCACATACATATTAGAGAGATGAGAGTGAAAGAGACAATCTTCTTTATACCTAACCTCAGAGATACCTGAACATCTCTTGTATGAAACATAGATTAATTACTTGGCCCTTCTGCATGCTGATCCCAGGTCTCTGTATTTCAGTTCTCGAGGATGCTGTCCTTTGATGAAAACCACTATGGAATAGAAGACATTTTGTAGCCTTTTCTTATTATTAGCTGATTTCATAGGCCAATGACTATGCAAAATACTTTAAAATATCTTTAATCAAGGATAGCTTTCTCGACTTGTGAGACAAACAAGAGATGACATGGGAAAACTGGTGTGCCCAGGATGCCATGCTAGGTGAGGAGCAGTTCATATATCCCAGCTCAGTCCTCCATCCCCTCACCCAGGATTTCTCTTCATGGTGGGGTACGTCGAAGTGGTCAGTTTAGAAGCCACTGTTACTGATCTCATAGCTCTCACCACAACCACAAATTAATCACAGCAGTAAGCAATGCCAGTTTTACTTGTTAACATCACCTGATTTTCATAATTGTTAAACATCCAACTTAATCTTTTGTCACTTCAAGTATTGTAAAATTTACTCTTTAATAAAATACAGGCAACAGAAATACACGTGAAATACATGTCTGCTGTATTAGCAGTCAGTGGGTTCTAATCATGGCAAAGCACTAAATCCTTTGTTCATATGAAATGTGTTTTCATCCAAAATGCCTCATTATCCTGTTTATTGGGTCACTTTCACTTATTTCATACCATTGCTACTCTGCTTTCTCTGGGGAATCACTACTGATTTGAAGCAGTATTAGATAAAGATGAGGCCATACCATATCTTAGAATGACTTGAAGTTTCCTTTATTTTGTGAAAGGTTGATTTAACATTAGATCAAGCATTTCTTGATATCTTCTCATAAAATTGAAGTTCTACTGAAAATCATGTTTAGAGATAATCGCATGCATTAGAAGTCACGGATTATGTGTATCATGTAAGATATTAAACCTGTCAAGATGTTGTTTTTAATACGTCTTTTAGTTAAGACCATGTCTTGACATGAATTATTCCTAGCATAGTTTCTCACACACTGGTTCAGCAAGCAATCATCCACTACATCCATCATTTCTGTTGTTGTCTCACCATATGTCTCAGAGGGGTGTAGGGGGGAAGCTTCCAGTTAATCTTTTTTTTTTTGCATTTGGTATGCAAATCACTTAAAATTGAATGATGTTGCAATTTCAAGCAGTATTGTCTTAAGAAACACTGGAGTTTCAGTACTGAGCTAAGTTTGATAGGTTTATTGGATGGTTTGCTTTCTTTTTTGCTTGCATCTTAACAAAATTTTACAGCTAGAAAAAATTCTTATTATAATCTCCAGCCTATTTCCTCCTCAGAGATATGCTTGCAAAAATTGGTTTTATATTATCTTAGTTAAAGGCTTCTGCTTGTAATATTTCAAACTTTCATCTGTCCTTGGCTGCCATGACATTCATCCGTCTGACAAAACAGGGGAAAAAAGTGCCAGCCTCTGAGTGAACACTCCTTTAAGTGAATTTGTTAGCCATACATAAAGGATGCAGTGCTCACTGAGGCTACACTGGGAGCCACAGCCATGCAGGTCCTGTGACTCCTGTGGGCACAGGGCAGTGCAGGGCACTGCAGGGCGGGATGCATTCCATGGACAGGGCTTCTGCTGTAAACAACAATCTGCTTTCATCAGCTGTGAATTAAAACACACAACAGTGGCACTGTGTAGGTTGCTCTTGGCTCTCTGAAGATGCATATAATGAGATAAACAATGGTTTGTTAAGTTTCAGATTCATTTCCTAACGTCACAAAAATCTCTGCATACTGCTGTTCGATATTGGGAATTGTCCAGCCATAAAAGCATGTCAGTAAAGCACAGAAGGCTCAAATCCAGGAAACGAAGCAGACCTTGAATAAAATCTTTGCACAAAACCAGCAAGGCACTGAGATCTGAATTTCTCAGCTGTATAAGTAGTCAGGCCTCAGCTGGACACAGGACAAGACAGACATGGGGAGAAGGAACATTATTAATTTCTCTGAGTTTTTTCTGAAAGGGTTGTGCTGTGCATAGACTACCAGGGAGTCTCTCAGGCTGCTTGCACTTTCTTTCTCGGTAGGTAATAGCAGGGATGCACAGAAGTTATTGCCACCAACAACTGGTTTTGATTTCATACTTTGCAATTAAGACATATTTTAAAAGCAGCTCTTTGTTTTGTGGGATCAAAGGTCAACTTGGAGCTTAGCTTATGAGACACATATAGTAGCTTATTGAGCATGTTTTTATCTTTCCATTCAGCAGGAAAAGCTTCATACTTGTGCACAGGGTTCCTCCCATGCAAAGTACTTATGTACAATCCAATTAAATAAAAAGTGGAAAGATCATAGCATCATATTTTTAATATATACTTTCCAGTGTTTTTTTCATATGAAGGCATGCAGAAAGAGCCTGGGTGGTATGTAGATTTTCTTCTGCCAGGTGACTGTACAAACTGCTAGATGATACAGTCATATTTCCTCTTGGTGCCTGATTGATCTTTTTACTCGGGAATGTTTTTCTGTACAGTGGAACAGCTTCAGACAGAGACAACAGATACTTCCTGCCCCCTCACACCCCACTCCAGCTTCTGCATCAACATCGTAGCAGTTGGGCCTCTCCTATGTGGGAAAGGTGAGAGATTTGGGATTGAGCCTTCCCAGGCAGGAAGGTGAGATGGAGTTGCTAAGATTCTTCACAAGTGATCCAACTTTCACTGTTAAAAAAGAACCCACAAAAAAACCCCCCACACCATATAATATCAGGCAGCCGTGGAGTTTAGATTCCTCCATATGTACGTGAGAGCCAAGAAAACTATTTCAAAATTACAGTTCCCAGTGTAGGCACTTTGGTTTTGCTGATTTTAGGCACCTATATAACATTTTTTTTGCCAGAGATCCTTACACTGTGTCCTGGAAAGCAGTCCCATTCATTCCTGAACAGAAGAGCTGCAAATGCTACATTCCCCGCTATTCACAGAGAAGTGGCTGTTTCTCAAGCTGCCTGGATACTATCAGTGACCAAATTTCTCAGCTGAGGGTATTTCTGTTACTCAGAAACAGGAAGTCTTGTGATTGAGTGCCTGTGAGAGCCATTTTGTCCAGTGTAAAGTAGGTCTTTGGAGCTAAGCTGTACCACTGTATCCAGCAATTATTAAGGTATTTCCCTTGCACACTGATATTTTGAAGCTAGGGCTGAATGCTCCTGAGCCACAATATGGAGCTCCAAACCTCTGAATCTTCATTAAAATATTACCTTTCCTTTCACACAAAGAATATTTGGTTCTTGAACAGCCGCTCTCGACAGAGAGGGCCTCCCTCCCACTGTGGTCACTGAGCCACTAACAGTCCTGTTAGGGGATTGTAGCCCAAAAACTGTTGACCCAAACCCCTGTGGGCCATGCCAGTATTTAGGTCTCTAAGCATTTGCCTTTCAGATGTAAGGCAGGTAGGTACAGAGCAGTCTGAGGCAGTGGTGTTTTCTCCCATGGCACCCCATGCTAGATGCAGGAGAAGGCTGTAACACAGAACCAGAGAATCACAGATTTGTTTCGGTTGGAAAAGGCCTTTAAGATCATCAGGTCCAACCACTAACCTGTCACTGCCATGTTTACCACTAAACCACAGTATCATAGAATCATAGAGTCATTAAGGTTAGAAAAGACCTCTGAGTTCGAGTCCAGCCATTAACCCAGCACTGCCAAGTCCATCACTAACCCATGTCCCCAAACACCACACACACGTTTTTTGACACTTTTAGGGATGGTGATTCCATCACTGCCCTGGGCAGCCTGTTTCAGTGCTTGATCACCCTCTAAGTGAAGAAATATTTTCTAATATTCAACCTAAACCTGACACAACTCGAGGGCATTTCCTTTTGTCCTATTGTTTGTTACATGGGAGAAAAGATCAACCCCCACCTGTCTGTAATATTCTTTCAGGTAGTGGTAGAGAGCAATAAGGGTCCCTCCTGAGTCTCCTTTTTCCCAGGCTAAACAACCCCCATCTTTGTCTTAGATCAGTTGGAAAATTACTTTCTTCCATAAAAAAATATGGTTCTTTTTATTTTATTGTTCAAGTAGGGCCTGCAGATGTGACCCAAACCTTGATTCATCTCTTTCAAAAGGAACAAAGAACCAGATGTGCATGGAAAAGTCTTTGGCCAGGAATCTAGCTGAGGAAGACCTACAGAGGGCTCCATTTCACACTGCTCCAAAGGGGAAAGGACACTTCTTATTTAGCTGAAAAATAATGACCACTCTCTGAAAACCATATATTTTATTTTCTCTGGGTAGTTCACGGACATTTTACAATGGCAATAAAATTTTAATTTAAAGCATCAATGATGCAATCCTTCAAGAGGTAATGGTTGGTTTAGTCTCTGGCAGCTCTTTGGTCCAAATCTCTTGGTCTTCACTTTTCATGGGCCATTAATGAAGAGATGAACTGCAGAAGAGAAACTTGATCCATTAAATCCATGCCATTAGTTCTTTTGTCCTCTTCACCAATTGTATCCAGATCCAGGTAGTGACTGGAATTTTCCACAAGCATCTATTGCTTGTTCCATTTTTCTCTACTCTTTGGACAGTTTTTATTTTGGTCTAAGCTTAACTTTTGCTTACAACATCTCTTGCATGGAGAGAAAACTTGCTGTGAATACTGATTATTTTATTGAATCATTTTATTTCTCAAAAAAACCTGCGTCTTTGCATAACTCTTGATCTGGAATGTATTGTTTCATTGCCTAAAGAAACATTAATCATAAATTCAAGAAAGACAGTGGAACAGAAATAACAAAGATAAAACTGAAACAAGAAATGCATAAAACATTGGAAAGATGTAAATAAATACACCAAATACGCCTGTTAAGTTCCAAGAATATGAATAATTTTATAGAAATAATGGCTTACATGCTAAAGCAAAATGCTTCTGATCATAACTGCTGTATTCTGTTTTGATAGCCCAAGATATTCAACCATTTGGCATCTGAAACATTGAAGTAATTTTCCTTTCAAAGTAAAAAGAAGTATCAGATACCTAAATAGGACCAAAAATAAAGTTTTCCTACCAAAAAAACCCAGCCAAACAATTTTGAGTAATTTTTTTAAATAAAGATAATAAAACCAGATTTTCTTTTATTCTAAAAAATGCTATGAACATATTTAGCATAGATATAATTTTTTTAATCTCTTTGCTTGACAAGTTTTTTCTTTGAAATATGATTGCAGCAAAATTCTCAACAATTTCAGTAACTGAGACCCTAAAAGGCAATACCTGTTGCTTGGTGCCAATTATTCTGTGATAGATATTGTGCCATGTATAATACTCTGTATGTTTCTCATTCTTACTTATCACCTTAGAATTTGAAAGTTATTTTAAAATATTAAGGAAAGAGAAAAATTGTCTTCCAAATACAATGGGGAACACAAGAAGAGACAGACATGGCCCAACCAAAGATTCAAAAATATCTACTGAAAGGCAGGGAAGGAAGAACAGTGCTCCTTTTCTCTTCTGGCGCCTCTTCTGTACTTATATGTGGGCAGGAATTTTTGGCATCAGGTCCTTAAGTCTGTCAGGTTTGTCTTTTATATCTAGGGGAGCTAGTACTGTTACCCAGCATGGAGGAGTTCAGAAAATGTCCACCAAAAAGAATATGTTTCCAAAGTTAAGAAAAAGAAAGAGAAGAGAATTACAAAAGCAGCGAAATTGCTGTAAAAACAGCTTTACCTACTCATTACCTGTGCCACTTGTAGAGGATTTGGATGGATTTTAGCTGCAGGGAGTCAACTATTCTGACTGTGTATACAGTAAGGACTGCACAAACAGGCACAATCTCCAGGTAATACAATGAACCTCTTATTTTCTTACATTATACAGCAGCACCAGAGGCACAGGTTGTCTCTGCTGCACGGCCTGCCTGCTCCCATGCTTCATGCAGCACTCTTCCTCTGCAGAAAACCGAGCCCACAGTCTTCTTCAGCATATGGACAAGCTTCTTCTTAGGGGCTGTTAGCATATCCTTGGGTTAAGTCAGGATGCCAACCAAAAGAACAATACATATTTTTTGAAACTAAAATGAAAAAAAAATTCACCTTAAGTAAATCTTAAATTATGCATTTTTCTTGTCTATTAAGTGCTAAATTTCATGGAAAGAGCTTCCAGTGTGCATTGCTCCCTGTCTTTTCTTTCTTCCCTACAAAGACATGAGTAACTCACATCCTTTGTAATGTGGCATTGACCTGTAAAAAACACAAAACAACGTGTTTAACAGAAAGGAGAGAAACATTAAATAGATGTATAATTATTTTGTTTGTCTCTCAGAATATGCACATACACAAATAAACACCCACACAGCTTTCCATGCTGTTTTACTAAAACAGATCTTCAGACCCCCAGCAACAAAAAACCACTTATTAGTAAGAATCCAAATAGATATTACAGAGTCTAACTACTTGTGCTTTTGAGATGTAAATATCAAAATTGCTTTTTGAAAAAGTAAAATGCAAAAGCAGTTAAAGTTCAGGATTCAATTTTTTCCTCTTCTTTTGATAAATGCATTTACATTTTAATTTTCAGTGTTTTCAATTTTCATCAGTGAAAGGCTGTATCCCTGGATGAAAAGCACAATAATAAAATGTTCTCCACTCCATAATTTTCTTGTAATTCACAGAAATGATCTGAGGGCATATAGCTCACGACAATATATATTATAGCATTCACTGCAGAGAACTCAATTGTTAGGGCTGCAATTTCAAACATATGTATATTAATGAACTGGCTGTGGCTTCATTTTAAATTCCTAAAGACTTTTTTGCTGACATAGAACCATCACGTCTGTAATCTTACAAATCTGCAAAGATTGTCAGAACTGTGCATGTTATTTCATTTATTCAATCAATACAAGTGTCAATGCCAATTATGCTGCAGAAATCCATATAATAGTCCTATTTTTTTAAGTCCATATGGCACCATAGATTATGAGAGGAACAGAAAAATGTGTCATGCCACATCTTACATAATTTGGCAGAGCAGCGTGCCTTTATTTATAAGAACATGCTATAAATCTTGTTCTGCTTTTATTGCAATCAGTTCCCTTTCTACCGTCGAAATCATAAAGTAGATTTTACTAATCTAAAACAAAAAAACAGTCCAAAGAAACACTGGAAACATTATTGGTCTTTGTCTATAGCATGGGATAGTTTTTAGCTATGCACCTTAACCACTCTGGCTACTAGAAACTGCAGAAAAAACTGTTGTAATTTGCTGAACAGACAACAGCATCTACAGTTAACAACTGCTCACTGCGGTACCCATTATAAAATGCAAGACTGAGCTATAAAAAACATGCAGACTCTATTCTCAAAAAAATCCTGGTACATCAATAATAACATCAGTTGAGAAACCAGAGGATAACACGAAATACGTAGGAGGTCAGCAAAAGCTCGGAAGACAAAGCTCAGAAGCGAGGCTGAAAAGCAGCACAGAACGGAGACTGCATTCAGCACAGCGCCCGAGAACAGAGACAGGCTGCAAGTAATGACTGCCTTCCTTGGGGGAGCCTGCGGTTTCCTCTCTGCACAGAGAGCGTGCTGCCATACGGAAGTGTCCCTCTGCCCACGCTAAGGAAGCCCAGGGAGCCGTCTGGAGGCTTCTTCTTTGGGGAAACTGCACTCTTCTTTACTGCAGAGACTGAAACAGGTTTCCTTCTGCTTGCAGCTGACACCTTGCCCTGCTCGCATTCATTTCTTTTCCCCTTCTAGTGCTTTATTTCTCTCTGCCTAGGTTTGTGGAAGCTCCCACCAGCTTTCCTTGCACCTAATTAATCTGTGTTTTCTGATCAAGTTTAATTTTTCAGGTTTGGTCAGCATTCTCTCCACATGGCTGTCAGGTTTGTCATCCTCCTTCAGTATAGACTAAGACCTCCCTCCTTCAGCTCTGGTGTTGCTGAAGGCACTTCCCATAGGCATCCTCCACCAGCTTCACATCATCCCATCTGGAGAGCAGAGTCTCTTCTAGAGTAGGAGGTGAACAAGCCTGGCTTTAGCAAGCCAGCGACCAGGAGATAGCTGCTTGCTGGAAACACTTCTAAGGATAAGCATCAGGAGGATCTATTTAAGCTAAAAGTTAGAATGGGCATTAATGTCATGGTTGTAAGGGAGTCAAAAACCACATCACACTGGAAAAAAAATGCACACACAATAAAAAGCTGGTTTAGGAGTCTAACTTTTAAGAGAAATGTCAATAAACATGAGAATTATATTATGTAACATATTGCTTTCTTGCTCAGACCTGGAGTATCTCCTGATAAAACTGATATAATTTCAAGTAAAAAAAAAAAATATGAACAGTAAAGTACTTTAAAAATATGAGGATGCATATTCACTTCCACCACATTTATTCCTCATTATATTAATTATATGGATTATTCTAAACATTATATAGGTGTATTTATTGGCATAGTGATGTTGGGAATATATTTTTCTTGAGAAAGGGTCTAATGAACCAGTTGAAACCTGAGTATTTTAGTGGAATTGAATACATTGCACTTGTTCACTCACAATATTGTGTCCTTCACATTTTTAGAAACTTAGGCAAGACTGTTGTGTTCACTCATCCTAAATTTATTTGACCTTAATCCATGCTTGGTGATGCACTGAGAAAGCCGAAAGGGACATAGCAGACATAATAAGAGATGTGCCTCACGGCAGGGAGCAGTTTATTCTAATGATTATTTATAAACCCCTTTAGTTCCCCAAGACGTGCTTTAGCAGTTGATTATAGTTTTGTCCAGCATTTTAGAAGCTGTTTCTAATAATATGGCAGATTTTTCTAACTGTTAGAATTGTGTTTCTGATTAATTTTGCATCACTAGTGATACTAAGAGGAGATACTTGCCCCTAGTCATAGCCCATATAGCCAAAGAAAGGGAACTTTGCTGCTGAACACCTACCCCTAGAATAAGCAAGTAGTAGAGTGGCTTTCTAAGTTAAAACTCCCTTTGATTTCTCCAGATAATTTTTTTTTCCCAAGTTAAGGCCGCAGGGCTTGGCTGTGAGTTTGCAAGTGCTAAGGACCTAAACTGAGTTTTACTACTCCATTACTCATGTGTCTCTATTTTTCCCCAAACTCTTTATATAGCTGCCACAGTTCCTCTGCACCTTGCAGAGGAATGAATGAGCCAAGAAACACCTCTTTAGCAATATCTGTAGCACTTGCCAAGTGCAAAGTCATCTATTTTACCTAGGATATAAGCAGTAGCTCTGTGTGCTAGACTGCAGGCCAACTGTCCTGTAAATAAATCCTGGTCTTTCCAAGTTGACCCTCTGCACACATTTAAACACTTCATCCTTCAGGACTCGAGGCTGCTCTGGGATTCACAGCAGCTGCTGAAGGAGTCTGCAGCCACAGACAGCCCTGCAGTAAGCAACTACGGGCATCAGCAGAGACAGCTTCCCAGAGAAGTTTCTTACCAAAGCCAAGGTCAGAATCTGACCACTTCAGCCTGTGACCTGCTGCTCTCTCTTCCTGCCCAGGTCTGAATCTGGGATTACGGAAGTTGAAGTTCCCCTCACCATCCTTCTCAGCAGATATCCACAATGGACAAGGAGTTCACAGCAGAGTAGAGAGAACAAGGGAAATAAACAGTGTGATAAGCCAAAGCTTGCTCTTACCTGTATATTGCATTCCCCACTACAAATGTTTGGCAGAGATGTTTGTTTCTTAAGAAGCACTAAAGTTACTTGCAAGCTGTTCGTACCACAAAATGGCTGATTGTTCCTATTCATAGGCAGGGCTAATGTATCTTTCTGCCAAAGCAACTTTCATGGAGAACAAAGTTTTAGACAACAACTGCAAAAAATACCCTCTTTACAGAAAGACACAATCAGCTAACAGTAACCTCCCTAACTCTAGCGCAGAATTGCAGATTTTAGGCAGGAGTCTAAAAAATCTATGGGTGAGGAGAGAGAAATCACTGCATCCTTTCAGGATTACCTTTTGCTCTTGCAGCACCTACTTCTCCAGTGGGTTGGATCCTACAGGATGGCAGCAGTAGCTGTGGATTCTGTGCATCCAACAAGGTGAGATAAACTGTGTTGTGCTGACAAGTGATCCTACACAAGTGCTGTAAGCACTACACACACAAAGACACTTCAACTTGAAAAATCCTGGGGCATTTTATAGTATTGTTTCATTAGTGGCCATGCAGTGTCGGGGGAATTAAGCCCACTGCCTCTTCTGCAGCTTCTCTGTATCCCCTCTTCCCACTGAAGCACAGGCACAGAAATTCCTCTCTCAGCTAAGGAGGGTCTCCTCAACCCACAGCCTGTGTAGAACATCTCAGCACACCCAAGCTGTGAATGTCTGCCCTCCCCATGACCTTCTGCAGCTTGCAGTACCATGCCCTGGCTTATCCCAGGTACAAAGTGAAAAAAAAAATACTTAGAGTCTGCTTTAGTTTTCTTAGTCTGTAGCTTCTGGATTTGGTGGGCTTTTCTGCTTGCAGCTGAGCTGACTTTCACAGCAAATAGCATAGATTAAGTTCTGTGCTCTGAGCAGGGATTTCTCATTTCATACATCATTTATAACTTTCTGCAGTGATTCCACAAAGTCAGTATCTCTCCGTAACACAAAGATGAGAAGGATGGAAAATACAGCTGAAAAAGTGACAAACCTGCAAATTGCATTTATGTAGAATGCTGTTGCCACAAAGCTTCTACAGCAATTTTATGGAAACCTAGCAAATTCAGTATAACTAAATTTGCAGTTTAGGAAAGTTATGCATTTATGGATTTCAGCACAGTGCCATATTACAGCTTAGCAGAGATGCTAAATATCTCCTACACAAAATGGAAATTAAATCCGCTGTTCTATTTAGTCAGATCAGGTCTTTGCCTATGGTACGTTGGGCATAGATTTCACTGCTGCCCCCTCACAGAAGTGAAAAATCACACAAACAAAACCCACTTTTGCAAAGGTTGCAAATCCTAATTACACCAGGTTGCTCTATAACTGGCAAATGATGTCTTTTTTCATTTTTTGTTCGCCTGGGATATTTTATCCGTCACTCATTACCAGAACATGAATGGAGGTGACTACAGAAGAACACCACATTTTGGTGACATCCACATTCCAATGAAGTAAACAGCAAAAATCCCATAGGTTTCATTAGAGTCACAAACTGCTGCTTTGTACTGAGTTCTCGTTTTTATAGTCAGAGCCAGTTGCCAAAATGCTGGTCCTGGTCCCACTTTCATAGCTGGATAATCAGGATTTACTACGATCTAAGTCAGTGAAGTCAGAATGGTGCAAACGAGAGAACTGAGGCCATCTGCTGTGAATTTCCAGAGACCAAAAAGGAACTGAAGAAGGGAGAGATTTTCTTACCAGACTTCAATTCCTAATGAGCAAAGGTTTACAAAGAAAGTCCTATCGTGCCTGTCACCCATATTTAACTGTATCTTAAGTCAATAGGAAATAACGTCAGTAGCATACACATGCTCACAAACACATACGTATGAAAACATCAAATTGAATTCAGGTTGAAATGCTTTTCATTTCAGTACAGCATATTGCCATCAGATAAAAAAAAAAATACATATTATTCTCTGTCTAGTTCTTCCAAAGGAAATAATACCAAAGGTTTAAGAACATGCATTGGCTTCCTTCCTGATAGGATTTAAAATGTTCTTTTCCAATGTAAGTGCAAAACCAAACATTAAGGTTGAAAATCAAGCACACTAGTCACGCACATTCAAAACTGCTGTGAAAAAAATGGACCTTCTGCAGCCAGTGGCAGAACTCCCACTGACTTCCATGGGGCCAAAATTCCACCCAGCTCCTAGGAGAACATTAAATTGGCCACATTGTGCATCTCACTTAATGGGCTATGTTAGCAGGCATGATTTATTAAGATTCACATTCAATAAAGAAATCAATTGCATTGTGGAAAGTATTTAAATTAACGTATCTGTTACAGCATACGTCTAAATTAAGGTAGCATTCAAGATCTTCCTTTTGCTACTGCCTGGCTTCTTGCTTTCCCAAAAGTATTGCAGTAAGGGAATTTTGAACTTGATTTCCCACATTTCCCACAGCAGAACAAGGGTGTCATCTACCATATGAATTTTATCAAAGCCGCTTCAGAATAAAAAAGAAATAAACCTTCAAATCAGACTATATTATGGCACAAAATGTACAGAGGCATGAGTAAATGATTTAGGTTTTTTGGTTTGTTTTTTTTTTTTTTTTAACTAATTCCCTGCTTATTTTTAACCCAATTACAAGTCTGCTGGCTGCCAGTAAAATTTGGATCCAAATTTTTCTGCTAACCAAGTGGAATTGTTTGGATAGTACAGTCAGAATTTCTAACATGTTAATCAGGTTTCTTTCTGACTTTTTTAATAACAAAAGTAATTGGGTACATTAAAACTGCAATTCTTGAAAGTCCAAGACAAACATCATAATAAAATACCAATTTCTTTAGGGAAGATTCTAGTATAATAAAGAAACCAAGAGGATTTTATTGAAATTACTTCCAAAACCTATAAAGTTAACAGATTAATCTACTTTCCGTAAGTTTTTCTGCATCTTGGGTAGTTTTATAGGAGGACTGGAATTACATATTCTGTTATGAGACCACTACACCTTTTAAAATGTTATGAATATCTTGTCACTTCATTGTGGCCAGAACAGACAAACACAATTTTCTTTGCCTTCCTATACTACAAAGTTGGAAGGACTTCACTTATTTTGCTTTGTCCAGTACCTTCGTTTGGCCTCAAGTACCTCAGTAAGTGAGTGGCCAAGTGGTCATGCCCTGCAGGTCAGTGCTTCCCTGTGACCCTGCAAGAGCAGTGCATGGGCTGTCCAGATACCAGCACCCTTTGTGCTACAAACAGTAGGAGAACACCAGAAGCAGAGCACCAGGGTGACATTCAGGGACCTTCAGGGGCTCTCACAGGAGGGGATGCACAGCACAGGACTTGAGGCACAGGGCACCCTCTCTGCCCCAAAAATGGCAGACCCTGACCATGTGGAAAGCATGCACAGAACAATCATAAAGAATGATATTAACTTTCAAGAGCAAATAATTGCCACCCCCAACCAGTCTCAAACTAAATATTTTCAGACAAATCTGTACTGAAAGGGAATAAAGTCTGACCACTGCAGGCAACTGTCAGAAACTCTAAATAATGAGATTTTGTTAAAGGCATTTCTTAATGCAGAACAGCAGTAGCAATGAATATGCTGGGACAATGCAGGGGTTTTTATTCTACTTCTGTGAAAGAAAATAAATGGGGAACTTCATATATTCATTGGCTCCAAAATCAAGGAAAAATAATCACAACCACACTGCAAAACCCATTGCACAACCAAGTTGTATAACTTCTTTTGAGTGCTTGATTAAATATTCTCCTAAAAGATGTACTTTACTTTTGCCATAAACACATCAAGAAATGCCAAATTTACCACACTCCTTGATAAATTATTCCTTTTCTCCCTGCTGAAAAACTGCATCTTCTTTGGGACTCATTTTATCTAATGTCAATTTGCAGTCATCTTGTTATGCCTTTCTCAGCCAGACTGAAAATCCTCAGCAAGAGCCTTGGTGAAGAACCATGTGGCATCTTTGTTATGCCTTAAGCACCCTTTCTTCAAGCCCATCTCTCAACCTTCCCTTTGATAAGAAGTGAACATGTTTGCAGCCCCTCTTTGCTTCTCAGCCCTTGTGGTCCTGCCCTTTACATCTTATTCCTCTTTGGTATATGCTCTCTTATTTGTGCTGCAAACTTCATGAACCAGGAGCCTCCCGAACACACCATCAGTATCCTTTGTCCAGTAAAACTCTCATGGAAACTCAGCTGTTAACCACTGAAATATGATCTTCTGCTGTGTCTCCCCTGCTCTCCAAAATGGCACAAGAACAAGAAACTTTCACAGCCATTTCAGTACTGAATATTGTATTTTTTTTTTAACCTCCTTCTGTGAGCACTCTACTGGAACTACCTGGAAGTATCTTGGGAGATACAGACCATCACTGTAATGAGTTAGATTCCCTTCTCCTTTCCTTTTCTCACTCATGTGTCCCACCAGCATGGTGCGGGTGAGGTTTGTCACTTTCCTCCAATTCCCAATGGCTTCATCTGGCCACAAATATTGTGCCTCACACTGTAACTTCTTCTACAATCTTTGGTTTTTTCTTTTTTCACAGTGAAAAGAGAATACAGTTTATTAGTGGATCCTGTGGGGTTTTCTCAATATTACTAGAAGAAGCCAATAGTTTGCTGACTAAAGGAAATTTATAAACAGACAATTTCTAAATGAAACAGATGGCTTATTAAAAATGAGCAGTCACTTCTTTGGCACACAAAAACAGTTTTAATTCTCTTTGTATTATAATATTACTAGTTTTGTGTATGTTAGAAGTAAGAAGAGTGACAGTTATCATGGTCCCACCATGTTAAGCAACAAATAAAAAATAAATGGTGTGGTTTTGTTACAAATTGCAAAGATTCTGTTACCTTTACTTACATATATGTATGCATTGGGTCTGTGGGGCAAATTTCTGGTAATGGAAGGGGGGGCATCTCTGTGAAGCTGCTGTAAGCTCTCCCCATGTCCAACAGAGCCAATACCAGCTGGCTCTAAGACAGACCCACCATGGCCAAGGCCAAGCCAGTCAGAGATGGTGGTAGCACCTCTGGGATAACATTTTTAAGAAGAAAAAAAGTTATTGGGCATAAGTAATTGCAGCCGGAGAAGAGAGGAGTGAGAACATGTGAGAGGAACAGCTCTGCAGACACCAAGCTCAGTGCAACAGGAGGGGCAGGAGGTGCTCCAGCTGCTGGAGTAGAGATTCCCATGCAGCCTGTGGTCCATGGTGAGGCAGCTGTGCCCCTGCAGCCCATGGAGGTGATGGTGATTGATGAATGATCTCTCCCTGCCCTTATCTCAGCTTCCTAACCTTTCACTGTATTTTCTCTTCCCTGTCCACTTGAGGAGGGCAGTGAAAGAGTGGCTTTGGTGGGCATCCAGCATCCAGCCAGGGTCAAATTACCACAGTGTAACAGAACTAAGTAAAAAATATCAAGCTGGTACAATAATGATCAACTGGTTTCATTAATTGTCAGACATATCCAAAATTGATTCAGACCTGCTAGACAGAAAATTCACTGTAATGGACTTTTGAAGTGGCTGTTTATGCAATGGTGCCCCTTCTTCATCTAACTCAGGGTTAGATCTCTAACACATGTTGTGGGTAATCTAAGTTAGCTTTTTTTCTTCTTAGAAAGTGAGAAAAACAATCCCATATGAGACAGTCCTAACTTTGCAAATGCAAAAGTGAATAAAGACACATTTTCTTGCAGTGCTGGACAAAAATCTGGAGGAATTTCTTGCACTTTTGCATCAGAAGTCTCTAAGAAAAGCTTCACACAAACGTCATACATCTATATATATATATATATTATTATTAGAAGACTGAAAATGTCACACTAGTCTTACTCACATCCCCAATATTTCCTAAGAGATGAAAACAAATTAAAAGAAGAAAAGCTTGCCTATTCCTCATGCAAAGACTGTGACTGTTCATGTGAACCAAACTTCTCAGCTAAATCCTGAAACTGGTGATATTTTCTTTTCTTATCAGTGTGCTGTAGGAAACAAGCAGCTTTGAATATATTTGCTTGAAACTGAAGAATATTACTCTCTGAGAATACTAATAAACCTAAAGAACATTAATACAGTTATATCTAGATGAATGCTACGATAATTCATCATTTGAAATCACTATTTGGATTTTCTTCACAGATACAAAGTAATTGAGCTCTAGAATTACGTTCAGCAGGAAAAGGTGGTCACTGCAAAACCTGTGTACCCACAAGCAAGCTAGCATTTTTAATGGCCAAGGATTTGCATGTTTGTTGATTATCTAGTCTGTGGAGCTTCCAGAAACTTTAATCAAGGACTAACCATGGCAGAGGAAAAGGTTATCAGCTTAGTCAGAAACACATACCCGTAATGGTTAGCTTCCCAACCTTCCCAAGTCAGCCTACACTGTACTCTGCTAGAACAAAGTTGCTGACACTATCATGAGATATTGGTATATACAAGCTAAGTCTGAGCATTTCAAAAGATGTTCAAAGAAAGCAACCTCCTGACTTTCTACAACTGGGTCTCTGTGCCTTGATGCTATGAATAATGAATTTGCAGTAATTTCATTTAGAAAGAAGCAAAGGAAAAGGTCACTTCAAACATGGGAAATTAGGCAGTGTGATTCTACCAGAAATCATGTTGAAAGGATTCGTTTCTTAAAAAAAAAAATAGAAGAGCAGCTAAATATATTAATCTTGTTCCACAGATGTTTGATAGAAAAGAATGCATGAAAAAGCCCCCAGCCTCTACCAGATACACTGCCACATCCAGGCTGTGACTCAGTTGGACAAACAAAACACACATAGGCTGCATTCTTCTTCAGTTGTTGCCTCCCTTCCGTAGGATATTACACATTGGAAACACTGCAGCTGCTCTGTGCCACCCTGAGGGAAACAGCACGGGCTCTCACTGCTGCAGGATTTGGTCCAGAATAGCTGAAGACACCATGGCTTTACCCTGCCACCTTTCCCAAGCATTAGCAGAATAGTACAGGGAAACAGAGTACCAGAAGTCCTGACACATCATAAGTACAGTGACTAGATTTTTGAAATGCCTTTACCCAGCAGGACAGCAACTGAGGGCATTTTTAATGTCCATGTTTTATCAGATCATCCTCTCTAACCAATAGTAGTTTTAGATACTGATGTGGGTCCGCACATCCTTTAGTAGCTGGCCTCTCCTGTGATAAAACATACTATTTTCTGTCTTACAGCTTCTCTCCACCCTAAAAGGTCATTCATGCATTGGTCATACTGGGTAACATTTATTTGCAGTAACAGTGATAGATATTTTTAAGTCTTAAATTATTAGTAGTGTGGCAAGCATCTAATTGCTGTATTTGGTCTAAAACCAGAAATAATATCCAGTCTGAGCTGAATTCAGACAGTGACAAAACCAAGAGGATTTGTGTGACAGTGCACTTGATTTATTGCTTCAGATTGCAAGCAGTGAAAGGCAATGTCAGTACTTATTTGCAGGTGACAAAAAGATATAAAGAGGTTATTATAAGGACTCCAACAAGTTTCCACAGGTCTGATCTGTGAGAAGATAATAATGCCAGGTACTACCCAGGGATGGAGAAGAAACACAAGAGACTAACTGCCCTTGCAGGAGCTTCCCAGAAAGAACCTAAGGGCTTCAGCCCCCAAGAACTGTACACATCCAGAATACAGATTTTTAAAGCTTTTATCTAGTCCTGAGGCATTTCAGCTGCAAATAAATAGTAAAGTCCCCAGGGCATGCAATATTTTGCTTCTAGGTGAAAAGCTATGCTCAGAAATGAAGAGCTCAGCACTGAGTTCACACCTAATTCCCAGCAGGACTGGCACTGTAAGGTCCCTCGTCTGTCTCCTTGGTTCAGCCCCACAAGGCCACACATCCTGGCAATCTGTATCCCAAACACAGAAGACAGCACACCCTTTGGATCATTCACAGGGGCTGTCAAGAGAAATGCACTCAAATCCCTGATGCTTACACAGCCCATTTCTCAGACCAGGACCATCCAGCCCCAGGATACCCAGCAGTGAGTCACTGGCAATGAAACCTCAGCAGAGTCATGTATTTCACTCTTGTCTCTTTCATGCTTTCAGTGGGCCACTGAACAAACACAGTTAGTCAGTCAGGGTGAGCTTCACCTTCTCTAATTTCAACTGCCTGAAAATTAAATGCCTATTCAAGGAGATATTGTTAACACAAGGAGAAACACTTGCAGGGAACAATTTATCCCATGCTTCTCGGACACATACCTTAGGTCAGACAGTTCACTGTCTCAAGGAGTCTCTCTCAGGGATTTGGGACATGTCTGTTCAGCAGCACAGTGCAATCCATGGTGTCCTGTAGTCCAGGTCACTCTGTCATCAGCCCAGAGGAATCCTGGGGCTCTCCCTGCACACAGGTTGAGGTTCTCCTGAAGAAACAGCCAGGGCACGCAGAGGGGCAGGAAGAACTCTGGGTTTACCCTCAGACATAGTTGGATTGCAGCTGGAGTAGACATCTGAATATGAGCAACATGGAGTGTATTGCAGTACTACATACTGTAATATAAACACAGCCTGTATTCACAGCTTACGTGAAGACCCTTTTAGCCAGACAATTAGGAGACATAAATCCAGAATTTAATGATACATACCTTAATGATACTTTTTATGTCCCTTATGAAACAAATAATACCAAAATAAAGCATGAACATGCTTTCTCTCACTATCTTTCAGACTGACTGGATACCAATGTCACATACATTTTAATGCTAATTACATTTTTCTTTAATATATTACAGTAGATTTTGTATAAATATGGGGCTGGACTTGAAACAATTGTGTCTAAAATAAATACTCATTGAAATTTCACTTAAATGAAAGAAATAAATTTTAAAAATCTGGTCATATTTGGTCAAATTTTTCTATTTTTTTCTTCAACTAGAATTGGCCAGGTCATCAATTAAAAGAAGCTTCTTTCCCATTCTGTTTTACTCTCTTCTAAAGATAAGGTCTTAACTGTAAGTTAATACGGTTACTTTTCAGAACAATGATACAAAATTATGCTTGAACTAGAAGTAAGCACGAGCTGCTTTCAAATACATACCATGGTATAACATATCAGCATTTAACATTACAGTGCTGAGATACCTTTAGTAGCACTTTGGTTGCCACAATTAAGTCTTTAACACTGGGCTACCCTAATGCTTTGGAGAATCTGCACAAAAGGAATAGTACTTTGGATATTATATTTTTATTGAGCATAGAGGTGGACTAGATGAAGACTAGGCTATTAACCAAGTGCACTTATTCCCAGGTTGTCACAGGTTTCTTTTGAATAATCCCAAGTTTCTGCAGGATTTATGAGCTTAAGCATGGAGCTACCTGCATAATATGAAGTAGATGAGAGAGGAGATGAGTACCATCAAAAAGCATTATTTTCACTTAGAAATTCTTGCTAAAGAAAATGCTACTGGAATAGCTACATTGTTGCAAAACAGGTATTTAACTAACCTACTTTGTTTTATAAGCATGTAAGATAAAACTAATGGATGCCTGGCATACAACAAAGATTGAAATATAGGCTGAAAAACAGCCTATTGCAAGCAAATAAAAGAACTTCTCCTGGAACTGTCTTCTGTAATCCAAATTTATCTTAGTAAAACAAGTTAGGGCTTTTGTGGCCTCTTAGAGAGCTGAAGTATTTGGGGAACTCCCTAATCCAGCCAATTTCATAGGTACAGTGAGCTCTTGATCTCAGATAACCTCCCTGTCAGTGTCACCAAAACACTCTCCTAGCAGACTTTTACCTAACAGAACCTGTAAGAATTTCATACCAGGTTAGTCAAGAGAATGAGTTTTTCAGTTACTACCAAAGTTCACCTTTTGAGGAAATTTTGGCATCAGTGGGAGACTCTCTCCCTTATTTCTGCCCTTTTCTTGATCACCTGGGGGGGGCTGGTGACACCTTTGGGCTGTATGGTCTCCTCCAGAGATGCCTGGCCATTAATGAATAGAGCTGCCACTAGCCCTGGGAAAAAAAAAAATAAAAAATAAAGGAAAATAATCATTTTGCCAAAGTGCCTAGCAAATTCAGTCAGAAGTGGTGGTTGCAGCTATGTGGAAATCCTGGACAAATGTAAATTTCTACTGCATGGATTGACTCTACAGCGTCTGCACGTCTGCACAGAGAGCTCGACAATTTTGGTTTTGTTGCTTATATCCACTGTCTTTGCTGGACATTCTGCACACATACCTGGATCACAGTGTGACTGTGCTCAACACATAAGTGCAAAACCTCTCTGATTAGAAGTAATCATTGTGTGCATGCTACATGGCACATACACAGCCTTGCCCAGGAGAAATAGAGAAGCTCAGCTTCTATGGAACCAAGCCCCTCAGAAAATACTGACTTTGAAACAATCAGATAGGAAGACAATTGGTTCTAGGGCTTAAGAAAATAAAGAAAATAGGTTTATCTGCTTCCATTACAGCTTTAAGATAACATTTTCTCTTCTGGGGATGCAACCAGGAAAGAGTGCTGTGGGCCATCACCAGGACTGGCCCTGCTATCGGTTCATCTCTTGGAAACTTTATCTGGCAGATGCTGTATGAAAAAGTATAGTTTTGTACCATCTACCTCCAGCACATGCTGCTGTGGGTTCACTGGAGTGGTTCTGATTTACTGTGTCTGGCCAGTGAACAGTACACTGAGCCAGGCAAATCTCTGCAGCCAGGCGAGAAGCAGGACAGACAGGAACCTGGTGAGGCAGATCATTCTCAACAACAGTCTCTAATACAGAATGAAGTGGCAGAAACAGTACATTATGGATATTATCATCATTATCTCTTGCTACCTCTAATAGGTTCTTATATCATTTTGCTCATTTTTATAGCTTGCTGGCTCAGAACCGACATTCTTCGTAATTCACTGGAAGAAATGCTTGATTTCAGCTCCTCTTGTTCTAACCATCCACAGAATGGATGAAATAGGGATGTGACTGCTGGAGTAGATCAACCCTTTCTTGCATAATTTAAAGTAAGACATTTATAAAGCATGGTATTGTTTATACACAAAGGGATAAAGGAACATTCCTTTTACATTTCTTTTGGGCTAACCTTTTTTTTTCATTTCTTCCTGTTGATGAAAAAAAACACAGAAAGGAGAAAACTAGGCAAAGCACCACCCTCATGAAGCTGCAAGGAGGGATTCAGCAGGAAAAAAATCTCAGAAGACTATGTAAAATAGTTACACAAATTCCTGAACTACTGTCTGTAGGATTTTCCCAGAAGATAACTGATAGTCTGCCTCTTTCAAACTGTCTTAGGATGTGAAACAGAATGATACCTCATTATAGAAATGTCAGAAATTTTTCCAGCATTTTTATCATCTGAATATGAAAGCTCTTCTGTGAGAAGGATAACAACAGGTTAGTCATCTGTGTTATGATAGAAACTCCTCTGGAAATACAAAAAAATTTAAAATCACCACTATCCTGTGGGTGTGCCAAGAGCCTGCATGGGGGCAGCTCTGGGGAGCAGGTAAAACCTGCTACTTTCTATCTCCTTCTTCAGCTTTTCCTTCTCAGCTTTTCCCCATATATCTGCTGACAAAAGCAGTGCCCTGGGTTTCTGCATGACCTGCAGGGGTTCACACCCCAATGAGGAGGCTCAGGGAAAGCAGGGAGATCCCAGCTTGGGGACACAGGGAATGGGGGGGAAGGGGTATTGTAGAGCATGGGTGAGGGAAAGCAGAAGCACTGGGGTTGCAGAGTGGAACCCAGGCTGTAAGGAACATAAGAGCAGAGAGGCATGAGTGTGGGGTCTTGGGGGAGGAAAGCCAAGTCTGGAAACATGGAGCAAACATGGGAGCTCAGCGGGAAAACAGGATTCTGCACAAAGTGTCTGAGTGGTAGGAGGTCTGAGATGAAAGAGAAGGAATCTGCTATGCATACAGGAGTAAAAAGGGATACTGCCACCAGCAACACTCCACCATGCAAAATAAAATTTAGCTACTGAGTGTTACTATCAAAAGAGGCAGTTTCAGGTGTCACAACTACTGATGTCTCACACTGTCAGTCTTTATTAACCTGCCCACACTTATTTCTTTTCATACCCCAATCACACTGGTATTTCTGAGCATTCTGTTGGACCTGTCCTTATTACACTCAATAAGTATTCTTCAAAATGATTGATCTGTTGTGGGAAAAGGAACAACTCACTGAGGAATGGAGGTGAGTTTTCTGCCTCTCTTCCTTTGTATTCTTTTCCAGACTATGCATTACTCTCTCATTCTCTTCCTTTTAAGTACAGTCAATTCCCTACAGGCTCTCTTCCTTAGCAAGTCTTCTTATGCTGTTTATTACTGACAGTGCCCTTTGCTATGTCCCTCTAGTCTTGCTTTACAGCTGGGCTGGGCCAGTATTGTTCCAGCTGTTCTAGCTGAGGTCCTGGGTGACATGACAGACAGTAGTCACACATCCCCTGAAACACCATATACACATACGTGTATATGTGTTCAGTGTTTGGTTTTGGTAGGAGTTTACACATCACGTCTACATTTAATTATGCCTCTTAGACAAGTAAAAAGACTTGCACTTGAGGTAGAAGATAGTAGGCTTGTGATTATCCTCATCTGCTGTGGATGCTTGGTCTAATCTTAGACAGGCTGCCAAGAAACCTCTATTCCCAACACAGCCAAAATAACCTTTATCTGTAGGAAGTTCTGTTTGCTGGAGACATAGAGACTTTGAGCATAGTCCTTATCACAAAGCTTGTCACAGTTTTACACTGTGTGTAAACTGAACCCCAGCCATCAGAGGTCAGAAGCATGAAGTTCAAAGCCCTGAATTTTATTTGGACTTCTGCAGGTTGGTTTGGGGAAAAGATACTATGTTGTGCAGGTTCATGTTGTTTTCTGCAGAGTGCTGGAATGGTCAGCATGCCAACCTTTTTCATGCTTCCTATATATTTATCAGAGATAACATCCTGCTACATGGTGCTTCTTTTATTCTGGGGTTCCTGTATGCAGCTGAAACAAACAGCAGCAAGGAAGCACAGATATATCTGCCAAATACTGTTTTCTTCTTCAAGTTCTGGAAAAGTTGTATTTGACAAACAAATATAGATGTGATTATTACTTTAAGACCTTTCATTTGAGAGCTGTTTGTGTAAGAATGTATTTAAGATCTGGAGTAGACTCTTTTTTCTGCATGTTTTGCAAAAAGAGGCAGTCAGAACCTCATATTTCCCCTTTCAGTTCTCCCTATTAAAGTGGATGTAGAAAATTTGGTTTTATGTCTTGAAACTGTTATTGACAATACATTAGGGTCACGCACCATTGCTGGTTTGCTCATGAATACCACAAAACCAGTAGAAGCACATTTTTAAACTGGTGGCTTCTCACACCACTGGATTTCTCTTCTAAAACTGGAATGAACTACTGATGAAAGGGAGGCACCTATGCAGTTGCTAGACAAGAGCTCGCACCTGTACAAAGCAATGGACCTGTGCCCATAGATTTCTTCCAGATTCCAGTAAATGCACCAGGACGTGTATTTTTCTTGGAGTTACTGATATACTATTTTTCATAAATGAAAATATCTATGAATCCTGTCTGTAAATCAATCAGCTATAATTTTCAGCCTCAATAGCGGTACAATGTGATAGATAAAATACGTTGCCAATACAATTTCTTGATCACAGCTGACTGTCTTGGACAATGCTGTGAGGCATAAGAAAACAAAGCATTCCTATTCCATAGTAATGCCATGGTTCTTTAATGACAGTGAAGATTGTTGCTGAGAATCCTCTTTATAACACTGACTTCATACAGCTCTATCTTAGGATATTTTTTTCAAGTGATAATTATCTAATCATGCATTCATTCAACATGAACTTTGTCTTCACACGAAGAGATACAACATCATACAGTTTAAAATAAAACATTGAACTGCAACCATGTATTTTACTTTTGCTTGCAATGGCAGAATATACAGTCATGCTAGCTTTTCAGAGGAAGCACAAATTAAAAATGCATATTATGAAATACATTTCATGTGAACAAATGAAATGTTTCATCACTTGACTAGGCTAAAGAATTAATTTAATGTATTAAAATGAAACTACATAAATTACAACAGAGAAAATATTGGCAGAGTACCAAATTCAGATTATTATTACCTGCTGTCCTACAGAGATTGTCTAAAAATGAAGGATTCTATATTCTTGTTTTCCTACTTCAACTCACCACCCACCCCACTCATGGTTAGAAATCACCTTTAGTTTAAGAAGGATATACTGGGGTGGCAGATAGAGTTCACACAAACCTACGGGTGAGCTGTAATGCAGAGTTTTTAAATCTGAGGAGCAACACTGCGCATTACAACCTCTGCATCACACAGCCCAGCGCCAAGACTGCAGGGATGCTGCAGGGTGAGAGCACACCAAAGGTACAGCCCTGTTTAAAAGCCCTTCCCAGTACTTCACTTATACAAATTACAGTCAGGAAGAAAAGAAAAAGATAACACAGATTACCCTGTGCCACATTAACAAAATTTCCTACAGCTGTGGTTTTCTTAAAAGGGTAAGCAGAATCTGAAATCTGTCGTGCTTTTAAAAGATGAGAAAGGGCTAAGGTATCTGCACACATTCAGCAGGTAGCTAATTTCAGTCCTTTTCTCTATATATATTTGGGAAAAACTAACATGAATATTAATAGCAGAATCCCCATTTTGGAAGCTTTTTCCACCAGAAGGCAGTGTGTAATAACACTACCTCATGGACACTAAATGCACATACGACGTGAAGAAGCAAGAGAAAATAGTAATTGGAAAGCACATCGAGTTTAGCAGTTGTTTTCCTGACCCTGGATCCCACTCAATCCACTAAGTAAGGGCATAAATAGTTAAATAATAGCACCTTCTGAAGCCTCAGGTGCTCAGGTTGCTCAGGGGTGACCCAGAACGAGCTATCTAGCCAATGGCCATTTACGCCTTCCTCCTGACCTGCTTACTGAAATGTTTTTCCCCACTGATAAAGGCAGTTAAGCACGATTTTCCATGCACCTGCTTTGGGGACTAGCACAGCTCTGTAACCAGCTCAGCTACACAGGGGGAAGGCTATAAGAAACTTGGGTTTCACTGTTTACATTTTTTAAGCATTCATTGGGGTCAGGTGAGATCAGATCTCACACTAGGAGAGAATAAGGCTGAACAATGGCAAGACTGAACAAGATATGAGTATTTAGGAAGAATAGACTTTGTCCTTACAAAGACAAAATGATAGAGACAGAAACTGCTTTCTGCTGGAAAAAAAAATGCACTGCATATGTAAAGCTGGAAGATGCCTAGGGGAAAAGACAAAGTTGATATCAGTGTGAGTGGCATCTTGGGGAAAACCCCAGCTGACAGAAGGAGGCTACATAGAGGGAAGAGTGCTGGGATCTACTAGACGACTGACTGGCACATATGTGCTTTCTGGTGATTAAAATAAGCCATTTAAAAACAGACCTGCCTGAAAAGCAAAAAAGTAAATTACATTATACTGGATGGAACAGCTACCAGATGGTCCAGTTACCAGCAGCTACTAGATTTTGGTTTTGTTTTTTTAAATACACACACACTCACACGAGCAAACGCTCATGGGCCAAACTGGACTGTAAAAGCCATCTGGCACTGCCTGTGTAAGTTTACAACACTGTGAAACCTCATTCTCTCTGACATTATTTGTGGTTAGAAGACTAATTCCAGTTTCAGCCAGGCAACTAGGCTGCAATCTGGAGCATGAGAATCAGAGGGCAACAGAAACAAAGAGGGAGCCATAGGGAGGATTTTCAGCTGTGAAGAAGCAACTTCCAGAAGGAAAATGAACTTCATTTTCTCAGTTCCTAAAATGAGTCATGGATGGTAAAGAGAAAATTTCCTCCATTCTTTGCTATAAATCAAATACTGTAAAACACACATGCACCCTTTTACACGTGGCAGAACTCCACAATCCTTTTCTAAATAGGATTTGTATTTTTTACAGTCACCTGCTGCTTTCTTCTGTCTTCTCCAACTCCTGTCCATTAGGACATCACAGTATTAGATGACTTTCTATTCTCTATTCACTCACCTATACTTCCAGTTCAATACCACCTCCCTGCTCTGGCACATTAAGGAGTCTGTGATCAACTCCAGGTGTATCCTAAAACTAAAGAAGTATCTGCCACCATCCACAAATGACATTTGATATGTCATCACAAAGCACTTATAAAGTATGCTTGTAGCACTCGTCATATTAACATCTCCTGTGCACCTTTTTCCTAACTTTTAAGGAAGGTGTTTAACAATGAGTATTCCTAAAGAATTTCATTCTGGTAGTAACTAGGAATTATTTTAAATAACAATTAAGGCAATAAAAAAAAGTTAAACACCTATCTATCATTGCACTAAAGACAATGTCCTTGCCCTGAGATCTAACCTGGCGAATAACTCAATACAGTCAGAATTCAGCTTAGTTTCATTAAATATTCTCCTTGGCTATAATCATTTTTTGTTGTAAAGAAGGAAAAAGAAATAAAATGCAAAGAACAAATTTCAGATCTACAAATATGCACCAACAATCAGTATGGAGCTAGGTTTCTACCATACTAAAACCTACATCTGCATCATATGTGTTAGAGGTACCTGTTCCTTCCCAGGTGAAGAGGAATACCAGTGCTTCAGTACTGGTGCTAGACCAACGTCCAGAGCCCAAACTGAGGTTTAACACATGGTACAAACACAGCCCAAAGTAAATGCTTGGCCCGTGTTTACCTTCCAGTCCCCAAAATTCACTCACAAAACTTTGAATCGTGTGAATATGAACCATCTCTGATCTTCAGAACATCCTGACAAAGCTTAAAGCACTGCAACCAATGGCCAAGCTACTAACATTGCCATACGGCCCACCTGTGAGGGCAGAGAGGCTCAGGTTTATTGAATTCATCTATATAGATCTGCCCTTGCTCTACTTCACAAAGAAAATTCAAGTAGCTTAAGTTGTGGCTGAGCACATTTACACAGGCACTGGATGTAGTTCAGTTTGTTTTCGATATTCTGAGATGGCAGTTTAGAACTCTGAATTAGGAAGTTATAAAATTTATGAGTCTTTAATCTAACAAGAAAAAAGCTTGTGAAGGAAATAGTGGAAGCTTCAGGCTCCCCCCGTAAGGCTACTAACTCTTTGCAACCAATTCAACCCAAATTGTTCCTAGGAGAATAGCAAGTCAGATAAAATGTTATAAAAGGCCAATTATCACTATATAACTAATTCTTAAATTAATTCAAGTTACAGATCATGCTCTGATCACAAAAGATGACACCTGCAATGCTTCTTAGCCATTTTCTCCACAGAAACACTCTAGAAAAGTAAAGCAAATAACTAATGTGAAAGCTAGGATAGCTCACTGGGATTTCCATAATCCCCTTTCCTCTCCTTCCCATCTTAAAACCATTGTTTTCATGCTTGAAAACATCAGCTGAGGAGGCTGATCCACAGAGCTTCAACCCAATTATCTCCAGAGGTCAAGGTGGGTTCAGTCCCACCTCTGATTATTGTCTCTATTTTAGAATCGAGATATCAGCTATATATTTTAGACTAACTTTAAAAAGCAGAAATATAAATATTTTTAATATAGTAATTTGATTATAATCAGGCTGTAGGTATTTCATTTTACAGTAGTGGAAATACTAAGCTTTCATTATGATAATTCTGGGGTATATAGAGAGAAAGATCCATTCCCCAAGGACCTGTGTATTTCTTCACCAAGTGTTAGAGCTGGCCTCTGAACTCTCAAACTTGAAACACACAAAGTCTTCACGTGTACTTATGATGCCTTTAATGGAATTTCACTGGTGGAGGATAGCTCTTCAACACTTCTTATTATAGGACCAGAAGATGACAAATGTATTTCTTTGCTTGAACTCCTGAGAAGCTGTATACAAAAATGTTCATGAGTCAGTCTGGAATTTCTCAGCCTTTCCCAGACCCACCACAAACAAAAAAATGGGCTGGAGGTCTCACTTCTTCAATTTGTAATAACCTTTCTAGTTGAAAATAGTTGCATTTAAAAAATACAATTTGCAGCAGATTTGGTGTATTTTAAGGATTTCTGATTTGTTTATGCTCATTTTCTGATCATACAAACCAAGGGATTCCTTTGGATTTTTAAGTTTTTGACAAAACTAATCCTTGGGGTGTACTGATAGATACTTATAACTGGTAAGCCCTACCAAAAAATGAAACCTGGGCACCTTTTCCCAAGGAGGACATAATCAGATGTGCCATAGCACAGAATGCTCTGTTCCTATGGTCCTGTAATCCCTGGTGACTCAATATGCGACCTCCTATTTACAAGCAAGTGCTCCCACTAAAAGAAAAAATATATATACATCCACAGTTACCCTACCCTTCTGCAGGCACCTGACTTGTTTTTTCTACTTGGAGTTACAGGCATTATCTGGAGGGAGAAGAAAGGGTTAAAAGAAAAATAGCCTAATCTCCACTCACACATTTGTCAACTTCCCCAAAATAGCTGCAGAATTTAAGCATAGTATGCCATTTTCCTCCCTGACAGGTTAATCCATTTATTATTCATCCATTTAATGAAAATACCATGTCTCCATGCTAAGAACAAAATAAAACCTCCAACAACACTGGTTCTCTTTAAATCATATTAATAATCTTGCACAATTTGATTTGTCTTTGAATTCAGCTTCATTTTTAACTCCAAGTTAGGAGCAGGAAACCTATTTCTTCAGATTTCATATTGATGCCTCTAGCCACATTTATGGAATGTTTTCTGCAAAATTATCAGCATTTCATTACCTGCTTCTGCAACAGCCATGTATCTACTGTGAAAAGGTCACCCAAAAGTTAATGAACCTCATGCTTAGCCAAGCTGCTCTTCTCCGGTGGGACAGAAATTTTCATGAAACTCTGCAGGGCTCATCTTGCAAAGTTTCCTGAATATGCTCTAAAAAAAGAATAGTTAGTAAGTCACGGAGCAAATCTGTCTCCTTTCCACAGGCAACTGTCTCCATTAAGCTTTCTGCAAAAACTTGGGTCTTGAGTTCTCAATGGCATTACTTTTAAAGGGAAACTACAGGAGCGTTTTGAACCAGTCATAGAACTATTTATGACCATGTAGCTATACAGAACAGCCATATTCCTTTTCAGGATTTAATTTTTCTGGAGGATTCCCTGTCTTCCCTGGAAGCACCTCTTTTAATACACAACATGTGGTTTCTTTACAGATTAATCATCTTAGAAAACTGGATTCATGATCTATTTAGGTAGTATGCCTAGATCTTTCTCTCCCTCAAGCATTTCCTCATGACAACTACTTCAGGTACAGTAGAATTGAACAGTATTTTATTTTGAGCTAATGAATGTCATCTCTTTTACTCCAGTCCTCATTTCCATCCTATATCCCAGCCTCTTCCTGTGTGAACAGTGTTGCCCAACCAGTATGGTTCCCTATGTTTCAAAGAAAGTATTAATGAAGGAAATAAATAGGAATGGCCCCATGAACAATATTTAATTTGATCTCTCTGGTACTTCTTTCTCCAGCACTGATGACTGTTACCATGATGTCTGCCTTCCAGTTCCTTCAGGTAGTCTCTACTCCAGCAGCTTTCACTTCAACACCATACCAAAAGTTTGCTTTTATCAAGGGGTGACATGCGAGAAGTCCAGCACAATCTATTCTTTGTGAGCCTCTTTTATTACACCTCACTGGTCTTACTTAGGTCCCAATACCAGAGAAAAACCTTTGGCCATTTTATTGCACATTTAGTTGGAGCTCACAACACTCTGAAACATCTCTGTGGCGCCTGACACTCTCAAAAGGGAAACACTGCTGTGACTTAAGATTTTGAATCTGATCTACTGCTTAGACAGAATTTGTGCCTGAACATGATGATAAGGATATGATGATGATGATAACTATTATTATTTTATTTAATTTTTTCAAGAAAATTTCTTGTACCAAGATGACATTTGAAAGGAAAATACAAAATAAAGGGAAAAAAAAGTGTAAAAGTCAAGAGCAGTTGTTTTAGGGTAGTTCTGCTTTGCATTACAGGCAAATTGTTCCAATAAGAGGGATGTTTTGTCTTTTTACCCTCAGAGGAAATGATTACAGCATAAAATGTCTGTAAGCAACTACAAAGAGAACAAGACTGAGTTTAACGATTGTTGATTCAACTGAATGCAAATTCTGCTAGACTCCGTGGAGTCTGGATTTCATTCACTGATAACCAGAGTTCCCAGCTCGAGTGAACTGTGATTTCCACCTGCATCAGCCACTCAGTTCAAACAATGTCATTTGCAAAAGAGACTATGTTGTCTAATGCTTCGGCTCATGATTAGGAGCTGGTGTTTCCCAACTAGATGAGGTTATGGAATTGAACAAAAGGTATGTTCTGATAAAAAGCCAGGTTAGCAACAACAGAAAAATGTAATAGGACTACACAGATAGATAGATAATTTTTTTTTTAAGCATGGAGGAGGGAGAAAGCCAAATAAATTTGTAAAAGATGTAAAAGCTTCTGGTAACCACTATAAAAAGACTAGGCAAACCCAGAATATCTGATGGTCAAAAATTCCATGGTGTGTCTCATTGGCCCAGAGATGGTAACCTTGTCTCATATATGTCCTGTCAGCGCACCTCCCAGTTATTGGTTATTCTTGGATCTGATTTAAAAAAAAAAAAGCCTTTCTTTATCTTTTCTTTGAAATGTCCAGATTTCAGCCTGGTACAAAGCAGGAAAGGAATTTGGACTGGAAAAATGGTTCCTTCTCCAGCTGCATTTCCAAATCTTGATCTCAGCCTTCATGGAGGCCTCCCTGGGGCTTCAGCCAGGGTCACCTATTTCATGGTTTCCCCAACAGTAATACGAGATAACAGCTCACAGAACGACTGAAGGTTAAGTGCTGTCTGAAGTACAACTTGGAAATGACTAGCACTTGCAGACGTCTTAGGGCCAGCACTTGTAGAGGCACAGCAAGGCTTGGCTGAGTTCAAGGCCGGAGGCACTGCAGAGGTCTATGTGCATGACCACAGCAACTCAGGCTGGAAGGGACCTCCAGCAGGCTCCAGGCCAAGCTCCTTATCAAAGCTGGGTCAGCTGTGAGATCAGACCAGGTTGCTTAGGAATTTAGCTACTTGGGCCTTGAAAACCTCTGAGGACGGAGACTGTAGAACCTCTCTAGCCAAAAATGTGTATTTAAAACATCTGTTGTTCAAGTGCTGCCTCAGAACAGCAGTTATGCCAGGGCTGAATATCCCACTGGTTTTAAGTCAGCAACCCTTCCTACTTATCTGTCTTGACAGGAGTCGTCACCATGGCATCCAAGCACCTGAAACAACTACCTAAGGAACAATATGGAAATTGCAAGGCAGCTCCCAGCACAGCTATGAGAACTCAAGGACAACACAATACCTGGTGCATTTTCAGGCTGCCAAGGGCTAACAGGATGCTCTTATTTCTCTCTAAACATGGGTGACCCTGCTCCTGCATGACACCTCCAGCTGCCTGCCTGCGGTGAAAGCCAGCAGCGCTTCCCAGGCTGCCAGTAGATGCTCGGTCATTGTCACAAGCAGCACAGAGATACACCCAAGTGTTGGTGGAGCACTGAGGCAGGTCATAAACAAAGCAGGTGAGGTTCTTATAAAAGCAACTCTCTTTGAGAAGTTACACTAGAAAATGTAATGACCTGCACTTTTTTCTTTATCTGCTGCTGTAACTACAAACTCCATAAAGCTCTCATCATAAGTCTTTAACTGAACAAAAATAAGGTTTCATACTCTGCTTCTGATCACCAGACAGAACAAATCTGTTCAGGTTCATTTGTTCGGGTGGACTGCCTGCATGCCCTCAGTATAATTTTTTAACTTAACTGTAACTTAATTTCCTAATAATCCTCATCAAATTTTCTCAAGCTGCCAGACTGTATTTAAATGGGAAATTCTAGGTATTAATAGTCCAGAGCAAATGGCAGTTAAACAATGAAAACCCTATTTTTTCTTGACACTGCCAGTAGACAAGCAATCATGGTATTCTAGCTTGCTTGTGTATCTCAGACAGAAAGGCTAAGATCAAAATAGCTGTTGTGAAAAGACTTATACATATGTCTCTCCCAATTTCAAAGAGAAATTCAAATATCCCACAAAGATTAGGCAAAAAAAAAAAAACCAAAAAAAAAACAGCATTCATTCATTTTCATACGAAACTATGACTTGCTGTACATTTTGGTATGCAAAGGAGGTCTCAGAATGGGGCAGGGAGAGGGAATGTCAGTAATGAAAGAACCTTAGATCTGCTTTGCAACACTCCACTTACACAGCAGAGAGCTCAAGGACTTGCTGACCTTGGGTACAGTTACTGGCCAATTGTTCCACAAGGAAAGGACATTAGATTGCTTGGACCTAATAAGTGAGGCAAACACTTAACAACAGACATGGAAAATACCTGGGTTTTTTTGTCATTCCATTACCTGTTTACAAGATTAATTTAAAATATTGATAAGTAACATTAAGTCTGGGTGTTTGAACATGAAGTTTATGAGGTCTGAGACCTGGCATATTAATTAATGTCTGCGGTTCACAGTAAAAGATATGATACACACAACTCGATTTATATGGCTGAGTTTTGAGTTGTGGGAGTTTCTGTCTGTAATTGAGAGCTGGGAATGGGAAAGGAACAACTATGACTTATAAAGCAATAGGCTTTCTAAGTTCTGCGTTTAGAAATACTTTGATGACTAAGTAAGCATTCAAATGTTAAGAGAGATTTGGAATGAGATCTCGACACGCTGCCAGTCAGAATACGCGACGCAGAGCAGACGCAGCTCTTTGAACACAGAATTGGTGCTGTGGGGGCACAACTTTCCCAAAGTTCGGACAGAAAGTAGAGATTGCCACCTCCTGGCCGAACCCAGGGCAGCGCCGAGGACTCGCAGAGACATCCAGGCTCGGTCGAAGTTATGCATGGGGACCTTATAAATGCCTCAACCACAGAAGCAGGCTTCAAACAAGAGCTCTTAAATACCAAAAATAATCACTGCTGGATAATCTGGAGGAAATCAAACTACATCAGAGCAGGGCCTCATGCTTTACCCGGGAGACCAGGCATCATTGTTTTATGCTGCTAATTCCTTTCCATACTGGCAAGAGAGAATAAATACTCAAGGAAATACTTGCTTTGCTTTCTTTCTGAAACACAACAGTCTATTCCAACAAGGCATGCATTGTACACACTACTAGAAACATGTGAAAATATAAAACCTGAAATATAAATTTTGGTATTCTCTTTTCTTTTTTACTTCCCCCCGCCCTCGATTTTGGATTTTTTCATTCAGAGTTAAATTGAAAGCAAAATGTCACATTTTTCCAGCCTGGAAACGCAGCGTGATGTGCTCAGCGGCAATTGCAAGAGGCCACTGGACACTAGAGCTGGGCCATATCAGTCTGCCTGGCTCCAAGAACACAGTCAAACCACACAAAGAAAGTTAGAGCACATCTAGAGAGAGATTACTTACGTATGGCCCCAAAAGACCTTGTGTGGACGATTACCATGTCATCAGCACCCAAGCTCTGCATTAAACCACGCTGTAGGAACTATGAGGAACTCCCAGCCCTCCTAAGGAATCCCTCCCTTTCTCCCACAACTCAGGAGCAGCTGGAGAGCAGCCCTGCAGGAAGGGTCAGGGGGTGCTGGCCAACAGCATCTCAATGTGAGCCAGCAGTGGCCATGGCAGCACCAAGGACAAACCCTGTCCTGGGGTGCACCAAACACAGCACAAGCAGCTGGTCAAAACAGGCGACTGTCCTGCTGTGCTCAGTGCTGGGGTGGCCTCACCTGGAGTGCTGCGTGCTGTGCTGGGCACCACTGCTCAAGAGGGGTGTTCGGGTCTCTGAATGCATCCAGAGGAGGGTAACAAAGCTGGTGAAAGGGCTGGAAGGAATGTCCTGGGAGGAGTGGCTGAGGACTCTGGGCTTGTCTAGTTTGGAGAAAAGGAGGCTGAGGGGCGACCTCGTTGCTCTCTGCTGCTTTCTGAGTATGATACCTTGAAGTGGCTACCTGAAAACAGAGGCTAGACAAGATTAAGAGAATAAAAGTAGGTATTTATTTGAAGGGCCTTCAAAGGTACAGCTCGGGAGCCAAAAGCCTCCACCCAAGACGGACCCTGGGTCACAGGATTTTCACACTTCTATAAGTTTGGTCCATTTGCATATCAGGGTTAATTCTCCAGTTATAATTTCAGTTAATGATGTAATTACCCCAAGCCTGCCCCTCCTCTCAAAAGCTTCAGTTTACATATATTGGGGCCTGGGACAACAAGGTGTCCTTGAAGTGCAAACCTAGAGAGGGTTTGTTATGTCTAACTAGCATGAGAGAACAGTAGCTAACAGGCCATATGAAATTTCAGAGTTACATGCTAGGCAGTACAGGATTTGAAAAATATAAAAGTTAAAACCTAAAGCATCAAGGAGGGGAGGTGGAGAGGGAGATGTTGATCTCTTTTCCCAGGTATCCAGTGACAGGACACATGGGAATGGCTCAAAGCTGTGCCAGGGGAGGTTCAGACCAGACATCAGCAAGCATTTCTTTACCAAGAGGGTGGCCAAACACTGGAACAGTCTTCCCAGAGTGGTGGTCAATGCCAGAAGCCTGTCAGGGTTTAAATGGCCTTTGGACAGTGCCCTAAACAACATACCTTAACTTTTGTTCAACCCTGAGCTAGTAAGAGAGAGGGTTTTTTGTTGGTCCCTTCCAACAGTGATATTTTATTCTATTCTATTCTATTCAAAGCTGTATGTTAAGCAAAACCAGGAGTTTGCAAATTATCAGAAAGTAATTTATTACTGTGAAAAAATTGTTGCTGCAATAATGCTTAAAGTGAAAAGAACTTTTCTGTGCTGCAGGCACAAGCATATATACTGAACCTGCTGGTCTCTCACTGCTAACTTGTATTCTTGACTTTTAAGCAAGTAACTTATTTTGTACAGGTACCTATTGGCCATTCACCCATCTACTCTCTTGTTTCCTCCTGCCCTCCCTCCTAGCCAACAGATTTATCACCCACTAAAGAAGCTGTTGATGTTTGTCTCAGAGCTGCCATTTTGCAGGAAGTCACACAAAAATCCCAAATTGGCTATTTTATGTGTTGTTGACAAGGGCCTAAGAATTCTGCCTGCTTCAGACTCTTGCCAAAATGTGTAAGTCACACACCACCGCACAGAGTGATTTGTTGTGAAGGTGAATTTGGGACTGAGGAAGGTTGGATGAGCTCAGTGGATTACTGCCTATATCTTCTTACACAGAATGTGGGAACACTTCCCTCAACAACAAATTGAAGTTTTCTGGATATTGGAGGGAAAGTGCCCCTTTGTATAAACACTGGAGAGCTTCTTTCACTAAAGACAAGGTTCAAATATACGTAGCTATTGAGTTCCAGAGGTGTCCTCAATGGAAGACTTCGATACAGCATCTTGAAGAAGACACAAGGAGAAAAACCATAAGAGAACTGTCATCCTGGGAAAAAATGTAGAAACCATTGTTAAGGACTGGAAGAAATGAAATTAAATGGTCCTTGTTTGGGAAATTAAGACACTAGATTGAAAAAAAAAAATCAACAGAACTAAGCCTATACATCAGCAGAAGAAATAAATATTGGGAATAAACAGACCTGCAAATACTTTTGGTACTGACAGTAGTATGCCTGAACTGTTTAAAGTTTGTTATTTTATGTCAAACTGCAGGAACAGTGAAAAGAGGGTTAAATGAGAAAGCACAAGGAAATAAACAATTGGAAAGTTTTAATGAGTTTTGCAGTCCTTTAAGAAACATGAAAGACCGCTGGAGATTTACAAACGAACAAAGGCAAGATAGAAAAGGAAATCAGGTGCATGGCAGCAGAGATAAGAGCAGCATGCAGCCAAATAGCAAATACTTAACAAAAATTTTCACCTCATTATGGTTAAACCTCGAAGAGAAACTTCGCTCTTTTACACAATCACAATATGAAGGCTAAAAGTAAAATTGTGCTTTGAGAATTTTAACAGATCATGATTCCCTGGCAATTTTAATTAGCATGCTTCTGTTTATACAAATGTGTCTTTGGGGAGCTGGTATGAAAAACAGAATAAGCCTAGATGAATATATGGAAGAATTTTGGTATCCATAACTTCAGTTTCCTTTGTCTGCCTGAGAGCAAAAGGACACAAAATTGCGTAAAATTAATATTTTTAAATTACCAAAATCCCTGTTCATTTAATACACTATTTGAATTTTCCTAGCTTGCTCATATGCTAGTGCAAATAGCCATCTTAGATAGCGTCACAAGTACACAGAGCAGTATCTCAACAGAATGTAATTGTGAGAAGCAAATTCTAACTGCAGTTAAACTTGAGTTTAAAAAGATATGGAGAGGGGGGAGAGAGAGAAAAAGGAGATGAGTGAGGGAGAAGGAAGGAAGGAAGGAAGGAAGGAAGGAAGGAAGGAAGGAAGGAAGGAAGGAAGGAAGGAAGGAAGGAAGGAAGGAAGGAAGGAAGGAAGGAAGGAAGGAAGGAAGGAAGGAAGGAAGGAAGGAAGGAAGGAAGGAAGGAAGGAAGGAAGGAAGGAAGGAAGGAAGGAAGGAAGGAAGGAAGGAAGGAAGGAAGGAAGGAAGGAAGGAAGGAAGGAAGGAAGGAAGGAAGGTTGGTTCATTGAAATTCTTAGCAGGTTCTCTTTGCTATTTTGTGACAGGATGAGAATCTGAGAATAGCTTTATACAGAAAAGAGACATTAGAGGCCCCCCCTTCCCTATTCACTCTGCCTGGCTTAAAAGCAGAGGAGTAATCTATAATATACAATCCTAGGAGAATCTAGAAATACTTTCACCTGTCCCACAGTTTTGGATTATTTGTCTAATAAGTTATTTTAATCCTTCCCTCAGGCAAAGAGAGAAATTTGGCATATGGTAACTCTGTCCTTCCCTCCTCTGCTATATAAGGGTAAAATCCCAGTCTGATTTACATGCAGTACTCTACCACCACAAGCAATGGAACTGTGTTAGGAAAAGACAAGGCATTATCTAGTGCTATAGATGTTTTTCAGGAATGGCAGACTTCACAAACTTTCACTATTACCAGTCTTATTGAGTTCTGAAAGTTCATGTATCTTTCTCCTGACTTCCTTTCTCTCTCAAGATACTTTATTGCAGGCTTGTAAAGAAAGTTCTGTTATGCTGCATAGGATTTTAGTTTATGGGCAGTGTGTGTACATCATATTTTTTATAAGCTTGTCTCTTCAGACTCTTTTCAACAAGCAGTAAATCACAAATTTGGCTGAAACAAGCAAGCACAGAAGGACATTTTAAATAGAAAAAAAAATAAAAATAAAAAAAATCCAAATCTTGCCAGGGAGACCTTTGTATTAGTTCTTTAATAAAACTGATATTAACAATCACTCAGAAATAAAAGTTGAAAAAAATACCTTCCAAGCTCAAGGAGAGGCACAAACCCAGGATATGGAGTTGTTCTACTCATATGAATAGGTAAACTGTGGGACAATCTAACAGACTGATTTGGAGGTAGCAGTCCTGAGAAGCTCCTTTCCTCTTTAGCATTCTCAGTAGCTACACAGCTTCATTTTCTCACTCCTTTTTACTTTAGAAGTCAAGAAAGGAAGACTAAAGTGTCCTTGTCTAATGTGGGCAATTGCTCATTCTGTCTCAGTGGAGGAAGAGTTGGAAGCTAGTGCTTTTTTCCTTAACGGACAGAAGTAAATACAATCAAAACTCTGGAAAATTTCAGACTCTGTTTTCTCACAAGAGAAATCAAACAGTCCTGGGAAAGGAATTCAGACTTATGGAGAGTCAAAGAAACAAATTTTCATCTTTTCTCAACATCCAGAATGAGAAAACTGTCACCACTTTACATCATTTCCTTTGATGCCAGCAGCCTTGGCAGGACTAGAGTATTTTGTTATCAGTGATAAACATTGCAGAACATCCCACTGTGTGTATCACCTGAGGGTAGCAGAGCAGTCTGAGGTCCAAGAAGAATTGTTCTCATTTCTCAGGTTAGACACCTCAGCTACTAACCTCCGAACCTGACACACATTTTCAGCAAGCCAAAAACCACCTTGTCCCCCTGCAGCATGCAGAAGCATTCCCTTCCCTCTACCAAAGCATCTGCATTTCTAACTACAGAATAAATCCACTGAAGTGCAATGCTGCTCTCTTAAGAATTTCTTTTATTAAACAAGCTGCATGACATTAACAAAGCCAGTCAGGTGATGATCACTAACACACAGCAACAAAGACGAAGAGATAAAATATAAAAAAAACCACATTTGTGATACCTGAGGTGCAGAAGAGGCTGCACACAGTGCAGTCCTGCACTCTCCTCTTAGAAGGGGCTGCACCCAAGCCGGCTGGATCCAGCAGCTCTGCACAGCAGTGCTGCTTCAGCCACCCATCCTCCTTCCAGCCAGCATACCCTTAAAACAGGAAAAAAAGGCTCTTCCAAAGTTGTCTTCCTCCTTTACAGCCTCACTAGCTCCTTTTTACTGAGCACAAATGTGTTTTTACTAATCCCATTGCTGATGCAAACATGACACTTCTCCATTTCAGGAAGGTTTCAAACTTTGCTAAAAGCAAATGAAAGCTAAAAACCCCAAGACATTCATGAGAATAAATTTTTAAAATCCTCTCTTCCTACTGTATGATCAAAATTGGGATGCTTGGATGTTGGGGCTTAGCACTGGTAATACTGTTAATTGTGGTGGTGCAAGTGGCTGCAGCCACCCTGACCCCAGATGAAACATCGGAAGCCAATCTTTGGTGGTCATGCACCAATGTCTAAGGACTGTCCTGTGGTTAGGGTGAGATCCCATCACCCCTTGGTGCAGTTATTTACATGTTCTATGTTGGTTGGTTCTTGTTCTCCCCGCCCTATTTTATGTATAAGTTTGTAAATATTCATTTCCTTAGTTAAATATGTATTAGTTCTAGAAGTTCCTGTCCTACTCGACACCCCATTGGCTACCCTCTGTAATCCCTCCTCTGAGTTATTCCCATTGGTCACCTCATTGTAAATCCTGCTTCCTTCACCTTATCCCATTGGCTGGATCCCTTATCCCTGTCTTTCCTGCCCGGAGTATAAAATCCCTGGACCCTCTTCAAAAATTGGCTCTTTGTTCCTAGTTCCTTCACCTGCAAATAAACCTGCTTGTGGAACCTATATGGAGCGTCCCTTCCTTCGTTCTTTGCCTCTGCCAGCACACACCAACAGCCTAGCCCAGGACAAGCTCCTTCTGGTGAGGAGCTCACGCTCTTCCTTGGAGCTGCGGACACAGAGGGTGCAGCCAGACCTCCGGGCTTCTTGTTACCTGGCTAGTGCGCCCTCAGTTAATACATCTCCTTGCCTTTCCATTCTCTTCTGGTTAAACAAATAAAATAGAAAACCTTGCACTTCTCACACTCCCCAGCATGAGTCTGGGATTGTTTCCCCTTGTGTGATTCCTACATCAGTTCCTATTCAGAAAGCAGCTGGTCTCTGAATAGCTTCAGAGCTGGTTATCTCCACCTACAATATATCATGGTCGATCCAGGCTTCAATTATTTTTTTTCCCCAGAAAACAATTATTTCACTATTTGTCAGCCCTTCTCCAACCCCTGCCCCATAACTTTTGAAACGGTTGGCCAATTTTAATGAAATCTGGCAAAAAGCACAAATCTTAAAGACATTAAATTCATATCATCTTTGTGCAAATCAATAGGTGAGGGGGAAAGATTTTGAGCAAGCATTATTATTTCTCCTGTTTCGCTGAAGATTTTTTTCCCTCACATTTTCCACATTCTTCAGAACAAGTTCCAAGGGCAGCCCTTGAAGTGCAATAGTCTGGGGGTACTCCTCTGGCTAGGCAGTAAATCTCAACTCCCATTCAGACACTCCATCTGAACTTACAGTGGGGCCAGCCTCCTGTGGGCAACACTCTCCTCTCTGCCCCCTCGACGGAAAGACAGGCGAGGATGCCAGGTATGCTGCTGGGGTGTCCAGTGGGATCTGCAGTAGACTGGGAATGGGTGCACCCTTGATTGCACCTGAGCTACTGCCTCAATTTGCAGCCAGACCCAGCAGGGCGGTGTTTCACCTACACCACCTTCACACCAGCTCCTTCCACACACCCCTACCTTACCATTGACTTTGGACAGCGTTCTCTTAATTGCACAGCAGTACCAGGAACCAAGCACAGAAGGTAGGTCAACGGCAACAAAATGACCCATCTCCTTTCCTCCCTCCACCCCACCTCTCCTAAATGAATGCTGTTGAAATGTGACTCAGCATTCCTATTCCTCCAGACCTTTCGCACCCCCAACACAAGAGAACAACACAAAAGCCCACATTATTTTTTTTTATTTTTGTTATTTTCCTAAATAACACCTTAAAAATTTTCCACAGAAAATACTATATTTGCGCTATATACAATAACTCTATTTTTTACTTGAGGATTACAACCAAGGTTGCAGAAATGATGGCATGAGCAATTTTGAGCACCCTATTATTTAGCAGCAAAGTCCTGCTTTGATCCATCTCCCTGCTGACTTCAATGGAACTACACTAGGTATAAATTAAAGCAAAATTCAGTCCATCAGCTCTACTTTAAGCTTCATGCATTCCATTTAAGCAATGCCTCCACCTTGATTTCACCTTGCTGTAGTCAGCAAAGAATGCTGATATAAAAGGTCTCATGCTTTTGTGTATCCACTCACTCTGCTTTCATGTTTAAGCTGTACCATTTTACCTTACCATTAAAATTACATTTAGGCAAAACTGAAAGAGTGTAGAAAGAGAGTATAATCTCTTGTGCTCTCTCTGGAGAACAAGCTTCCATTAAGTTTTTCTCTGTCTCCCTGTACACAAATAGCAAAAACATGTATTTTCCAGTCAAAAACAAACACTGAAGTAAAAACTCTATTAAAGGGAGCACAGTAACTCATTCTAACATTCTTCACCAGAATGGAGAAATAAAGTGGTATTTCTTCAGCATGAAAGAACCTACATTTCAAAAAAGAAAAAAAAAGGGCAAGGGAAAAAAAAGGGAAAAAAAAGATATGCTGAGATCATCAATCACATTAGCAGGAATTAGATGTCCAACTCTTTAGGTGCCAATAACAATCCCAACAGTATTACATCCATTAGTCATTGATTGCTTGTGAAGAGCTAAGGAAGCTGTAGTGTGCCTGTCCCTTCTCTCATCGCTATGAAAGGGAACAGCACAAGCATTGACCACCAGGCACAGCCGTGGCCACACGGATGGGCTTTCCTCTCACAGGCAGGTCAAGGCTCCATCTGCCCTTGAAGATTCCTTTCTTGGTTACAACAACAACAAAAAAACCCCAACAAATCAAGTAACTCTGTGTATTAAAGTTATTTGTGACAGTAATCTTTTTTGCTCTCAAATGTCATCCTCTAAACAGGCTCTATTCATCTCAAAAAACTTGAGACATCCAGAAACTCAATTTCTTGGCCTTGACAGAGACATAAAATAAACAAAGGGAGAAGAGGCATAGCTGTACCTTCAAAATAATGCACTTTAAAAAGCATTATGTGCAAATTTGGTGCCACATTGAAGTTCTGACATTGGAAAAAATAATCCTAACCTTTCAGATAAAGTTATACTCCGATCTGTAACTAAATGCTTCTACCATGTTAAGTTACATAAACAAAGATGAGTTAATTTCTCTGCACATCAATAAAAAAGTATTAAAAAAATGCAGGTTGATGAAAAGTGACTTATAAGACATCAAAAGTTTTTCTCAAACTTGAATCATACCATCTTCCCAGCAAATACAACCAGTAGTATTAGCTACTGAGCATGAAAACTTCAGTATTTTTACAAGTATTTTTCAGTCTATCTATTTGACTGGCCAATTTGAGGAGCCACCACATGTCTGTCTCTACTGAACTTAAGCATCACTGACAACAATCATCCTGCTCAGTTCCAGCAGGAGAATCAGGGTCTCATGGTAGTCTTAGTTCTGCTCAAGGAATCTCTTTAGAAGTGACCAAAAAGTTCTAGAGGTGTCAGTGCAAGGTCATGACAGCCTACTCCAAATAAAAGCTTTCCTTTCATCACTTTAAAACATGTTGTCTAGTCACTGTTTTCATTTCTGCACTTGCCAAAGGCTTGCCTGTGGAAAACACTTAGGACAGGCAGCTTGCCATTGAAGCAAAATACATTTTGCTGTTCTACAGATAATTCACTTAAACCAACAAGCTTCACATTTTACACAGGGCCTATTTGCCAGCCAAATAAAAAATATAAATACATGTATATACTTGTTTGAACAAATAAAAACGTGACTGACACCTGGAAAGAAACATGGTTGTGAAGCCATGTGGGCATAGGGCAGCGATATGGGATACACATCATAAAGTCACTCCAAGACATTGCCAGAAAGAGTACTTCAAGCACATGCTATTAAACAAGTTTATCCAAATGTTCTTATTTACATACCAAAAAAAAAAGGGTGATAGAATCATATCCTCCATTCATGGCAGTACAAGAACATTTTATCTACTGCAACTATTCCCACGTAAGGATATGGATATTGCTCCGATCACATCACAGCTGAAGGTACAGTCTGTGCCTTGGCTACATTTCAGTCTTGCAACTACAGCATTTCATGCTGCAACTTAGCTGAAGCCACATATGCTGTTATTGATGAAGCATAAAACCTCAGCAGTGCTGGCACCATTTCTCTGCTGCTCCAAAACAGAGTGGACTAGGTTGTGATTACTAGTGCTGCTCCTAGGCATAATAATTTTGCCCTTTTTAGAAAAATCCCGTAACAGTAAGCATCAGAAAATCTGAGGCTTTCTCTAACTAGAGACAACCATAAAAGTATATTGTTTATGCACAGGGAGAAGCAAAAATGAAATATGCATCAGGCAATGCACATTTATACAACAAATCAATTTAGCACCCACAGTTCTGGGGTTTATCGTGCCATAACAAACAACATACCAATAAGCTACATACTAAAATAAAATAAGCTTCAGAGAATGGAGCCACAGTGGTAACACAGATGGTGCAAGGCACAGACATATTACCACATATGTAGAGGAAGAAGTGAGCAATTCATCCAGGACAGATCTCTTGTTGGTGTTGGGCAGCTTTAGAGCTTTTACTATCCAAGAATCTGCTCAGGCATTTCAGTTATTCCTGGTGAAAAGTCTTTATTTTTATTAGAAAACTCAAAATGTTACTAAAGAACTCCACTTTCTGTGTACCCTTGTCTGTAAAAGACTACAGTGGTCAAAGAGGAACATCACCCTTGTAATCTCAATACTGACAGCAATACTTTTATCTTTGGAGAGCATAGAATTTTGCAACAGAGTTCATCACAGAGGAAGGGCATCTCCTATCACTACCAAACTTGTTCAGATTAATCCTTGACTCCCACACAAAGTGAAGGACTTTTACCTTCTTTTTTTATTTTCTTAATCCAGCTGTCACCTGCATTTCAGATACTTCATAAATTCAGATTCATTATCAGCATACGTAGCATGAACAAAGAAAGTGTTTCACTGAAACACAAAAACCAGAAAACATCAACTAACCCATCAAGTTCAGTTACTGCTTTTATCAATTGTGGTATGAACTGACTTCAAGAGAGTTTAATCTATGAACACTCATAGAATCAGCTGGGCATGTTGGCCACTCCAAATTTGATGCCTGTGGTAGGCATCCATAGAATAAGATTTCTGCAGCACTGTCTAGAAAGGGAAGAGTGAGCTGTTGCCAGTGGCTTATTTTTACTTACGCTACTAGCAGTAACAACATTTCCAAATTCATCATAGTGTTTTATTCCTATTAAGGAACAGAATTTCTGCTTCAGATGAGGCATAATCATGCCATTTATGTCCCCAGTTAATCAACTATAACCTGAGACAAAAATACATTAATCTGAAATCACAAGCTGTGTGGCTTGCTGACCTGACAGCAATGGCTGATGTGGGTCTGCCCAGCCTTAGAGTTGTCTCATATTCAGGGACAAAAAGCAAGCCTACAGCTAGAAAAAAAAACCTTCCCAGTCCCCAGTAGCCCACAGAGCAGGCGCCTTCTGGGCCACAAGCACCTTCGCTGAATTTTGTGACTTGTACTTTCATCTACTTGTCCAGCCTCCTCCTGCAGCCATGTAAACTTTTTGCTCCCACAGTATCATATACATCTCCTTTCTGTTTGTCTCATTTCTTAGTATTTCTTCAGACATTTAAATGTTGCCTGAAGTTTAGGAACTGCATCTGGAACTAAAAAATATGTGTTATCTACTTTATTTAGAAGATATTAAGAAACTTGCTGAGAGTTCTTATATTAAATACATGTGAAAAATATTGTAAAATTAGACTGTGCTAAAAGAGAATGCAAAAGCAACTGTAGTCATAACCAGTTTGTAAACACATATAGCAGGGCCTACAGGTTAAATTGTATCACACAGCACCAGATCCAGATGCCTCAAACAATTCCAGGGACGGTGACTCCACCACCTCGCGGGATAACCCACCCCAATTGCCTGCCCACCCGAATAGTGAAAAATATGCTTTCTAATATCTGATCTGAATCTTCCTTGCCTCAGCACATTGGACAGATGTGACCATAACACTGAGGCACATGAAAAAAAAAAAACGCCTAACAAGGTAACCAGGAAACAAGAGGTGGGCTGAAAGCATTTCTATTACAAGAGCACGTGAGAATGCGCTGATCTGTAAAGGTGGCAAGCTGAAATTCAAGTGTTTTAAGTATCATCTTCCATCACCGCCTCCTCCAGCGGTGCGGCGCCGGCGGCCCCTGAGGCAGGCCCGGGGGGCACGGGAGGTCCCGTTATCAGCCAGGAACAGCCCCCGGGCGTCCCAAGCAGCGTCCGCACGGCCCCGCCGCCCGTGACCCCGCGCCGGCCCCGCCCCGCGCCCGAGGGAGGAAGCGCGCGGCACCGCCCGCACCGCGATGGCGGCCGGCGCAGGAAGGGGCGGGCCGCGGGGCGGGGCCGCCGGTCGCCGCCGGTCGCGCTGCAGCGGCGCCGGGCGGTCGGGGCGGCTAGGGAGAGGGGCACGCCCGCGGTGTCCGCAGCGCCCAGCGGCGGCCGCGCCGCGCGGGGGGCCGTGGGTTCGGCGGGCGGGAGCCGAGCGCCGCCGCGGCCTCTTCTCTCCCCCCTCGGCCCGGCGGAGCGGGGCCGCACCGGCCCGGGGGCCCTGAGCGGCTCCGCCCCCCCGCCCCGTGCAGGGCCCGCGGCGGCTGCGCGCGGCCCCGCCAGTGCTCGTCCCGCGCCGATGGCGCCGCTCTCAGCGGCGGCGCCTCCGCCTCCCCCCGCGCCGCGCGCCGCTTCCTCCCGCCGTCCCCTTCCGCTTCCGGGGTCAGCGCCGCCGCTGCTCGCTGAGCAGCCCCGTCCCGGGGCCCGGCCGGCACCGCCGGCAGCAGCCGCCGCCCCGCCGCCCCCATGGCCACCAACCCCCAGCCTCCGCCGCCCCCGCCGCCGCCCCCTCAGCAGCCGCCGCCGCTGCCGGGGGCCGGGGCCGGCGCGGGGGGCGGCGCGGCCGAGCCCGAGCTGGTCTCCATGATCGTTAACCACCTCAAGAGCCAGGGGCTCTTCGACCAGTTCCGCCGCGACTGCTTGGCCGACGTGGACACCAAGGTGCGGGCGGACGGGTGGGAGCGGCGGCTCGGGGGGTCTCGGCGCCCCGGGCTCCGGCAGGTCGGGGACGGGCCCGGCCCGGGGCAGCGCGCTCCGCGCTCGGAGGTGCGGAGCGGCCGCTGGGCCCGCGCGGGGCTCCGGCTGCGCTCGCGGCCGCGGGGGCGAAGCCGGAGCCCCGTGTTCGGCGGGGAGCGTGGGCCGGCCGGCCGTGCACGCACGGTCACACACACCTGGTTCGCGCAGGGTCTGGCAGGGCAGCGTTTAACGCGCTGCCATCGCCGCAAGGCTGCGGGAGCGGCTGCGCCTGCAGAGCACCGAGGGGGTTCGACGGGGCTCCCAGCTGTACTAGCCTGGCCAACGGAAGGATAACCAACCACTTATACAATCCTTCCAGTCCAATCTCTGCTGTTGCTTTCTAGCCTGCCTACCAGAATTTGAGACAGCGCGTTGACAACTTTGTTTCCAATCATTTGGCAACTCATACCTGGAGTCCTCATCTCAACAAAAACCAGCTGAGAAATAACATTAGACAGCAGGTTCTCAAGTAAGTGACAGTTCTGGGGTTTCTCTGAACATGCTTGTGTACTGTGATAGGTGACAAAGGCTCTGGGTTAATGTAAAGTGGGCTGCTTTCTTCGAAGAAACATCTGAAAAAGCTTTTTTTTTTTTTTTTTTTCCCCTCTCAGTGTTTAAAATGCGGTATTACTTGAGGTAGTAACTCACCATCAGTATTAGTCAGAATTAGACTGGAGATGTTCTTTGATCTGATCCAAGTTTATGCGGGGGTGGAAACCTTGATTTTGGCTTGGAATATAACCCTCTAGCTAAAGGGTGCCTTTACTTTCTGTTTTAAAGAGGTATTAATAAAATTGCAATAATTATGTTTTAAGGAGAAGTATGTGACAAACTAAACTGCAGAATACAAAGCTAAAGTCACAAAACAGAAAAATTGTTTTAAATCTAGCTGGGCAGAGAAGAGGTTTTAAGAATTGCTTTTTTGTTAAAATTATGTCAGACAGTTTAGCTTGATATTACGTTATTTCATGGAGATTCCTCCAGTCTTTTCTCAAATGTTAGACTCATAACAAACATTAGGAAATTTCTTCAGAGCACTATGAGTTTGGTCATTAAATTGGATTAAGCCAAGGATTTGGGAACAAACTTACTCTGTCATGCTGTGGTGGTACCGTTGATAACTTGTACTGAGGACTGTTTGGTTTGTAGGGAGGGGAGCAGTTTTCCTTGTTAAAGAAGCAATGAGGACAAGAGGTAGCATACATCTCACATAAGACTACAGGAGTCTGTTCAGATAAGCTTTATAGCTGTGGGTTTTCTTTTCTATTTTATTTTACTGAAGATTAAGTGTATTCCATAAAGCTGCAGAACTTGCCACCTTATACTGGGCAGAAAGTAACTTAGGGTAGTGATGAGTGGTTTAGTAGTTATTTATACCTCATGCCTTCTATAATTCATCTCTTTATGCTGTGGAAATTGATACTATAGGGTTTCTTCTAAATTTCTTCCACAAATGGTTTTTGCAGTTAGCTAACACTTGTAGGTGTAACCAGTAATGATGTAACAACAGGCTGCTTATTGTGTTAATTCTGTGTGCTTGGACTGTTTTGTTTCTCTAGCACATTTTTTCTTATGGATAAGGCACAGGCTAAATTCATAGCTGTAGGGATGCTCAGAAAACATTGGTGCTTCATTGGAGGTTCTCATGAGTGTTTATGTCACATCTCAATGATCATATTTCATTACTACATTCTTGGAAACTTAATTTTTCATACTAATTTATGTAACTTTGTTCCAGGTCTGGAATGTTGGAATCGGGAATTGACAGAATTATTTCTCAGGTTGTGGACCCAAAGATCAACCACACATTCAGACCTCAGGTGGAAAAAGCTGTCCATGAATTTTTAGCCACATTGAATCACAAAGAGGAGGCAGGCCCCAGTACATCTCCAAGTGAGGAGAAAGCAGATGCTTCTGTTACAGTACAAGGTATTCTACCATTTCTCTGAGCAGTCTATTAACAAAAAAATGGGGTTTGAGAGAGCAGAATCATTGACTAGGTTTGCTACCACCATAACACTGTTAGTATCAATATTAGCAAGGTGAGCTCTAGGCACTGTGCCATAGCATTTGTCTCTTAGTCTATGTATAAAGGTAGAAAGCAATAGAGATGTCACCCTGTTATGACCACGTCACTCTGTCATGAGATTATGAGGGATCAGTTTACTGTGGGGAGAAAACTTGGTCTCAGTATTATAGGATCAGATAAGACATAGCTGTAAGAGAAGAATGATGCAACTTTCTTGTTCATTGGTAGACAGGGAAAAAATTACTTAATAGACAGTTACGTGTGCCGTTGCTGTGTGCCATAAAATTTGGATTGCTAAAGTCCTAATATTACCTGTATTGACTTCTAAACGCTCCTGCAGGTAATTGTCCATTCTTTCCTATTCTAAGAGACTCCACAGCCATCCATCTATTTGTAACCTTTATTTAAATCCCAGCCTTTTTCCTGTGAAGTGGGTTACTAAGCCAGCTGCAACTCTTAGTGCTAGTCCAGTTAACTCTTAGTCATTCATCTTCAGAACTGGTTCTGAGATGACAGAAAAGTGATAACATAGTTCTGATAGTCCTGTTGTTATATAGTCAGTATGCTGAGTCGATCTTCCGTGACATTTATGGAGATACTAGAGGTGTGAGCTACTGATTTCCTCCTGCATTGTGTGCATATATGTAGAATATTATTGTATATGTATATTTATTATCCAGAGTCATCATCCTACTTAGGATGTTGGTAAAGTTGAACAAGGACTGTGTTCAGAATGTCCTTGCCATTGACAATCCCCATGTTCTTTAGCACACCTCAGGAGCAGTGGTGTGTCACAGAGCAAAATGAATCTCTAGTAATCGCAGTGTTTGCCACAAGAATGCAACTTCTTGGGAGTTTTTTGTTTGGTTGTTTTTTTTAACCAAAATCTCTCAAGACAAAATTTGTCAAATATTTTAGTTAATTATAAATATTTTATAGAGAGTGCTTATTCTGTTTCTTTTCACTTGTTTAATGTTCTATCTCAACAGAATTACAGAAACTAGGGTGAAGTAAAACTCTGTTCTTTTTTACTATTCAAGGTGTCTCTGCTACAGCTCCAAGTGCTAATGTAGCTAGTGATGCAATGTCCATTTTGGAAACAATAACTTCTCTTAACCAAGAAGCAAGTGCTGCCAGGGCTTCAACAGAGACCTCAAATCCCAAGAACAATGACAAATTTGCAAAAAAACTCTCATCTCAGCAGAGTGTGGATGGTAGCACTGATAAAGAGAGAAATGCGGAGGACTTGCCAGACAGAGAGAAAGCAATTTGTGACCTTTCTGGAGAAGGGGCTGAAACACTTGCAAAGTGTGAAGATTTAAATGAGCTTCCCTGCCAAAGTGAAGAAATAAAAATAACAGCAAAGGATACTAATATTTTGACTTTTACAAGTAAGGATATTCAACAGGAAAGTGAAGAGGTAAAGAGTAAATTATTGGATAAATCTGACAAGAAACCAGACAGCAGTGAAAAAAGTGAAAGAAGAAAAGAAAAGAAGGAAAAGCTTGACAAGAAGTCTGATCATTCAAAGAAAAGTGATGATACTCCAAAGTCAAAAGAAGAAAAGCAAGCAAAAGAGTCGGAACCAGTGAAACAGTTAGTTCCAGAAAAAAATAGCAATAAACATAAAACAGCTGAAAGCACTAAAGAAGGTATGGTATGGGCAATGCTCTTCCTCAAAATGTGGATAGGGGGTAAGGTTTTTAAGTTTATTCAGGAGCTGAATTAGAATATTTGGAATCAGTATGTTTGGAATGTAAGTTTTCTGGTAGTTGTGGCAAACTTGTCTGCTAGTGACAATTGGACTCTTAGCTGAGGTACCTGAATTAGGAATCAGATGACCTTTGATTCCTCAGGTGTGTGATTGGTCATCTTAATCTGGCAAGTTCTCTCAATAATTTCAGTCCTCATTTAAAGTTCGTAGTTCTTCCTCAGAGTGATTTTTGTTTTGAGTAAACCAGAGTTAGCCTGGTTATTTTATTAAGGTGTTAAAATTTTGTTTTCTTATTTCTAACTCTTAACGTAGTTTTGTTCTTAGTGACAAAATTGATGTTTTGGTAAGAAAAGTTTCACAAACTCAGTGTGTTGCCTTAGAGCTCTTTGTTTTTACTTTTTCCTTTGCAAGAAAATGCGTTAATAGATTCAGATATGGATGTACTCAGTGACATCACGGTCAGCTCTGTCCATACCAGTGACCTTTCTTCCTTTGAAGAGGAGAGCGAAGAGGAGCCTGTAATTTCTGACAGTACTGAAGAGGGGGAGATCACATCAGGTGGTAAAATAATTACATTGTTAACTAGCAATAAGGAGTTTGTAATACTTTTGTTGAGTGTACCATATCATAAATTTGAGGGTTTGCAATGTTATACTTACCTGTAAGAGAGAATTTGAATGCGAACTGGATAGTGTTTGTGCAGTTGGAAAAGATGAGTAGTGGATTTACTTTTTGAATATTTTTATTCATATAATATCGTTTGGTATATTCTAAACATTCTAAATATTTTTTATGCTACAGTATTACATAGATGAGAATCACACGTAATGGTGAATGTCACTGTTCTGTGGGGTTTCTTTCTCTCCATTCTGCCATGAACTTGGTATAACACTGGAGTGCTTTGTGACCCCGAGGTAGTGGCTGTAGCTGACTCTGTACATCAGGTTGGGTTTAGAGCTTTAGTATTCCGGAAGTTGGCCACAGTAGAAAGAGCAGCAATGGATCTAGCTTTAAAAGTTCAGAAATACCAAGTTGCTTCACTGAGTGTGTTGCCTTTTTGTGTTCTCCCTATCTAGGACAGACTTCCAACTGATTTCTGCGGTTAATAACACTTTCCACTTTATAATGCAGAATGCCTTAGTACCTGAATGAGTTCTCTCTAGTATGCTCACAGGTTACCTTTTCTGCTCTCAAAATATAATTTAGAAGCACTGAATTACTTGTTCTCTGGCTTTGGTCTTACTTTGAAACTTGACAGATTATGTTCAGTTATGACTATTTATGAAACGAAAACAAACCTCAAGTATGTTTCAGGAATACAAATAATTAGTACAGTATTGCACTATTTCTAGTAATCTTGATAGAACTGAAATAGATTTATTTATATTTACTTGATTAATACTTATATCTGTGTAACCAACAGTGTGTTTCGTGTATGTATTTCAGTAGGCCAACTACTTTTTACGTACTCAAATACTGTACCGATATTTTTGGTGTGGGGAGAATTATAATTTAATACATAGCAGAAATTGTATTGACTTCTCATGCATAGCTAGCTACTAAGTACTGTATGTAAACGGGCAGTGGGATTACAGGCAAGAGGGTAAACCCAGTTGTTGTGTCCTGGTTTATTACCAGGTTTGTGTCATGCAATTTTTTGGCTGAATGATGCACACAAACACATGAGTGTACCTTTGATTTTTTTCATAATCTAGTGATATTTGGATGCTAAAAGGGTTTAATTTTTTTAACTGTTTATGGTTTTAGAGTAAATAATTGTTAATACATTCTGAGTAGCTTTGCCTCCTCAAAAGTTATGTTGGAAGCACTGCCCTAATTTATCAATATATCTCTACGCTCACTAACGTTTCTTTAGATGAAGAGGAGAAAAACAGTCAAAGTAAGACAAAGCCCCATGCTAACGAGCTGAGTGACGGGAAAGCCAAGCCCGTTCGCCATGCTTATGTTCGCAAGCCTTTCCTGTACTCCAAATACTTCAGTGATTCTGATGATGAACGAACTGTAGAACAGCGCCGTCAGTCCATTGTAAGTCTGCGGTTTTCTGCTGCTCACATTCTGGTCCTAAAACTTTTTAGGGCAGAAATTCCACTTCTGGTTTGGTGGTGGTTTGTGTGAGGGGGAGTCTTCTGTTTCTTCTCCTTTCAGGGATTTTTTTCCTCTTGTATTATAGCTGCCCTTTCTTCAGGTTTCCATCAGTATGGCACAGTCTGCTCTCCAGCACAGCACTCTGCTCTGCTGATTATAGTTTGAAGGCTTCTGGCAGTGAAAGCAATGACAGTGTGTTCTCTCTCTTTCCCCTCCCCCCAAAATAAAATATGGATGAAAAAAGTAACCCATATGTACCTGCAGCCTGCCTTCAGTGGGGTTTTTAGTAGATCGGGCTTGTGTTGAGTACTGGAGGCTACTTCATTACACCAGCTCTTTACATAGTCCTTGCTGACCATGAAATCAGTAGTTTGTAGCAAGTCTGCAGCCATTGGGAATGGAAACAGAGATTTAAGCACATGCACTCTGTTCTGTGGCAGAAGGGCCAGCACAGAGAAGAGGGAGCAGCAGTTCTTTTAGATTTTCTCCTTTGGCCGGGTACATATATTTATGTTACATGTATAATACATGTGTATAAAATATGTTGTGTATATATTGTATATACATACAAATAAAACATACATTCTTTGAGAAAGTCTCATAGCTTCAGTCTGCAGTCTTGATTGGCAGTGAAATTCTGGAACTCAACTAATTTCGCCTCACAAAAATATTAGAGTGTTCCATTAACTTTTGTATGATTTCTAAGGCGTATTTATGTTTTTGCTGGCCTTAAGCTGCAGTGTTTTGTTTTCTATGGGGTTTAGACTTATATTTATAGTCAAAGAACGTTCTTTGACCTAATGTTAAATTGTTCTCCATGGTTTTGTATCTCTAGGCCAAAGAAAAAGAAGAAAGACTCCTTAGAAGACGAATTAACAGAGAGAGACTCGAAGAAAAACGTAAACAGAAGGCTGCAGAAAAGACAAAATCCCTAAAAACTGGAAATCAGAATGCTAAAGGTATGAGAAGAAGAACTGTGAGTAGCCCACACCACCCTGCTCTCACTTATTCTCCATAGAATAAAACATTCAGCTTTGAATAATGGTCATACAAGTCTGTAGTCATTTCCTTCCCTTAGTAACCCAACATCTCAACAGTGATGTAACAGAAAAAATTATAATGCAAAATATGAATACGGAATTTCTTCTTCACTTTTTCATATATCCGTTACACTGCTTAGGCTCAATTAACACCTGTATAACTGCTATTCTCTGCTACATTTTAGTACTCTCTGTACTGTTTTGTCATATTTATAGCTGAAACACTAATAAATTATGTGTATGTATTTCACCATTTGTGTATTATTTTAGGAAAAAGTGGCTTGCACTTAGAAGAACCTTCATCAAAAAGTGTAGAGTCAAAAACTACTGGTACCAGCATTAAGGATGTGCTTAAAGAACAGAAATTTTTGGAAAAAAAAGTGGCCCTGAGCAGAAAAAGAAAAAGGGATTCAAGGTACTTATTATTTACTCAATAGGAGTTAAGGTTTTGAATATTCGTTTTTGCAGATTGGAAAGGTTCTTTTCAACTTTGTACTTAGCCTTATCCATTTTAACAGTTTTCTCTTAAAATATTTGCATAATTTTGTTACTAATAAACGTGGAATTCAGGCAGAAAAATTATAGCTGCTTAAATACATGGCATCTCAGACTGCAGTAGGAGTCTTTATGTGGCTTTTCACAGAATGGTATTAAAGGCATGAGAATGGAGACCTTTTACATGTTTGTGCATCTAGTAGGCGAGTCAAGTTGGCTTCATCTTTAGATTGATGTTTATGTAGATACGTACCTTTGTACATAACTGTCCTCATTCAGGTAAATATGGGGCAAGGAGAACTCTGACACATTTTACGGGACAACAGCAGTACAAATGTCATACTAATACTGCTTTAAAGCGCTTGTATTCTGGGTATTTTTGAAGTTGATATATAATTTTACAAGCAAAAAAAGCCTGGGCAAATTGGTTAGAAGTTTGGTGATCATGTTCTATTTCTGTATTTTTAGTGAGCATTTCTCTCTTGTGCTCAGCTCTTGTGAAAGCAGAAATTTTACAAAGTAATGTTAGACTGGTACTGATTGTTCTTTATTAAGTTGTCCAAATACCTATTTCAGGCATGCTGAAGATAGCTGCAGAAAGAAAAATGAGCCATCTGAAGAAGATTCTAAGGAAATGCAAAAGACAAATGAGGTAGGTGTCTCTTAAAAATAAACCTTACGATCTTCCTTTTAATTCTAATAGTACTCTTTCATATGTCTGCACCAAACTGCATACAATTGCATTTGTTCTCACTAGTAATTTTTTCCCTACCTGTTCCTTCAGTTGTATTAGTGATCTGACATCACTGTAGTAATGTTTTTTGAATTCCAATAGCCACTGAAATATGGTCTGTATATTCAGTGTTGATGCATGTCTAGTAGAACCTGAGATGCAGTTTGAGCCCTAATCTGTGAAGTATGCTGGGTTTTAAAGAAAGAGCAGTGTTTTTTATATGCAAAGACTTCAGCTTGATCTGTTTAAACTTCTCACTGGAAAGTTAAACTGACTGTGCTCCAAACACAAAAGGAAATAAAATTTTTATGGCAAGAATTCTATGAATAACACTGTTTAAATTAAAAAAGGTGGAAGTTCAAGTAGAAGTCTAGATTTATTTTTTTTAGGTCTTGTTGTGGTGTTTTGTTTTGAATTTTTAGTTACGGTTTTGTTCTACCAGACAGCATAATGGTTATTTGAAGGAACTTACAGAGTGCTTGAAATTGTGATTGTCTATTCAAAAATCAATTTAAGTCATTTTAGAAAAATTACCTTATGAAGAAAAGATAATAAAGTTCAGACAGGCTGCTTAAGGATAACTTCTTTTGCTTTGGATTTTTCCACAATAGTAGATAGTTGAAATGAAACTGGCAATTTTTGTTTTCTGACTGACTCTATTGTAGGTGAATTTTTATTACAACGTTAAGTGTATTCCCTAGCGTATTGTTTTTTTTGAGAGTTTGTGCTTGCCAGTTCTGTTCAGTCACATAAGTGAAGGAACTGTGTAATATGTACTTACATATATAAAAAAATCTCTTTTGTAGACTTGTGAAAAAAATTCTTCCAAAGAATTGAAGCACAATCATGGGAAAAACGAATTCTCTAAACAACTTAGAAGACTTTCAGAATGGGGGCATTCAACTGAGGAAAGCAAAAGTGATTCTAAGGCAGAAAAAGAACATAAAAGAAGAACCTCCACTTCTCTTCAGGCTGAAGGAACTCAGCAGGACAATGAAACAAGGGATCCAAAAAAACAACTGGATAAAGCAGAAGTCAATAGTGAAGAACCACAGAAGCAGAAATCCATATTTAAGAATGAAAAACACCCCAAAAAAGATACTGACACAGAAATTCAACATATGAGAAATTCTGCCAAAAAAGAAGCCAAGTCTTACAGAGATAAAAATGAGAAGGAAAGAACTGCTTTAGAAGATAAACTTTCTTTAAAGCACAAATATAAAGGAGATGGTATTCACAAGTCAGGTGAAGATGTTGAACTTCATTCATTTGAGAGAAGTTTGAAAGGAGAGGATGGTGGCCAGAAACATAATCAACAAATAAAGGTTTCCTCAGATGACAAATGTGAAAGAAAAAGTAAACACCGAAGTGAACGGAAAGTATCAGTAACAGGAAAGGATGGAAAAAACCCTTCTGAATCAACCTTAAAAGCTGAAGAATTACTGAGGAAAGAAAACAAAAAAGACAGACATCTCTCAAGGGCAGAATGCAAGACCAAAAGGTCCTTGAGTGATTCTAAGCCACAGAAGGATTCCCTAAGTGCCTCAAAGCAACCTGCTTCAGCATCACATAGAAGAAGCGAAAGCTACTCAGAAGATAAACATGAAATAGAATCAACTAACTCTGATAGTAATGTAAAACATGAAGATGGTGTTCATAAAGATAGACGAAGATCTAAGAGCCTTGCAGAAGACAAGATTTTGTTAAAGTCCAAGTCAAAGAGTCATAATAAACAGTTCAAAGCATCTGAAGCAGAATTACAGGAATTAACAAAACAAGACACTGGACAGAAACTAGACAAAGATAAGAGCCTGGAAGACAATGATTCAGATAAACAACACAAATCCAGAAATGAAGATAAAGGTTTGGAGGATAGTGGTGCTGAGTTTGAGCTTGGAAGTGGCCCACAGTCAACTCAGGGATCACAAAAAGACTTTAGTCACAGAGTTAAGTTACATTCTGGAGAAAAAGGCTCTGTAAAAGAGAAGTACAGAGGTGATAAAGATTTAAGTAATTCCAAACTAGAAAGAAGGTTCTCTGCTGAAGGTCATAAAAGCAGAAACTTAAAGCACAGCAACAAAGAAGTAAAGAAGAAGGACGAGAGCATCAAATTGGAAGATAAAGGTACTAAAGAAATGGACAGTGGGCATGAAAGATTGTCAAATGTCACAGTGGCAGTGGATAAGAAACAAAGCAAGAAAGTATCCTGTGAAAACAGAAAAGGCAGTTTATCAAACCAAGATTTACTTAAGGAGGAAAAGCAATCAGCTAGCACAACTGAAAGCAGCCAGGCTCCAGCCCCTCAAAAGGCAGCTATGAATCATGATGGCTTGCATTCTGGTCATGCGGAAGAGCTGATGGAACTTGATTTGAAAAAAACAAAAGCACAGGAAGCATCTAACATTGAAGGAAAAAACATTCAAAACTCTTTCCAAGCCAGAGATGCCAAGTGTGCAGTAAAACAAAAAATATCTCGTTCTGTTTCAAATAAGGAGTTAAAACACAGCTTGGCAGATCCTGAAGCCTGTGAATCGCAGTTTCTGCCTGCAGCTGAAAAAACTGTTGAACAAGAAGATACTTCTAATAAACAAGTTGGTGCCTTAGACACTTTGTCCAAAAAAGCTTCTATGGCTCAAGGACCCAGTAAACAAGGGGCTTCTAAAATGAGCATTGTGGATGAAACAAGTGGTAGAACCTTAAAGAATGTGGCCAGTAAAGATCAGGCTTCAAAAGATAGCAGAAGACCAAAGAATTTAAAAACTGTGATAAATTCTAATTCAGATGATGTTCCTTTAGCAATTAATTCTTCAAGGGAAGATGCTGCTGATGCAAAGTCCATGGATGTGGATATCTCGGATTTTACAGATTCTTTAGGTAGTTTGTCTAAAGAATGCCATAATTCAGATGGGGCTTCCTTATTGGAAGATGCTTTCCTTTTGAAGAATGATACAGCACAGGTTGTATACATGGAGCAAGATAGTGCAGGGCCAAGTTCTGTCATGAAAGATGATGGTGACACCACCATCATGGCAAACAGTATAGAAAAAGATAATGAGGTGTCCCGGTCTGGTGAACAGGCAGTGGAAGACGGTACAGCTGGGTTATGTAGTCAAGATTACAATGAAGCAGCAAAGTCGGAAAGCTCTCAAGATAGGGAGTTAAAAAGAAAAGAGGAAAACTTGTTGTCTAACATAACTGAAGATCGTGGAGATGTAACAACAAAAGAACTTACCCTAAGAATAAAAGAGGGAGAGTGCTTGAATACAGATCCCTCCACAAAGGGAGAAAGAAGCACAGTGGATAGTGTGGAAAAAAACAAGGTGCATGGCACTGATTATATGATCCAGTCTTCCTCTGTTTTAGTGCCTGAAGGAGTTCCTGAGGAAACTTTCAAAGGCTCTGTTATTGCCAGTGGGCAAGAAGGGACCAATGTGGTTGGCATGGAAGACAAAAATGAAAGTAATGCTGTAGGTACCAGTGCAGGAAGTAGTAAACCTAGTTCATTGTACAGCAGCCTACAAAAAACTCCAGCCACTGTGATAGGAACTAGCACAGAAAAGATCACTGAGAGCACTGCAATGGCAACTAGTACAGGAGGAGAAAGAGCTGAGGGTGCACCACATTCTGAAAAGGACAGTGATGCTACAACCACTTGCTCAGAAGAAGAAAGTGAGGTGACAGTAATCTGCACAAGCATAGAAGCTGATGAAGGTTTCACAACAGGCGTATGGGTAAAAAGTAGTGAGGGTTGCAGTTTCATCACAGGAGCGGATATTGGTGACTGTACTGTTGCAGCAGCTGAAGAAGGTGGTGGCAGTGTTGTCACTGAAGGATTAGCAGAAAGTGAAAGTTTCCTAACAAGTACAGAAGGAGAAGAAAATGGTGACTGTACCATGGTTGATGCAGAAGAGGGTGGTAAGGATTCAGTGAACCCAAGCAGAGTAGAAATTGAAGACAGTGTGAATAGTGCTGGGACAGAAGAAAAAGATGACGCTGTGACTAGTGCAGGCTCTGAAGAAAAGCGAAATACCTCAACTTGTGTAGATACAGGCAAATTTGAAAGTTCTGTGTCGTGCTTAGGTGAAATGGAGAGCGATGGAGCTGTAACTAGTGCGGGAACAGAAACAGGTGAAGGGTCCACCAGTGGTGATAATTCAGGTGAATTTAGGGGCAGTGTGATAGCTGGCCAAGTAAAAGAACACGAAGGTACTGTGACTTGCACAGGTGCAGAAGAAAGAGGTCATAACTTCATCATCTGCTCTGTGACTGGTACAGATACCCAAGGAGAAAGCGCTGTCACTGGTGAATGTATTGCAGTGGTCACAAACAACAGTGCCACGGCTGGAACTAGTGGTGACAAATCTGAAGATACTATAAATGGTGAAAGCACAGTGACCAGCACAGGCATAACCCCAGAAGATGATGCTGAAATTTCAGCCGTCTGCACGGGGCTAGAAGACAGCAATGAGGGATTTGTAGTTTGTTTAGAAGCTGAAAAATGTGAAAGTCTAATGGACAGTACAAGGGCAAAGGAAGAAGCCAGTATCACTACAGTCAGCGTTGGTCTGTGTGATGATGAAGGTTTTGTGACTAGTACAGGCTCAAAAGAAGAGGATGAAGAAGGTGAAGACATTGTGACCAGTACAGGAAGAGGAAATGAAGAAAATGAGCATGCTTCTACTTGTACAGGAATGGAAAGTGAAAATGCACTAATTTGTATAGGTGCAGAAGAAGGTGAAAGTTCCATTATCTGCATAGTTGCTGAACAAATGGAAGCTGAGTCAGGAGTGGCTGGCACAGATATAAATAAGCTTACTGTCGACAGCATGACAAGTGTAGAGGAAGAAGCTAATTGTGGCACAGACTGCAAAAATTACAAAGGCATTGTTGAAAGCAGCGTAACCAGTGCAAGTGCTGCAGATGAGGGTGCCTTAGCTGCACAGAAAGGAAAGCATGAAGGTACCTTGCTTCCCTCAGATGCTGAGGAGTGTGAGGGTCCCATGACTAGTGCTATGGCAGTGCAAGATAAGACTCAGTTTGGTGCTGAGGACAAACATGATAATGCCATGACTTCCTTTGACAGCAGAGAACTTGATGCCTCTATAAGTAGTGCAGTTCCAAAGGAAGATGAAACTTCTCGTACTCCTTCTGACAGAGAAGTAAAAGTGAAAGGTGATGTCATCTCTACCAGCACAGTGGAAGATGCTCCCTTACATTCAGCCATGGATGCAGAAGAAGGTCCACTTGCTGTTGCAGGAGTAAATGAAAGTGGGGAAAACTCTATGATCTTAATAGACACTGAAGACACAGTGCCTATGCCCAGCACAGCTACAGAGTTTAAAGAGTGTGTGAATACTTCTAGCAGTAAGCAGGAGAAAGATGAGTGCACTATGATTTCCACCAGTATAGTGGAGGAATTTGAGGCTCCTATGTCAAGTGCAGCTATTGAATATGATGGTCAGCTCCCCTCTGTGAAAACAGAAGAAATAAATGAGAATGCTATGGTTTCCATAGATATGGAAGTATATGAGGTTCCCATGCCTAGTGAATCCAGTACAGGAGGAGATGATAACAGTGGTGATGGGAGTCACCCAACTGCTAGTGGTAAGGAAGAAAAGGATGAGTGTGCTATGATTTCCACAAGTGTTGTGGAAGAACAAGTAATCCTAATGTCAGGTGAAGTCACAGAAGAGGCGATTCAACATACCTCAGACATGGAGTCAAAAAATGAAACATTAATGATCTCTACAAGTACAGCAGAATGTTTTGAAGCTCCTGTGTCTAGTGTAGCTATGCAAGATGAAAACAAACTCGGTGCTTCTGAAACAGAAGGAAGATATGAAGCTGCTATGATCACTACAAGCATGACAGAAGAATGTGAGATAGTCCTGATCAGTGCAGCACCACAAGCTGAAAGTCAGCTCATTGTAGCAGGAGATGAAGATGCTGTTCTCTCTCCAAATGCATCAGAGGAATGTAAAGGTGTGGAGACCACTGCAACTGTAGATGAGCAATTTGGACTAGCTGCTTTCAATGCAGATGGGAAAAGCAAAGGTTCTGTGATTTTTGTGGGAGAATGTGGAGCTCCTGTGCTAAGGGTTGCAACTAACAGTGAAGATCAACACACTGCTTCAAATATAGGAGATAAGGATGAGGGGGCAGTGATCACTCTGAGCGCAATGGAAGAATGTGATAGTCTCTTTACCTTTACAGTCATAGAAGAAAGTCAACTTGCTGCTGAGAGTACAGAAGTAAAAGACAAAAGTGAAGAAATTTTTAATACTGCTAACCAGATTGAATGCATCCTATCAACTACAGGCCCCGAAAAAAGTGAGAATTCTTTGCTTGCTATTGGGAGAGAGAACGAGACACGTGAGAGTGGGGCGAGGACAGAATCGGCAGCATCTCAGGCCACAGTAGACAGTGAAATCACAGAAACGGGTGAAAATGCAGTGAACCTCATGAGTGTGGATGAGGCCCTCTGCGTGGAGATTAGTACAGAGACTGCTGAGAGTCCTTCCCCAGAGGCAGGTGAGGACGATGAACAAGCTGAAGATGTTTTGCATGAGGATGTTACATCGGAGCTCTCTTGTACGATTTCAGAAGCAGTGATAGAGAGTGAAGCTGTTAAGAATGTAAGCTATAAATTAAACTCAAACGTGGTTTTAGAAAGTGACTTTTCTGAAATAAGGACTCCCCTGCCTAAGACACAGGCTCTTTCCTTAGTTTCTGCAAATGAAGTGACTGTAAACACCAACCACAGTGAAGTAACAATAGAAGCAGAATTAGGGAAAAAAGGGGACCTCCCTTTGTTGCATGTAGAAGAGCTATATGACAGTGATGACAAAACCAGCTTGGTCAAAACAGATGATACTGGCATTGAAGTTACTTTTCAGAAAAGCAATGCAACCTTTAATTCAGGTGAGGATTTCTTTTTTTTTTTTTTTTAATTTTTTAGTTTGTGAATTGTCATAAATAGATGCATTTTACCATCATTATAGTTAGAAATAACTTGTACTGTTCAAATATACCTCACTTCGTTAGTTGCAATATGGCTATTAATACATTTAAGAGTTGGTGACAAATAAGCATGTGATTTTGGGTGAATAGGACCACCTGAGTTGTGTTGGAAAACAAATATTAGAATGCAAAAAATTACTAAAATACATTGACATCAAGTTATGAGCTAATATATAAAGTGATTTGCAAGGAGTAATTATTGTGGAGCTACACATAGGTTTTGTTTTTAATGTGTTACAAAATTCAAAAAAGTGTTTTAGGAAAGAGGATGCATTTCATTTTGATGTATGTTCATCATTTTAGGAAGGTAACTTCATAGTAATTTTGAAGGTTAAGAGTGGACATCCTTACTCATAACTGCAGATTTTCTCTGGATGATTATTTAGTGGTCATGTTCAGATTCACTGTCTTACACTTAATTTTGTCCTGTGAATACATTTGGAATTGTTCTGCTTTGTGTTACAAAGGAATTAGACTGTCATCCTAAATAAGTATTTTAAGCAAGCAGTAGATGTATATTTTAAATAGAAAATAATAGTATATGACATTAAGTATATCACACACTATATCCAGATCCATTCTTCTAAGCTAACGTTTGAAATGAACTTGCATGGTTGCTGGTTCCTAAAAGACAGTGTAATGAACATCCTACTATTTTTGACCTTGCACCTCTTTGACCCTCCGAAGTAGCTGAAGCACCAATTTTTTTGAAAATTATGAATTCTGTAGACGCTATAATGAAGTCAAGATTATGACTTCATTATAAATTTTGGAGAAATTAAACTGTAGAAAAATTTGTTTATACCACAGGAAGTGGAATGATGCTAATCAAGTACTATTTTTAAAATCTTTTCCTTCTCATGTCTGTCCTTGGCATTATTTCAAAAAGCATTTTATAATGTGGGTTTCTCAAAGATTGGCTTTATTCTCTAGTTCTTTTGATATTTGAGTTGAGAAAGCACTCTCTGCAGATTCTGGGATTTTAGGAATTTGTCTAGGAAAGATTCTGATCTAGTAAACTTGAAAAATGTTATTTATTGTTTATACAAGAGACAAACATGAGCTGTGGAAGTGTAAAATGCTACACAGTAAAGTATTCCTATCTCGGTGCTTGCCTTAATCCTTGTTGTCCATTGATGTAGCTTTTGTAAGTACCAGTGGTAATGGTACTTATTCCGTGAACAGCAGCCGTAATTTAATCACTTCACATGCAGCATTGGTGAATTATCATGTTATAACTATTTGTTTAGGAAAAGCTGTCTAAACAGGTTTCTGAAATAGGTTTCCAAAAATGCTGTAGAAGTCGTGTGACAATGCTGTTGCCATGGCCTGTTTTTAAGATGTTGTAAGCATACAGTTTTTCCCCTGGGGAATGGAATGGGAAGGGGTTTTAAGGTATTTTGAAATCTTATTGATGCTAACAGGAGCTACTGAGTTTTCAGTTTCTGTAGAAATTGGACATTTTCAGTGATTGTGGTTCTAGAGCTGACAGATTTAGACCTAATTGTCACTTAAAACAAAATATATCCTTAGTATTAACTCTTAGCTCTGCATTCATTAATACAGAGGTAGTTTGCTGTTTCAAAATGGTCCAAATGGTCTAAAAAATCCGTTGGTGGTTTCTTTTTGGAAGAAAAGCAGGAAGAAAAAGCCAAAGTTAGAATTCATATGCAAGCAAGAAAAAAAGCCAAAGTCAGAATTCCTAAGTAAGCTGTGGTAAATCCTGATACCCCATATTTTCCAAGCCTTTTGTATTTAAGGAAAACACAGAAGTACTTGTGTTCCTGCAGATGCCAAGCTGGGGTTTTATTGAGCTGGTTTGCTGTAAACAGACTGGCGGTTGTTTCTGTTGTCCACAGGAAGGGTTTAAATTCATGTGCTGTATTCATGAGGTAGTACTGAGAAACAGCATTCTGCTATAGCATGAGATAAATGCATAATGTAATCTGATAATTTTAACATATTTGTATTCCATTAGGCAATGATGCAGCCTTACCAAAGTTGGCAGAAGAACTAGAAAGTACCTTGAAAACTGGCAAGGTATTTATGTTATTTGAAAATTTTTACTGTGCTGTTTCTTGCTTATTCATACATCTTGCTAGGGTTTCTTACTGTACCTTTTGATTTTTGTGCAGCAAAAGTAGCATTTAAACTGGAGAACTTTGAAATATTTTTGAGATTATTCAGCTGTAGTTTTCTAAGCAGCTGGCATTTAAATTGTGGTCTATCCATGTTATTCTGTGTTAGGAATAATTCCCTCCTTCAGCCAAACTTCTTCTGTGACCGTGACATCCAAGTTTGGTTTTTTAAAAATTGGTTATACTGTGTACATGTTGCTTGTGATAGTGCTTGTAAAATAGCCATCCACACCCCAGCTCTTAGAGCTGGCAGATGTTGGTTTAGTTCTTTGAACCAGTAAACAAACCTACACTGCTGTTCATTGCATTGCATCACTTCCTGGCCACTCTTGAGACTCTCACATCTGCGGTGTGTTCGAGCAACACTTGCTGCTGTTCTGTTCTGATAACTGCAGCCCTGTCACAGAACAGTGAGGCACCCTGGAAAATGCAGGGTGTTTGGGCTCATGGTCACCTATAGCTTGTGTAAGACCAAAGCTGAATCTGTCTGTGTGTTTGGGCTGTGATCCATAGTAGGCAGGATTCCACATGGGTTAATTCCTTTTTCAGATGCAGGAGTGCATCCACATATTTTGCCAAGCTCTGAGAATAAGTTATCGAGGGATAAAGTGGTTCAGAATCTCCCAAGCATCTGTGAAAGGGTGGACTTCAGGAAAGCTTAAATCAGCTTCAGTCTGGTGGGATTTATTGATAAGAGTTGAATTCCACTTGAAAACAGCTGTACTGTTTACCAGCATAACAGAGTTGTAGAGTCAGTATAGCCATAATGTGGAACTGTATCTGCGTTTACAATGTTTGGATCAGACTTAGGTACACTTAGCTCCATGTAGCATTATTTATGCAATAGTAACTTTGAGCTGATCTGCAACTTCTTTTTTTTATTTTTAAATCGCAAGCAAACCTAAAAAATCCACCCAAAACACAAGTTGAAGGGAGGTCATTGTACTTCATTATACATTGCAGACCCCTTTTTTCCCTGTATAGGTGAACATTTCTACACTATTGCTTGTGTTTGGAACTCAGAGTAGGTGTTGCACCTTGAATGCCTGGAATCTGCTTTTTTAAGCTAACCTCTGGTACTAATATTAACTCCAAGGTCAAATCTAAGTTCTGTACTATTGAACTTAGCTCTGACTATTCCTTCTTAATATATGTACTATCTTAATAAGAAAGCTTTTGAAGACTTCTATAGTTTGTGATAAGACGATGTTCATCATGATACGAAGGAGCAGAGTGAGACATACTTGTTCTGAATATCTGCAATATTTGTTTCTTTTGATTTTGTATTTAGTCACAACAGCCTGAAAGTGCAAGAAGTGAAGAGGGATGTGTGGATCTTCAAACTAAAGAATTGCAAAAAGGTGATTTTTATGCTGATAGCAACTTAATTTCATGCTTAAGGGACTATTACTTATGACGGGATGGTTGCAGATTTGTTATATGTGACATATAAAGGAATTGAAGAAAGCCTTCAGAAATCTTTAAATGTTTCTAGTACTTCAAGGGGGGCTTGAATTTGGTTTGTGGGAAAGGAGGGTCAGAATTTTCTTCCAACATGATATGCTGAAAGTAGGAAAGGATTTTATAATTTAGGATTTTTTAAAAAGTAGACTGCTAATATTCTGTTTAAAATCAATAAATACAGAAGAACATTTGTCCAGGAAAGATACAGAAACTTCCCCAAGGAATGGCTTTCTTTCTTACAGATTTAGAATATCCTGGTTTTAGGGTGTTGTGACAGGCCTTGTGAGGATATAAAAATAGTAAGTACTGTATGACAAGTCACAGAGACTTTACAGAAAATTTCTGTTGTTTTTTTTTCTTTCTTGCTCTCCAAAAGATTAAAATATTTGTGGCCATCCACTCAAATTTGAAGAGCAGTTATAAGTAGGTAATCATCAACTTAGGAACCTCAATTAGTCAGCTTGGATCTGTGCTCAGTAATTCCTTTTCCATGTACTTTAACTAATCTTCAGTGGGACCAAAACTAAAAAAGAATCCATTCTTTCCAAAACCAAATTATGCGTTGCAATTGTTTGGCTTTCCTGTTAAAACAGAAACAAATGCCTGCTTTGTGCCCATCAAATGGGATGGATTTTGTGCTCCAGATGCATTACAAAGATGTTTACAACACTACCAGATGAGAGCTAATCCTCAGTTATTGAAATAACAAGCAGAACTAAAATGAATCCCAAGAGGTACCAGCGTTACTGCTGCTTATATTGTCTGGGGAGGTTAAAGATGCATTTCCTCTTACAGAAATGAAAGCTCTTACAGAAATGCAGCTGAAAGCCTACATGCTATGAAAGGACACACTGTTAAGCTCACTTCTAAATTTTTAGACATACCAAATAGGCATACCAAAATAGTAATTTACCAAATGAAAAACAAAAATAGCAGTAAGGTGAAATATGAGCATTGGTATAAAACTTTGTAATTCTTGTTTTTACTCTCAGGGTAGCTCAGATTCATATTCTTGTTTATAGGGTGGTGTGTATTCAGCTGAGTGGTAAGAGGCATGCTCTGCTCACAAGAAAGCAGATGTAAACCCTGAGAACTGGTCAGAAGAATGTAGACTTCAGGACAGCAGATCTAAAATTCAGAAAGGTTTTTCTGTATTGTGAGGTTTCTTTGAAGTGCCTTTAAAACTCTGCTACTTCCCATCACTCATTCACCCAGATAGACAGTACTTAAAATGTGCAGATTGAGCTAGCTGAGATTAATCTTGTTTCTTGTAAAATGTTTAACAAAAATCCATTTGTTGCGTAAATTATGTTGGGTATGACACGTTCTGAAGACTAATGCCTTGTAGGTCTTGGTAGAGAGGTTTTTTTCTCCTCTGCAATAATCTCTCATATATGTATATATGCATGCTTATATACATACAGCTCAACATACGTAAAAGGAAGTTGTTTTAAAAGACAAATGTGTGTCCTGTCATGAATATGAACAGCAGACACAGTAGTTTAGTAGTCCAAGATTCTTTGGAATGTAAACAAATCATTGCTGTTTGAGTGGGTAGGAGCTAGCTCTTCATTTGACACTGCTTTAAAAATTGAAAGATGTGCAACTCAGCAGTGTAGCTGTGGAAGAATTGTTGCTAAAACATGTAGATTTAAGAAATGAGCTACAAAATATATAAAACTATGTAAAAAAGAGTGGGTTTATTGGATTTTAGGTTTATGTTCTTACTGTAACTAAAAGGAAAGTTGCTTGGAATGTTTCAGCAACTTTTAAAAATTAAGATATTAATTCATCGCTTTTATGAATCAGATATTAAGAACACCTGATAGAGCAGCTTTATAATTCTCTTTATGTACTGGAAGTTACGGAATTCTTTCAAAACTTCAGACCACTCATCAACTCTCATAATTATTTTCCCTGTGTTTGTGATATGGAAGACTGAGGCTGTAGTTCATCAGAGTATAGTAGAGTGTAGCAATTGGACAATTTCCTTACATGCATTCTATCAGATACAGATCTCACTAGTACAATTATGCAAACTTCAGTTCTCTGAAAGCATAATCTTACAGCATAGCTCAATCACATTTTACTTCATCCCATGATCCAGTATCTAAGACTGTGATGGATGAAATTCTGATTCAAATGGTAGAACTGTATTTGAAATGTCAAAGTCACCATAAATTTCAAAGATGACAGCCCCTTCATTGCCTGTATTTCAACCATAAAGTGATTCTTAGTTATCCTATGCTCAGAAATTCATATTCTTGTTTTGTTTTGTGAGTATATTGTTAAAGAGAAGATTGGCTGTCTCTTATTTCCAACATTGAAAGTAAGTTTTACATAGTTTCAGGTTCTCTAGAATCCTTTCAGGGAGGTGAAGTAGAGGATACTGTGATACTTTGCTGTTGTTTAGCTTTTCTGATTGTGTTGTAATTATTTTTAATAGATATGCTGCAGAGAAATACTCCTTTAGAAAGAGAAACTTCTCATGTAAGTTCTTAGTTTTTAAATTTATTCTCTAAATCTGTGCTGCTTTTCTCATACTTGAATTTACTTCTATTTACATTAAATATTCTCTAAAGGGAAATATTATTTTTGTATATGCAGAGCCTATGTATACTGAGTCTCTGCAGCTGTGTAGGTTGATGTCTAATTATTCTTTATAATCTGCCAGTAAATAAATCTTGTATTGTTGTTCCATAGTCTGTGACTATTTCAAGACTTAACTGGCAGAAAAGATAAGCTTGATTGATCTCCATGACAGTAGAGGAAAAAAAATAGGGATTATTCTTGGAGGTTTTGATCACAATTAGAAACCTATTTTAATGCAGTCTGAGGTCTTTCAGAAGAACTTAGACTTAAGAGGGATAACTGGGAAACTTGCAAATGTAAAATGTATCTTACGGAGCAGAAATGATATTAAATACGGGTAGCAAGCTGACATTGTTTGTTGTTGCTTACACTTGAGTAGTAAATTTATTTATTACTGTATTGAAATGCTGGTTGGCGACATTTCTATTGTTCTTGCATGTAGGAAAATGTCCTTTAAATCCAGAAATATTTTGTGTGATTTACTGCAATGAACTATTTTTAAAATGTGTAGTAGGGTGCTTAATTCTGAGACTTTTTCAGTAAAAATATCAGTCAGAAATTCTGAAAATACCACAATACTGAAAATATGATACTTTGTGCTGTTCTGTAGTAGTAATGTTACTTGAGTTCTAGGAATAAATTCCTTTTGTAAACTGCTGCTTTCCATTTTTAATGTATGTTGTACTTGAAAGTAGCAAGTCGAGAAAAGTTTCTCCCTTCTGTGTTTATAAACTTCATGGAAAAAAAGAAGTTATCTTTCTTTGTGTTTTGTGTGTAGGTGGAAAACTTGGCTACCCAGGTAACTGAAGAACATAGATCTAGAGGAATACAATGTGAATCTTCAGAAACAATGGAGAAAGAAAAATGTAAGTGATACAGAAGTACACAAATTTGTGCAAAGCTTTTCTGTGGCAAAACCAAGTTCTACTGTGGTTAGGCCATAAAATGGTATTTTTGAGAAAAGAATGGTATATAGGAAATTCCGAACTCCAAAGCAATTTATATTCCCAAAACAACTTCTAATATTACAGTTAATATATTTGATAAAAATATTATAACAAATTTAATTACTGCACAGAGCATTACAGTAGTTTTTTCAATCTTAAGTGAAGAAACATTTTTGTTTAGAAAAATTACTAGTTTTATCCTTTTAAAGATAAGGAGCTGATCATTGGAGGAAAATCTAAACATTCAATAGACTTTGTGGGGCTGGATGCTTCCTTTTCTTAGGTTGGAAAGAACTACATTTTAGTGTAGCCTTTTATTTGTCTGGAAGCAAAAGGTGAGAAGAAATTCAGTCCATTGAATGGCATAACATTTTTAAATTAAATTTAGACAAAGTTAACATAGAAATAAGTTGGGCATTTTGTTGATATAGTAATTACAAGACTGACAGTGTAAAATCTCTTCAAGCTCTGGATTCAACTTCTTTTGTCTTTTCAGCATCAGAACAATTTAGAAAAAGAGTTAGTATAATTAATAATAGCATTTTTTTAACAGCTTATTCTTCTTCTAAGAATTTTGATTTGATGAAGTGAGTAATTAGAAGTCATGTATTCATTAGTGTCCCACAAAGCATTAACCGCTTTCCCTGTCTCTGGGTGAGTTGAAGTTAAGGTTGATGTTCTATTTCTTGATGTGGTCCCACCAAATTTCAATTTTGGCCTTGTCTTTAAAAACAAACAAACAAAACAAACCACACCTGTAACATACAAGAAACATGTAATTCTCTTTTGTTATTGTGTTGTCTTCCCTTTTCAAAGAGTGGTTAGAATAACGATCTGTTCATCTGTAAGTAAGATGCTGCTTTTCAGACTTTTGAATCTCAGTAATAGTGAGCTGGTATAAAAGTGGCATGAAAAGATGACAAATGCAGAAGACACTTTTTTAACATTTCAGTTGTCACTTGGTTTTACAGGCAACCAGCTGATTGCTCAGGATGTGCTAAAAGATGATGAACAAAGTCAGTGTTCCAAAATGAAACCTGATAACATTAAGGTATTTTCCGAGAACTTCTTTATGTTCTGCAATTGTAAATAAGATTAAAATCTAAGTCATTATTTCTCCAGCAATTTATTTTGGGAGGTGTTTCCATAAATAAGCTGCTTTTGCATTGTCTTGAATATAAAAGAACTGACTAGAGAATGATATGTTTCAGTGGGGGAGACAATATAAAAACAAAAAGCGGGGGTCTGTGTTGAATCTCTTTGAGGTATGGAAGGCTGAGAGGACAGAGTTGAACAATAGGTAGGAGCTTGGGATCTCATGGAGCATTTTTGGATCCCAGCTGTCCGGTCAGTTCAGCATCAACATGGACATACTGATCTGAGATCTTCAAGAGGGTATTGCACTTCACTCAAGTTCTGACTTTGTACTGATTCCTGCTAGATCAAAACAAGAATTAAGGCAAAATAGATCTTCTTTTTAGGAGTACATGCAGTATATTTGGGACTGTCTCACCCATTAATTTGTGATGAAGCTTCTCAGCATCAAAGTTTTTAAGATGCAGTACAAAATCTTGATGAGTAAAATAACTACTCATGTATCAGGGTGGGGTGTTTTTTTAGTGTAACTGGCAATGATCTTCAATGTGTGGTAAGACATCTTTTCTCTCTTGTTTCAAAATAATGTAGGAAGTTATTTCAGGTGATGCAGCAGAAGTGTCCAAAGAAATTGATGTAACACAAACACCTCCTAGAAGTACTGTGGAAGAAAAAGGTAATTAAACTGCCCATTATGGCAGATTTTCTGAACACGTACTGAATGCTCATTTCATTTGAGTGATTTTTGAGAGAAATTGGGAACTTGATCCCAGCAAATATACTTGCATGTATTCTTTAGTTGATTTCTGCTCTATTACTGCTATCAAATAATGCATTAGTCTTAGTTTCTTTAATGGTGAAAGAAGTTTTGATGTTTCTGCTGTATTACCACCCATTTGCTCCATTACTGCTTCAGTATGTATCTTGGGTAGGAAAGCTAATGGGAAATAAACAGGTAGGCAGGCAAATAGCACAATCAGCATTATATGATAAGAACATCTCCTAACTCTGACCACAAGCAGGAGCTGTCCTGTGTAAAAATCCATGACATAACCATCAAATGAGTTTTGTTTGTTTCTGTAGAGAAACCAACCAGAAAAGAGTGCAAATTGCACTGTTGTAATTGACTTCATTGCACTAAAATAAATAATAAAAGATGGCATATCCACATTATTAATATCTGTTTTAATGTTACTTCAGTCTGTCTTTCTGGGAACAGTGTGAGATCTTCCCTGATGTTAGTTTAACCTATTAATAGCTTTGTTTCTCATGTGAGCAAGATGACAAGTATGAGTCTGTTCTGCAATGTGCTTGTATCCTCAGCTTCCTGTTTCATGGAACATGTGAGAAAATGGAATAGGGGCTTGTATTTGTTGTACCATTTTATAGTATGCCACAATAGTGAGCTTTTGATTTTACCTTAAAATAGGAGACCTTCTTAACTCATCTGGTGTTAGGGAAGCATTTTGGCAGACCAATACACTGTTGCTACAAGGCAAACAGTGTTGATTTCTGATGGGTGTTTTTAGGGAATTTTGGGCTAAGGAATGAAATAACGTTTTCAGTGTGGAGGTTGTGGCTTGTACTACATTTCCTTTGCCTAATAAAACAAAGGTATACAATTTCCTTTCTTTATTTATTTTATTTTGTATGTGTGAAGATGAATTTAAGATTGAACAGGAAATGTCTGAAAAGAAAAAGCGCAGTCTAGAATCAAATGAAAATTCTCCAGAGGTGAGTGGTCTTACTCATGATAACTCACTGAGATAGTGCAGATTCACAGTACTCTATCTTTGCAGTGGATAAGTACTTTGTATTTTGTTGACAGCAATATTAAAACTTGGCCTTCACCTACTAAGAAATAGTTGTGAAAATTTGTTTGGTACTGTAAAGTACCAAGGACTTATGTAGCTCTGTCACAAAGTATAAACTCACAGACCATAAGACATCAATGTCTGATTACCAAAGTAGGACTAACTCCCTTGCTATGCTTAGTAGTGCTTACAAAATGTCTAGGAAGCAATTACATGGAGTTGTATTATATAGAAATCATGTTTTCTGAAAACTTTCTAATTGATATGGACAGTTTACTCATTAACAAATATGACTTGGCTTTAAAAAATACTATTTTTGAACAATTTTTAAAGTCTTTATATTATCTCCTAGGCACATACTTGTGATATTCTACAGTATGGGTTGTAAAAAAATGTCTGAACCCTAGAGGTTAAAATTGATGCTGGCCTCTAGAAATAGACACTGATCTCAGAAAGGTGTTGGCTTTCATCATTTTCTTTCTTTGCCTCAAATTTGGAAGTGAAAGAAAATTTAAGGAATACATTTTTATGTTTGTTCACTTGAGGTTTGAGTCTCTTAGAACCATTCTGGGGGAGATACTGCTAAACTTCGGTAAATGCTGAATGAAGCATTTAATCTTCTCTTGTATATAAGAGAAAATCTATTATTGGGGATTTCACAGTCTGAGCATCTGACTGTATTTATTATTTAAAAGTTGTCTTTCAAAGCTTAAAACTTCAAAGGAAGGGGCCTTTTTTTGCTAAAGATCCTGTTTATATAGAGAATATCAGCAATCTGTTTATCACAATAATTAGGTTATTAGCTGTTTGAAGCACTTGCTCAACTTACAGGATGTATACTGAGCTATATGGCACTAGGAAAACGTGCTCATGGGATGTAAAGTCTGGAGTTCTTTTATGGGGTAAGCCAGCAGCATTGGTGAGACCAAGTGGTAGAGATTTTGGGGCTAAGGGAGCAGGAGGCACTGCATTCTCAGACATGCTTTGTGCCTGAGTCAAGCCACAGAGTGTTTTGTGTAATTGGGAGTTGTCTTGTTTCTTTTCACCTATATTAGTTGATTCATAACAGGCAGTGTCTCTTCCTCTGAAACTTGCCTCATCTATTTTTTAACTGAAAATCACTACTTCTGCCACTGTCACATTATGAATTCAATTAGCAGTCTTTGTATTGTATTGCTCAAATGCCAGTTACAGTAGCTAAAATATTTTTGTCTTTTATTTTTAATAGGAAAATCAGCCTGTAGTAGTGAAACGCAAAAGGGGACGGCCTCGTAAATACCCTCTTGAAGCAGTACAACCTGGTGGTAAGTAGTTCATAATACCTGTGTGAAAAAACAAGGATAATAGTGACATTCAAGTTCTGAACTCATATTTCTTCCCTCAGGTGGGGAGTCAAAAGCTGATATGAGCACTGGGAATGTAAGTGCCTTTATTTTGTTTGGGTGCATTTAAACACAGTATTTCAAGAGCCATTTACCTGTTTAACAGTTTACAGCATCTCAGAAACATCTTATGGGAAACTTGATAATTGAGTTCAGTCTAAGCAAACAAAAACGGTTAATAGTCTCTCTTTATATTTTGATTAAAAAGTTCATCTATATTGTGTTAAGTCAGAACATAGCAAGTTACCTATCAGCTTCATGCTTAGTTCACTTAATACAAATTTAAGTGTTGTGCGGGATAGCAATATATGCTTGTGTGCAGGGTGAAATTTTGGTGGTGTGCATGTGTGTCTTTTAGTTCGTGCTGAGAGTAATTTTGGCCTGAAGAGCAAGGGCGACTTTATTTCAAAAACGAATTTTTTTTCCCCTCTGCTGAATGTGTCATAATAGTAGCACATAGTATCTCTTCATAGCTGTAAAATAAAATAGTATGTATATTGCAACATTACAGTTCATGCAAGAGGTAGACACATAGTGGTGTGTAACCTAGGAGCTCATGAAACATACCTCTGTCTTTTAAAGCTCAGTGGTAGTTTTATTTCCTAACTCCTGTGAAGGACATTGACAGCTAAGAAAGTGTTCTGTTGGCATTGTTTCTGCAATCCAATTGGATTACAGCACAGGGCAATAATGGGTCAGGCATGTTTGTGGAGTACAACCAGGTGGATTTATTCCCGTTGAAGGCTTCTCTCCAGGGAATTCCTCTATTTCAAAATCAATGTTATTGCATAGAAAAGGGGTTATTTTAAAGTTATGTTGAAACACATGTTTTCTTCCTGCTTGCCTGGTGAGGCATCAGCTGGCATGGCTGTTGGAGATCTTGGGAATTTACCTAGTTTATGGATAACAGGAATTATTGTCTCTGCTTGTTCTGTCCTTGTATTTCAGGCAGCCCTTTGAGTCCTGTCCCTTCTTACAGGTTGGCTGGAATTCTGTTTCAGAATTCCTAGTCTTTCCTAATTGATTTTTTTTTTTCAATATTAATTTAATGAAATGTAATTTGATCTGGTGTGTGTTTTGGTATTTGGTTTTGGTGTTGTGGGTTGGTTTTTGTTTGGTTGTTATGGGGGGGGAGGGTTTGTCCAGTTAAGGATTAAAACAAATTTTAAAATCACCCTCAAAAATAGGTGTACCTTGGCACTGTACTCAGTGCCAGTACTGGAACAGAATCATCTTGTTCTGGTTCAAGTATTTAAAGGTCTTGTACCTCTTAGTGATGAGTGAGTGATTGGTGTCAGCTGCAGGCTGGCTCAGGGAGGAGTGATACCTGCCCTCCATCTGAGACAGGGGTTCTCTAAGGTGAGATACCTTTACATGACAGTTTCCCCAGGGCTGCTTTGGGAACATGTTGCTACTTCAGAGGAATCATAGGCATCCTACTGCAGTCATTTGGTGGTGAAAGCACTGAAGTTTTTGGACAGTCATCACAGGACATTGTGTAATTATACGTAGCTTTTTCTGCATTCTGAGTAAATAAAAAATTTGTGGTGGTTTGTAGTTCTGTAAATCTGTATGTAGGATTACATAAAGTGACTGTACAAAACTTCTTTGTTGATAACTAAATACTCAGAAATGTGTTTGACTGAAACTGCTTTTATCTTTTGTGTCTTTTATTGCAATTATTTTATTGTCAGGTTACTGAAAGCGCTATGATTGGTTTATGGGCTGATTTGACTTGTTTCAGTTCTTTATCAAAACAGAAAAATGGATCCTATTGTTAAACTCAGTACAAACTTTGTGTGCTCATTAGAATGTTCACATGTTCTAGATCTACAGATTCATTCTGCAATGAATCTGAGCAAGCTTCTGTGATTATGTAATACAATGCTGAATTTTTCTGATTTTCTTTAAATTAAGTAACCCACTTTTTTTTTCATTTCAGCTGCAGTCTCCTACCTTTGCAAGCAGAGGGAAAACACCTCCAACAGGTAAGAAAATTATATCTGCCTCAACATATAAAACAAAAAATGGAAGAAGTAAAGAGGGTTTTCACAAAAATCACGTGTGAATCACTTTCTTCATCCTGATATCATCTCTGGCAGTCAGTGTTATTCATGAATGAAAATGTCTGAAGTAAGAGATGAAGTGAAGACTTGTCCCAAATTGCTACCAAGTTTTTCTTTTCAAAAAAGAGCAGCTTGATAAGAACTTAGTTGAAAGATGCAGCAGCACTACTCAGTGCTGAATAATGCATTGCAGAATATACCAAATGACTGAGTGGGCTAAGTACATGGCAAAGCTTCAGAGGAAGGTAGGTACCCCTATCATACTGGCTCTTAGTGACTGTTTTTCATTTCTGCGTGTTTTCTTTCATACAGTGACTATCAATCACTCTTACTACATTAAATTTCAAATTTTGTTCAGTTAATTGGTTTATCTGTTGATATCTATCTAAAGAGCTTAGAGGTATCTTGGGATGTTTCTTCTTCCGTTTTCACAACTGCTGTAAGATCTGTGGAAGATGGTTGCTTAGCTTGACTCAAAGATGTTCTCTTAGTGCTTCAAACTAAAATACAATTAAGTGAAATACCTTTCTGTTTCTCTTTCCTAATTTTTCTTGTGTATAGAGTCTGAACTGCATTGGTTGTTTAAATGTGTCTTTTTAATTATGGCCATTCATAAAACAAACTTTAAAAACCTATTTCAGGAAGCAGGTGAACCTGAAAAGTAGGTTAAAAATTGTTTGTAAACAAATGCAAACGAACATGTAACAAATCTGAGAAAACAAATTTTCTGGAGTGTCCAAAAGCTTAGGTTTCTACAGAGATACTAATTTGGCTGCACTGCACATATGGACTGTTTCCTATTTTCTCCACATTTGTTAAGATGTCAGCTTTAATCCATATGCTTCAGAATTGTCTCTGAAGGGTTAGCTCATTGTGTGGTACTTGACTTCTGTGAACTGCAAAGAGAACAGACAAGAATGTGAGAATGAAATAAAAGTGCATTCTACTTTGTTTTTTATCCAAGAGGACAGACACCTCACCGTGTACTTAGTTTGAGTGTGTTATGTAACATTCCATTTTCCAGGTACAAGGCTGTTGATACCACTGCAATGCTAAGAGAAGTGTATAAAGTGGAAGAATGCACTATTAAACTTTTCATCCTATATTAGTATTCACATGCATAAAGGGCTTGAAAACCCTTGAAATTGCAATGAGAAGGAAGCCAAGTTGAATCCCTCTGTGCAGTTCACTTATTCTGGTAATTTCTGGGTGTTCTGCATAAGGATTTGAAATAGGGACACAGCCACATGTGGAGTGGGATGCAGAGATTTATTTTTGGTCACTACAGCACATGCAGTTAAGAGGTATATGTTTTATGAAGGCATCATCCTCCCATAACACTGACACTGAACTTGAAACTAATTACTTAGCACTAATCAGCAGTTGCTGCTCTAAAATTAGTAAGATTTTTAGATACCATGTCTTATTATTTTTATACTTACCTTTAGGCAAAAGTATTACATTTTCGTATCTTACAGAGGGTTGTCTGTTAAAGGCATGTCATGGATCTAGATGGGATTATTCTTGAGTCAAAAACCCCTTTGCCACAAATTTGCCAAAATGGACCAGAATTTTGAAGTATCTCTTTTGAACAAAACAGAACTAATACATGCTGCTTGTATTATGTATGTACTTACGTTGTGTGAAGAACTTAATACAGTGGACAGTCCTATGTTTTATTTCACTTACTTTTTTAATACTTAAATATATTTGTGTTGTACTTCATTTGCTTTTTTATAAAGTTTTTCCCCATAACCTTACAAAGGAGTTCCAAAATGCTTGCGTGTGAGTTTTAGAATATGTTTCTGCTCTTTGAGATCTATTTTAGATCCGTCGCATTGATGTTCTTTTGTTTGTTCTGTCAGTCTAATTGGTGAGGGTTTTAGCGTTTGTGTCCTCTTTCATATAGCTTTCAGAAATTAGACAGGAATTTTATGGCAGGGGAAAAAAAGATACAAAAACTTGCTTTTATTTAGGTTGCTTCTCTTTTCTATTGCTAAGGATTTTTATCCTTGCGGTGTTGAGATAATTCTGCTTGACAGAGTTCAAAAGCTTTGTAAAATAATCTCTCTCATCACAGAGTTAGGGTAGAAGTGGTAACCATGGAGAGAAGCCAAGTTGAGACATGGGATGTTGAGTTAAAAATCTGTTTTAACATGTATAGGCTAGCCTGTAAAAATTACTGAATTGCAAGTAAGAAGTATTTCAGCAGAGGAAGTCATGTAATTTGCATACCAGGTACTAGAAAGGTTTTAAATAGTGTCTTCTTGAGCTTCATCTTGGTCATCTTGGTGCTTCAGCATGGGCACAGTTAAGCACTAGAACAGATTTACTGGAGGGACCATGTTCTTGGAGACTTTAAAAATTGGACTGAACAAGGTCTTGCCCAGTATGATCAGATCAGTTAATTTAGCCAAGCTTTGAACAGGAGATTGGACTAGGTGACCTCTAGAGGCTCCTTCTAAGCCAAATTTTTCTGTGATTCTGTAATTGGTTGACAGTAGTTAAAAGGGGCAAGTAACTTTGCTTTTCCATTAAAACAAAACAGCATATACAACAAAGCAATAAATACTGTCAGTCATATAAAGCCTTAGTACTTAAAAAAAAAATTTAATCGTTATCCCAGTTTCTGTATATAACAAAGTATAACAAAGTTATTTTCTAAATTAGAAAAAGACTTTAAATGTTTTCTGAGCTACTATGATGTTTATGCAAAGTTGAGAGAGTATGAAAGAACTCCCTTTTAAATTGACTGGTGAAAGATTTGAAGTTCAGGATTAAGTTTTGTTCTTTCTTTTTAGGTACAGACATATCTAATAAGAAAGAAACAACAAACGTAAGTGCAATTTGTAAATTTACAAGCAGTATGTAATGAAAAATGTCTGTCTTCTATGTAAAGTAGATAGTTCTTGACTTACTTGGTTCCATTTTGTTTTTTCAGGAAGATGAAACTGAGAAAGCAGAAATGGTTGTGCGTAAAAGGGGAAGAAAGCCCAGGCGTTCTCTGGTTCAATCAGAGGAAACTGGTAAAAGCTATGCTACTCCTAACAGAATAAGAAAATACTGCTGTGCCTTTCTGTTTACTAATAGCAACAAGATAAGCTTTATTCAATTTTCCTTTCTTGAGGAAAAATCATTGAATTACAGCTAGTGTAAATATTATGTAAATATGTGTAAATTGCTGTAATCTCATGTCAGAATTGCTACATCCCAGATGATTCTGTAAAGCCTCATGAATTTTCTATGAATTCTGGCTATGAGCTGTGTAAGTAAACTGTGGTGAATGCGTTAGCAAGATTTAGTCAAACAAGTGTGAATTAAAAATGTTGAAATATAAAGGAAATGGAAAATTACTTACTGAAAATGGGATTTGTGACTAGAATACCTTTTCTAAATTAAGTGTTCATGTCCTTTTGGAGGGCTTTTGGAAAATTATAGCATATGTGTAAAATTTTACATGGACAGAAACACTGGAGCCAGAGAAGAAACGTCGGAAATTAACATCTTCTGAAGATGAACTAAAAGAGCAAGAGGAAGGTGAGGAAGAGGACGGTGAGGAAGATGATGATGCACATTCTGGGGCCACAACTAGATCAGCCACAAGATTAGAGGCTCAGAGGTAACGTAGAGACTCCAATAACAAGCTTTTTTCTACATTGTTCTCGGTTGTGTTACGCAGAAGAGGTTGTTACTTCCTCTTTTTGACTTTTTCTGTTTGTTTGCTTTAAATTGATAAGAGCTTCCCAAGTAATTTTGATTTTAATTCTAGTAGCACTTTTCTAGGAATGAAGAGACAAAAGTGAGGTGGGGGTAACTGTTAGGGTCTCAAAAAGCATACTTGAATATGTAACAAGGTAAGAATTGATCCTGTTGGCACTTTTCATCCTAGTGATGACTCACTAAAATTTGAGTCTAAGGATGCTTGGTTCTGATGGGTAGAATGGGACATCTGTGTTGACTGTACAATTCACCACTGGATATTTGGTGTTGGAACAAGGTGAAAGTATAATTACTCCTGTTGGTGTCTTTAAGTACTGTCCCAGTTAAATTCATGAATCTGCAGTAGTGGATGATTGAATTTCTAGTACGGTGATTTGCAATCTTGCTGCAAAAGATGTGTAGTAGCAAGAGTTCTGTTCTCAGGAAGCCGTTCTTCATCTGCTTTAGCACAGGTCTGCCTTTTTGTGGGCAAACTGAATTCTAGCAGAGCTCATCCTCTTGATCTTATTGTGGAAACAATGAAAGATAGCAGCTTTGGGAAGTTTTGATTTATGTTGCTGTCTTTCAGAAGAGAATTGGAGTCCGAGGGTTTTTTATGTTAGTGGTGAGATTACTTTCAATTGACCATATTTACTTCACTCCCGGATATTATATGTTATATTGTGTATATTATATGTTTGCCTTTGGGCAAACACATAGTGCTCTTGAACTGATAATTTCAGAACTGAGTCTGAAAGTAGTTACATGATTCTTGATTTACATAAAAACTGTGAAGGTTTACCACTACCACAGGTAGAAGGTTTACCATTACCACAGTTTTGTTTTGGTGAAGGCAAAGGGACTTCCTTTAGTCTCACGTAATTGTTAACTCTAAAGTTGTAATAAAGATTTAGATACTTGTGGGTTTATTCTGTTTGCTTGTGGAAACATCTGTTTTTTATAGATTTGGGTTGTGTCTCAGATTTCCAATGCTACCTTTCTAGCTCTGATTGCAACAAAGCATCTTTACCTTAAGGTGCTGCTTACGGTCTGCATTTTATAAGTAGCATTTGGAAATAATTTTGTGGAAGGGGATGCTTCTTCATTTTCAGGATTGCTGGATTTCTCTGACTTAAGTCACCTGTTTTCTAAACTATTAAATTAATTGCCAATAACCAGTTTTTCATGTTTTTGAACTTGTGGGTACTGAAGCTCATATGAGTGAGTTCATACTACAAGATATTCTTTTAAACATGGACACTTATGTACAAAATTTATTGCAGATTTGGAATGGGTTTTTTGGGTTTTTTTGTGAAATACCAAATATTGTCAGTAAAGTAGCCTTTTGATTCTCCATTTGATATGAAAATGCACAGCTTGGCATTGCAGTATGTCTTGAAGTAGGCAAATACGTTTTTTTCACTGTTTCTTTTGGCAACTTTGATTTACTTGTTGCAAATACTATGTATCCTTAATTATCTTCACTTGGAATGCAAGAAGAAAGTGACTTGGTAAAAGTATTTTCTTATATATAAATTCATCATTCTTTTGTATTACAGAAAACAGCCCAGCAAGCCAACCACACGTGCAACTTCTAAAGGCAGCAGTCCAAGTTCAGTTTCTCCTAGAAAACGACAGAAACTAGCAGCAAAAAAAAGATCTTCAAGCGATACAAAAATTAATAAATCTCCTCCATTGACACAGTAAGTATTAAAGTTGAATCTGCTTTGAGTATTTGTTTTGGAAGCCCCTACAGTGATCCTTTCCTTATATGTAACATACTGTTTCAAAATCTGAACAGCAGACTAGTTTTGTTCTGTTCTTTTGTGATATATAAAAGCTTTTAAAGGATTTTCTTCTGTTTACATTTTTTCTTTTTCTTCCTTTATTTGACATTTGGAAGGCTAGATTTTTTTCTTTATATCCTTGGAAACCTCTTGGGAGAATCTGAAAATGCTGTTTATGTAGTATTTTAACTTGAGCTGTGATTCTTTCCTGGGTGAGAGGGTAAGAGCATCGGTAGTTCAGGTTAAAGCTAGATATGATTATGTGATTCTAATGCTTCAAAGATCTAAGATCAGCTGATAAAAAGAGGAGAAACTCTGAGAGCCCTTAGACCGAGTTTTGAATATATTTCCCTTTCCCTCCTTTCCTGGCATTCTCTTTAATTTGTAAAGCTGAGATCACAGTGCAGAATCCCAAGGGAATAAGTAACAAATGTGACGGACAGTTGCTCTGCATCTTGTAGATTACCTGTAAAATGCATTGCATGCCAAACACGTGTTGCTGTTGTCCTCTCTGAAATGTGCCAGTGTCTTCAGGCTGAACCTGGGGAACGTGTGCATTGTGTGCTGATGGCTGTCGCAGTTCACCTCAGCTCCATTATTTTGTGTGGTTATGAATGACCAAGAGTTTAAGCCCACTTACAATTAGTTGCAGCTGGAATATGGTGAGCATATATAGATGGGGTGTGTGAGTTCACGGGGTAAGGGTATGTGATGTCTGCCCTCTACTCCCCCTTGTGTGTGCAGGGCTTGAGGCACTATTGCTGCTATTCTGTCTTTGTGAGACAGGGTACAGGGTAATGAAGGCCATTATGTTCTGTTATAAATCCACAAACCTTTCCAGAAAAAGAGAAGGAAGAAGGGGAATTCTAGCCCCAGATTCTACGTATGGAGCACTCTCCAGCATACTGAAATAATACCCCATAACCTGTTAAGAAGTGTGTTTTAGTAGTAAGCTTTTATATAATATATATCCTTGTAGTTCAGCAGAGATGGACAATTTATCTCTGCCCTCTGAACAGAATTGTGCCTGACTGCTCTTTGTTTTACAGGTTCTACCATTGTGAAAATAATTATTAATATGCTTTTCAGGTTAAAGGTGCAGTCTGCCAAGCGTAAAAGGGAGGACAGCCCAACAGTGGTACGGAGAAAAGGCCAGCAGAAAACAGAGGAGATGCCAGTAAAGAAAGCAAAACGATAATCTTTACCAGCCAGTACTGTTCTTGGAAGAGTCAAAAGGAAAACAAACATCTGTGCTTCTATTTTTTTTAAAGCAAAGGGATTTGCACGTGCTTGTTTCAGAGCTCTAAGTTAAACAATGCAGTACTTTTAAGTTACATTTTAAACAGCTTTATAAACTATTGTTTATACAGAATATTATGTACATTTATTTCAGATGAAAAATAAGTTTACTTTGTATCTGAATGAAAAACAAAGTAGTTATATATTTTATCACTGACTTGGAAAGTTGGAGTTTCCCAATGTGACGTGCTAATGCAGATGCTTCCAACCCATAAGGCACCCGTGTGCCTAGTAATACACTTTGTACATAAACTTGTAAAAATAGGTTGTATTTTACTCTGTGTATGAATCTAATCAATGATGGACATTTTATTTATTATATGGAAAGCATTGGTCTGTAAACTTTAGTATATACCTTAGGGTTTTTTAATTATATATTTTACATTCTATGCAGATGTCAGTAGGAAACTTCCCCTCCACTCCCCCAGGGCTGTCTAAAATCTGAAGTTCTCTAAAATATGCTCAGACAGTTGGTAAAGTATTTTTCTCGCATGCGTTAAAGTAGTTTAGCATAGTGAAAGGGACTTGGCTCCTTTCTGTTCACATTTGTGACAAAGTATGACATTTAAAATGTAATCTTACTAGATTATATTTTCTCTTGTAAATTTACTACCAACTTCAAGAAATAAATAGTAATAGGTTAGATTTATTCAAAGTCAACCAATACCAACCTAAAATGGAACAGTTTTATTTTGCAACTAAGCACCTGTTCTTTCAGTATTTATCTTTTTCAACAGAGGGACCCATTGAAATCAAACATCACTTCTCCTAACTATAGAGCTTCAGCATTTTGTGTTACATTTTATACACAGGTATTAAAAATAGAAGCTGGTATTATTGCCAGAATCTTTTTTTAATGTATATTAACTCTGGTAAGAGCAAATGTTCAAGTGAAGTTGTATATAAAGTTGAACTTTTCTTATGATCAAATGTGTCTCTTGTTATGATGTGATGAATTGCCAAACAATCTGAGATTATTTTAAGTGTTTTGTTGATATTCTGGTTTATAATGAAAAACTATTTTGGGGGTTGGAATTTTACTTTTTTTTTTCTTTATTTCTCTTTTTTTTGTGAGTTTTTTTTTTCAACTTGTTGTAAGGCAGATGTTTCCGTCAGATATTCTGCTAGGTTTCTTACTGAGATTTTTATATAAAAAATATAAAATGTTTGCCAAAAATCTGAGTTGCCTTATTTTATTTTCCTTTAATTGTTTGACTGTGGAACTTGTCTTTACAAATGTGTCTGGTTGGAGTCATGTCTATAAGCTTTACCTGGTTAGAGCCTTTAAAAAATGTTCACAAGTGCTTATATTGTAGGTATGTAAACAGTGGGGAAAGTGTGTAACTGTTCACCTGCCTTAGTACACTATAAAAGCAAGTGCACACATAATGCTTTTCTAAGTGAATTAGTCTGAAAGATGAAAATATCTTTGCTCTGAAAATTAACTCCTTTTACTTTATACAGTAACTCTGCTGCCATATTAGTACATACCTAGCTAACATACTGTTTGATATATTCCTATATATTGCTAATACTGATGTTTATACACAGTTGTAGGATAAGTTGAACCTTTCCTGTTTTCTGGTTGTTTTTTCCCTTTGCCCCCTGCAGTCTGCACAGACCAAAGTTGTAGATTTTGTCTCAGCCTTTGTTCTATAAGGCTAAACAGGCTGAAATGCTTGTTTTTCCATGAGTGCTTTCCAGACTTTAGGTGGAGTCCTCCCCTGCACCTGTTTGTTTCCTTCACATGAATTCAGTAATGAGATTGCTCAGGAGGTTCCTAAGGAAGCCTCCCCACTGCGCTGTACATTATTATCATTTACTCTCTCTGCTGGTAGTGCCTGTCCTGCCCCAGGACAGCTCATACTTGCCTGTTTCACAGGCACAGCTCTTCTGATGGATTATAGTGATTGACAAAGCTCCAGCTTGTGTCAGATCCTTTTGACTGGCTCTTGTCTGATCTCAGTAGAAAAACAGCTCTGAAGATCGGTGTCAGTCTCTCAAAGCTAAGCTCCTAGGAGGTGGTCTACTGTCCTTCCCCCTAGTGATGGATAACATTTAGGAATAATAATTGGGAACATCTTCTTGTCTATGCAATGTATCTTTGATCACTGATTAAATTATTCTGTGATATGAAGGCATTAAAGGAATTATCTTTCTGCAGGACAGCCACTAAAAGGGAGGATAAAAACTGCCAGTTCCACAAACTTTCAGCTGATGGACATTTCACTTGCTGACAGCTTCTTTCTTGTCAACAAAATAGATGTTTCTGCTGGGCCACATCACTGTCAATCCATACTGGGAATTTTCTTCATTTTTTTGCTTAGTTATTTCAAAGTATCATCTAAATTAGTTTTATGCTTTACAGGGACAGTACTGGTTTGCTGTAGTTAAGCAAAACTTGAGAGGTTCAAGCTGGACATAAGGGAGAGTTTCTTCAGTGAAAGGGTGGTTAAGCATTGGAACAGGCTGCCCAGGGAGGTGGTGGAGTCACCATCCCTGGAACTGTTGCAGGAATGACTGGACATGGCACGAAGTGCTGTGGTTGAGTTCACATGGCAGTGTTTGATCAAGGGTTAGACTCTATGATCTTGGAGATCTTTTCCAACCTTCACCATTCTACTGAATTGATTGTTTACAGTTTCCAATTCTTTTGTACCTTCTGTCTCTCAGAGCCCTTCTGAGTACAAGACATGGAGGGGAAGAAGAATCATTTTTCCTTGGCTGCAGCAGGAGTCACAGTGTGGCAGAGTAGAAGAGAGAAAACTCAGGCACGAGAAGTCTCACACTGATTATGTGGATGATGATGACTGGATTTACTGCTGATACAGTGTCTAAATATTGCCAATGTAAGACAATCAGGTCTAAAGTGTTAGATATGAGCAGGAAGAGCTAGAAGTATTTACGCTCTTTGGCCTTGCAGAATGCACAGTTACAAAACCATAAAGCACCTCTGGAGCTACTTTAGGATTTTATCTCCTTATGTGACAGTTTGTCCTGCAATTCCCACCTGGTTTTCATCTTGGGTATTGTGGGGTATGTCCAGCCCCTGCCATGGAGAGAGGTCTGCTGAGCTAAGGAGATTGCTTAACTGCCCAGCAGGACTCTCCCTGGAAAGGCAACCACTTTGCAGTTACGGTGAGAAGAAGACAGACCCAGAATCCTCTGGGAGACCCTATGCAGATCCTTTGTAACCCATTGGCTTTTACCCTGACACCCACCCCGTGTATCCCTGTAAGATCTAGCCCTCTGCCCCTGTGAGCAAAGAGCTCGTCACTGGCCTCCCCTTCGCTGGGTACGGACTAATAAAGCTGCCCCATGTGGAACAGCTACACGGGTCCCTCATCTCTCTCCTCCTGGTCTGGCCTGGAGATTGCCCAGCAGAGCTGAGCTGAAATCATGAGCTGACAATCACTAGAGAGCTGACAGCCTCTGCACGGGCACTCTGGCTACGGCTGAGGGAGGACACCGGGCCCTGGGAAGACGATCCTCCACGGGACCATCTCTGTGGACCGGTCACAGCTTCATGGGCCAGAGCTACTGACCCCACACCAGCCACATTAGGGTATCATTGCCCATCAAAGACAGTTGCGAAAGTGAGGGAGGGAGGAAGTGAAGAAAACTCTCTTTTGCCACAGACACACCCATCTTGCTCAGAAGTTAGGCTTGTACTCCACCCTGAATCTTGACATATGTATAAAGCAATGATACTTTCCTAGTCCATGCAAAGTTAGAGAGGTCAGGAGAAAAATACTGTCCTGCACTGTGATGAAACAGAATGTCCTGAAAGTGTTTTGTGGAGATACTTGCTCAGGGCCGTTTGGTGCAATAACATGGCTAGGCTGCAGTCCCAGTAAATTTCTAAACCACTTGGCTGGTTTTTATGTTTTAGTGGCTGTTTTTTCTTCCAGTTCCTTCTCTTGGAACAACTTCATTTCTCTGAATATTAAAATACTGAGTGAACCAGAGCTGTGCTGCTGGAAGATGGAGTTCAACTCCTCCTGCTGCATTTTACAGAACAGGACCTTGAGTCCTGCTTTCCGTACTTCGGCTGCCTGTGTTCCCAGCTGGCTGTTGGCTAGCTCTCAGGATCTCTTCATATTTCTAGTGCATTCTACTTAAAGGCTATTTACACCTCTTAACTGTCTTCAACTTGAAATACTGTGGGGTTATGTACGACACAGATTTTAAATCACACAAATGGATTTTATTCAGTTGTTTTTCTTTGTGGTGGGTTTTTTTAAAACCAGCTAGAGAGTCCCCAGCTACAAGTTTGCAGTTTTCATTTTGAGATGGGGTCTGGCAAGCTTGTAAGTCTTACAGCTGGTGAAATTTCCCTCTAGAGCCTGATCCGAATTCAGTAGGTGCACTCAGCAGCTGGGGCAAGGTTTTTGCTGATGCTGGCAGATCTCTGAGTGCCTCTGTTTTCTATTCCAACAGTTTCTCTAGTAACACATTACTTCTCTCTTGAGGAAGGCAGTGGTTAATCTGTGACATCCATCCCAAATATACATCTACTGTTTCTTCTCTCTCAACCTGTGTTCCAAGACCATCCTGTACAGAACAACCTCTGGCCCCAATCCCTCAGAGCCTGTATAAGGTCCTGAGCTGCTTTAATCTCTCTAGAAACTCAGTAAAATTTGTCCCATAAAACTTGGCAACCAAGAGCAGCAGGTGCTCCTGGTTGGAGTGACAATCAGCAGATGTCCACTGTGATGCAAGTCCAACACCAGGCTGGGTGTCTACAGTAAAAGTGGCCAAAGTCTGATACCTGTATCAAGTTGTGCATTAGGAAAAGATCATTTGCCACCACAGACATTTGGTACTCCTTGCTTTTGGAAGAGGTAGTGGCACCTCTGTGATGCTGAGCATCACTGGTCTGAAGAGAGAAAGTTGCTGGCCTGAATCTGGGATGCACTGAGTGATATTACAGACCATTCCAAAGCAGTGTTTGCTTTCCTTGAAGCTGTACCTGTTTATATTGAAAAGAGGGAAAGCAACAGGTATACTTTCGTTCTCTTCCCATTAAAATTTTCTGGTTTAAGATTTAATGGGGCCATCTTGACAAAGGTGACTGCACATTCATACAGTATACACCTACTCCAAATTCTTGGTAACCCCAGTATCCTTATAATTGCCTGCTCATCCATTTTGTATGCAGCTCAGAAGACTCATACCTTCGATCTCAACAACGTTCCATCTATTTCATTTGCTTGTAGCTTCAGTTCAGAGGAAATTGCCCATGGCAGCCTTCTGCAGGTCTTGGCAACTTCTTAAAGATACTGTGCTCGCTTCTTCCAGTATATTCCTTGTCCCAGCTGTGTATGTCACACTCCATTACTTCCATCAGCTTCTCAAAAATCTGAGGTCTGTTTCAAACAGGGTGGGATTTTTTCTACTAAAACATGGAAGTTTAAATAGCAAGGAAATTCTATCTCCATTCAGGTCTCTGTTTCAAGATGTTTCACCAAAAATTCCTTGAAAGGGTATTTCTCATTTAAACCCCTTTCCTCTTTCAAATCTCAGCTTTTTAGTTAGCCTTGCTGGCTTTGTGAATAAAGTCCAAAAGAAAAACATAATAAAAACAAATGTCTTGCTGGAAGTCCCTAGATAGCTGTATTTAAAGCTAGGAACATAACAGTCTTGCCAAGGAATCGGGGAAGAAAAATATGATTTGAGATGGCCGTAACTTAGTAGGGCAGGAATAGATTTTTTGGCACTGATTGTGCAATTAATTAGCCAGGGGTGGGGTTGCATGGTCAGGCTGTGACTGCAAGGCACTTTTCACCTTCCCTTTTCTGCCCCTCAGCCAGTGCCTTCCTCCATGCCAGTGTTGTACAGTCACAGACTGCTGGGTCAGGGAGCTTGAAACTACCTCTACAAAACAAAACTGCAGATGAGTTTTTAATGTGATCAGTTTACTACACCAGCTGCTGATGGAACTGGGCAAATACTGCTGCCTGCACAAAGGAGATGTCCATGTGGCAGAGAGGGACTGTGAAATCACCTTGCCATTGTACCATGGATTTGAGTGCCCTTATGTTGGTCATCCAGGTGCACCATTAGCTCTCCCACGCATTTATGATACCCCTGTATCAATAATTGATGTTTAAGTGAACAGTGAGGTAATTTGTGGAGTTTATCTTCCCTAGTGACAAAACAAAGCGGCTTCTTGCAAGGATGGATTATCCAACTGTTCAGGGATCCTTGCTGCCTACCATGTATCAGGAAGAGATCATGCAGTTTTTGAAAGCTGAAGCCAGACTAATTTAGACTAGCTGCAATATGCTGTGCCACTTCTCAGCAGTGCGGGTAGTTTAACAGAGAAATGGCTTGAAGGGGTGTGACAGGTTCTCCCCTAGAGAGGTACTTTAAATTCTGCCACAGGACAAGATTTTCCAGGGTTCTTTAGCTACTGGAGCCCCATTTCTAAAACTGACGTAAATGTTGAGGCTGTGCTTAAAGGTTCAACTGTACTTACTGTTGAAACATCTGAATTTAGGCCAGCTGGCTCCCTGAAGAAGTTAGGAATCCAAATGAAGCATCGGAGATTCCTGTAGCGTTAGACTTAGCTCCTCAGATGCAATCCACAAAGCTGAAGAAGCTGTCCTGACAGCTGACAGCACTGGCCTGTAGCTCCTCAAGGACAAGTGTGTGGAACTTAAACCCACACGTCTCAGCCAGACAAGGCTGTAGGGTATCCAACAATGGGTGCTACTTTCTCTCCTGTTTGGATATTTCATATTCCATGGCATGCCCTCCTTGCTGAAGCAGCAGCTAAGGGAGCAGGGCTCACTGTCCACATTGCAGCTGACTGTTCCACTCCATGGAATATTGAGGAAAAGGATGTTAAGGGCATATGTGTACCACCATCTCATTCAATGCTTGTCAAAAATAAATGTTTAGGCCTTTAATTTCAAGGTAGACTTCCTGCCTGTGGCCCTTGAACAAGAAGAGGCATCCCCTTCCACCCAAGTTAGGTGTTAAACAGACTTTGGAGACTTGTTTGTCCAACATCTCACCAGACACCTGGTTGGGCTGGCTGCTTCCCCAAGCACCATGAAGGATTCCTGCTGAGGTGGTGTGACACACAATGCATATCTACCTCCAAGGAACATACCACAATAGTAATTATTATTAATATAAATCCTTTTATTATCACAGGCCTCTGGTTTTTCTGTGGCCTCTGCATTGTGGAAATTCTTCTTTTGCTGCTTTCTAGAAATACAGTGTAGGCCAGGCCAGCTCAGTTTTCATAGAATCAAGGAACCACAGTTTGGGTTGGAAGGGACATTTAGAGGTTACCTAGTTCAACCCCCTGCAATGAGCAGGGGCAACTTCAACTAGATCAGGTGGGAAACAGCTGAAGTGAAGGTTATTAAAAATAAAACATTTCTAGAAAAGAAAATGCATCACCAAGAATGAGGTTTTATTTTTTATTTTGTGTATTTGTTTAGGGTTGACAACAAGTTATACTGGCAATTGAAAGGCATGCATCTCTGCCCTCACCATCAACATCTCATATCAGCAAGCTGAGGTCCCCTGAAATGCAGAAAAGCTGTCTCAGAGCCCTGGTCCCTAATGTCACCAAATACACTGAAAATAACTGCTTTCCACTGGGGAAACATAAGCCTTTCTGTCAGTTCAGTTTGGAGATCAAGTACCTGCTGCAGTCCTGGTAATCATTTGGGGCTTTTCCTTGTGGAAGGACAATGCTTACACGTGGCTCCAGCTAAGCCATACACAAAAAGTAGCTCTTATCCAGCTTAACTAGCTGGTGGGAATATACCTAAAGTAGAAAAAGCTCTGTAACATATTTCAGAATAATTTGGACCCTTGCAAACCACATGAATAGCCAAAATTGAGCCGTATTTTTAAACACAGCTCCTTTGCTGATCACACAGCCAGATAGCACAGGCACTGGCTGTACCTCTGTACATGTACTGAGGATGTAACTGAGAATGAACAACAGAAGAGTATCAAAGCTATCAGTCCTACTGTCAACAGTACAACTCAGCCCTCCAGTGATGTTCTTTTCTTTTCTAGATTTCATTGTAACATGTTACACATGCTGTGCAATGATTTATATAAGTTAACATACATTAAAATGAATGAATAAAGAGGAATACATGAAATAAAAGTGCTCTGTGATCACATTCATGATACTCCAGCATCAGTTCCAGTATATAAACTTGAAAATGTTAAAATTAAATAGTTATTCCCGCTTTGGTGCCCAAAGCAAGCAGAGATCTGGAATGCGACTTTCCTTTCAGACAATGATAGGTTCACTCTGCTCTTTTTATATAAACAAGAGCTAAGAATTGCTCAGTAATATAGTGCTTATTTAACTCTATTTATTCAGGATTTTTCAGGCTAAGTAAATAGGCAATATAAGGCCAAATAAAAAAAAGTAAAACTTATGATAAAACTTCTTTCAACTAATTTTGAACTTAGAACTCTATGTGGCCCTCAATCACAGGAAATACTCTCTTGGGGAAGATCTAATCAAAGTAAAATGGTACTCATTTACTCCCAGTGAGATGCCACCTCCTTTTCTGAATCAGAGGAGGGCCCGGGGACAGAAACTAGTGTGAAAGTGGAAAAGAGGAGCCAGCAGATATAAGCATGAAGGGCCGCTGAGCCCAGGGAGGCCCTGGAGGCTGGGCCCTTTCCACACCCTGCTGCCTGCAGTGCTGGGTGGAATGGGACCACCAGAGAGGGGCTGGCGGCTGTGAGAAGTTGGTTCATTTCTTTATGCAGGTTTGGCACCAACACCTCTGGAAGTCAGCCACAGGATAGCCACTCTCATGGGGGGAGGAAAAGACTGACTGATCCACTGGGCAGGTTGCTCCAGGTTGTTCCAAGCATGTGATGTCTAACCAGATCCTACAGATTCCCAGTGATGGCAAAACACACACACACCACTCCTGTGTCACCCAACTCTTGTTGCTGATTAGATTTAAAGAATTTTTTCTAACGTGAAATTCTCTGTTGCAATTTGTGCCTTTTATTCCCTGTATGACCATATCTCGTTATAGCAGGGTCCTACTCCCTTAAGACTTGCATTTTGCTTGATCTAGTTTTGTTACTTTTCTGTTTTCAAAGATCGAAGCTGTTTTTGTTCTCAACTTTCAGTGGCTCATATATTTTCCTTCCTTCTTTCCCACTGAAAAAAAAAAAAGGCATGTCTTGGGGTGATTTTATGATAATACTGTGTTCCCCTATTGTCTGCTTTATGCCCAGAAACGGGTTCCGCAGCTTTAAGCTAGGTCTGAGGCAAGGCGGGGGAAGCCAGGCGAATTCTTCAGCACAGTTTGTGTTCAAGGACTCACACACTCCCCCGCGTCCTCACCGCTGCAGAGCCGAGGGAGCACCTTCCTGCTTTTAGCCAGCCTGGTAGCTGAGGCAAGAAATTTTCCCATACCAGCACACCAAAATCCTCCAGAACTTCTTCCTCTACTTCTGGAACTGTTCGGCCTACTGTGATCCGAGAATCAGATCATCGGACCCCATGGACCGCCAGGGAGGCTGCGGGGACGCCGCATCCCAACCTTGGACCTCGGGAGGGGCCGAGCCAGCTGCAGAGGGAACTCCAAATCCACCAGCTTTCTCTGCAGAGAGGAGGTTTAATATATAACGTTATTCATTTTTTCCTGTGCATTGTGGGCACTTTGTTTGTTAAATAAATAGTTTTTTTCACTTTCATCCAAGAAATTCCTTTTGCATTGGTGGGGGAGGGGAGTGCCAAAACCCTGACTTTGGGGGAGACATTCATTCCAGAGCATTTTCCTCCTAAACTTGTCTTAAACTGAGACAAGGCAGGACAGCATGAAGTCCTTAATTTAGGCAAAAGCATAAAGCAAAGTTTTCTTCTGTTTTCAAATAAACATATAAAGGACAGAGTTCTGCATTAAAAAAAAAAAAAAAAAAAAAGGTTGGGGGTTCTTTTCATTATAAAACATCTATGGTGGGGAGATTTTTTTGGTACAGCAGCTTCAGATTTTTGCCCTGCAGCCATGCTTTGCAGGTATATATTGGTTTGCCTTAGCCTGGAGACACAAGGATCCTCTTCAAGTGCATCCAAGAAAGAAGAAAGGCAGCTGTGCCATGTAACACATTGTTTTGGGATGACTTTATGATGTTGCATCCCCTATTGCCTGCTCTATGCCCAGACAAGAATCCTGTGCCTTTCTGTACCTTTGAGAGAGGGTGGGGGAAGCTGGTGGGATTCTTTTGGCAGCTTGCATTCAAAACCACAGATAACTTGCTGCAGCAGAGTGGAGAAAAGGACTTTCCTGCTTTTTCCCAACTTTCATCTCTGTTTCTCAGGAGAGAGACAGAGAGCTAAAATTCTTTGCTTTTTTAGCTAGCCTGCTAGCTAAGGCAAGAAAGTTTGTCCCTGGGACTTTGGCTTCTTCTTCTTTTCTTCTGGACTGTTCAGCAACACCAGAACATCACCAGGAAGCCTGACACCTCGGCCCAGGGCACCCCAACTCCAGAGAGAGCAAAGCTACCTCTACAGAAAGGACTCAGGTTTTCTCTACGTGAGAGGTTTTATTATTTAACATTATTCATTCTTTTTTTTTTTTTTTTGGTGCCTGCATGCACCCTGCTTGTTAAATAAATAGTTTTTTTCACTTTCCTCTGAGGAATTTCTTTCTGAACCTGGTGGGGGAGGGGCTGCTGAAATCTGCCTTCTATTAGAGGATACATACATTTCAGATGTTTTCCTCTGAATTTGTCTCAAACCAGGACACACATGCACAAAGCTTTGCTGGTACAGACATATTGTGAGCTCCATTTTTCTTGCACGAACAAAATACAGTCCAGTTACTTCTACGACCTCATGATGGATGTTCATACAGTTCTGTTGTATTTTCAGAACTGGGGAAGTTTTTCTTCTGAAAACAAAATTATGCTCAGTGTGCAAGTGATAAGTACTTAGAGTACAATTGGACATTATTTGCTGTGATGATTGTATACCACAGTGGCAATAACCCAAAATTGAACAATCCATCACGAGTGAACACAAAGACAAGGAGATGCTACCACAGTAAAGGATGTGGGGGTGTTCTGTATTGAGGCACTCTATGAGACAGGGAAGGAAAATTCTTCCATTCCTTCATGGTGGTCTCCCTTTCAAGAGAGTAATATAATGGGGACAGTAGGTACTCCACTTTTCCAAATTCTCCTAATTCTTAAGATTCTTCCACTTGATTTCTTGAGATAATGGGATTGTTCAAAGACACCAGTCAATAGTGGGAGTGCTTCACAGATCTCATTCCTTCACTCCTCTCCCTCTTTTCTCACCTTTCTCAAATTTTCTCAGCATTTATCATGTCTTTTCTTCAGGGAAAAAATGGAAAGTGACTGGCAGCTCTCTGAAAGGAAAAGGAATCAAATTACTTTTTTTTCACTCAAGGGCATCAGTCTTAAACTGTCCATCTGCACCATGTCTTCAATTCTCAGGGACCAGGGGAAAGGAATGGTCTGGAGCCAATGCAACATACCCATTGGACCAATATTTGCTCTGTGCTTGCCCAACAGCTAGAGTATTTTGTCTTGGTCTGGTTGGGATCTAGCAAGGGAGAAAATACTAAAATATAATGATGAAAAACTTCCAGCCTATTCCAATAATCTGGCCAGAATCAAAAGTGAGAAGTGAAGATCCCACTTCTGCTGAGCTCCCATTTGCCAGTAAGGGAGCCAGCCCAGCAGGGCTGATGTCGCACTCGGCTGCTTTTGGGACTTTCCCAGCCTTCTCCTTCTGTAAAATGCACACCTAGAAGGCAGGTGAATAACCTGTCTAATTGCAAAGCAAGGCCAAACTCTGGGTGCTACAGAGAGGGGCGCCCACTCTTCGCTCCCAGCGTCAGACCCTGTGCTTCTGAGCGAGTCACTCAAGAGCCTCTGGGGGCAAATCGTGCAAATCTTCTCTAGAAAAGCAGTTGCTGGGTTGCAATTTGGTTGGAAAAAACTGTTTTCCAGGCACAGAGAGTCCTACAATAGCCACTAGATGGCAACTGGTGCCTGCCAGGTAGCTCAGCAGGCACGGTGCACACAGGCAGGCACAGGCAGGATCCCTTTCCTTTGGCTGGAGCGCCCAGAGCCTGGGGCAGGTTAGGCAAGACCCTCAAGTGCTCGAGAGAGGAACAAGGAGGGCTCGCGTGCGATGGTCCTGGGGCCACCACTCCTGGGTATCCTGAACCACCCATCCACCAGCTCCTCCTGAGCTTCCCGCTCTGCACAGCACAGGCAGGATTCACCACTTTCAGCAGAAATACCTTTCTTCAACTCCGTATCCATGAGAATGCTGTGTAGCATACCATGCATAAGTCCAAATCCACCCAGAGTTTTGTTTCCAGATGCAATATTAAATTCCATATAACATGGGTCTATCTTTATAGGCACATCGAACTTATTCAGGAACAGTGCATTTAACATTTTTTTTCTCAAGTGTAATGAGTTGGATTTGGTGGTTTAATACAAGCTATTCATTCCATTCCATTCCATTCCACTCTGCTTCCTTGCTTAGGTCCTTCTCATTTCTCTCATTTTTCAGCCCCCTCTTCCTAACACTTTTCCAGTCTAATTCCCACCATCCTCACTTCTCATCCAACCTGTCTTTCACTGCTCAATGTCCATTTGTTCCCATCCATGCAGTTCAGTTCTCTCACAGGATCCCTCAGACCTCAGTTCCCCCTTACCCTTGTCCTTATCCTTTCCCTTGTCCTTTCCCTTTCCCTCATCAGTTTGTTGCATACTCTTGAATCACATATATATGTGATCTCTTCCTTTGCCCTTATCCTCCTTTTAGTTCTTAAAAAGTCCTTTCTTCAGCTCCATTCTTCTCTCCTCTCAGTCTTTTTGCCATGACCAAGAACTTTTGTGGATGAAAAAAGTACATGGATGTACTGACATTGAACCAGGTTAGACTTTACCTAGGGGGCCTTTACCTTATTTGTACTAACCTGTGAGAGTTAATATGATGAGAGAAGTTGTGAAAATATCAAGTAAAGCAGTCATAATTCCCTTTTCCTTAGCCATCCTTATTCCTCATTTCTTTCGGTCAACTCTGATGTGACTAGAGTCACCATTCACGCTTCCAGGATGCAGCAAGAACTGGGACAGACTCAACATCAAAAAGCAGCTGAGCCAGCAGGTGGGAAAATAAAACCTGTTCTTCAAGGAAATTATTGAACACTCTCTGCCTCTTGGAGAAAATGCACAGGGGATTTTTCAATGTTGGCTGGGGCCCAGATGCTTGGTCATATGACAAAGGATATGTGTCTAAGTGAGCTACAGCCAGCAGCAACCCAATATATTCATAAACTGGTCTTATCATGAGTCTCAGAATCAACACATTTTGAAAAGTTTATTAAATACAAGAGTATGGCGCTGTGATGCTCACAAGTATCACTACCACATGTCCAAAGGGCTGGGGCTATTCGAACAAAACAATGCACAGATCCCTGTCATGACATTGACTTGTCTTTTCAGTTCCTCTGCTGCTAGACTTGCCTCCTCCTCACTGAAAGGATCTCACTGTTTCATTATCCAGGTGTTCTGACATTTAATATATTCTCTGTAAAAGCAGCTGTTACCTTATCCCAAAGCAGGTACCTGAGCTGCCCAGGCCTGCTTCTGAAGTCACCATGTATTAGAAAGTAGCCCCAGGAGCTGTAGTGGTGCACCTGGCTGTATGCAGTGCAAAGAGCAAGGCATTTGGGGTTGGAAGGTGGAAGTTCTTCCCTATCCTCCACAGACAGCAGGATGTCCACTCTTCCCTCCAGTACGCTGCTGCTCTTCCAGAGCTGCTGACAACTCACAGGGATTCAGGGTCAACATGCTTATGCTTGCAGAGGTTTGTTACAGTTCGCTGTCGAGGTCATACTAAAATAGATAAATTAAACCCTATGTAAGAAATATTATTGTACACGAAGGTCCTTTGCCTTTGGGAGATCTTTGTCCCCTGCATAATAACTATGGGTAAAGTCAGAGATATGGATATCCATGACTGATCCATAGACATATATACCATCCATGTTTGGAATTTCTGGTCAGCCAGACCAAATCATCAACAGTACAAAGATCTTGGACTACAACAGCTTTGTTGCTTCTTTTGCAGAAGACTATACTGCAGACATCTTTTTGGAGCTATGAAGCATAACACTTCATTTTATTGAGTTATATTTCCTGATGGGGGAGCATATCTGGTGCAAAACAATCTTTGACAGAGAGGTGTTGCACAAAGTGTACGGTGTGTGAAAGAAATACAGACAAATCTGAAGTCCTCCGGAGATATGAGAGTTGAGAACAACAAAGACTGTGTTTTAATGCTTCCTACAGGCGGCAGTTTACTATGCTCCTGTACAGGGTTGGAATGCTAGGAGTACAGGGATAAAAGCATGGCGTTCTTAATCAGCTCTCACAAAATACAGATGATACTATAAAGCACCAAAAGGTCACACCACAGACTACCTACCTTCCAAAGCAGGGAGAGTAGAAAGCTCTCATTTGTCCTGCCAAAAATAACCTCATTGATACTGCAGGATATCACAATTTGCCATCTTGGAAGCATTCCTTCCAGACAGCACTCCTCTACTTCTCCGTTTCACTTGCAAACATATTTCTGCATCCTTTTGTTGTGGAAAACCTGGAGAAATGAAAGGATTTTCTTAGTTTTCCAAGGAATCCATAACTGATGTTTTGTCTACCTGCATTTCTGTCCAACTCACATCACAAGAGTTTTCCACTAAGTCACAGAAATCCTTTAGTACTGGTCACTTTTCCAACCATCTTGTTTACACTTGCTCATGTAAGGGGTAGGGTCCAAACTGCTTTTGTCATATTACACGTTTTTATTTGTCATCTGCCACCTTGATGCACCTAAGGCATCAACCTGTCTTAACATTTTTTTTCTGTTAGGTAAATTCCAAAACATGTCTAGAATGAATTCTAGAAATAGCTACTTCTATGACAGGAATACCCAGAGAACCCACTCAGGAGACAACCTATAATTCAGAACATCTAAAATTAGGCAAAAAAAAATACTAATGAAGACAGAAATTCTGAGAGAACAGAATTGAGCATCATAAGGACAAGACAGGGTGCTTATTTGTAGTCATCCACGACTGGCACACTCAAAGTCTCTTTCCTCTAAGAAACACTCAGAAAATATGAACAATACCTGTATTGCCTGCAGACAACTTGTGTCATGTTTGGGTTTTGGTTTGTAATTTTCAGGCAGCCAGTTAAATCTGCAGGTTTACTGAACAAAACAGAGTCACTAATTTATTTGTGAAGTTTATGTAAGTATTTGTATTCTCACTGACAAAGCCAAAAGACTTGGTGATTTAATGTAAAAGCTGTGTTCAGATGAAACATACAGTCACTGTACATACAAAATCATTGCCAGTGGAAACAACTCACACAGTGAACCTGCTAATTGCTCTAACTTCATAATCTCAACGCTGGATCCAAGCTCTCCATGCTCAAACTGCTTGGCTTGGCTGCTCCACCACAGCTTATTGGGCAAGGCCAGCACTGTGAGCTTGCAAGGCAGCTGCAGGGAAGGACTCCTGTCTCACAGCAGGCAGAGTTGGGGGCCTTTTTTCCACCAGACATGTCACAATGCTCTCACAGAGGCAGGGGTCCCTTCAAAGAACCGAGTCTCACATGGAGTGAGACTCTTGGTCTAAACTGCCTGGCTTCCTTCTCTGCTGGGCAGCACGATGGGCATTCCTGGGGACCAGACCCATCACGCAGTGCAACTGCTGGTGCTCTTACACCTCTGATTGCCCTTCAGACGCAGGAAGTCAATCACATAGGCCTGGATCCAAAACAGGACAGATACTCCACAATTCTCATCTCTGCAACACACCATGTTTGAGACACCTGAGTCAGGACAGGAGCTCCTGAGTCAGGTCTGCTCCTCAGAGCAGGATCCCAACAGCAAGAACTGCATGCAGGAGACTGCCCAAAACACACAGCGAAATACCACATCCTATCTCCATGGTTTAGGCTTCATATTCAGTGTGAGGAGGATGTGAAACAAATGAGTCCTTGATCTCAAATTCTCAAATTCTGAAATCAATGATCTGTGTAAATTTTTAACTGATAAGTCCCAAACACTACCAGATTCTACCTTTTGTAGGTGTCTACTCCTGATATGAATAATAAAGAGATAGAAATATTAATATAAAATTACTATTGACTTGCTATCAATAAAGAGGTGACTGTCAGACAAAGAGGTAAAATCACTTTAGAAGTGTAAGCAGTGCCAGTATCCTGAGAGGCTCACTTGATTTACCTAAGCATCAGAAGCAATAAAAATATTTAAATGTTACCCCAATGTAGCCATTGATTTCATTACCAAGTTCCTCCACAATATGTGAACAGTGAGCTCAACTATTTCAAACAAAAATTAGGAAAGTTTATTACTTTCGTATAGGTGAAAGGGCAGTGGTAAAGGAAACCAGGACTTCATGTGATGTTGTATCAAATAAACATCAAATGATTAACCTGTGCTAGAGGTGTTCCTAAAAGTCTAGAGACTTGCACACAGTAAACACATCTACTGTAATATGGTGAATAGTCATTAAAATGTTCTACTAAATTATAAGGAAAAATTCAGAACAAGTAGATACACTATATGGATGACTCACACATATGACATAAGTATTTCAATCTGTTTCTACTTTAATTTTTCTATCAGGGACTGCAAATAAAACAGATTAGAAGCTAAATATAGGGTCTACAAAAGCCTTAATTAATTACTGTAAGAAGCACCTGGCCATTTGCACATGCTAATTTGGTTTTTGTTAGTAAAACAAACTATTCTTATCCAGGTTGTATTGCTATCCTACAGGTAACTAATCAGAAAATGAGGAATATATAGCCATTTACTTCTTTAGTAGGAAACCTAGCCTAGAAAAAGCAGCATATTTCAAAAGCTGGTGGTGCCTGAAGGCAACTGTGGGACAGGACTCTCAGCGTGTACAGAGCTGGTTGCCTCCTGACATTAATCATCAGAGACAACCGTGCAGCTTCACTCCTTCCTGGGAGCACAACGTGGTTAGACAACCCATGTGTCTTCTCGTTTTCAAGGTCTTGCAAGGAGGAATAATTCAGGGGAAACTGCCGTGCAGTGAAATGAAATGTTGGTAGGTTTATTTTCATGCTTAGTACTCTGCATGCTAAGCTTTCACTTGTTAGTGTAAAGATGAAGCAACAAGAGGGAGATTTGGTTTGGTTTTCCCAGAAACAGCATCTCTGAGCAATAAAACTGGGAGAAATTGTGTCACTGTATATATGCAACCAGCAAGATTCAAGCCTTATTTTCAGTTTGGTTGTAAACTCCTATAGGAGTGTTTTTGTTTGAGCCTCCCAGGCCTGAAGGACGTGAGCTTTTCCCCATATGAGGAATATGAGCAGAGAAGGGGATTGTAAAGCAGCTATTAAAACCTACTGAGCTAATTTGCTAAAAGGTTGTCAAGTTAGTGAGAACAAAGTTCTCATTGTCAGCATTATATTTGCACATATTCGGTTTAATTCTAAAAATCATTCCAGTTTTTCTCTTAATTGTAGAAGGTATATTCTTCTCTCACTCAAGTCTGGAAGCATCTTACAGCTGACATCTCAGCAACAACACAGGGTCCTTATGTCAACTGTAAAAAGGAATTTGGAGACTGAATATTGCAGCAGTTACTTGTATGAGGTCCCTCATGAAATACATGGAGAAATCTTGACAGGAATGTGGTTTAGAGATGTACAGCTGTCACCTACTGTGTAGTTACAGCTACATTTTTTGGAAATAAATTGTTATTATTCAAGAAATAGAGTCAAAACCTGTTTAAAAGCAGATGATCTAAGATTTTCCTGCAAAACAAGTGTCCAGGACATGTTTATGTGCCTTTTCTGTGCAGCCAGAGAGCAGCGCAGCTGAGGTAAAAGCCATGAATGAAATCTTCCCCATTACCAAAAAGGGATTAAAATTCCTTATAGAAGGAAGTACTGTTTGTACCACTGCCATCTTCCACCTAAGCCCCTGGAAGACCCAGCAGGAGACTCAGCAAGGATTTGCATTGCTCTGAGTGTATCGGGAGGCAAATTAGTTCAGGGAGACAGCTTGTATCTAGGGAAAAAAATCACCTCTAATAAGGTATGGCAAAAGTATTACCTACCACCATGCAGGCTCTGGGAGGTGCTGCCAAGAGGGCTGCAGTGTGTGGTAGCCCCTGGCCATGAAACTGCTTGGCCTGCCTCAGAGCTGAGAAGAGCTTGGAAGGCAGAAGTGGTACTGTGCTAGCTTGGCTCTGCCCCAGAACTGGCACATGGAGATTACACCACTAATTATTTTCCCATACTGGGCAAATCCTACCCTGAAGGAAAAGTTATAACGTTTCCTTTTCCCAGTGCAATGTACTCCCACTCAGGGGATCATCTGGGTCTTTTTATACAACGTTATGTATTATGTAGAAAGTGTGTGCTCCTTACAAAGACTTTTTTAAGGTTTTGCAGCCGCCTTTCTTCGTGCTTTCACATGTGATAAAAGGGCTTTCATAAGCTGCCTATGAGCAGAACACATCTTTCCCCATTTCATCACCCCACATGTCATATGCAGTGCTTCTGTGAGCGGGCTGCCTCTCACCTGGGAAGTAAAACAGCTCAGGTGGCTGAGAGAAGCCATCTCACACTGCAGCCAGGCAGGCTCCCCTCCAGCTGTCCAGTTCACGCAGTGGTTTGTCACTGGATACCGGGCACCGGGGCTGTGCCTCGGCACCCGTGTCTCCTTGCCCTGACCGCCCCAGCCCCGCTGTCACCACGGCCCCGACGGGCGCCCCGGTAAGTGCGGGGGCCGAGCGCAGCCCCGAGAGGAGCCCCGGGCCGGGCAGTGCGGCCAGGCCGCCTCTAGGTGGGGCAGCCCGGCCGCCGGCAGGGCCAGGAAGGCTCCGCCGCTGGGCAGCGGGAGGGAGAGGGGCAGCGAGCCGGGCTCCCGGGACAGGGAGCCGGGGGCCTTCGGTGGGCGCGGAGAGAGGCAGCTCTCGGCGGGGTTTGGGCTTTCCCCCGCTGCAATGTAATACAAGTCTGTGAAACGGCGGATCCCTGTGTTACGGTATCTTACGGTGTATCAAGGCTTTTGGCCGCTTCAGACGGCGAGTAATGGGAGGTGTGCAGCTCTTGTCAAGGGTGGAGGCAAGGTGGGAATCGTGTCCCCTCAGACATCCCCGTTTCAGGTGCTGCCCTGCCCCTCTACTGCCCTCACCGCTGCGTCCTCATGCCCGCTCCGAGCCTTTTTCAACGAGGAGAGTTTGCGCCCGGTTTCCCCCTCACACTCTGGGAGGGGGCCCTGTGCCCTCCGCAGGCCGCCCACTCCGGTGCTGCCCCGCGGAGCGCGGCCGGGAGCCGGCTGCCAGCCCTTCGCCCGAGCGGCCAGCGCGGTGCACAGCCGGGCCGCCGCTCTCCCCCCATCCATCCCTCCTTCCTTCCCTCCCTCCCACTGCCCGTCTCCTCGGCGGGGTTGGGGGCCGGGCGAGGCGGGACCACCCAGCTGGCCCCCGGCCGCCACGGCCCCGGCCCGCCGGCCCTGCCCGGCCTCCCTCCGCCGCTCCCCTGCGCTTTACCCCCGCTGCCGCTCGCTCTCCTCCCGGCCTCTTCCTCAGGCATTTCCTCCTCCAAACAGAGGTTTTCTGATCGGAAAGAGGGTGCAGAGATCACCCGAGAGGCGGAGGAGAGAAAAAAAAATTAGGAAAGAAAGAAAGAAAAGGAGGGGGGGGTGTGTGTGTGTGTGTATGTGTGTGTGTATGATACCTGAGTAACTTGGCAAAGAATTACAGCCACTGTAAACCATCTGCAGGTATTTTCAACAGTTTGGGCACGAAACTCTGTAAATCAGGGTCTTCGTGGGTTGGAAACTCCCTGTGCCAGAGCTCGGAGATCGGCTGCACCGGGGGAGAGGCTCATCCTCCTCCCCGCCGCTCGCTGGCCCCCGCAGCCTCCCGCTTTGCCTCGCTCTCGGCGCTCTGCCGCACCTGAACAGAGCCCGACAAAAGATACTCCCTGTCCCGGAGCTCCCCGTCTCCGCCGTGCCCCGAGCCGCTTTCTGGCCGTCAACCCAAACCACGACTCCCACGACCCGCACTTCCAGCCTTCCCCCTTGGAAGAGCGGAGCCCTTCCTCTGTGCCCGCGTCTGAGGCCACGCATCTCTTCCGACATCCCAAATTTCATCTCTTGGCTGTTAAGCAGCCTTTAAAATACTCGTACAGGGCACCCTTCCTAGCCCCCTGTGTATCTTCTCGTAAGTGGATTTCTCTCAGCTTCTTTAGATGCTTCTTGTTTACCTCCAGCTCTAAAAAAATCCCCTTTGGATATTTTCTTAGTGTATCGTGACACCGAAGTCTTCGGTGGCAAAGCGATGGCTTTCCTGGGAAATACCTAGGTAAAAGGTGAGTCCAAGCAAGGTCATTAAAACGGTCTGAGTTTGTTCAGAAAGATAAATCCAGTTCTCGCTTAGTCATGCAGAGGTGCTCTCCAGCTTCGTGCTATGTCTGAAAGAGAGATTATTTATTTTACTGATTTAGTTTGGGGGTAAGAATTATGATTGAAAACATTTAATTCATGCCAGAGTCGTTGATAATCAATTATCATTGCTTCGTAGTCTACTGCAAACAGACGCTCATCTCTGTGAGATCAAGTAGGGAGGTGTTAGCGGTGGCCATACGCCTGTGGAGAAGCCCGGTAACACCCTGGGAATTTAGTTCATGGAACAAAGCGGGTTTGCGGATATCTTTCTTATATGCTTTGTCTCCTTTTGTTGCCGCGTTCTCCCAGCACCAAACACCCGTGTTCGTGAAGCGCAGGCGTTTCATTTCTCATCTACCTGCTTGATACCCTTGCCGGTATTTTTATTAGCTCCGAGAACGCCAATAATATTTGAAAAATAGAAAAGCATGATGCTGGGGGGCATATTGTTGTTTTGGCAATGAGTCGCGTGTGTACAATTCACGTGCGTGTAATAGTTTCCAAAAGCTTCTTGTGTAGGGCCGTTTTCTTTTAGGCAAAGCATGGTTTAGGGAAAAGAGTTTAATCTGCGAGAAATTGCTTTCCTAATACGGGCTTTAAAAGCCCCATGGACAGAAGACCATACTTAATATGAGCCCGACCATGTTTTTAAACAAACGAAATGGTGAAAAGCACATTTTTCAAATCCGGCCGAGCCTGATTTGCGTTTACCCTGACAGCGCGAGCGGCCGGGGACTTGGGCTCTCACAGCCCCGTACCGGCGCGGCGTCTCGGCCCCCGACAGACTCCAAATAAGCGAGTTCCGAGGCTCTTCCCCAGCAGCACGCACCGATGCACGCCAGACTGCGGCGTTGGTCCCGTCCCCGCGACTGTTCCCGTCGGGACGGGACCTTTCCCGGCGCCAGGCTGCGGCGCTCTGCTGAGGCGCGGCGAGGGGGGAAACACCCGAAACACCTCCGAACTATGATCCGACACTCTCCAGGTGGAAGCCGCCGCTTTCTGCTATGCAGAGGGACCGTCCCTTCGATGGTCTCCTCGGCCACGGGCGCTGGGGACGGCGGGGGTGCCCCGCGGGCCGCAAGGGGTTAAGAGGCGGCGCGCCCCGGCGCGCGCCCCGCGGAGCCGCATCGCCCCGCGGCGGGAGCCAATGGGCGGGCGGGGCGCGCGGGGGCTGCCCAATGGGAAGGCGCGGGGCCGGCGCTGTCAGGCGGCCGTGAGGGATGGCAGCGCCGCCGGCAGAAAAAGCGGAGGGCGGGCGGGGGCGGGACAGAGCGGGCGGAGGCAGCGCCCGCGCCGCCAGGGACCCGCGGCGGCGCCCGGCGCAGCGCGGTGGCCCCGGCGGCCCCGGCCCTATGGGCGGGCGGGCCGGCAGTGGCGCAGAGAGGCTGCTCCCGCTGGCGCCCGCCCTCCCGGCGGCAGAACAGGGCCCGGCACCGGCGCGGCGGCGGCCGGTGATGCGGTCGCCTAGCTGAAGGCGCGGCGCGGTCCGCTGCTCTCCCGCGGGGCTTGCCCGTCGCCGGGCCATGTCCGTCCGCGGCGGCAACGCCCTGACGCCTTTTTCCATCCAAGCCATCCTCAACAGAAGGAGGAGCGCGCCCGCCACGCGGCGGGGCGGCCGCCGCCCCGGGGTCGGCCGGCGGCTGGCGGCTGTGCGGCGCCGCCGAGGACCCGCCGCGCGCCTCGCCCGCCGCCCGCGCCCCGGCCCTGCGGACGCCGGCGGGCTGGGACTCGGACTCCGCGCTCAGCGAGGACCCCGAGGGCGAGCGGCGCTCCGAGGAGGAGGGCGCCGGGGGCCGCGCCCGCCCTGCGGAAGCCACGGGCGGGGGGCGGCCGGCGGCGGGGGAGGCGCAGCCACCGGAGGCGGCGGAGCGGGACGCCACCGGCCTCAGCGACAGCGAGATGTCGGCCGCCGTCTCAGGTAGGGGCGGCCCCGATGGCGGGTTCTCCGCACCCGCGCGAGGAGGGCGGGAATGACCCGGGGGGCTGGGAACTGGAGATGATCGTGGCTTTCCGCCGGCCCCCCAGGGCGACAGTCGCTTGTGCGACAGGCTCGGTTGTGTCGGGGGGAGAAGAAAACCCAAAACGCGTCCCGCGGGGCGAGGGAGGGCGGATCGGGGAGGGCCTTTGCCAGGCTGAGCCCGCAGCCCGCCTGAGCGCCCGTCGCTTAAAGGAGAGCGAGAAGCCCCGGCTGCGGGCGGCGGCTGTTCCGGCGACGGGGCGGGCAGCGGCTTGGCGGGCTCTCCGCTCGCCCCGTCGCTGCGGACTGGCCGCAGGGAGCGCACCTGGCCGCCTGTGCGCGGGTGCGGGCCCCGCGAGGAGCGGGGATGCCGCTGTCCCGGTTCCTGCCTGCCCTGACCGCCGTGCTCTCGCCCTGCCCGCAGATCGCAGCCCCCCGGAGGAAGAGGACGGAGCGGGCAAGTGCGGCAATCTGCTGCCGGGGGAGGAGGAGGCGCGGCGGCTCCGAAACCGCGGAAGAAGCGCTCTCGCGCAGCCTTTTCCCACGCGCAGGTCTTCGAGCTGGAGCGGCGCTTCAACCACCAGCGCTACTTGTCGGGGCCCGAGCGGGCCGACCTGGCCGCCTCGCTGAAGCTCACCGAGACGCAGGTGAAGATCTGGTTTCAGAACCGGCGCTACAAGACCAAGCGGCGGCAGATGGCCGCCGACCTCCTGGCCGCCGCCCCCGCCGCCAAGAAGGTGGCCGTCAAGGTGCTGGTGCGCGACGACCAGAGACAATACCACCCCGGCGAGGTGCTGCGGCCGCCCTCGCTGCTCTCCCTTCAGCCATCCTACTACTACCCCTACTACTGCCTTCCGGGTGGGCTCTGTCCACCTGCGCTGCAGCTGCCGGCACCCAGTGAGAGGCACACATACATACCCCCCCGGCACCGACACCCCCACCATACACACTGGCAGCCAGAAAACCCATCTTCCCTCTGCCACCTCCCCATCCATGAATCCATCCATTCAGCTTCTCAAGTCCAGAGCCCCAGCTGCAGCTCTCAGTGCCTCGGACAGTATTTATTATTATTATTTTATTATTATTTTTATTATTAATATTTTTGGATGGTTCCTCACCCTCTCCTCTTTCAACGTAGGACTTCTCGGCCACCCCCACCCTGACCCTCACCCTGTCCCCACCCCGCCAGCTGAGGACTCTTGCAATTTGGCACAACTTGTTCATGGTATCCATGTTGTCAGTGTATTTGGTGTAGACTTTTTGTTTGTGTGTTTTATTTTCCTTCGGATCGGTAGAGACTCGATCTTGTGTGGAGAAAAAGAGAGAGAAAACAAAGGAGAGGAAAAAAAAGTACAATCCGCAAAACCAAATGCAGCTCAAAAGAGGAGATCAAGGACTCCCTCAGTGGATTGTAAGGAAGATTATTTTTGTCGTCTGAGTCCTTGGTCTTCCAACTTGTTGCAAACTGAGTGTGCCTTGTATGGTGCTGAATGTAAGGAAACCTCTTTCAGGTCCCCCCTGCTCTTGTTGCCCATGTTATTCCTGTACTCCATGATCCCTGGCAAAGGATAAATATGTCACAAAAGGGTGAGATATATCAAAACTCCTGACTTCTTGTTTTCCTTTTTTTCCTGAGATCTTTCCGTGTTCGGGGAGGGAGGAGTTATGGATTTTTCGCACTTTCCAGATGTATTAAAGTTGTTGTTATTATTTTTATATTCAATGTGAATATTTCTAGTCAGGCTTTTTAAGAAATCGATGTAATGGGAAACTTTAATACCATCAGTGCCTTTTACAGTTCTTCTGCAGAGCTCTCCTCCAGGGGCAGGGATTTCTGATCTGCTCAGCAATGTAATTACAGTCTCTTTCTTCCAAGGTAACTCGTTGCTTTTTTTTCCCCTTCTTTTTTCCCCCCCCTCTATTTCTCTTTTAATGGCACTGTGCACTCAACTAGATTATTTACTACAAATGAATTGTGAATGTTTGTAAGCTACCCGCTGTACTTGTTTTGTTGGTTTTTTTTTAATTTATAAACTTTAGTTTAACACTTACCTCTGCTGCTTGTGTCGTTCATGAGAGAGGACACGGATTTCCCCAGTGATATTTTTTTCCATGCAGCAGACCTCAGCCGTGGCTCAGACCACATCCCTCCTTTTTCCGCTTGCACAGAGGCAGGTGGTGCGAATCGTGGAGTCTGTCGCAGATCTGGGCCGCCTTGCCTGGCTGTACCGTGCAGCGCCGATGCCCCTTCCCTCAATGGGAGGTGGAGGGGGCCCAGGAGCTCTGGCCGGGCGCCTTAATCACTTCTTTGGTCACGCCTGTCCCGGATGGAGCGATCCCCCATCTGCCGGAGAGCCAGGATCGCTGGCTGAATTTACGGCTGGCTGTTGTGGTGAGGATGTGGTGCAGTCGGAGGAGCCACTAGACCTCGAACCGGTTTTCCCGGTGCAGGCTGCTGCCCCTCTACCGCGGGCCGTGCCAGTTTAAAACCTTGGCGGATCCCGGGAAAAGTGTGTGGGTCGGTGAATTGTTTTCTCTCTGCTGGAGTCTGGCGGGGAGACTGGGGGCGCGGGCTCAGGATTGGGCTGCGAGAGGGGGCTTCGCAGTCCTCGACAAAACTGCCGAGGTTGTCTGTGTCCCGACACAACCGCGATAGCCGCTTGGGGCAGCCTCCCTCCTTGGACCGAATCTCCTCCAAGCCTCTGTTGCGGGCCCGGGCCCTCGGCACGGTGCTGGCGGCTCAACCCCGTCAGCTGCGGCCCTCGGGCAGCACTGCCCGAAGGGGAGGGCAGTCTGCCATGGGGTGGGCAGCTCCACCTGGGGGTCCGGGGCCGGGCAGTGGCGCTCTGTGGGACCTGACCCGGTGGTGGCTGCAGTTGTTTCTCTGCGCCGATGGAGCCCTGGCCGGACCATGCTGACAGGCGGCTGCATTGCCTGGGCGCCGCTGATTCTTCATCACCGCCGGCTTCTTTCCTTTCCCGCTGGTTTTCACACGGGCTTTCGCTGCGGCTTCCGGGCACGGAGTGGCTTGCAGGAAGCCCCTGCTTCCCCATCGCTTCCCGGCCGCTGTGCTTGCCAGCAGCTCCAAGATGCAGCCGGGCTGTTTCCCTGTCAGCCTCTCACTCCGACCCTCCCTTGCTGTCATTTCGCTGTCCCCAGGCTCGGGCACCCCGCAGGTTCGATGTCCCCGGGCTGGCACCCCCAGCAGAACTCGGCGGCAGGGAGAGGGGCGGCAGTGGCTCCCCGTGGGCTGCCCCAGCCCCAGCATGGGCTGGGGACAAGCTCTCTGTTCCCAAAGCCAACAGCTGTCATGACACCGGGGGAAATGCTTTGGGTTTGGTTTTGCTCCACTGGGTGTGTTGGCGGTCCTGTTGCCGAAAGGAGTGTTCCCTTGTAGCGGTCCCTTGGCAGATGCAGGAGGACTGACGTTTATTTGGCCCGATCCCGAAGTGCCTGTCTCTTTCTTCTTTCTTCTTCTTTTTTTTTTTTTTTTTTTTTTTTTGTAACTATTTCCTTCCGACATTCCCAACACTTTCCTTCCTGGGAAAATGAAACTTTTGGATGGCAGAATCTGGGCTCTCGTACACTTCAGGAGGTAAAGATGTGCCACTGCTGCCTCGCAGTTTGCTTTTTTCTCTGCCTGTAGCCCCGTACAAGACATCGAGCCGCTGACTCCCGTCTCAGGTTCGATGGGACAGTTCGCACCAGCGGAGGTTTTGTCCCTGGCGGGGATGGCTTTGGCAAAGCTGGCTATGGTTCCTATCGGGCTCTCTGTTCGAGGGAGCGGACTATTTCTAAGCCTTAATTTTTTTCCCTGTAGGTCATCGTATTGTATTATTTTGATTCGTGCTTGCTAAAGGATGTAGTGCTCTAGGGAACCTTCTGATATGAAAGGGAAGCGATGGTTATTCGAGATTCCTCAGGTTATAACACCGGGTAACGGACTCAAAGTGTCAAACTATTTTCCTTTTAATCAGGTAAAACTGATGTGCGTTTTACTCGAGATAGAAGTTGCTGGAAAAGTTGATCTGAGTAAAGTTGCCCGGAATTTTAGTATTGGTGTTTAATATTGAATATTTATGCATCGACAGTGTCTTCTTTTGACGTTGACAAAATCCGATATTTGAGAAACGTCAGTATTTGATATTGGAAAAATATAATCGATAATTTAACTGGATTTTTTCCGGAATTTGAGGCATTTCTATTCCTATTTTTCTTTATAATTTTGATTTTTGAAATATAAAGCAAACTCTCTTCATCCTTTACCTTTTCTTAATGGCAAAATCCCCAGTAACAGGCGTGTAACTATACCAAGGTGAAAGGAATTACTCTGTATTTTCGGCGTTTAAGTTATCAGCAAAACCTGGGCTCTAACATGTTCTCTCCATACAGCCTCAAACACACATTCAGCTCATCAGCACATACACGGCTTCAACGTAAAAATAATCTCCCTAACAATGTGTCCCAATTTCGGCCTCTCTCACAAACCCCGCATCTATACAGGGGCGTGGGAGTCATTTTCCATCTCACCATGGGCAAGCTCTAGTCTTAAAAAAAAATTCTTGCAAAGACAAGAGGGAGAGGGGGGAAATACCGCAGCTACAAGAAATTCGATTGTTGAAATGTAATGTAAATTGTGTATATCTTTGCATATGTCTCCACTGGCGCTTGTGTTTGTGTATTAAACAGTCGCACAGTCGCAGAGTCCAACTCTGCAACCGGGAGGCTGCCTATATTTAGCTACCTCCCGCTCGCTCGCAGGGTAATAAAACAGGAAGCCACGTAGATTTGTCCCCCCCCTGCGCACATACACACACACGCTAACACACTCAGGTAGAAATCAGCGTCATTTTCCCGGGATGAGGAGAAGCAGCAGAAGATACCGGGGCACAGGCAGCCCCCCGGCGGTGCAGCACCTGCCCAGCCTCCCAGGGGCTCCCGGGAGCAGGGGCCAAAGGTGTCCGGAGGTTAAGGGCCTCTCCCCGGCAGGCTTTGGCAGGCTTTTTTCCGCTCCAATTCTCCTGTCAGTGGGACGGCGACGCGCCCCGAGGGCAGCCCCGTGCCGGGGCCACAGGGAATCCCGGCCGCCTTTCCAGCGGCTCTCCCGGGTCTGTAGCACCAAACCGCCGGAGCAGCCGCTCCTCTGGGAGGGCTCCTAAGACAAGGACAGGGGTGCTCCTCCGGACGGCCGGAAAGCCAGACCCCGCGGCCTCTGGAGATCCAAAGTGGCTTCATCTAGCAACCTGGCTTTTCCCGAGGTGATGGGAAAAATAAAGGGCAGGTCTTTTTGTCCCGGCCGCATAATCGGAGACATTACTTCTCCCAACCTCTCCGAAAGCCGCAAGAAAGCGGACTGTTCCTTCGCGTTGTCCGCTGCTGCGGGAAACAACATAATTACCCGGGGAGCAAGGATAACGAGGGAGCAAATGACACGTTTCCCAACCGGGTGTCACGGCCGTCAGTGGCAGGACACTGCACCGCTCCGGGACAGCGCTCCCTCCTCCGAAGGCGAGCAGAGACGCCGGTGGGACGGCAGGTTCTGTCCGGGGCCTTCCGGCCCCACTAGGGCTGCCGCCTGCGGGACCCCCGCCCCGCTCTGCTCCCCGGCAGCCGCATTAACCCGCACCGGGGCGGCTCCGCACCGCGGCTGGCCGGTTCCTTGTCGAGGGACCGCGGGAGAGGGTGGACTCTTACCCGCAGGTGGGGATTGTCCTTTTCCTAGAACGTTTAATATTTGTGGTGTGGGTTTTTTGTTTTGTTTTGGGTTTTGTTCGTTGTTTTTTTTAAGGGAGGGATGGAGCGGATAGAGAGGGCGAGTTCACGCCCGGGCCGGCCCGGGAGGGGGATGTCGCGCTGCCTGGGGCAGGCCATGGACGAGGGCTGCCCTTCTCCGCCCACAGCCGCAGACACCTCCCTGACTGCCTCCTAGGCAGGTCCTACGGCCCACAGAGGAAAATCATGGCAGAGGATAAGGGGTTTGGCTCCTCGGTCCGAGGCCCTTGGGGTGGCTGAAGAACAATCCCCGGCTCTTTCTCCAGGGTTTCCCCAGGCCTGTTGCCCCATTCCGGAGCCGCTAGAGGTGTTAACCATCCCAAGTGATGCTGGCGGTAGTCGGGGTGATCCTTGAAAAAAATTAGAGCGGAGAGTGGTGGCTGCAGAGCTGCAGGTTAAGCCGTTCTGGGGTTCTCAGGTGCGCCTGTGGCTTCTTGCCTAAAATCTGACTCGGTAGTAAAGAGGCCACGGCTTGGGCTCCCGAAGGACACTAATGGCAGCTAGCAACACATCCATCCTCTGCTGAAACAGAAACTGAGTCAAGAAGTCTCTCCTCTCCCGCAGCAGTGGCTCGGCTCTGGGAGAGACAGAAAGGGGCGCAGAAGGCGACCCTCAGGGACTACCTTGCTGTCTCCAAAAGGGTGCAGGTAGCCACCAGAACTGGTGAAGGATGTCCTTCCCACCAGCGTAGGGATAAATCTATTAATAATAATAAAAATGTATATAGGTACTTCAAACATTTTTTTCTTTATTAGGAAAAAAAAAAAAAGAAGGAAAAAAGAAAAGAAGCGTGGGAGGAAGGCCACACGCAGCCTTTTCATGCACGGCCGACTGACAAGTAAAACAATGCTTCCACACCGAACGAGAATGATAGAAAACCATAAAACGGGTGGAAAGGCAAAGACGGGTCTGATTTTCAGCTTTCCGGGCCTGAAGGGTATCAGCGTGCGAGCAGGGGCGCCGACCGCCGGGAAGAGGGGTGGCTGGGGCCGGCGCTGGGGCGAGCGCTCACGGGACAGGAGCCGCTGTCGGGGGGGCGCGGGTTACGGCGCTGTTTCCTAAATTGCTCTGTGGGGAAAGCAAATCCTGCAGGGGGTGACGGCTCTGAAAAACACCTCTGCCCGCTGCTACAGAGACCTATTCTGCCTGTCGGCTCCGGCGGTCTGAGGACCCCGCTCGGCACCGCTGATCCGCTCTCCGTTAAAGTCGTCCGACGATGAAACCCCCGCTGTTTGTCTCCCGGGTCGGGGTAAATCACTTTGCCCACGGATCTGCGCTGCGCTTAAACTGGCCAAAGAAACGCTTTGTGTCGCAGAGGACTCGAGTGATAATTAGGGATGAAATGCGCGTGGAGAGGACTAATATTATTTTTGGCTTTTGCGGGAATAATACATATTTGCAAACTGTACGAATAAAGCTGGATAGGCTGGAAGGGGAGGGAGGGAAGGCGGTTCTGCCGGCTGTCGGCAGAGCTAGGACTCGGTGGCGGAGTTTGTGCCGGGCTTCTTAGCTCAGGAGGGGAAAGCGAGGGACAGGTCGTGTTTGGGACTTTCCTTTTGGCACTCTACTGCGATACTGGGCGGCAGCAGGGGGGTGGCGGGGTGGCGCAGCCCCGAAGACCCCCCCGAGAAGCCGCGGAGACGTTTTCCTCCGTGTCGTGCGCGGATTTACCGAGGTGGCGGCATTGCCAATCTGTTCTGCACGGGGGCACTGACCACATAAGACAAATAGTCTTTACTTAGCTAATATTAGTAATAATAATAATAATAACAACAACAACAACAACAATAATAATAATGATTCGCGGTTCTCTTTATTCAGTTAAAAATGAAAAATGGTGGCAAAGGGGGAACTTCTATGGACACACTACGTTTTCCCACCGACCAGAACAAGAAAAGAACACATGTGCTCATTTGCTAATTCTAAACCCCACTCTGCACGGGTGCAGACTGTGATTTTGTCAAGTAACTCTGAAGGTTCCTTTGATTTGTCTGAAATTTTACTAACTTTCCCGATTAAAAATAAATGTCTGGAAGAAACAGACGGGTTTCTTCGGTCTTCGGCTCTTCTTCAAAGAGCTTTTGCTTTTTGCTGCGTGGATTCGCTGCCACTGGGAAGTTGTGTTTACGTGTCCATGTCAGGTCATGGCTCGTGGGAACACAATAACATAGTTTTACCCAAAATACCTCCAAAAGATACTGAAATAACCACTTTGTTTTTGCGAACAAATTATTTCACAAAGAAGGAACAGAAACGAAGATGCAAGAAAAAATATCTATTGCAAGCCCTCTGTACGGGGCGAACTTTAAAAGGAAAAGCCCGACATTTTTATCCTAGAAAATAATATATGCAAGATTTGCAACATGGAAGCTACTTGTAAATCGACCTCGCTTCGGGAAGAATGTCATTGTCAGTGGGTGGCAAAGCCCTCGGCCAGGCAGGCACGGCGGGGGCGAGCGGGGGAAAGCGGCTGCGGGCTGGAGAGCGCGGAGGGGCCGGGGCCGCTGCACCCCGCGGGACAGGGGAACGGATCCCCGGACATCCCCTCATGCCAAGGACAGGAGCAGCTACGGAGGATGCAGCGTGTGCCTGGCAGAAGACATATCTCAGAAGCTCTCCCCATCTTTTCTCTCCTGCACCTCCGCGAGGTGCCGGCCGGCTGCTCGGGACAACCTCCCATCGCTGCCGCATCCCGCCCGGTTCTCTGCTTCTTGCCTCCCGCTCCCTGCAAAACCTTCTTTGACCGATCGAGCGCCTGTCCCTTGTCCCCTCGCCGTGAGCAGGGCCATGTAAGCTCGCGGCAGAGCCCTCGTCACCGGCCGCTGCGGACAGCGGAGAGGGAGCGCTCGGCGGCCCGGCCCCGGCAGCGCAGCAGTCCCAGTGCCTCTCCCAGTCCCTGCCAGCGCCCCGCGGGGCTGCTCCCGGCCTCCCGCGGCCCGGCAGGGAGGGTCTCCTCAATGCCAGGCCTGTGTATTTGTAGTTTGATTTCGCACGTCAAGGATAATTTCTTCATACAACTTAATGGACGCGGCTTGACATCCATAATGATCGCTAATCATTCAAATTATTTTTGCTAGCGCCCAGACATGTTCCAGTTGTTGTGATAGATCGCGTTTCACCCATAATGACGGACAATTACCATTTCTAATTCGCCGGCTTTTGACACCTAAATCCACCCACCATATGTGGCTGAAACGAGCGGGGCCCTGATGACATTTGCAGCGAGCCCCTCTCCTCTGAGCGGGGCACCTGGGATGCCACCCACCCCCCGGCACCCCCGGCCCTTCCCCAGGCCGCCGGAGCTCGGCTGTTCGCCATCGCAAGCCCCCGGACGGCAGCTCGGCGGCCGTGGGTGTCCGTGGGGCGGGCCGGCGGGGGCAGGAGCGAGTCCCACGCGGAGCAGCCGGGCCCTCCTCTCCCCGCCCCGGCGCCCTTCGGGGCAGCCGGGCTGTGCTCGCCCCCGAGGCGCTCATACGCCTCAGAGGAATCCCAGCTGGAAAGCGGCTTGATCCGGCATCCAGGGCCGCCCATGCGGGCTGTTCCCTTCCCGCCTCTCCTATCACCATCGCAGCCAGGAAAACCCGCGTGTATTTATGCTTCGATCCGCCACGACCCATGGCCTTGCACTGTCCTTTGTGGGAGACAGCAAAGCGTGATGGGGAGGTTCAGCTGCAAATAGGGTGCGCAGTGCATTTCCATTGCATCCATCACATTTCCTGGGGTATTTACCTCCGCAGGTCCCCTAGAAATTAGATGCACCCGATGTAAGGTCTCTCCGTGGGACCCGATGCAGCCAATGGAAGCAGAATCGGCAGTTCCGCGCCTCCGTCACAGCCCCAGCGCCGGTCGCCCGACTCGGCCCGGCCGTCGGGGCACTCACTCTCTCTGCGGTCAGATGAGCCCCTGCGCTGGGTCTCGTTTGTCAAAAAGGAAGTGAGAGGATTCACCCTGGGTGATTTCTTTGGGGTTGTTTGGTTTATTTGGTTTTTGTTTGTTTGTTTAGTTGTTTTCGTTTTTGTTTTTGTGAATAAACGAATGAAGCCGCCGTTGTTTGACTTTAATCCCCGCAGGACGGAAGCGCCACTGCAACGTCGATAGCACAACATTCGTGCCCAAGTGCTGCAAGGCAGAAACTTCACTTTTCTATAAAGAGGCAGGCATCGTCTGCTTTTAAAACCCTGAGTATTTCTGCTGCATTAACCTTCGAAGAGTCACATGAAACATTTCCTTCGTCAGGAATAACCGACAGTGGATACCCCAGTCACAGTTGGAAGGACGGGCAGACACGGACAAAGCCAGATCCTGAGCCTATGCTACTCTCCCCCGCATTGCAATGCTCCCTGACGCAGCCCAATGAGCAGTCAGAGTGACAGAGAAGCCCAGACAGGGTCATGCAGACACGCGTGTTTCCAGTGGGACAGACGGGGCTGGTGATTACCGGGGTGAGGATCACACATCGGAGAACGTCGGGGCATTACCGGGGCCTTCTCAGTACCCTTGGTGGGATGAGTCCCCAGGCTGTTCCCCCCGAGTGCTTCTACAAAACCCACTCACGGACTCGTTTCCCCGCTGGGCACTGACACAGCGGCTCCCGGCCGCGGCGGGGCGAGAGGACGGAGGGACGAGACAGGGATGAGGGCAGGGGACACCGCCGGGCCATGGCCGCTGCTCGGTGTGGTGAGAGGGAACTGTCATCGTCGGGAAAGTGCTGAATCCGGCCTGGCCGCCGCCCGGCACTGCCCCGGCCCTGCTGCACCTTCCACCACAGCAAAACGGCCCCGCAAAGGGCAAACACGCCGACCCCCGCTTTGGACAGCTGAGGAGCAGGAAATGGGTTCTCACAGCCTTTTTAACGGAGCAAGTGGAAGGATTTAGCCATCAATATACTTTAAAATAAGGACTAGAGGGATTGCCTGTCTGAGGTTTCTCGGCTCCCGGCGAGGTATTTTGATGAGGAGGTTTATTTCCAGTTAAACTTCCAAGGCACGTCTGAGGTATTTTTGTACTTTCCCCAAGAATTAAACAAAATACTTTCTCAGCCCTCGAATTCAAGGTAAAGATGATGGAAAAAAAATCACCAGCCCAGTACATACTAAAAAGCCAGAGCGACTGCGTGTCAGCAGGTACCGCCTGACTGCCGGGAGCGGGGCTTCTCGCCCGGGCAAGGCAGGCTGGGCTGAAACGGCCCGTGCTCGGGCGGGGCCCAACACACAGCCGGGGGATCCCGTAGTTCCAAGACTGGGGGTCCGAACTGCATCATGCAAAGGAATAGACCCACATCCCTCACTGGGAGCGGGACTGGGGTTCAGGTGCTCGGTAGTACTGAGGAAGTCATGATGGACACCCCAGAAAGAATCCCTCAAATTCAGCAGAACAGTAATTGCTAATGACCTTCCCTCGCTTTGGGCATACAGGTTTGATTAAAGGGTCTTTAAAGCTTATTTTCCCCTAAAGCTTCTGCCAGGTGTCTGGAATCAGATAGCTCCATTTCAGGCAGGTTCGGTCTGGGGCTTTTGCCACGGTTTAGACCACGTTCGCACCTTCTCCATTCTGGCCTCCACATGCACGCCCTTATTGATTATAATGAGCTTCCTAAAACCAGAAAAAACACCATGGCATTCAAGAACTAGTAAATTAATTTTCCTGTATGTCTTTGACAAAGATTAGCCTCTCACTATGTGTATTGATCTAGAGACTGGTGGTATGCAAATTTGTGAAAAGAAAAAAAAAAAAGAGAGAGAAAAAAAAGAACCTATGTGTTCATTCTTTGCTAGATAAGGAAAGAAAAGCATTGTTCCAGCGACAGAAGGTTCCTTTTCCTTGATAACTTTGTAAGATACATATTACTTTATGTCTTAACACACCACCTTATCCAGATCTCTGAGAATTGCGTGGAGCAAAACCTATTCTGCAGAGGGTACTGTATCTTTATTCCTTCTGCAGAGTATTTTCTAGGTGTTGTTGGAACAGAAAGGTCTCCTCGCTTCCTAGCAATTGTTCCACAGGGGTATTAAAGAAAGGACAAAGACCTCAGCGCTTCTTGCTTGTCCCCTCTCTCGGGACAGACCGCTGAACCATCCCACAGTCCCCTGCTGGTACGTGGCGTCTGACACTGCCATCTTGTGTTCTACAGTTCCAGCTGTTATTTACGAAACCAGTTTCAACGAAAATGTTTATTTGTGAACATAAAAGGTAGCTGAGACAGTTAAACACATTATTTCAAAGGGAGGTGCCAAGCGCCCGTTTTATTTTAAAGGCTAAATTTCAGCATTTTAGCTTCTAGCTAAAGAGCAAAGTTTAAGCATATTTGAGCCTGTCAGATCTTCATGAAGATGAGCAGGTTTCTCTGTCTCTATCATGGTACAACTCTCAGGTACTCTCAGGTCTCTTCAGTGGTGCTTTTCTTCTAGTTATGTTTACCATTCTCTAGGAAGAAAGTAGTAGAATTTATTTATCCTTTGCAGACACAAACATGAACTTTTTCTGCATATTTTTCTGCATATTTTTACTGCATATTTTCTGCCTTTGCTTCCAATGCTGTAACCTCAGACAAATCGCTGCAGATACACCATGCAGGTTTGGCTTCAGTAGCTAAAACTGCATGAGAGAGAAAAGCTAAGGAAAAGCATTCAAATGAGGCAAGGAAAAGACATTTTACCCTATCTTAATAATTTGAACTGATGGGCACAGACATCTGGCCAGTGAGGACAGATGGAGGTGAACTGAAGTTGATATACCTGTTTTATATCCAGTAATAAATGTCAAAACATTTTGGGCAGCTGAAAAGAGAAGAGCAAAATGGCAACAAAATGGGAATCTCTGGAAATGCAGAAGTGCTGTCAAATTGTGCCTTTATTTTTTACTTGTTTTCTCTTACAGAGAAGGTCTAATGGCATGCTAAAGATAATGACCCAAAGTTTATTTTATGCTTCCTGACTTTTTTTTTTAAATGTTATGACCTTGATTACTTAAACATTGTTTTCTTTCTTCATTAAAATAAGTATAGATTGCAAATCACTGTAACCCTTTAAAAGTATTAAAATCATGTAAGAATGATGTCATTAGAGTAAGTGATGAAAACTTTCTGGTCAGGACTTCAAAACATGTCAAATTAATAATGAACAACTTGAGTAAGGTCTTGCAAATAATGTTAATTAAAAATGTCCATGTGCAGTCCCTTTGAGGGCATGTGAATAAATATCTAACAGTTTCTATTGGGGTCTCAGTTCATACTGAAAATGAGGAAGTCTTTATAATTCATAACTATTACAGAATCTTTATGAATGCTCTTTCTCATATTTCCCACTGGAAACCATTAGATAATCTGTTTTTATTATATAGAGCCAAAGATTTGGCTTAATATTTCTGGTTTAGAACAGACCACAGAATTGTGGGGATATTAGCCATCCCATAATTTTTAGGGGTGACCTAAAGTCACGTACATTTATTCCTGTCTTGAGAGTTTCTTCAAATTACAATCTTTGATCCTTGTTCTTCTAAAAATGTTACCCAAGATACATATAAACCAGAAGTTTCCTACTCTGTGTTTTTTCATTAACCATCTATCTTCTCACCCACTAATGTTGTGAAGTTAAGAGTCTGCATAATTGAGTCTGTAAATTAACAAAAAAAAATCCAAACAGCCAGAGCAACCAAGCTGTAGATGGTATATTGGCCTTAATGTTCTTATATTAACACATTAAGCAAGCAGAAAGGGAGCTTTTCATTATGCCTAGGTTGTTTGAGTTTTTTTTAATGGCAACAAGATGCATTTCTTTCCCTGACCTTCCTTCAAAGTCAAGATATTTTTGGGGCCAAAGATGAACTAAGAGAGATAGGAAAAGTGTGTGATGGAAGGATTATTCTGGGTATCTGAGAAAGACTGTAAGTAGGAAGCAATGAACTGAAGAGTAATTCAAACTGGTGTTCAGTGTTCTAAACTATGAGTTATTCAGCATTTCAAACTGACAGCATGTAAATGTAAATTTTATTAACTGCAGAGCAATAAAATTTTGTAAGTTTCTGTCATTTTGAATTTTAGTGGTTCAGATTGAAGCCTCCAGCTTTTTAAATCACAACTTGTAGGAGCACAGCTCTAAAGCATCCACTACTCTTAAATGTGTGCTTTTCAAAACCTCATTATTGCCTTTGCTCACAAAATATCCTTCTCAGGATCCAGGTCTGCATGTCTTGTGTCAATGATAGGCTGACAGGCTCATGCCCTCTGTTATGTTTACATTGTATATTGTATAAAGTTTTCTGCTCTTCATTCTCACTAGGCAGAAAATAAAACAGGATTAGCAGTGATATCACCCTTCAGACCAGCCAGATTTTCTCCTTTGATCTCAAAAAATTTCTTTGCATGTGCAGTGCAAGAGTCTGGCTCAAGGATCCTTGTTTTGCTCTTGAGACAGACATTCCCTGATTCAGGAAAATTAAAACATATTAATGCCTACCAGTTAAAGCTGAGATCTAGCAGGCAATATCTTGGAAAAGTTCTTGCATGACAAAGTTAGATCAGTGGAGAACTTTGCTAATATTTTACTGGATAACAAAGCTCAAATAGAAGGCAGTTTTGTATAGGCAAAGGATTACAGGAACTCAGCCAAACAGCTCAGAAATTTATGAGACCAATTTTTCTTTTTTTCAGAAGATTACAACTGCCACTGAAGAACCAAAGTGAAGTGATAGAATTGCACAGCATCCAACAGGTTGTGTTTGCCAGCAGGGATCTAAAATCCAGCCACTTCACTTGATGTGCTCCAGCAGTCACAGATACATACTGTCTGTGTCTGTCTGTCTGTACATTGGTCCATTTAAAAGGAACACTAGCAACTCAAATATCATATTTCCTTTGACAAACATGTATTCTAGTTACAAGTAAGAATAGAAAATCACTTCAAACATTTCAAATTGTGTTGAATGGTGAGAAGGATTAGACACCATATCTAATTCTAAGTCTGAATCTCAATTCTCATAGCAGTCTAGATTTTTTTTTATAGTATTTCTTTATGTAATAAGCTGAGTAAGCTCTCAATTAATTGAATATATTGTCAAACTGAATATTATTTTGAGTGTGTTATTAACTGGCAAGAATTTTACCTAAGTAAGGTAAAAACAACAGAAACAGATCCATTATAAGATGTTAAAAGTATATGTGTTGGAATTCTCAGGAAACAGAAAATAATACATAATCTTTCACTAGTAATAATTGCATGTTCTCAAAACCTTAATTGCAACCTTAATTTCTTCTTGGTCTACTTGAGTACAGAATTAGATATGCAAATTCTGTCACAGTTTTCGTTCAGTTTTTCCTGGTGTGCTTCTCTTAACTCTCTCTTCCTTAGTATTCTATATTTATCATGTTGCTAATACATCTCTATGGTTTGGCTCAATGTAGATCTGAGATTATCATACCACAAAGCTACTTCATCTCCATCAGAACCACCTACAGTTTTGGCATCAGTAATAGAATTGCCCTCAAGACGTAAAGTTTACTGGGAAGAAATTTATTTGGAAGCACATAAGCTAGTGTTGAGGAAAAACAGTTTGAGTGAGTCACAACTTTTGATACCACATCAGAAGAAAATTGATACAAAGTAGGGGTTTGAAAATTAGTTATCCCAGAGATGTAATTCTACTGCTCAAATTCCCCTATGGAAAATTGGGAGCTAGTTGTGATTTTAGTTTGTCATGTGCAATAAGAAAGACGTACAGAAAAACCAGCAGAAATATTAGCTCTTTGTCATTCCAGCTGACACACATTGACACTGAGAACTTTACTGTGCTAAATGATATAAATAATGCCTAAGAAAGCATGTTTATTAGAGCTACAACAGGTCAGCTAATGAATTGGACTGTGGTGCCTAGCTCCCAGCCAGGATGTCAGCTCTCCAGTTTGCTGGATGTCACAGCGGCTGAAGTAGCTGGAGGGACGTGTATTCAGCTTGATTGCTCAAGTCATGGCTCAGGTCGCTGATGAAGATGAGCTCAGGTGAGGCTGTGGTGTGGGTGAGGTGTGGGTGCACGTTCATTGCTGCCAATTGTGGTAGCAAACCATGGAGGGGGTGTGGATGGTGACATCCTGAACTGCTGCAGCTGCTGGGTCCCAAGCACAGGCAGAGCCCTCTGCCACAGCGGGTACTGACACGCATGCCTGTTGGGCACAGAAGACATTTCAAAGCTGATTAAGATGTTACATTAAACTATTCAGATGGGGATCATTTTCTGGAGAAGCACACTAGGGTGGTTAGTACTTTGCCTTTATTTGCTGACATGGCAATGAAGTGGCACAGCTGATAGCTGGCTGGTTGGTTTGTGGAGGAAACACTAGGCTTCATCCTCTCGAGTACTGTATCTTATATAGACTCTAACGACAGGACATAGCTGAGTTGGAAGATACTAAATGACACTTCACAGATATTTCACACATATATAATTTTGGACTGGAATAGTTGTCTGCTCAAGAAAATCAGTCTTGGGTGTCTGCAGTCACTGCAAACCTACCTCTCCCATGAAAGTTTCACAGGAAAGTGTACATCAAATAACCCCAGTATGAGCTATACACCTGACTGCATTGTTTGAATATTCACAGCAGCTAAAATCTGTAGTCAGACATGAGGATCTCAGTTCCCTAGGTGATGGACACAGGTACAGCCAATAGATCATATTTGTTCCTTAAAAATTGCAAATTGCAATCTAGGGAAAAAGGAAAGCAATTTGCCACAGTCATGGGGCACAAGCAAGGAACAATGAGACAATTTTATACAATACGATAGACAACTGTACTGGATCATCAGTACCTTCCAGCTGCCAAGTACTTATAGATGAGGTTGTGCAGTGGAGAAGCAGAGGAGTAGATGCTCTACAGTGACCAGTCCAATAAAGTCTAGGAGTCTAGGGAACTAATTAGCTTTGAGCACTTTGAAAGCATGGTTGGCATGTGCCCCAGTGAACACAGAACTGCGCTGTCATGACTATAATATTTGCAGTTTAATGCTGGAGATAAAAGTATATTTGGAGAGGTCAAAGTAGGAAACTCTGAGCTCTTTTCTTGCCTTTGAGGCTGACAACATATATGACTTTGAGCAGGTCATCTAGACTTGGCAAAAAGGGGATTGCAGTGGGTTTCCAATGTCAAGATTCATTCAACTCATGTGTGTGCGGCTCCTTGGATGAAGATCAATAGTGAATAGTTATTGCTGTGGAAGCTGATCATAAAAGTGTTGAAAGGGATATATTCACTATCATGGGAGTCTTGAAAAAGCATTTGCAATTAAGAATTTATTCAGAAAATTGAGTTTGTCTTCTTCTGAATTGTTCACACAGTCTTCACAGACTGATAGATTATATAATTTATATAATTATAATTATATAATTTAATATATATTTAATAGATATTAAATTATATAATTATATTTTAATAACTGACATATTTCTGGCTTTAATTGACATATTTCCAAGGGATTTCTTTTGGCATATAGTTCAAAGTTAAAAAGAATGTTAATAAGGACCTTTAGGCAAGTGAAAAATAGGATGCATTGCAACACAGGTTTACTTCATGTGTCATATTAATGTGACAGTTGATTTGCTGAAAGATTTCTTAGACATGGGCAATTTAGACATGGCAGTGTATTGGGTTTGCATGTCCAGGTTTTGGTAGCGGGGGGTGCGGGAGGACATACAGGGGTGGCTTCTCTGACAAGCTGCCAGAATCTTCCCTCATGTCCGACAGAGCCAATACCAGCTGGCTCCAAGATGGACCTGCCACTGGCCATGGTCAAGCCAACAGCAACAGTGGCAGTGCCTCTAGGACTTAAGGAGAAGGGGGAAAAACCTGCACAAGTGCATCTGAAGAACAGAGTGAGAATATGTGAGACAAACAAACATGCAGACACCAAGGTCAGTGAAGAAGGAGGGGAAGGAGCTGCTTCAAGCACCAGAGCAGAGATTTATCCCCCTGCAGCCTGTAGTGCAGACCCTGGAGAGGCAGGTGGTCTGTTGAGGTCCATGGTGGAGCAGAGATCCACCAGCAGCACCTAGAGGACCCCATGCTGGAGCAGGCAGATCCTCGAAGGAAGCTGTGATCCTTGGAAACCCACGGTGAAGCAGGGAAAGAGTGTGAGGGGTCCTCCCTGAGACAGTGTGTGATGAACTGACCACAGCTCCCATTGCTTATCCTCTTGCACCTCTTGGAGGAAGGAGTTAGAGAATTTATGAGTGAAGATGAGCCTGGGAAAAAAGGGAGGGATGATGGAAAGGTGTTTTAGGTTTTGGGTTTATTTCTTTTTCCTACTCTGATTTGATTGGTAATAAATAAAACTAATTTCCCCAAGTTAAGCTGGTTTTGCCCATGATGGTAGTTGGTGAGAGATTTCTCCCTGCCCTTATCTCAGTCCATGAACCTTCCATTGTATTTTCTCTCCCCTGGGCAGCTGAGGAAAGGGGTGACAGAGTGGCTTTGGTGTGCACCTGACACCCAGCCAAGGTCAACCCACCATAGGTAGATATAAACTATGTGGATTTTCATGAAGAGTAGCTACACATTAAGGCAGAAAAGTGGAAATAAGTAGATAAGGTGAAGATGGGAGACTTAGATAAAGAGAAGATTATAATGGATGTTACTGGAAGAAGTATCAGGTTGCAGGGGGTGGGCTACCTGAGCAGTAAGTTTCAGGTGCAACATTGTGTAATGCATTTCTTAATGAGCTGCCCAAAAAAAGCAGGATCAAGCTGATTAACTGGTAAGAGGATTTTGGGAAGCTACAGCAGAGACTCAAGATACTGGGCCAAGAGAACTGGATAACTGTGGCCTGAAACCCTTGATGTCATACAGCCATATAGAGTGCAAAGTCATGCACTTGGAACTAGCAACTAAATCTTCAGGGGAAAATGAGACTTAATAGCTAAAAGTTTAAAAGGAGAATGAGATGGCTGTTAGATCTACTGGAAATGTGATTTCTGTGTGATAAAAAGCAAATGCAATTGTTGTGCACAGTAAAAAAAGCTGGGGAAAAGGAGAAGGAAAGTGGACGTTTGAGATTATTGCACTCGTCTTCCCAAATAGGCGTGCTGAGGCTCTGCCTTCCAGGAAGTATCTAAACATCTTCCTGCTGATGGGAATTAATTCCCTTTAAAAAAAAAAAAATTCATTTGCTTGTGTGTGTAGCTTTGTTTCACTTATTAAACTGTCATTATCTCAACCTTCATCTCTTGATTTTGTCCTTCTGATTCTCTCCTCACTCCTGCTGAGGGAGAATGAGCAAGTGACTGGGTGGGAGCTTCTCTGTCAGGTGGGGTGTTGTGGTTTCACCCCAGCTGGCAACCAAGCCCCATGCAGCTTCTTGCACACTCCACCATCAGCAGGACTGGGGAAAGAATTTTAAGAGTAAACACACAACATAGAAAAAAACCACCAGGCTCTAGAACAAACTTCCAGGAAGAGTGGTGAGGGCAAATGGCTTGCCTACTTTTGTGATGGAACTCGATGGTTTCCTTCAGGAATTCAACAACAGGACACCAGTGATTCAGGTGAGTCCTTCCAAACATGCAGTACATGCTAGAAAACAATTTTGGATTTTCCATGCTGTTATAAAAGGAAAAAGAAAAAAAAGAAAAAAAGACTTTGTTTTGAACTGGTAACAGGTCAAGACTGTGAGAAAGACAGCTTTCTCCATTATTCCAACAAGCATTGAGGTTTGGAGACAAGAAACAGGAGTTCCCAGTGATCGTCTGTGTTCATGTGGGAAATTCCAAATTTGCATGACTGTCTCAGTAGAAGTTAGATGTAATTCCTTTATAAAATAATTCTTACTCTGAAGACCCCTTGTCTTTCTGTAACTGTTGTTGTTAGCCTGGCTGTTGCTGGCCTTTATACTCTGAGTTGGATAGTGTGCTTTAGTGAGAAAAAGTGTTTACCACACTGAAAACGTGGTGTGGCTTTATTAGTAAATTCAGCTAGTGAAAAGACAAGAGAACTTGTTTGTCCATTCACACAACTGGAGAGTAGGTTTCCAATGTGTGTTTTTCATGTTAGCTGTGGCTAGAATTACTGATCATGTCTTAAGTACTAGCCAGATGTCAGTGAGCTATTTCTCTTTCCCCAATACAGGCAAAAAGGTAGCGCCTTACACAAATTAAAGTTACTGCTGACATTTCTTTTCTCTCCCCTCCCAAGGACAGACAATGTAGGAGGAGATAGTTTCAGTGGGACCACATACCTTGGTCACTTTTGCCAGAGGGAGGATGCGGTCAGCTTTCTCTTAAACATTTAGCTTGGCCTCCACCGTCTCATGCTCGGTGAACCTCATTGGTTCTGTTTTACTGGGTAGTTTGTGGGGAGCAGCTGGCTAGTGGTTCTTCCCTGTTTTATTAGGGAATGTAGTTCATAAAAGTTGCGGCCTTCAGCTTAACCATATTCCTGTGTGGAAAGTCTTGTTCACTGCAGTGTCTGGGCCACAGACGTTTACATCACTGTAATCAACAGCATTTGAAACAGTTACTCCTTAAGTGACCTTAGGTTAGCAGGATGCAAGATGGAAGAATGCCCTTCCAAAAGCAAGGATTTCCAAGTTGAGTAGGAACTGGTTTTTACATGTATAAAAACAAGTCATTATTTACCATTTCCACTCAGTGGTCTGGCTAGTCAGCCACATTAATCAGAGTTTCACTCAAGGCACAGTCATCAGGCAGTGCAGAAGAAAACACTGTCTGGTAAAGACATTAGAGATGATACTGATGAAGAAGAAACAGTTTGGGTTTTATTTGCAAATCTGTAGTGCAATTAAAACCAACAGCTGCTTTCTACTCTGCTCCAGAGATGGGTGGCAAAATCAACATTATAATGGAAGTAAATATGTTTTCTTTTTAAATGCACACTCCACTTTTGTGGCAACAATTTTATTTTTCTTTTCAAGGACACTTTCCTCATTCAAACAAATGTAATGTCAATTTCCACCTTGAAGAAGAGGAGCATCTACAGATCCCAGCTACAGAGACTGGAAATAGAAAAATTGGTATGAATGAAACTCAAAAGAGAATGAGTATTGTTGTATAATCATGGGAAGAAAAAGCAGAACAAAAATTAAAAGAATGTCTTGTATTGGTAACAGAGGACACAGTTCATGTCAATCACTCTGAGAAATGTGTTGTTTCCATCAAGCGCTGTAAGGACAGCACAGATGACTCGGTAGCTAATGACCCTGCATTCCTGAAGAGGATGGCAAAAAGGTTGAAGGCTCTCACACATGCTATTCCTTTTACTCTCAGCGCAGATTCCACCTCATTCAGCTTGATTCATTCTTTTTCTCAGAGCTTGGGAGAAGCATACATCTATTTCCTATGTAGGTAATAATTTTTGGTGCTTTTGTAGATACTTGCATGAAGGGAATGCAACCTTATAGAATGTTCTAAAAAAACCCCTCCCACATTCACAGAGTTCTAGTTTGCATTTGTACAGTTTGCATTTGCAAATACGGTTGACTGTGTATGCCACAGTTGTTTAGTCAGGCCAACTTAAGAACAAGGGGGCAAAGGAACCAAAACTGGAACTGTGCTATTTCTTCTTCAAACTGAAATGAATTACCAAAAATGGTTTTCTAATTAAACTGGAACAAAATGACAGGAGAAAAAAAAAAAACCAGAGTATTTCTGACTGCCAGCTCAAAACGTGAGCAGAAATGAAAAACAATGGCTTGCACTGAAAAAATGTAACCAGGGGTTTGTTGGGGAAAATGTGAAGGAGGCAACTAGTGACATCCAAGAGCAGCACAAAATTCACCGGTGCCAGGAATGAAAGTTCCTTTTGACCCAGATGAGGAGTGAGCTGAGTGCCTCGCTGTGTCTCCTGAGATGGAGGAAGACGTTGCACAGAAGATGTGGACTAAGAAGAGTGAATACTAAAAACTCCCACACTTGTCTCTGACCCTCAGAAATTCCCACAGATTTCCCCTTCCAGCCCTTCTTCCTCACCTACATAAAAGCTCTGACTTCTCCACCACTGCCTGTCTCCTCTCCTAAACATCTCTGGCCCCTCCTGTCACACTCTATTACTTCTGTCTCTCCAAAACTCATTCAGCAGTTGCAGTGACTCCACTTAGGGAGAGTTACCAAGCCTTTAAATAGTCAAGCCTTTGCAACTAGAACTGAACTGAAACAACTTCAGTGATACCCTGAAGAACTAAAATAAGTAAAAACATTTATTAAAATCACTGCCCAGCTGATAAAGGTGGAAGATATAGTAATGGCATAGAGCAGCAGCAACAAACAATCTTACAGACTCTTCAAAGTCCTCAAGTTAAAGTCTGTGTAACTTCAATATAAGTCTTCTGGGTTTACTTTTCTCAGCAACCTTCCATGGACTCCTGAGAGGTGTTTTCAAACGCCCACAGCTCTACTGATCAAGAACTATTGAAATGAGGGGAATTGAAATGAAGTCACATAGCTGTTTCCTCACTTTTTTTGAAATACAGATATAGAAAACTATCTATACCATTTGTTTCACATATTAAGAAGTCGATTTAACTCAGAAGAAAATGGTCAAGTAAAGTAATAGGCCAAAACTTGACAGAGAATGAGGATGCAATTACTTTCTTGTTTGTAGCCTTAATGAAATATGGGAATTTTAAAATTGTTGTCATCTCAGTTATTATTCATAATATTCTCAATTACCAGTGGATTAGCAGTGAATTTTCATCATGAAGAAATAATATAAAGTATATAGAAAGTATAATAAAAAACCCAAAAGAGCAACTATCAAAATACAGACAGAATGTCAAATAAAAAATACATATTTATTTAACAATATATATTTATTTTTCACTGAAAAGTGACCCAGGTACTTTTCAAAGTAACTGCTCAAGGACTTTTTTCTTAGTATTTAAAAAATGCGTAAGTCTCAAATTATTTGTACACTGCCATCAATGATTCTTTTTTACAGCAGTGTTCTGTTTATTAATTCCAGTGTTTTTCAACTGTGAAGTATCAAAAAGTTCAAGACTAGCTTCATTTCATCTGTAAAATGCTATCCATATTTAGTTAAGAAGGCAATGACAAAACTAGTTCAATTTGAAAGCCTCCCAGAGGGGATGTGTTGGTAGCAAAAATTTGTATCACTCTACGTAAAATTACACCACACTCTTAATGCACTTGCTGAACATCGCAAGCAAGATGTGTAAAGATTTGCAGTCAGATTGTTTGCTCTGTTATGCTAGTAAAGTTAAATAATGGTAAACAACACTCTTTGGTAGTATTATTGCTGAAGCATTAACTCCACCAGGCAGCTTTTTCTTGTACACTGATCTTTTGTATAATAAAAAAGGATTTTAGTACATCCCCATCATTCATAGACTTATGCAGGGAGGTTTTGGGGGGCTGAGTTGTCCATTTGCATTACTATCTCCTGGGGTAGTTTCCATTCATTTTTCTTGGTAGTCAACAGCAAGCACACGTTTATCCACACCAAGTATTCATTCTATTTCCAAAATCATGCTTTAGTATCTAAGTGCTTATTTAAATAGATCAGATAAACAGGGTCAAGACAAATCTAAGCCCATGAAGATGAAACAGCTTTTTCTATATTGCACGTTCATTTAGATGATGATGCTGATTTTTAATAAGCTTGGGTAATTTGAGAAGGAAAAACTAATATAATTTAAGAAGTAAATTAAATTTTGGGATCTGTATTAGAACACACACATTTCTTTGTGGTATTTCAAATGAAAATACACATAGTCTGGACACCTGGAGCACCTTGCTCTCTCATCATTCTGCTTTTGCACACACAGCTTCTCATCTTGTGGGTTAAATAGAACCTACTTCTCCTCAAGAGCATCAGAAAGCTTTAAATTAATATTTCGTACTTTTTTCTTAATGTGGCTGAGGCAGAATTTCAGAAATATGAGCAGTTCCACCAACATTGGTTTATCAATCAGGTGTCTGCCCTGGAGTGAGAAGTGAAGCTTTTAAATGTCTAATGCCAATTTTACAACTGTTCAGTAGGTCAGAAATCATTAAGGAAAATTTCACGTTTGTCCCTATTGCTCTTCCTTCCAAGAAATGCTGTTCAGCTGAGCCCTGATGCTGATCCTGCTGAAGTGCCAAGTTAAGAGAACTTGCAGTACAATTAGGCTAAAAGATGATCTGAAGTGGAAAACAGTTAATGAATGACACGTTTAATTTGATTCAAAGTATGGAGTGACAAAGGTGTGTGTCTCGTTTTCCATTAGAATTTAAAGTACTTTATGGTGTACCACCCCCCCTCCTTTTTTTTTTTCCCAGAATGTCATTGGGAAAGCATTTAGCCTCAATTGTGCAAACACATGAATACATGATTTACAAGGAACTTCTTAATCCTGCTGAGGACTGAGTAAAACAGTGCACTCATAATATTGGAAATTTCAGACATACATTTCATAAAGAAAACCTGAAAGAGACTGAAACAGGTTTGATCTCTATGCAGGCATTATACAAAGTTGTTCTAAAAATTCTTAGCTTGTTATTGAATCCAGTAAAATACATCAATATTTTAAAGAGTTCCAGCTGCCTCTGTTCAAATTGTCATATAAATGATGCCCAAAGAATTGTTGTCACTCAAACTGGAAAAATATGTCAAATAGAGGCTTGCAGAGACTTGGTACTATTGGATATCATTATTAATGACTTTTGAATAGAGTATAGATCTCAGAGTTCCAGATGTAACCAAGCTGGGATGGCTGGTATGCATTTTGGAGGACAAAATTATAAATAAAATTATATTATATTATAAAATTATATATATATAATATTATATAATATTATATGACAAATTATGGAAGTAGCCTGAAACACAGGATTCAAATCAATGGGGAAAAGCAGAAAGCACTACAGTGAAACAGAAATAAAGCTTCAACATTTATGAAATGCCAATAACAAGAGAGGATTCAGAGGATTTTTTAGTAAATCAGGATTGGTATGAGTCAGCAATGTCATACCGTCAGGAAAACAAACATCATACTGGGATATATAAACAGGAGTCTCGTATGTAAGACACATGAAGTAATACTTCCACTCTACTCAGTATTCCCAGGGCCTCAACAGAAGTACTGTATCCAGTTTTTGGCACAGTACTGCAAGAAAGTGGAGAGAGGCCAAAGGAAAGCAACAAGAATAATCAGAAGTCTAGAAAAGACAACCCAGGGAAAGACTGACTGAAGAGGAGTTGTTTAGTCTATGGGAAAGACGACAGGCCAAAGGGACACTGGCAGTCTTCAAACACGGGGAAGGCTGATGCAAAAGAGGAGTCTATAGCCTGTTCTCCACGGCCATGGCGCGTGATAAAGTAACAGTCTAAAATTCAGCTACCTCAGCTAGGTTTTCAGCCTACCCTGCCGAGGGCTACCTCGGTAAATTTTCTTACTGATTGCCTATATGGATAGAAAAGTTCTGAGATTGTGTAAGAAAGTGGTGGAGTCCTTAGAACTAGGATTGTTCAGTCTGCAGAAAAGAAGGCTCCAGGGTGACCTTACTGTGGCCTTTCAGTACCTAACGGGGGTATGGGAGCCAGAAAGTGACTTCATACAAGTGCATGTAGAGATAGAACAAGGGGGACTGGCTTTAAACTGAAAGAGGGGAGGGTTAGATTAGATATCAAGAACCAATTCTTCACTGTGAGGGTGGTGAGGCACTGGCACAGGCTGCCCAGAGAAGCTGTGGATGCCCCATCCTCGGCAGTATTCAAGGCCAGGGTGGATGGGGCTTTGAGCCACCTGGGATAGTGGAAGGTGTCCCTGCCCATAGCAGGGGGTTTGGAACGAGATGATCTTTAAGGACCCTCTCAACACAAACCATTCAGCGGCTCTACAACGTAGTTGCCATATTTAGTTGCCACAGCCACACCCAGCGGCTTCCCCGGGCAGTCCCACACGGGGCGGCCCCGTCCCTGCAGCGGGACACCCGGACCCTAGCCCCGCCCCCCGTTGCTCGGTTACCGCGCCTGGCGTCACTGCGGAGCCCAAGGCACCGCGGCGTGCGGCCGCGAGCCGGGCTGAACCATCTCATCACCCTGAGGGGGCAGAAGTGGGTGTGTCCCGAAGCAGCTGCTGGACTTGTCGCTGTAGCTTCCGCCCGCAATCTACCGCTTTCCCCCCCTTCCCTCAGCGCTGTGGTTGGTTTCGCCCCGCGCGGGCCATAGCGACGGCGGGCGCGCCGAAGATGGCGGCGCTGGTTTCTCCGTCGCTGCCGGCTTCGTGAGCGCGGCGCTCGCTTTTCCCCCTGTCCTGTCCTCGCTCCTGCACCCGGCTCCTCCCGGCTGCTCTCAGCCTCTTATTCCTCGCTGGGACCATAGAGATCATGTCAGACTCGGAGGAGGAGGAGAGTCCAGACCGCCAGCTCAAGCTGGTGGTGCTGGGGGACGGCACCACTGGCAAGGTCAGTGTCGGCCCCGCCGGCAGCTCCTCTCCCTCGCCGCGGTGCCCCGAGCCCTTTCCCGGCCTTCCCCTTCACGCTGCCCCTGGCTGCTGCTGAGGAAGGAGCAGCCCGCGGCGGCTTCCAGTCTGTCGCGCAGCCGCTGTCGCGATACCCGGCTGGCTGCTCCCCCTGGGCTCCAGGCCCTGCACGGGAGACGCGGGCTTCCCGCCGGTATCCGCGCCGTGCCCGGCAGCCAGACCCTCTGACGGGGCTTCCGCACCCGAGGAGGCATCGTCAACAAATAGACGTACACGACTGTAATCCAATTTTCTTGAGCCGTAAGAAAAGGAGCGGCGAATAACGTAACTCCTGTGGTGCTGACGGAGTTTCCTTCTGATCCCCGTGCGCTGCTGATGGCGCGCTGGAGGCAGGAGTTCCTTGGCTGGAGTCGCTGGAATAGCCCAAAGTTCTCGGTGGCTGCAGTGCCCCGGGCGCGGAGGGCTCGGGCCGGGCTGGAGCACGTGGATTCGCGGCTCCCCTCGAAAGGACGAGCAGGGAAGGTCGCTTAGAAGGGTCTGCAGGTGCCCTTCGTTTTGGATGCAGAGCTACCAACCTCCCGAGCTGGACAGAACAGTTTGCATCTAGCGGAGTTAGTATTCCAGAGTTTGAAAAGGCACTGCTGGGTCCATTTAGTTTTCGTTTGTAACTTTTATGATTTTGTTTTTTTTCCCCTATCTATAATCACCATAATGAAATCCTGTTTATAAAAGTTTATTTTTCAACAATAATCAGACAATAAAACAATCATACAATAATCCAACAAATTTCTCTTTGTGAAAGAGAAGTTTTGAGAAGGAGAGACCAAAGAAGGCAAAAGAGGGGCTGCTTTCTTAACCATTAAAGTAGTAACTGATCTTAACTATACACTTGAACATATCTATTGTCATATGGAGCCCAAATAATTTTGTGAGATACACTTAAATTTATTGTGTGCTTGAAGTATGCAGTTTTGTTCCTCTGTCGTTTACTTCTGAAATTATAGGGAGAAGAAGTTCTGCCTGACTCACAGTTCATATGAAAAGTTTAAATGAATATTTAAATGAACTGCCTTAAATTAATAGGAATAAGCTCTTAGTGAGAGTACATGTGGTTTTGCTCACTTATTCAGAGCTCTATGAAGAAACAAAACATTTTTTTATGTTTCCAGCAATTCTAAGCCCAGTCTGAAGTGGTATTGTGTTCATCTGAGTCAGTAGATGGGCAATGCCAACCAGCTGTGTGATGAGAGCATAATAAATGCACAGAATTGACAGCTGAAGTGCTGCTTCACTGGTAGCATTTCCCAGGAGTTTTTAATTAAAACTGAAGAGTCCTTTCACTACTGCTGTTGAGCAGCTTGTGGCAAGCCCTCTCGCCAAACGTGGGCTTTCAAGCGTTCTTGAGTTTTGATGTATATTCCTGGTGGTTCCTACCTCTCTCACAGGAGCTGCCACTCACTGCATCTCCTGCTGACTCTGGGAATCTCATGCTTCCAGGGCAGGTTATTGAGCATGAACAGCAGCAATACTCTGGTGGGCTGCTTTTCCTCCTGTCCCCCCTAGATGATGCTGTAATAGAGGCTCCTTCGTGCCATCCCAATGGCCTGGCAGCACACACATGACATAACAGATTTGTTGTAAGGTCTTGTAAAAACAGAGAAGCAATTGGGTCATGGAATGGGAAGATAAAATGTACCTAGTGCTATTTCAAGCACCTCAGAAGTCTAAATTGTTGAGGTTCCTCTCTTTTGTTGGCTACTTGTTCTGCTTACTTGTTAAAACGTGTATGTCTATGTGTTTTCAACTCTAAATTGCCTGGCTTGCACATCTGGATTGTAGCTGGTCTTTCCACACATGCATACTTAAAATCTCTTTTACTGTGCAAGGTGTTAGTTTTTCTCTTCCTCTGTCACTCTGGGATCATGAGACTGGAGGAGTGTAGAAAATGATGGGATATGTCTGGAATACTGTATCTTGTGTTTAGTATGAGGTGTTCACATTTGACTTCTGTCTTTTGCCCCCTCTTAAAAAGAAAAAAAAATTGTTGTTGTGGGTCAGGTGGAAACTTGCTTTCTGTTTTCCTCATCTATTGCTTAGAAGCAATGTGACTCTGGTCTTGTGCAAGGATTAGTGGCAGCTTAAAAACAAATCAGTGTCAGTTCAAGCTAAGGGTAGTATTTGTACTTACCCTAGCAAGGAATTACTCTATCTGTGAGGCAAGGGGGGGAGGCTGTGCTTCTAGTCATTTGTTTTGAGGTGATTGAATGGATAATTGGAGACCTAGAATTTTAAGGGTAGCAATAAGCACTGCCAGAGCAAACTCAAGTAGAGAAGAGTAAAAATGGAAGAAAGCATAAGAGAAGTGAGACAGAGCAGAATCTGTAAAACTCTTAGAATAAAATAGAGATGGTAAGGTAATGGTGAACTGTGAAAAAGAAAATTGAGGGAAGCAAGACTGGTTAGTCAGAAGATAATAGAGAATGATTTTAATGAACTAGACAAACTAAGAAAATCTAAAAAGCAATCAGAAGTGGGGACAATGTGAGATGAAAATAAACAGCAATTATTAATAGCAGTTGGCTCTTTGATTTTGTGTATAGGAAGGGCACGTATAGACACAGCAGCCTTACATGTCTAAGTTTTAAATCAGCCCTCTCTTCCTGAGCCGAAATGATTTTCCATTAAAATAAACCAGCATTACTAGTATGGATTGAAAAAAAAATGTTATGATCCAAGTATTTCTACTCTTTTTGTGCACAGATTGGCTTAATACTGAAATATACAAGGATGCTGATTTGAGGTAGAATGCTATGATTTGCTACTGTTGAAAAATGTTTTGGGCCTGTGGAAGCAAATCCTGGAGCTATTCATGGGAAGGGAGGTCCTGAAAAATAGGTGTGCCGAGGTTCTGTTTATTTGCTATCTGTTGTAGCTGGGACTGAAGTGTGGTAGCAGAAACAGCCTACCTTTTCCTTCTGTTAACAATGGATGATGAAAATGAAAGAATGAATGCTCAAGCTGGTATGGGAGTTTGCAGGAGCTAAAACAGGCTGGCATAAAAAGTAGTGTCCTGCTTACTTTAGGGTTTTTTAGGATACCAGATTTTTAAGCATTGTGGCAATTCTGAATTGTCTTGTTACAGTCAGGCTCAAAAACTTCATCGATGGTGACAAAAATATTGTTGTCACTGTTGAGTCTTGCAAATGGAAAATTGAATGAAGTGTGCTGTGCTGATTGGCCCAGCTGCATCAAATAGATCTACGTCAAATGTCAAGAAGTTATGATAATTTTCACTTTTTCAGTGAACAAAGTTGCATCAGTAGTTAGGAGTGGGATGGAAGGACATCAGCTTGGACAGCTGTGTGTTTTTATGGCAGTTAAAGCATTTCATTATTTAGCCTAGTGTTTGTTTTTATTTTGTTTGTCCTAAAATTTTTGCCACTCGGATAGGACATAACTGAGGGATGGGTGTAGCTGTGCATGGATAATGGCATTGACGTTCTAGAAGGGAGTGAGGGAAGGGATAGAGACGTGGTTTTTTGGAAAGTGGATTTTCAATTAGTGGCTGAAGTTTGTACATTGGTGCAAATTCATGGCTTCAGAACTATGTGCTTGCATCTAATTGAATTTTGGGTTTAGTTTTCTTTCTTCCAACTATGATATTACACTTTATCACTGCTTTCTCAAAACTTTATTCTGTAGGACTTTACTCAAAGAGTTGTCATTGGTGGGGTTTTCTCTACAAGTTTCTGGTTGCCCTGGTGAATAGTCATTTTCAGAGATGGCTATCATTGCTTGTTCTGTTTGACTTTCAATTTACTTCAATTTATTGATTTTTCAGTTTATTTAATAGATATTGTTTGATTTTTTTCCTATTTACTCATTATGTAGGCCTTTAGGAACAGCATGTCAGCAGTTCATACCGAATTATTGACATTGAAAAACAGAAGTGAGAAACTGTCATGCCTTTCATGTAAGGTTGAATTCCGTCTTTGCTTCTTTCAAAAACACCTTGCCAAATATCCTATTGTAATTTGCGCTTAGAATACTGTATTTTTTTTTTTTTTACTGCTATCTTGGTTGCTGTACGTTAGCACCCAAAGATGTTTTCTTGTCTGAAAGGAGGGGCTTTTTAACACCAGCCTTCAATAGTGTATTGATATTTAGAATAGGATGTCGACCTTCACTTTGGAGTATTTAAGGCAAGTGTATGAACCTTCCAAACTGATGGAATTTTAGCTGGAAATTCTGCCCTGCAAGCTGGTGTCCTGGTTGTCTTGGTAGAGGGGCAAAGGAACAAGGCCTTTGTGCTATCGTACTGTTCTCTGACCCCAACATTAAGGGGTGGAATTGTATGGAACGCAACCTTTCTAAAAAACAATCACTGATTACTTATTTATTTTTACAACTAAAGTTCTACTGAACCATTATTTAACTTCCATTATTTCTTATATAGATTATATTCAACATATCCTCTCAGTTAAAACTGTTGAGCAAAATCTTTTATGGCAAGCATGGCAGTGAACACTTCTGGGATTTGAAGGGAGTATTTGCATTGTAAAGGTACTTGAATATGCATTGACATAACTTCTTTGTTTATTGTTGTAAAGAAGTTTGGACTGTTGCTCTTAGCATTTTGTGGATAAATGCTTGTTTTGTGAATAAATAGAGGACCCTAGACTGGTAATCCAACACCTTCTTTGAGCTCTAACATTTATTAGGAAAAAATTTAAAAGGGAGTTAGTCAATGATTTTGTGCTATAAATTCCTTTGCATTCAAGAGCACAGTAGAGAAAAACTGTTTAAGTGGACTTTGCCATGCTGTTGATTACTTCCTGCTCTTACAGGTTGGCTGTTAATTGAATGTATATCATTTATTTTTACTAACACCTGTAGAAGTCCTCAGGGAACATTGAGTATAATGGAATGATAAACTAATATTTACTGAGCCTTTAAAACAAGAAGGGAGTGGTTACTTATTTAATGAGGATCTAAATTAGTGTGTTGAAGAATATAGAATTTGATGATATAGTCAAATGATCCTTGTACCTGTACTCTAGGCTCTAGTTACTTTTCCAAAAAGGTACATTTCAAGAAGACTGAATGGTGTATTCATGCAGCCATCTTGTTCTCATCTACATCTTTAAGGTCATGACAGATTAAAGATAATGTCTTTGTAATCTTGACATGCTAACTGTTGGGATTAAATGAATCAGTTCTACTGACTCTTCAATACTGCAGTCTGAATCTGTATTGAATTTTATTTTGTGTATGTTGTTAGTATTACTGTCACATAGCTGAAGCACGATTCATCCTGAGGCACGATGAATCTTCGCACGATTCATCCTCTGTGGTCTTCCCCCTTTCCACAGTGATATAAATATATAAGCATACTTATGCTATTTCTAGTTTACTTGCTTTTTTCCCCATTTGTTTATTTATTTTTAATCCTCTTGGGGCTTGAGTTCAGTGAAGTAAATGAAAATGTTGCCATAAGCTGTAACTGACTTATTGGATTGTTTCCTAAACATATCTTCTGATATCATATAATTCATTATATATATGGGAGTGATAGGAATATAAGTATGATATAGAAACATGAAAACAGTAAATCTCGTTTTATTTACTTAAAAGCAAATTTAATAGTTGAATAAATGTTTGCCTATTCATACTAGAGCTTTAATGCTGGAGCTCTGGTGATCATGTTTTAATGCAAAAAAAAAGTTTGTACATTCGACATCATTAGCCTAATTTAGATCTTTGTTATAACCTTCTGTTCATAGACCTTGCCTATTGTCATATCTCAGAACTGTTGGCATTATTTTGCTCTTGCATTTTTGACTTAATGTGCTCTTAACAGCAATTTCTGGTAACAGTTGGAGTAACTCATCTCTTCAGGTCTTGATGAATGGAAAACTGGCAAGAAAAAGCCCTTCTGGCCCGTTTTGAGTTTTCTCAGACAGTGTAAGGGTTTTGTTAGCCTCTTAGTATTTTTCCTTCTCTAAATAGGTAAATAAATATTTAGATTATTTTTTTCTGTAGTTAATTTGTATTTATATTTACAAATGTCATGTCAACAAGAGATTTTTAAGTGTACACTATTTTGATGTGGGTTGTATTTTATAATTTTTAATATTTAGTGTTAATTTTTTTCACAATACAAATTTCCATATTATTTATGATTGTACCACTGTTTTCTCCTTTTCTGTTTTGTGGGCTTTTTGTGTTCTTTCCTTTTCTACTCCCACCCACCTTTTTTTTTTTTAATTTTTGTCTTGAATGGAGACCTTAAATTGCCACAAAATTGTTACTGACAGAATATAAATGCCTTGCTTCAGTAGTTAATCTAGGTTAGTTTTGTATCTTTTTAGCAGTATATAGTAAAAGCTTATTGTTATGTCAACAATGTATTGGTTTGCTTTCATAAATCCACAAAATACGAACTGAAGAAATAAGTTTTCAAAGTTCTGCTGAAAGGAATGATTCTTTAAATATGCATTCTTATATGAGTTCAGCTTTTTTTTCTGTGTGCAAGAAAGTACCCTTCCCATCGCAGAGTTCCTGTAATCCCTGATCCTGAAACTGATGTACAGAGGCAGAAATCTTGGCACAGTTAGGAGCCCCCTGCGGGATTCTGCACTGTGCAGATCTCTATTCCCTCCCAGAAAGAGGTCTGGGATCATGGTGTTCTTTACTAGGGGAGGACCCTTGTTTTGGAAATGAATGCTTTTTAAAAGTGCTAAGATCTTCAGGTACAGATAGTGCCACTTAGATTTGTGTCAGTTTGAGCATACTAATGATACCTTATGAAAATCTGTGTAACATTTTGTTATAGGACTGTTACAGTATTTTTGAAATCAAAGCAAATACGCACCTTGCTTCTTTTTGCATAAATTAGTAGCCTTTGCCACCTCCTGTTATTATGTTGAAACTGACTGGAGTGCTTGTCAATCCAAGTCCATGAACACTGTTAGCATTCATTGATTTAAAAAGTGCTTAACTGTATTTCATACTTCTGGGTTAACATAAAGTTTATTGCTGTTTAAAATGACAGTTTGATACTGTTCTGTTTTAGACATCCTTAGCTACACGTTTTGCTCAAGAAACATTTGGAAAACAGTACAAACAAACCATAGGACTGGACTTCTTCTTGAAAAGGATATTATTGCCAGGTAAGAGAATAAAAACTAACACTGAAAGGTTGGGTGGCAGCAAGACTTGCAGAAACAGATTTGTCAGAGTAATGTGTACTAAATAAGGTTAGTGCAGTGATTTTTATGGCAAAGTAAATTAGGTTGTTCAGAGAATATTTTGTTTGTACATTTTTGCCAGGTGACAAAGAGTTATGCATTTTCAACTTACGTCTCTAAGTAAAGCACTGAATTCAAATAAAAGGAATGCTATCTATATTGATGAATTTTATTATCCCTGCTTGAGTGCACTCACTTTCCATGTGGTTAGTGTAACACACAACAATGAAATGGAACTTTAAACATATTAATTGAAAAAGTATATGTATTTTGAAAGAAATATATATGTTTTTAAATGAAATACACAATTCATATTTGAGTTGTGTGAGAGAAACATAATGCAGCTATGGACTCACAGTGGTCTAATATGCGAATGCTGTTTTATGCAAGGCAGCATGAAATTGCTGGTATTTAATAGACCACTAAAATTTAGGGTCCCTTGGCACTCATAAAAATACAGTTTGAGCATTCAAGATGTTTCACTTCACGACAGGAAAGAAACTATTTAGATGCCAGTTGCAGCACACTGTGTGGAAAATGCAAAGAAATAATTAAAAAAGAATAATTGCTGGTTAAGTTTGTCTCTGAACAATTGGGGTTTAAAATATGTCTTTTCACTGACTTTTGTGTACTCATAGTCTAAATATGCAAGTATATAATTAAAAACATTTACTTCTGGATTCAGAAATCAGAAGTTAGAAAAAGTATATGTAATTATTAAAAGCTGTAGTGAGATTTGATAAAGTTGATGCAGGTTCTATAGTTCTGTCTTCTCCTTGTGAAGGGTGGGGAGGGAAGCAAACCCAGAAATTAAGCATTTTATCTGTAACCTGAAGTTATTAGAAAATATATGCAGTTCTTTAACTTTTTTTAAAAATATATATTGCAAATAATTTCTTCATTATGTTTATATATTTTCTTAAGTGAAACAGAATAATCTTTTCACACTACTTCTGTATTCACTGTTATGGTTAGGCCATTTTGCTGTACTTTTTTAGTATCTGGTGAGTGATAAAGTACCAAATTCCAGTGCTTATTTCTCCATAAAATCAACAGAATAATTTTTTTATTGTCCTGCTCATACCTCTAAAAATACCAGTGTGCATAATACTTAACAGCAGTACTTGCAAGTGGAATGTGTACACAAATCATGCAGTGTGCATGCTGAGAACTTGTACTTTGCAAATTTTTTTCCAGCTGTTAAGCATACAGAAGCTACTAGTACATTGCTGGGATTCTAAATATTCTTGTTGAGTAGAAAATTTGGAAAATTATCAACTATTGCTTCATTCATTTTTGTTCATAGTTTATTTTGTGTGTGAATTTCATTCATTCATAGTTTATTTTGTAATAAAATCAGAATGCAGGTAAAAATAGCACCAAAAAGTCTGTACATCTGTTTTCCTCAAAACAGTAGCATTAGTATTCATATTCAGGAAGAAACATTTTTCTGTAGGTTGTCATTCTGGTTTTGCCTATGCCTATATATGTGTTTAGGTATATATGGCTCTCTGTTTTATAGGTAAACTGGACTAGTTGTGGGAAGTGAGAGGGAGGGAGGTAGCATTTCTAAATACTGGAATGGGAAACGTTACTTTAGTAAGTGCATTTTTCTAATTTCTTGATTATTTCTGGGTTTGCAGAGCTGCTGTGTTTACTCGAAAGGTTAATTCATACCACTGCACAGAAATTATGTGTGTATCAGTAGGAAAAAAAGACTCAATTTCACTTATTCAGTAGGAGAATTGATGAATAACTATGGTTCAGTAGTTGATTTTTTTCTTCTTCAACATAAACAAAGATTCCAGAAGTTAAAATTATGGGTTTCTAGAATTGCACAGAAGTTTACATTAGGCCACATTGAAATACATTGCAACTTATAAAATAAAGTACTGTTTTTCTGGGTTTTTTTTATTTTTTAAGATAAAAGTGGCATTTGTCTCCAGTTGTTTTAGTAACTAATGCAGTTTTGCAGTGAAAATATTAAATACTTTACATTGTAAAATAGAGTTTAATACAAATCAGAAATCCTTTGATAAATTTTGAACAATGTGACTTTCAGTGTTCCAACATGAAAAATTCACCTCATGCAGTTTGTTCAAAATACTTTTTTTAAAGTGCAAATCGGTTTCATCATATTTATTGATGCAGAATCTTGTATAGTCTGGATGCAACCATGGTGTAGATTTTAGTGCTTAAATAGTGTATCTGTTAGTCAGAGAGTCTGCTGATAGAGACTCTTAAGAGCCATAGTTGTATACTTTTTGGGAGGTTGTGGGTGCAGTTCAGTAAACAGGATTCTTCTGTTAAAAGGATTTTTTTAAAAGTCATTGGTGTAAAAAGTGGTCAGACTTGTGTTTTTAGTTCCATCTTGACTGTGCAGCGCTTCAAATAAGGTTAACCAGTGCACCAAGTGTCCTCCTGCAGGGTCAGTGCTGCAGCAGCCCAGTGGCTTCAGTTCATACCAGAAGCAGTCTACACACCCGCGCTGGGCTGCCTCGTGTATTTCAGCTTTACACTTGTGTGCATTTTCTACAGACAAAAGAGGAGCTGGAGTTTTCTTGTTCCTTATCAGTGTATTGCATGTTATTTTGATGGGATTCTTCAGTTATTTTTATTGGTGTATTAAGACTGTTTCTAAGAACTGTCTTATGCTTTTTTTTTTTGTTTTGTTGTATGTTTGTATGTTCCTGTTAAATTGAAAAAATAAAAGATTTCAAACTTTGTGCAGAAAACTGTATGTGCTACTATCAGAGTTGTTAATTAAACACTTGCTAGGTAAATTGCCTGCAGTTTTTCTTTTTGTCAGAATAATCCTAACATCCTTCTTTCTCCCCCAGAATCAATCTGAGCACAAAGCAAATATTACAGAACCTAATTGAAATAAAAGGGAAAATGAAGCATTTTGCACAGGAAATGATCAGTATGAATTTCATAGTTAGTGAGGTCCTAATTAAGGAGGAGTTCACTTTAAATGAACATACCAATCTTTTTTTTTCCCCTGTTTCTTTTTTCTGTTGTTAATGAAGCAGAATAAATAATTTGTAATAGGAGATATTTTAGTTGGACAGTCATAGTTAGACTATTTAATTTATTGCACTAAAATTTCTCATGTTATTCCATGCAATTATCCAGATACAAAGCCCAGTATGCTGTGCATACTTACTTCCTTAGGAGGAAAAATCAAGTTGAAATTTTTTAGAGCACTTGAACACAAAATTAGGCATCTGAAAATTATTTTGTTTAAAAGTGATAGTATTTATAAAGGGCTTTTTTTTTTCAGAGTAGCTGACATGAATGACATGTGACTTCCAGTAGAATACATAGGGGTAGAATACTGCAGCATGGTGAGCCTTTGAGCCTGCATGGCTTGTTTACCCACTGAGGATGTATAGTCTTTTCAGACTGTGGGTGCATTAGTTTATCCATGCCAGGTGCTTTATGGAAGACTTTCCTGCATTGTTTGCAATCATTTATGTTCTAAGCTTTTAAAATAATTAACTAATTAATACTTACTATATGTGCTATCAAAACAAATAAGCTTTTTGTTGACTATAAAAGGTTGCCTTTATTGAATTGGAGTGTTTATGATGTGTTTTCTAAGCTCTCCATGAAATCCTCTTACTATTACATAAAACTCAGTGTAGCTTAATAGTACTGTCTCACATTCATCTCTATATTTTTGAGACCAAGGTAGTAGTTTTGGAAATCTGCTCTTTTAACCAGATTAAAGCAAGGTGCATTATAAAAATAACACCACGAGTAGCATACATTCAGCTGTATAGTTACAATTTGCTGGTTGATTTCACATTTCCATGGAGCACATTCCCTTGTGTAACCAATGCGAGCATGTTAGTTATAAATTTACAGCTCTATGGATCACGTGGTATAAAATCAGAGTGTCAACTACATAAAGTGGTTGAAGTAAGAATATGTCTTTCTTACCAACCCAAAATAATGTGTTCGTTTTCACTTGATTTTCAGTTGTTGTGGTGTGAAATTTGTTGCATGTTTTTACATCTAGGAGTAAAATTAATAGGCAGTTGTGATTATTTGTGAGTATGTAGAATTGGTATTAACATGTCATGTGAGTTATATGTGGATTAGAAAAAACTTTGTCAGTCCTTAATCTTAGAGTTTGGTGCTCCCAGGTAATCAGTACAGTTCTGAAAACGGCTCTTACCATGCAAAATGTGAGAAATCATACTTTAATATATTTGTCTGTACATGGTGACATACCTTTCTGTGTGTATTTTTGATCTGTGAGTTGCTGAGTTGGCTTGCAGAATATGTATGATTTGTAGGATATTAAATACTCTGTATTTTCAGTGATTTTTTTGTTAGTTTTGTTTTTAAAAACCTGCTAACAGTTGCAACATAGCTTAAAAATCATTTAGAGTAGAAAGGAAGGTCTATTCTTGGTGTAGATTCTTCGAAGATGAAATTATGTAAATCATGTCCAATTTAGCTTTGTGCTTTGAAGTGGTGAGTGAAGGAAGTAATCATAGTTTGCACCCTCAACTTAGATGTGTGTCAGTATTTCTATTTTTTTACTCTGTCAAGTATATAATTCTGTAACTGTATACTACTGTTGGTAGTACTGTTGGTAGCATCACTTCCAAAATGAAGTTACCATGAAGATTCTTCTCGCTTCTTGATTGTAAGGAAGATTTGGAGAGGGGCTGAGGAAGGGACACACAGTATGAAATAATGTGGATAAATTGGCATTCATTGTGTTACCTTTCAGTTCCAAGTACCACACTACAGAACGTTCTTTATGAAGTTTTACATGTTTTGTCAGTGGAATATGTTATGTAATTTCTAGTCAGGAGTGTTATACTTTATGCAATTCCAATTATTTTCTGTTAATATTAGATATGTTAATAACTAGCTGTAGTTTTACTGTATGTTAATAATTTAGTTGGACACAAATGACTTTTTTCCCAAATGATACAATAATTTTTGGTTTGATATTTAATTCCTATTTCTTGTATACTTCTTAAAAGCTATTGTTGTTGAATATATTTGTGTCTAAATTTTCCAAGTTACACTATATCTGTATAATTTTTTTTCCAGGAAATTTGAATATTACTCTTCAAGTTTGGGATGTAGGGGGACAAACGATAGGAGGCAAAATGCTGGATAAATATATTTATGGAGCTCAGGTATAGTATAAATGCTGATAATTGTATCTATAGCCATGATATAAAATTAATTGAATCTTTGTTCTTAAAATTATACATACATATATATGGCTTTTAGGTGGTTGTTTAATAAATCTCAAAAATGTTGAATGTCTGTTCAATCTAAACTTAATTGATATTAATACATTAATTTTGGTGTGTAGCTAATTTTTTAGAGTTGACATAAAAAGCAAAGCAAGAGTGTGCATTTATATAACTGAGTAACTCTCGAGAACAGATGGTTGTTTCCAGGCTTTGTGTCTTGAGTTAAGAAAAGCAATCATAGTAAATAGTAAAGGCTGTTTGGATATCCACATGGTAGATAGAGTGGTTGCTTTCAGAACAGCTGCCTCCTGGGGGGAAAAGGTAGAAGGAGGAAATTAAGAACAATCCTACACCATTAAACTCATGCATGCAACTGGGGTTATAAGAGGGCAAACAAAAGGAGACAACGAGGTAGCTAAATATTTTTGCAGACTCCTATTCAGTGGAAATTAATTTTATCTTCAGGTTAACTAAGCAAGTTAAAGTGGATGGTAGGATTAAGAGCTAAGTATTATAACTGTATCTTGAGTCATTTTGAGATTTAGGAGGATGTATTATATATGCCAAACTTCTTAGCATGAGTAATCCTAAAAGGCACTCTGTTCCTTAATTTGTAGTTTGTAATGAGAACAATAGGCATAACATGTGCTATTAGATAATGTTATACAACACAGGAATGGCTAGTGAAAGAGACTGGGATTTATTAGTTAATTGGATAAAGACAAACTTGTCAATGTAACATTTTGTCACTTTCAAAAAAATGTCTGAATGTTTTTAGCTGTTGCATCTGTTTTATAACATATTCTTGTTTTTTAAATAAAAAATGATTTGCTGACCTGTTACAGATCTACCAAGCAATAGGAGAAAGTGGCTTCCAAGACAGAGGGAATTTGATTAATCACAAATTGTTGCCATATGCCCAAAGTAAATTTAATGAAGGAAATAAAAGGCTATTAGCTTTGTCTGTATTGAATTTGGTGATAAACTTAGGAGTTTCTTACTAAAAATACCAGGTCAAAAAGTTAATACCAGTGCCCAAAGTGGGTAAACAGTTGATATCAATAACACTAAAGTTTGATTTCTTTTTTCAGTCATTCAGGACACATTAACAAAAAGCTCCTACGTCCAATCTCTTTGTCTTTATCTTCCCCCAGTCCTCATTGTAACCTTAATTTTTTTTTAATGTACTAGTGATTTTTCTCTCCCAGTGTTGGCATGTATTGCCAACGTCTGTAAGAGGCTTCTTATAATCAGAATTGACTTCTAACACACTTTTCTATTGGCTTTGTAACAGTGCCTGTTAAGGACACATAAAACTGTCTTTATTTTCATCTATTCATGAAATGCCATGAATAGTTTGGAAAGGCACTGCTTTCAGCTTATTTCTATGCAGAAGCTTATTTCATGTTGAACATCTGCAGCTTTTTATAAGAAAAGGAAAGGCAAAGTAGAACAAGTTTATAAAGGAAAATCCTTTAAAACATGGATAAAATTTCCTGTGAATGGACAACAAAACAGCAAGAAAGTAATTGAGAAGAGATAGCATGGAGTTGGTGAGGGTAAACTGTACACAGCCAACTTGGTTGCTGTCTGTGGTTAGATGGTCAGCTCTGGAGAGGAGAGCAGTGGATGTCATTTATCATCACTTCAGCAGGGCCTTTGGTATAATCTCCCATAATATTGTTACAATATGTAGAGGTAACAGGTGGAATGAGTGGACCATAAATTGACTGAAAATCTGAATGGACAGCTGGATTTAAAAGTCTATAGCTCAATGTCTTACTGGTACGTGATTATAAGTTTTATTTTTTAAGGGTTGGTACTGTTGTTGTGTCTTTTACTAATTTTTTAACAATGAAACAAAAAATTGTTTGTAAGTTTATGAATAGCGCCAAATTGGAGAGGAATGATCACTGTGCTGGAGGGTGGGGCTGCTACTGAGAGAGACCATGACCAGCTGAAGGAGTGGACCAACAGAAACCTTGTGAGGTTCAGGTGATGACAGATGCCAAGTCCTGCACCTGGTACAGAATAATCTTGTCCAGCTGGGAATCAGCTGGAGAGTGTGCAGTGAAGGGCCACAAAGTTGATTAATGGTCTGGAGCATCTCTCCTATGAGGAAAGGCTGAGAGAGCTGTAACTGTTCAACCTGGAGAATAGAGGGCTAATCAATATATATACATCCATGCAGGAAGGATGCAAGGAAGACTTTTTTCTGTAATGTCTATTGACAGGACCAGAGCAATGGGCACAAACTGAAACAGAGGGGATTCCTTCTGAACATCCAGAAGCACGTTTTCTACTGTGAGGGTGACTGAGAACTAGCCCAAGTTGACCAGAGGGGTTGTAGAGTCTCCATCCTCAGAGATACTTGAAAGCTGTCTGGACATGGCCACTGCTTGAACAGGAGCGTTGAACCAAATGACTTCTAGAGGTCCTTTCCAGCCTCAGTCATTCTGTGAAATGGCTTTGGAGGAAAAAGGTTTTGGATGGGTGTTTTATTGGGGTAAAAACCAGTTGAATCTGAGTTTGCAATGCACCCTTGCAACAGTAAAAGCTAATTGAATACTGAGCTGTGTTAGTAAGAATGAAGTAGTCAAATCAAAGAAAGTGAATATCATGCTGTCTGACATTTTTGAGGCTACGTTTGGAGTACTGTGTTCAGTACTCCAAAATTCAGTCTGTGTTCAGTACTCCAAATTCAGTTTAGGGTTCCCCAGTGCAAGAAAGCCTTTAAAATATTGAAATAATTCGGGTGAAGGTTGCTACAAAGAAAGTGTATGTGGCTATGATGTGTAGCACTTAGCATATGTGGTGCAGCTGGGATTTTAAACATCTGGTTTATAAAGTACACAAGCTTACAGATAAAGCAGATGATTTGGATCTGTTGCAGAAATTGTGTTCATCTGTGTATTCTTTAAATCTAAATAATTCAAACTACATGGGTGGAATTGTTTGTAACATACCTACAGTATGCATTGTGCCTTTATTCAGTATTTGCAGATGCCCATAACCTTGTTTAGATTTCTGTCTATTCAATCATTGTGAGATTCAGAAATCATAAGTGGCTGAATTCTTGTTTTTGTGCTCAGAAATCTATGTGTATGGTAGGCCTACTTCTAAAATCCTATGGCCAGCTGGAGATAGAAGTTTCGAGAATCTACAGCAATTGAAAAGATTATGGTCCACAGTTCACCTGATCTTGGTTGAAATTTGATCAGGATATCAAGAAGAGTAAGTGGAGCATCCATCTATACTTCACTGCAAAAATTTGCCACTGGAGGTTTCCTTCTCCCTAATGAGACCTGAATCAATTCTCTAGGATAGATCTTTTTGTTGGGTTATTGCTAAGATGCCATATTTTGATTGAGATCCCCTATTTCTTGTGCCATGTTTAAAAGTAAGAATGGCAGATTTGAGCATGAGAACTTGCATAATTTGCTTGCATGGTTGCAGTTGGAGAAATTGCAGTTCACTTGCTGTTGTGAAGCAGTTGCTTTCCCCCTGCCCATTTTTTCTCTGATGTTGATTATTTAGAACAATGTAATTGCTGCATCCCATCTCGGTAGCTGAATTTCAGTCATGGGGCAGAAGAACTCTGCAAGCTGTGGGGAAAAAAGAGCTCTTTGTTCTTTATAAATAAAAGGTGTTAATAATCAACACTGACTGAAAGCTCTTTAAAACTACCACATTTATCTCAGAATTGAGAGATGCTGAGAGTAATTGTGTAGTCCGTTGCCACAGCTGTACTGATAGACAGTAAATCATTCAATTATGGCAACTTAATCACATGTATCTATCTGAGTGACTATGTCCTCAGTATCAGCAAAGACAGCAGTGGTTAAGTATATGTGGACTGTAAGCTGCTTTCATTTGCAAAAAACTGTTTTCATCTGCACATTTCTGCAACAATTAAGTTGCTCTTTACTAAATTAATATTCTGTGACTAGAAAAAATACTCTAGAATTTTGGCCTGACCTATATTATTAATGAAAACTTGAAAGTTAATTTAGTTTCTTGATGCAAAAGTCAGTCATAAGAAGAGGGTAGCTGAGGATAAATAAAGAAGAAAACGTAAGTTTTTAATTATTGTTTTCTCTAGCTTCCTTTTATTGTGACAAGTCTTGACACAAACTTGACATAAACGCCTCTTAAATTTTGATTATCAGTATGAATATATTGCCTGGTTACAACATTTCCATATTAGCAGTTCAGTTTTGAAATAACACTGCTGCTGTTTGCGTGGTAAATCTTTCAGAACCACTCCCATATCTTACCTGTAATTGCTGCCCCTACCCACATATTTAGTTTAAATTATCTTTAAAATCTGGCATATGCTACATCATAAATTGGCTTGTTAATAGGAGTACTGAAGACTCTACCTTCTCCAGGGAGCAGCAAATAATTTCTGCAATATTCTCAGTTTCCAGTGACCTATTTTTGAAAATGCTCTATAATTCCAAAACAAAAAGCACTCACATATGCACTAATGTAGGCAAAATGTCTCTCTCTTACTAGAGTGCAATTATGCAAGTAGGGACTATTTGCCACGTTGCTGGAGACTAGAGAATCAGTATGCTGTTCTTGGCATGTTGTCTACCATGTGTTTCAAACCTTTTTCATGGCAGGGAAATACACTACTTTTGTGTAAAAGTGCCAGTGTTAATTTTCCTCCTTAATTCCTCACACATAATAGGGAAACAACAGCTTTTATGCTATTTGGTCTGTACTCCATATACTGTAAGTTTGTGGAAAATATGATGTATTTTTTTGAAAGCAATTATGGGATTTCTCTGTTAAATAAAATAAAGGTAAAATAAATTTTAGCCATGGGGTTACAACCAGTCCTTCATTAATTATCTATGTCATAATAAGTTGCTTGTAGAGTGCTGTTGTGGTGAAAATCTAAGCAGAAAGTGTTCTTTATGACCTGGATGCCATGCTACCTTTTTTGCATCTCTATGATGTTATACCTGCCATCTTTGTTTCTTAAGTGTGGCAAATATTGAAAAGACTAAAAAAATGGTTAATGGAAGAATGTGCTTTAGAAGCAGTGTTTTAGATCACAAAGAAAGGGACGAAAAGGAAGTTAGGTCAGCTTTAGTTACAAACTTTGTTAAATGATTTCTTCCATGGTGAATCCACTGTGAATACCCTTTCATCCAAAGGGGTAGGTAGGCTACAGTTGTCTAGAGGACATGAAGCAGAGTACATTTTGATGAAGAATTAGTTAGAAAGAGTTGGCTAACCTTAAATGCTCACACTTTCTTATTTTTTTTTCATCTAACTTTGATTAGTGCTGAAGATGGTTTAGATAGTCTGCTCTTCTGCAAGCTGGTGAGAGAACTCAGCAGCTGGTGAAAGAAGCATTGCTGTGTGCTCTTTCTCATTTACAACTTCAGCATTATGGCTGGCTTTTTTTTTTTAACCTGTACCATACCTATCCTTTAGATTGAGTTTCCTCTTTTCCACTGAGCATTTAGTAACACAAATACGACCTTGTTAGAGCAGAACTTAGATTGTGAAAGACAGTTACATATATGCCCAGACATTTGGGTAGTTATAAAAATAGGAGAAATTAACTGAGATTAACTTAGAGATGCAAGATATTAAGGAATAAATTGTACCAAAGTTGGAAGAGTGAAGTGGATGTTTAATATTAGATTTGATTGGTAAAGAAGGAAAGATAGCAAGGGAAAAGTGGGGTGTCATAATTCTTAATTTCCTTGAAGGAACTGATGAAAGCTGTTCCTCAGAAATTAATAGCAACTATGTAAGTATAAGGAAAAAAACTCAAGTTTGCCAAGGAGTTGTTAACATTGGAAGAAAAGAGATAGATTGGTATTGCTGTCATAGGAAAGTAGGAGTTGGAGGAATCTCAATAGGATCTGTTGCCTTCCTTCAAAGCTATCCATGTGTAATGACTTCCAGCAACCTTCAAAAATTTCCAGGTTGGTAACTGTAATAGGTGGTGTATTTCAGAGCTTTGCTATTCTTACAGTCTCCATAGGGATCTTTTTGTTTTGTTTGTTTGCTTGTTTTTAGTGTGTATCCTTGCTATAATCTTCTTGCATTGAGTTAAACCTGTTGCTACATGTTGTATTGATCACAGATTCCTAAGAAAGTTCAGGGTGGAATGATGTTAGGAGGTGAGTAGTAAAACACTCTCTAAGTAGGGTCAACTGAGAAAAGGAACTAGGCTGCTCAAGGATTTATTGAGTTCCTTCTTGTAAACCTCTAAGGATGGAGACTGAGAACCTCTTTGGTCAACCTGCTTTATTTTCCTCATGGTGAAAAAGCTTTTCATTAGGTATTATTTGAATTTCTCTTATTTCAGCTTATACCCATTGAGTTTTATCCTGCCATGCACTACTGTGAAGAGCCTGGCTCATGGGTATGGGAAGGTTGCTTTTAGGTCCTCCCAGGGCTGCTTCCTCTCCATGCTGAAGAATTCGGGTTTGTTCATCTTTTCCTCATAAAACAAGTGCTCCAGCCTCTGCAGAGCAATCATCATCACTGTCTGCTTTGAGTATTTGTCACCTGTAGCTTGGCCCAAAACCTCTGAAATATATGGGACTCCTTTTTTGACTTCTGACCATGTCTTTAGGTTCTCTTTTGAAAGTTTAAAGCTCACCAATATTTCTTATTTATCTTCTACAATACTGAAGGAATGGAATCCGACCTTTATCACCGAAAGACAGCAGAAACATGACAGACAGTTTGCAGAAATGTAAAATTGAGCTGCCTTTTTTTTTTTTTTTCCTGAACAAGGGAACAATGAAACTGCAACTAATACAAGTTAAAATAAAAGTCCTTCTCCAGTGTAATTATCTTCCTATTAGTGTGAAATGCTATTTTGGGTTTTTCATAAAGCATATGCAGTTCGTAATATTTCTGATCTAACCAGTTGTGCTCTTCACTGTGTTGCCATTGTTTTCTACCATTGTAGTTTAGTTAACGTGAATTTGGAACACATGAAATGCAGGACAAATGCTGTGATAACGTGTATACTATAGAAATTTATAATTCCTTTAACTGACCCTCAAATGATAGGCTGCCATTATTGTTAATGCTCTATTTTATGATAATAATAATTTAGATTCATGCAAATCTTACCATGTTAAATCCTTTTACAATCTGTAACATTTTAAACATGTCTTTTTATTTAGGGTATTCTCTTGGTTTATGATATTACCAATGGCCAGAGTTTTGAAAATTTGGAAGACTGGTATAATGTGGTAAAAAAAGTGAATGAAGAATCAGAAACACAGCCACTTGTGGCCTTGGTTGGAAATAAAAGTAAGTTACTCATATTTACATATTAATTGAAATACTCTGGATGTGGTTTGCTATTAAAGAAACGACATAAGGTATATATATTTAGCAAATGCAGCTAAATACTATCTTGTGTATTTTTGCAGCATACAGATGACATATTTGGGTATACTTCAGGATTCTGGCTCTGCACAGATAGGTTATGGGACTTGCTGCATCATACTTTGCCTAGCCTGCAGCCTCTCTCCCTGTGCTCTCTCCCTCTCTCCCTTGCTTGGAGAGCAGCACACAGGAGTAGAGAGCAAGGTCACTCTCCCGTGTTTGAATTTGATAGGGCCCCAGGATATACCTATGGCATGCATCTGGAATGGAGAACTGGGAAGCATTCCTGGATGTAGTAAAAGGTATATTTCATGATTCTGTGTGTTAAGAGACTGCCGGATTAACTACTGGTAAATGTTTAAAAAACTACACAATGCACTAGGCCTAATACTTAGGAGTTGCTTATCAGACTTTTTTTTATGTTACCTTGTTAACAATCCGGTTTAAACCCAGAAGAGCAAAGAAAATTAAGTCTCTGTATAAACCGGAAAGAACTTTGAAGGTTCAAAATACACTCAAAAATGAGATTAAAACCAAACGAGGTTAGATGTTGGTGCCAAAAATTTGATATATTTTATTTAATAGTAAAAGAGGCAAGGAGAAGGAAAGAGAAAAGAAAGAAACAGAAGTGTGCATGGGGGAGCGGGGGGACAGGGGTTAGGTGGAAGCACATCACCCATCCGAGGGTCCCAACGATGTCTCGTTGCTCCCCTCCATCTGCTCTGCTGGTGGTGAGAGTCCCCCGTCGCTGTGGCCACTCCGCGCCACGCCGCCACACACCAAAGAGTACAGAGTCCAGTGGAATAATACACCTTTGGGCCAGGTGGGAACAGCTGGGTGCCTCCCCTGTCCCTTGCAACGCTATGGGTCTGTTGCATCATCTCTGGTTCAGGGTCTGGGGACACCTTTGGGGGGGAGGGCTTTGATGGGCCATGTCACCCCCTCTGTCCTTCACGTGGATGCGGCTTTTTTCCCAAGTGAAGGGGCCCTCAGCTGGGCTCCTCTGCACAGCAGAGGATGGGCAGTCACTGTGCCTCTCACCAGAGGCTTTTCCGACACACACCCAAAGGCTCTCTCCCTTACCCTTTGGGTCTGTGTGAGCCTGGCAGCTGATAGCCCTGGGGCTGTGGTCTCTACTCCTGAGGTGTTAAGCCTGTGCTTTGTGAATGTCCCCAGCCCTGAGTTATTACTTTATCTTATCTTCATCAGTGAGCAGTCCAGGGCCTCTCAGAGCCCCATTCAGGCTGTGGTAGTCTTTTCTGCAGCTTTTGTAATACAGTTTTGAAAGTCCTTCATGTTTAAGTCATAAATTGTAATATTTCAGTCTCT